>NC_056733.1:886814306-887519306 GCF_019279795.1 Protopterus annectens | reverse complement strand
AAAAATCAACATATTCATTAAAGAGAGTACACAGGCCATTCATCATATTAATGCTTGCATTTTAAAAACCTGTAGTCGTAGTATACTACCAGGGAAATAAAACATGAAAGTAGTATGCTAAAACAAATATTTACAACAAAATCATAATGACGAGATAATCATGGTAGACAAACTAATAGTGTCTCATGACCACAAGTTGATTAATACAAAGCAACAGGGAATTGAAAGGGTCACGAAAGCTACCCAATGTGGACTATACTAACTAATCACACATTATAAGTACTACACTAAATACAGAATTAGGAGAAGTAAAGGAAGTGTGTGTTTACAAATGACTAGTGCAATGTGGATACAAGGCAATGCACTACCTCAAGTAACTCCTCAATCTAAGTACTGCTGAGATGTTGCAGTTTTCGTTTAAACCCGGGTAGCAAAATCGTCAAACCGCAGTTGCCACTCTAGTTCACGTGCTTCTAAAAGTAATGATAAGGGAATGTTGCTGTTGACTTGATCTATAGCCATGATTGAGAAGGAGTGCCCAGGGTGGTTATCTATATGTTTAGCTAACGCGTTTACATCAGAATTCTTCTTGATGGCATACATATGTTGTGAGAGACGGTCCCGTAGTCTTAGGTCTTCCCCAAATAAAACGAGGGGCAGCATTCACAGAAAGCCGCATATACTACTGATCTACTTTCACAATTAAGTGGGGCTTGGATTGTGTACTTCCTATCCCTTATTGTATAAGTCTGTCCTGCCCTCATTTTGTAGCACCAATTGCAAAACCATGGGTACATACCTATACGTCTATTGAATGCTTTTTTGGTGAGGTCCCTCTGTAGAAGTTCTTTAAGATTGTTGTTTCTTTTAAAAACAAAATTGGGAAAAAGACCTAATTTCTCAGAGAGTCCTGGGCTCCCCAAAATGAATTGCCAGTTCTTCCTAATGAGTGCTGTCGTAGTCTGAGAATTGAGACTATAGGTGTTAACATAACTGATTGAGAAATCACGTCGATGGTTAGTGAAACTGGCATCGCCCAATAAGGTAGTGTCCCCAGGGGGTAACTGTGAGACAACGTTAGTACTAAGGTCAAGTGATGGATGACACTGCAGGATGGGTTTGTAGACCCCATTTAGCCTTTTAACTGTCACTTCTGACCTAATCTCATCGACAAGGTATCTTGGGTAACCCCTGTTAAGGAACATATTACACAGTAGGTCACATTTACTCTGGAAAGCATCAAAGTCACTGCACATTCTACCTGCCCTAACCATTTGTCCCTTCACAATAGATCTCTTTTGTTTGAAGGGATGGTGGCTTGTAAAGTGCAGGAACGAATTACAGTATGTTGGCTTTCTAAAGACACTAGATGTGTAAGTGTTCCCTTCCTTCCTCAACTTCGAGGTAGTCTGTTTCATGTGATGAGAATTTCGATGTAAATTTCAAAAAATCTGTCGTACCGTTTAGGAATTGTACAAATTCTGTAGCTTCTATATCACTACCACGGAAAAGGATGAAAATGTCGTCAAGATATCTTGTGTAAAATTGCACAAGCCGCATCCTTTCTCCAGACGAGAAAAGAAAATTCTTTTCCCAATATCCCATAAAAAAGTTGGCGACGGAGGCTCCACAAGGGGAGCCCATCGCCACACCTTTTTTCTGTAGAAAGTAATCCTTATCAAAAAGGAAATAATTAGATGACAGGACTATATCCAAGACTTCTGTGACCAAATCAATTTCAATTTGTGGTGCTCCAAATTCTATGAGCAAAAGTGCTATCCATTCCAAAGCTTCCTGGTGTGGAATAGAGGTGTATAAGTCTACGTCGATGGTGAGAAAGTTATTCTCATCATCAAACGGTATGTTGTTAAGATTACCTAGAAAAGTCCAGGAATCTTTACATACACCACAGAGATTCTTCAGATATTTAGACAAGATCCTATCCACCAGTTTGGCACTGGGATACGTCATGGAAGATCTACCATCAACCAGCGCCCGCATGGGTGGGTTGTTGACATCCTTATGGACCTTAGGGATGCCAAACATGACTGGTATTTTTGGCAGTGTGATGTTGATGAAATTGTAGGTGTCGAGGTCAATCTTGCCTTCCAAAAACAAGTCACGGAAAAGTCCCCTCATCATGTTGTGAGTCCGGTGTATTTCATTAAGGGAGGCTGGAGAATAGGCTGGTAAACTGAGTACATCAAGCATTTTCTCAGTGTACATTAGATTGTCCATAATCACTAAACCCCCTCCTTTGTCAGGCTTAACTAGTCTCACTGGGTAATGACATAATTCATCCAAAAGAGAGACTTGCTCTTTGGTAATATTATATCGTGAAATTTCAGTGTGGTCGTTGTGGGCCTTAAATGAGTGTCTAATATCTGCCTCACAAACCCTTTCAAATAACTGAAGTGAAGGGTGAATAGGAGGATTAAACACACTAGGTAATTTTAAAGAATCATGAGGCAGGGCAACTTAACAAAAACAAAAAACTAGTTAGGGACAGGTTGGCCTATCAGGACAATAGTGCATACCCTAAATTACAGGTCTCTGACTCTCAGAATTCTACCACTAGGACTAACCAGGAACAGTCTGATTTTCCACCTAACTCTGTTTCAGACACATCCCACTTAGATGGGGATGATGTAGGTGAAGAAGAGGTAGGTCCTAGACGCAGTGACAGGATTAAAGGACTCAAGAAGGGTAACCCAGGTAACAACAGCACCTATAACAACAGGGCTAACACTAACAAAAACAATAATAGTTTTTTAGGCAACCGCAAACATCGGCAATTCCACAACAAGAGATAGAAAAGGAACTGCCATTCCCTAGTTTCTCCGTTGTTGGTCCCTCCACTTTACAACTCTCTTACATAGAGGGAGAAACTAGCAATAACACGATCACCGATATTTGCCCTCATAATTTACATCAGGCCCCAAGAATTATTCTTAACCAAAAAGGTGATTTTACTATTTATAATTTCACAGACCTCCAGCTGAGGGAAGAACTTGTCGAGCTACTTGCCCTCGGCTATACCTTTGTCCCTAGCAAAATGGGTGACATTTCAAAGGAGATCATAGAGTTAAAATGTTTTGTTCGTAAGTTAAATTTTAAGTTACTATTCACCAATGAACTTGCTCTGCCTCATGATTCTTTAAAATTACCTAGTGTGTTTAATCCTCCTATTCACCCTTCACTTCAGTTATTTGAAAGGGTTTGTGAGGCAGATATTAGACACTCATTTAAGGCCCACAACGACCACTGAAATTTCACGATATAATATTACCAAAGAGCAAGTCTCTCTTTTGGATGAATTATGTCACTACCCAGTGAGACTAGTTAAGCCTGACAAAGGAGGGGGTTTAGTGATTATGGACAATCTAATGTACACTGAGAAAATGCTTGATGTACTCAGTTCACCAGCCTATTCTCCAGCCTCCCTTAATGAAATACACCGCACTCACAACATGATGAGGGGACTTTTCCGTGACTTGTTTTTGGAAGGCAAGATTGACCTCGACACCTACAATTTCATCGACATCACACTGCCAAAAATACCAGTCATGTTTGGCATCCCTAAGGTCCATAAGGATGTCAACAACCCACCCATGCGGGCGCTGGTTGATGGTAGATCTTCCATGACGTATCCCAGTGCCAAACTGGTGGATAGGATCTTGTCTAAATATCTGAAGAATCTCCGTGGTGTATGTAAAGATTCCTGGACTTTTCTAGGTAATCTTAACAACATACCGTTTGATGATGAGAATAACTTTCTCACCATCGACATCGTAGACTTATACACCTCTATTCCACACCAGGAAGCTTTGGAATGGATAGCACTTTTGCTCATAGAATTTGGAGCACCACAAATTGAAATTGATTTGGTCACAGAAGTCTTGGATATAGTCCTGTCATCTAATTATTTCCTTTTTGATAAGGATTACTTTCTACAGAAAAAAGGTGTGGCGATGGGCTCCCCTTGTGGAGCCTCCGTCGCCAACTTTTTTATGGGATATTGGGAAAAGAATTTTCTTTTCTCGTCTGGAGAAAGGATGCGGCTTGTGCAATTTTACACAAGATGTCTTGACGACATTTTCATCCTTTTCCATGGTAGTGATATAGAAGCTACAGAATTTGTACAATTCCTAAACGGTACGACAGATTTTTTGAAATTTACATCGAAATTCTCGTCACATGAAACAGACTACCTCGATGTGAAGTTGAGGAAGGAAGGGAACATTTACACATCTAGTGTCTTTAGAAAGCCAACATACTGTAATTCGTTCCTGCACTTTACAAGCCACCATCCCTTCAAACAAAAGAGATCTATTGTGAAGGGACAAATGGTTAGGGCAGGTAGAATGTGCAGTGACTTTGATGCTTTCCAGAGTGAATGTGACCTACTGTGTAATATGTTCCTTAACAGGGGTTACCTAAGACACCTTGTCGATGAGATTAGGTCAGAAGTGACAGTTAAAAGGCTAAATGGGGTCTACAAACCCATCCTGCAGTGTCATCCATCACTTGACCTTAGTACTAACGTTGTCTCACAGTTACCCCCTGGGGACACTACCTTATTGGGCGATGCCAGTTTCACTAACCATCGACGTGATTTCTCAATCAGTTATGTTAACACCTATAGTCTCAATTCTCAGACTACGACAGCACTCATTAGGAAGAACTGGCAATTCATTTTGGGGAGCCCAGGACTCTCTGAGAAATTAGGTCTTTTTCCCAATTTTGTTTTTAAAAGAAACAACAATCTTAAAGAACTTCTACAGAGGGACCTCACCAAAAAAGCATTCAATAGACGTATAGGTATGTACCCATGCGGGTTTTGCAATTGGTGCTACAAAATGAGGGCAGGACAGACTTATACAATAAGGGATAGGAAGTACACAATCCAAGCCCCACTTAATTGTGAAAGTAGATCAGTAGTATATGCGGCTTTCTGTGAATGCTGCCCCTCGTTTTATTTGGGGAAGACCGACCGTAGACTACGGGACCGTGTCTACGAACATATGTATGCCATCAAGAAGAATTCTGATGTAAACACGTTAGCTAAACATATAGATAACCACCCTGGGCACTCCTTCTCATTCATGGCTATAGATCAAGTCAACAGCAACATTCGGGGGGGCCCCTTATCATTACTTTTAGAAGTACGTGAACTAGAGTGGCAACTGCGGTTTGACGCATTTTGCTACCCGGGTTTAAACGAAAACTGCAACATCTCAGCAGTACTTAGATTGAGGAGTTACTTGAGGTAGTGCATTGCCTTGTATCCACATTGCACTAGTCATTTGTAAACACACACTTCCTTTACTTCTCCTAATTCTGTATTTAGTGTAGTACTTATAATGTGTGATTAGTTAGTATAGTCCACATTGGGTAGCTTTCGTGACCCTTTCAATTCCCTGTTGCTTTGTATTAATCAACTTGTGGTCATGAGACACTATTAGTTTGTCTACCATGATTATCTTGTCATTATGATTTTGTTGTAAATATTTGTTTTAGCATACTACTTTCATGTTTTATTTCCCTGGTAGTATACTACGGCTACAGGTTTTTAAAATGCAAGCATTAATATGATGAATGGCCTGTGTACTCTCTTTAATGAATATGTTGATTTTTATTAGTTTTTATTTGCTTCCTTTAAGAATATAATGAGCCTTGTTTTACTTGTGTTGTCATTTCCCCATTTGTTTTGTATAAAAGGGGCGTGCATTTCATTACATTGTTATTTGCTTTTCTCTGAAGAAGCCATACTGTTGTGTGGCGAAAACGTTTGTAAAATAATAAAAATTCGTTAAGACAACGCCTGAGTTTGCTTGCTGGTACAAGGAGTCCGTGGTGCATTTTTGTATAGCTTTCTATGCAGTTTATGCCCCTTAAGGGCAGGTTTGATAGGTAAGTTAGCGTTTAAACCTGGTGTCTGGTATGCCTGTAATTCCGCTAACCATCTCATTTCGTGCTGCTCAGTTTGTATTGTAAAATCACCACATCAAACATTTTCTTTTACTACTTGCAAGACCATAAACAAAAATGAATGAATGTCCTGAATTTTCAGAAATGTGTTTGCATAATGGACTCTTCATATTTCCTAGCCGAATATCACTAATATGCTTAGAGATACGTTCTTTTAGCTGTTGTCAGTTTTACCCAAGAAAAAACATTGACAAGAGACACAAGTCGCTATATATATCCCATGCCGTGTTTTACAGTCTGCATACTTATGACATCTGTAGTGTCTTCCAGAGACCGGATATATAAATTAATTTTCCACTGAAATGTATTTACAGTTCGAACAGGACCTGCATGGAAATGTGCCAACCCTATCTGAATAAACCTTATCCATAACATTATTTGTATTGCAAAGTAACTGCTTGAGATTCTTATTTCTCTTGAAGCTAAATGAAGGTTCATTATCAACAATATCCTTGATGGTCAGGTCAAGTAACAGTATCTTCCAATTATTCTTAATAATATCGCAGATATGCTTAACATCACTGGTATAAGTGACAGTAAGTCTGTTTCTCTGAATATGAGGCATATTTAGCTTAGTGGTTTCAGTTTCCTGTGTATTATTTGATGAGGCCAAAATATTTCTCTTGTGTCTAAAATATGGTCTTGCTTTAGTTTTCTGTACCACATTTATATTGACCATCTCTTTCTCTATTGCCTGTCGTTTGTAACTTCTGTCTTGAAACTCCAGGCTCAAATTGCCCATTGCCTTAAAGAAGTTGTGGTCAGCGGTGCAAAATCTGGAGGATCTATAAATCTGATTCTGTATAACATTGGAAAAAAACTGTGGATGCATGCTTCTATGCAAAAGGTTATTTTTCCTACAGTCTTTCCTGTAAAGCCCAGTACACATATCACCTTTGTCATCCATAAAAAGTTTCACATCTAAATAGTTAATATCCAAGGCAGAATAATGCAAGGTAAACCTTAAAAAGTCTGTAGTCAGTTCTAAGTATGATAGAAAGTCCTTTAGCATGGTAGGAGTGTCTCCCCATATCAAATATATGTCATCCACAAAACATTTATAGAACTTAACAGCTGCTCTAAATGGATTGCTGTTGTTCAATACCATGGATGTCTCCCAGTCAGCTAATACCAGATTGACATAGCTGTTGGTACAGGGTGTGACCACAGCTACACCCCATCTCTGCCAATAAATGCCCTTGTCATTGCCAAAAATAAATACATTATTATGTAGAATAAGATCTAGTAAAACACATATAAGTTCTGTTTTGATGGAATCAAAATCACTGTTATATTCTCAAAAAATGTTTGAGTGAAATGACACCGTAGTCATTTGGTATAAGAGTGAAAAGACTGTTGATGTCTAAAGTGACCATTAGATGATTTTCTTTAGTGGCCATCGAATTCATGAAGTCAGAGAGCATATCCAAAAAATGCCCACTGTCCTTAATGATGGTCGGAGTCCATTCAACAATCTTCTTCAGCTGGTGTTCAGCTTATGTCGACAAGAGCTCTGTTGCCCATCTGTTCCCTGATATGATGGGACACATTGGAGGATTTGTTATTCTGTCTCCTACAGGCTTTTGAGGGAAGATCTATTTCTGGCATACAGGGCATTGTCAGATCTCACTCTGCTGGACCTCCTGCATATCCCCAAAACAAAAAGTACCAGAATTACCCGTTCCAGAATTAAACCTTGCCTGTGATATAAATAGGATGTGTTGGAGAGATAGGTATGTATCTCAGAGACTACCCCCATCTCTAGAACAGGCTCCCCATCCATGTGAAGCAGAGTTCCTCCCTAACCCAGTTCAAGTGCAACTTGGACAATTGGATGGAAAACTGGAAATTCATCCGTGGTTTGGCACCTATGTTTCTAATGGACACAGGTAGTCTGTAAATGGTTCATCTCCTAGGCCCATGATTATGCTTATCAAGGGTATCAGAACTTTTCAGAGATTTGGGATGCATGGCTAGGCTTAAAAAGGCTTTTGTGGTTGTTAGCCTAGTAAACACCTATGAAGAAAAGGTGCCAACTGTACTACCAAATATTTTTTTTCTCTAGTTATCTTTAACAATTTATTTAAATTATAAGATATTCTAAAAATAAACTGGGGAGCTTTTCCAGTCACCTTTACTAAATTGGGGTTTGCATAAATGGTTTTCCAGTTAGTCTGGTGATTAGGGATATTATTAAAACTGTCAGCTTTCATAGGCACCAGAAACACTAAACGTTTGAAAAATTCCTATTCCTATTCGTAGAACTTGCTTCATCCACCATAAAACTAATTTCTTTCTTCAAAGTAGGTGGGGAACTTAACCCAACAGTTTTTCACTACTACTTGCACAATGTTAGATAATTCCATAGTCTGATATCACCTATTAAGAAACAATTCCATCAGATAAGTTATGTCTTCCAAAAACCTTTTATCATTGCTAGTAGTCCTATTAACTTTGATTTACTGTTCTATAAATATATTCAGTTTCATAAACTTGGGATGCTAGCTTTGAAAATGCAAATTATTTTTAAATGTCTCCTTCCCATAAGTTTGACTTTCAAATTGTTTTGCATCTTTAATCATTTTTTATACTAGCATTTAAGAAGTTTATAACAGTTCCCTTTACACGTAAAGTAAAAGGCAGCCTCAAAGTACTTCAATTTACTTCTTTAACAAATTGCTCAAATAGCTACTCACTTTCTCCCCAAATAAAAAATAAATAATCAATATATCTCTCATAAAAGTTAATATATTTAAACAAAGGTAAGGAAACCAAAATACTGGACTCCCAGCAGTACATTAATAAATTTGCGAATGCTGTGGCAACCTTCGTCCCCATCGCTCTTCCTGTTTTTTGTTGGTATACACCATTTTAAAATAAGAAGAAATTATTTCTAAGCACACTATCCACAAGTGTGCAAATAGTTTTAATGGCAACCATGTCAATTTTACAAAATTTTCTTAGTTATAATTTGACAAATTACAAACCTTCCTCTTGGTCAGTGTTAGTATTCAATGATACCAGTTTTATAGTACCCATAACACATTCTTCTCTTGTAAAATGATAATCTTTTAAACAATTTAAAAATGACCAATAGTTTTTTAAAATAGACTTCCAAGATGGCTACATGTTGAGTAACAGCTTAATTTTGTTTCTCTCTGTCCGAAAACCAAAACTTGGCAAAGAAGGCCAGTGGACCTAGATTTCTGGGTAAATTTCAGTAACTGACTAGTAAGTGCACTCCCTGTATGCCAGGAAAAGAGACATATAAAGGACTTGGAAGAAAATCAGCTACAAAAGGTGAGAAAGAAACGCAGACTAAGAGAAGTACTGCAGTTGTTCAGGAATTAGTAGTACAAGTTCTAGACATGACATCTAGTAACCTAGAGGAGAGTATAAAGCAGCTGCACACACAACTGGTTAAAATAAGTGAAACATTGATTGAATATATCGACACAAACAATAAAAAGCTGGACAAAATGGAAGAAGCTTTAAAGAGATATTCAAATAAGGTGACAACACTGTAGAACTCAGAGGTTGAAATGAAGAAAAGGCTGGCTGAATATGAAACTGCACAAGAAGAGATGTTTAGAAAAATAATAGAGTTAGAGGATAGAGCAAGTAGGGAAAACCTGAGATTTTATACTGTACCAGAGAAGTTGAGTTGGAAGGAACAGACTGTATTAATTTTATGAAAGCACAAATAAGCAACTAGACTGGTATTTCACAACAGGGACTGTTAGTTGATAGGGCACATTGTGTGTGTGCTCCAAATCTGGTGACTAGAAAACAACTTAGACCTTTAGTAGTAAAGATGCAGTTTTATCAGCCGGAGTTGATTCTGAAAAAACTTTGGCAGAAGGACAAAGTAGAGTGCTCTATAGAGAATGATTACTCAGTGTACAGCAGGCAGAAGAGGAATAGAGATATTCCATTATTTAGGGAGTGTTGAAAATAAGGTGTGAAAATCAAACTGCTGTACCCAGCCATCTTCAAATTGTTTTTCCCTGGAGGGACAAAATCATTTTTTGATGAAGTACATGCTAAGGAGGAAATACAAAATTTTGACGAAGAAAGGGTGAGGTGTGAATGAGAAGGAGGTTCTGCTTCATGTTCTCCTGGTGATAAGGACTATGGAGAGACTGAGAATGTGAAGTCTTTTCCACTGTTTCAGTTGCATGAGAGAAGGGAGAAAACATAAGAATTTATTAAAAGAATCAGGAAAATGTTGGAACTGAAACAGAGACAGGATTTGAGAGATGGCGATGAACAGGATTAAAGCTAGCAATTTGGAAATTGACAGTATGGGATGATAAAGCAATGGTTGTATTTGTGAAACACGACAGAAAACAAAAAAACTGAAAATATTGGATTTCCTTTTTCTTTGTTAAATTTGTGGGGGACTTTAAAGCATATACCCTGCTTCATGTTATTATGTTCTAAGAATAAAATCAGTACCTTCAAAACAGACAAATGTGGGTTTACAATGCAATAATTATCCTTGTGAAACATGGCAGAACAAGAGGATTTGGAAATATTGGATTTTTGTAGACTTTGTTAAACTTGTAGGGGACTCTAAAGCATATGCCCTACGTATGTCAGTAATCTTTAGAGAACTACTTCGGAGAGGAGAAGGGATGAAGTTAATTGTAAGTAAAACACATTTCTTTTTTTTTCTTAATCGTAATGGTTAAATGTTGCATGACTTTCTTAGCAAGCTATGAAATGGAGTTTTCTCAGCTCTTTTGTTTTAATGTAATGGGGATACTAATATAAACACGTACTTTTGTTTTATTTTTTTCTCCTTTCTGTCTTTTTCCTTGTTCAATTTTAAGAACTGTAGGTACTGCAGTGTAGAGGAAAAAGGGAGAGAGGAAAGGTCTGGTTAAGAGAACATGACAAAATAAAAATGAGTGTGCTTTTTCTCATGCTTGCATAGGGAAATGACTGGGTTAACCCTAGGATTTATTCAGTAAAAAAAATAGTACAAAGCATATAAATGGAAAAGAATATTGAATATTATAAGGCTTTTTTTGGTAAACAAGGTATGCTTAGCAGGTTGTGTCTGGTTTGTATGTCACCAGAAGACAATCTGATAAAGAGAACTAACTTGGAGAAAATGTTTACTGAACGCATTCAAATGTTTTCTTAGCTGGGAGCGCTATAAAGATAAGACAAAACCAGATAGCAGTTACTAAAAGCACAGGCTGCATCATGCATCTTGACCTTTCTTTTTGTCTCTAGCCTGTGAGCATGGCTATTAGTTTTGAATGATTGTTCTTATTATGTACATAGTTTTGTGTATTATTATTATTAAGTTAATTGGTTTTAAGGGGTTATTGGGGGTGGTGTGTATTTTTGTTTGAGAGTTTTCAGTAAAACAAAAAATTCTGCAAGATGTGACATAGGCTCAACATTACAAGAAACAGTTATATAAAAGATTAACCTGCCAAATGGTGCATGCATGTAACACAAAACCTGGAACCAGACATTTAACAAAAAAAACTTGTTATATATAAATTTTTGGAACAATCCCTCAAGAATATGATTCTTTCTGTAATATGTTTAAACATTAATAGTCTCACAGATAATTACACAGAAGAAGAGTAGTGAACTATGTTAAAAAAATGTAGAGTGTAAATAGCTATGCTCCAGGAGACACAATTGGAAAGAAATGAGCATGTGAATTTGATAAAGTAAGGTTTTCAGGATGGTTATTCTGCAGAATACCTGGGGCAAAGAAAGAGAGGAGTACTTGTATTGATTGCAAGAGGAGCTCCAATAGTAATGGAATAAAATATAAAAGATAATAATAGCAGAGTTGTAGTACTAAGGAGTTACTGGCAAGGGAGGAGGAGGATTACTCTGGCATGTATTTACATTCCACCAAAAACTGCTATAATGGAGCTTAAGAAAATAATGGGAGAAATAATCAGCTTTCAGCAAGAAATATTACTTATAGGCGGGGACTGTAATTTGATTTGCAACTGTGAAGATGTGTCTGTGGGGCGCAGAAAGGAAAATATAACAAAGGAAGGTAGATTTTTAAAGAAATTTGTGAAAGTATATGGCATGGAAGATGTGAATTCAGTACTAGGAGTTCAGAGTGAATTTACATATTATTATTCCCAAGATACAAAACTGAGCTAGGCTAGACAGAATTTACATTTCACAGGAATATGTGCATTTAATTGATGGTCTGGATATGCACCCAATAACTATTTCATATCATGCGCCAATAACTAAAATAAAAACACAGGGTAATGAAATAAAAAGAAGACACTGGCGCTATCACACCTATTTGTTGAAAAGAGAGGAATTTAGGGAATGGGCAGTGGAAATTATTCAGTAGATATTAGAAAAGATAGATTTTTTTTTCTGAAAGTATAGCTGTGGAGTGGGATACAACTGAAGTGGAATTTTAAAAATAGGATGGACATAAAAGAATGGGAGATATGGTTAAGAAGTAACAATAATTACTTAGAGGGAATGATAAATGTTGAAATATTGCAAAATAGGGGGAATCTTACAGGACAAAAAGAGGAACAACTGCAGAATGCCAAACAAAATAAGAGATTGCCTCGATAATATGCATGAGTTTAAAAAGACTGGTGTTAAGCAACTGTTTTTTTTTAATAATAACTCTAGAGTAAAAAAAATTTTAGCACAAAGACTTGGGCAACAGAAGGTAGAAAGGGTTGTCAGCAAGCTTAGGGAGCTTGCAACAAGGAAGATAACAAGGGATCCTGTAAAAGTATAAGAAATATTTAAAAAATTCTATGAAAGTCTGCGTAAAGCCAATAAATATGGAAATCAAGAAAAGGTACAAATGGAAATGCCTATGGAAGAATTAAATATTCCAAGGTTAGAAGGAGAGGAGGCTCAATTACTAACACTTAGAACAGGAGATGAGATAAAAATTGTGATTATAATCAATCTACAGAAAAGTCCCCAGGAACAGATGGTATTCCTGTGGAAGTTTGGAAGCTAGGAGGGGAAAAACTGATAAAGATCTGGAAGGTTTTGTTTAACAGCATTTTAAGAGGAGGAGAAGTACCAACATCCTGGAAGGAAGCGGTAGCAGCTGTAATACCTAAAGAGGGTAAAGAGGCATCAGATTCAGCTTCATGGAGACTCATTTCAATACTAAATCATGACTATAAAGTGTCTATAATGGCTAAAAGAATGGCAAAAGTGATGCCAGAATTGATAATATAGATCATTGTGGTTTTGTGGAGGGGAGGCGACATTTCACAGCATTAACAGCATAGTGAACCAGAGGGAAGCAGAATGTAAGAAAATGCTACTGTCAATGGTAAGTCTTGATGTAGAGAAAGCATTAGACAGAGAAAGCTGGGACTTTATGAGCAGACGACTGGAAGTATTTGCATTTCCTGATAAAATTAAAAGGTTGATTAGGAGGATATATGAGGGATTGGAGGTGAAAATTAAAGTGGGTGGGGTCATGTCTGATGATCTCTGCTTGAACAGAGGAACAATGCAGGGGTGTCCTCTCTCCCCTTTATTATTTGCATTATATTTAGAATCATTGGCAAAGAAAATAAGGGACTCAGAAGTTTAAGGATATAATTAGTGCAGTAGTCAAGGAATGCTGTCTCTGTTTGCAGATGACATTATTTTATATGTGAAAAAAACAGAAAAATACATTACAGTGTTATGGAACATACTGAGAGAGTTTCAAACCTGTTCGGGATACAAAATGAATGAAGCTAAAACAAAAGCTGTAGCGGTAAAATATGTACCCACATACAAATTGGTTCAGCAATATCCATACTAATGGGAACATGAGAAAATGAAGTATTTAGGAGTATGGATTAAAAATGATACTGGTGTGGCAGCTAAGGATTTGTAGGAATAGACTAAAGAGAAGATAATACAAAAACTGAAGAAGTGGAAGCTGCGTTATATGGATATTTAAAAGTAAGATACTAGCAGTTAAAATGTTTTTAGTCCCTTTAGTTTTATACACAGGTCAGGCATAATTTTATCAACCAGAGGAGAAGTTGTGGATAGTAATTAATAAAGAGCTGAAGGATTTTATACGGGAGGGGAAGACTGCAACAGTCAAGTGGGATAAGCTTATTCTTCCAGTAGAACAGGGCGGATTGGGATTACCTGAGTTGAAGGGGTATTTCAGAGCATCACAGTTAAGGCTCCTATACATAGCACAAGCAGAAAACTATCATTCAAAATGGAAAGAGATGATGATGAAACGGGGGCAAGCTCATGTAACAAGGAGAGTCTGAGATTTGGATGCAGACCTTTAAGGAGAACAATAAGCATCATACAGACTAATATATTCATAAAGTGGAAGAAGGTATTCTAAGAACTAAGCTAATACAGGAATGGAGAAAGGAGATTCTGCTGATAGGGTTGACTGCAGTTAGGGATACAGACAATAGGCAGGAGGGGGCAGGAATATATTGGAGAAAATTGGCAAAGGAACCAAGGTACAGGAGCAAAAACTAGAGAGGGAAAGGTAATAGAATGGAAAGACACCAAGAACTTATTTGGCCTGCATGTTAGAGATTGCCTTCTATATCAAGGATTGATATCAGAGTATAGGCAAAGAGAAATAATAGGGAGTTCCTTAATGAAAGACCAGCACTGGTAGAGTTTTTAGTAGAATCTAGAACAGAAATTGCCATTAAGAAAGGAATAATTAGTAGAGCATATAAAATATTGCATGATGACTATAAGGATCAACCAGAAGAGGTTAGGAAGTATTGGGAAGAGAGAGTACATAAGCAATTCACAAGGAAACAATGGGTGATATATGCATGACTCATAAATATGCAACAAAATCTAGAAGATTTAGGATCTTTGCTGGAAGTGTTTACGTTGGCGTTTTTATACCCCAAGCAGGCTCCAAAGAATTTTCCTCAGGTAGACAGCAAATGTTGGAGGGGTGATAGGGAAGAAAGAAAAAACTGGGAACATATTTTCCAGGAGTGTAATGAGTTGGTGGACTTTAAAGATTCCCTGCAGTCTGCATTGTCTGAGATGCTGGGTGAGCAAATTGGAGTAACCAGGGAAATGACATTTTTGAGCTATGATACAGAATTGGAATTGCCTAGATATAGTAAGGCCTTGCTGAGTATAACTATGATGGTTGCCAAAAAAGCAATTACTAGAAAATGGAAATCAAAGTCTTAACCAACTTTAATAGAAGTAAAAAAAATGGGAAATATGGGATCACTATTTGCAGAGGAGGAACGAGGTTTAAAAGAAGGCAGAATTTACTGAGATTGTGTCATTATGGTATATTTTTACTAATGTAAATGTAAGATTACTGATGTCATATATGAAAATTTCTAATAAAGATATTTTTTATTTAAACAAAAAAGTATTTTAAATAGAATTTACTATCTTGTACAGTTGGATTCAAAAGACTGTCAAGTAACTTGAAATAGTAACTGCCTTGTGTCTGGGAGAAGACACAACCGGTCTAAAAGGTGGATGAATATTATTCTTATGAATCTTGAGGAGTCCAAAGACATTCCCCAATTCTGGCTGTTTAACCGATAGGAAATCATATGTATTCCAATCTAAGTAACCCTGATTGAAAAGTTCAAAGATAATAGAGTCAACCTCAGAAAAAACATTTTCTTACAAAGTCTTTACTAACTCTTTGATTAACGTTATTGTTTAACATTTTGAACATTTCATCTTTATATTTACTTTGTTCCATTATCACAAGCCCATATTCCTTGTCTGCTTTCATATATTGCAGATGTTTGTAAAAAGACTTTCGGCTTTCCCCGATTAGGGATCGCCACAGCGGAACTCCGGTCTGCTCATGATTGGCAGTGGATTTTTATGGTGCCGAGTTGCCAGCCCAACCTTCAATGAAGGCACGCCCATTCACGCTCGCACCTACCTGCATGTCTTTAACATCACTTGACCGTGGGGAGGACATGCAGACTCCACACAGAAGGCGCTCCAGCTGAGAATCGAACGGGAGATCCTCTTGCTGTAAGGCAACAATGCTAACCGCTGCACCACTGCGGCTCAGATGTTTGTAATGACATAAATTATGCAATGCTTTTTGTTCACTGTTAGTTAAGTTATACATTTTGTTTCGATTTATGTTTCACCATATCATTAAAATCACTTTCATGTAATCTAGTGAAAATATTCAAAATGCTTTGTAAATAGGGGTTAAAACAGCTAGGTTTTTATTAGCACAACCAAACATCAAATATATTTTAAGCTGAGTTTTCGTACAAATAATTTAAAGTCCATTATCAAGTCCATAAAGGAAACTTCCTGTTGGAATGAATGTAAATCCTTTTGAAAAGACATTCATTTCATTCCGCATAAATGACTGAGCTGTTAGATTAAACATTTGGCTTGGCGTTCTTGGACACAGTTTGTATTCAAGAATGCTTACCCAGCTGAAAAACTGGAGAAGAAAGTTGAGAACCTGGGGCTTATTATTTCTTGATTCCACTTTCTATAGTTCATGCAAATTCTACACCAGGTACCTGGACGATGTATTTATTTTGTGGGATAGAGATGTTGACATCATTCCCCAGTTCCTGGAGTTCATCAACACCACCACTGAATTTCTCCAGTTTGCCCGCCAAGGCCATGATACCCATATAGCATATCTAGATGTTTGGCTCAAAAAGGCCAATATTAATAAAAAGGATTTACTTCCAAAATTTACTGGAAAGAAACCCACTCTGACAGATTTCTCCACTATACAAGTGCACATCCCCGAGTGCAAAAGAGAGCAGTCGATAAAGGCCAGTTCGTCTTTGCTGCCTGAATGATCACAGGTGAGGAAAGGTTTTGGGATGAATGCAACCTGTTAAGGAACATGTTTTTGAAATGCGGATATCCACTTACTTTTATTAATGAATTAATGATTGAGGTCATGAATAAACATTAAAGGAAGCACTTTGTACCCATCCTTGGGGAAACAGTGCAGGATCGTATTAGTCCATCGGTTATGGGTACACAAACATCCACACACATCATTAATAGGACCAATAATAAGAAGAATTTTTTATTACAGTATTTCATTCAGACACCTACAATATTAGAAGCATACTTAATAAATATTGGAATATTTTAAGATTTGACAAAGACATTAGAGAACATGTAGGTTTGGCTCCAAGTATTGTTTATAAGAAGGGGCAAAACTTCAAAGGTTTATTTGAGAAGAAATCAGTACAACAGTTAAAGTACTTTGGGATGGGGAAATGTGGCTGCTGCCTGTATTGCAGTTATATTTTAACTGGTAATTCATTTGTCATTAATGGTGTCCAATTCAGACCTAAAAAGTATTCTAGTTGTAATTCTACCAAAGTCCTTTATTATGCTCAATGCCAACACTATGAAGGGTTTTATGTCGGTAAGACAGAAAGGCATCTATGTGACAGAATTTATGAGCACACTTATGATATTAGAACTAAAAAAAGGACACTAATGCTTTTTATAAAATACAATGGAATACCCTTACCAGACATTTCAATTTTTTGTTTTAGGACAATTTGTCCTGTGGATACTCAATCTGGAAAAACATTAACTTTGCTGGCAATTGAAACTTAATGGCCTGGTTTGAATGACTAAATATCCAACACCTGTATTTTAAAACTGAAATCTTAAGAAAGGTAATGGCTGCAAAATGTTGTCAGTACATTATTAGTATTTAAAAAATCAGAATCACATGCATATACTAATTTTTATTTTGTTGTAATTCATGTCATTTTTCTACCTGTGTGGCCCTTTAAATCTTCTAAAAATCCTCCCAAAGGAAGCATGACATTACTGGGTGCTTGGCATTCGTGTGATCTATTTTCCTTCCTTAGATTGGTTTGTATAGGTTCATAGGTTCATAGGTTCATACTAGGCTATCTGCCCGAGGGCATTTACAAGCCTAGCCCATCGTTTTGTGGCTTACGCCACCCCTTTAGTATGGGGAACTATACCCATTATTTTGCTGTGCCTCTGTCGAGCAGTGACACTGAGGTAATCCCTGGGGTATATCTGTGATCTCCCATCCATTGGTCAAGATTTCTCTTGAACAAGGCCAGCGAGGTGCTCTGCCTCACATGTACCGGGATTTTGTTCCACAGCATAGGGAGTCTTTGGGTGATGAATCTATCCCTCCAGCACGTCCTATTAATAGCCGTGTCAAGGTTTAAGTCTCCCGCCCTTGTGGCTCTGATGGATCTAGATTTTTTGAGGTGAAGCATATTCATCAAATCTGGGTTTGACATGGCCTTGTATGTTAGGCAAAGGTCACCTCTGAGCAAGCGTGGCGACTGAATAGAGCTGGAGTTCTTTCAGTCGGGCAGCATAGGACAGATTTTGAGACCCTTTATCCTTTTGGTGAGGAACTTTGTGGCCTCTCCAGCTGCTGCAAGTGTCGGGTCAGATACATTCCGAATGGGGCATTGTACTCAATCATTGGTCTGATGAGTGATGAGTAAAGGGAGACTATGACCTCCCTTGATCTAGATGAGAATCCCTTCATGATAAGGTGGGCAATGTAGAAGGTCTTCCTAACTACTTTAGCTACATGGGTGTCGAATGACAGACTACTATCAACCTGGGTCCCCAGGTCCCTGATAACTTCTTCTGTGCTCAGTGGATTGCCACCTATTTGGTAGCTAGGGGTAACCTTGTTTTTCCCGAAGGGTATGACTATGCATTTTTGGCATTTAACTTTAGGCCGTGGCTCTGGCACCAGTTATCCGTTTCTGTGAGACCCTTCTGAAGGATATCTGTATCAGATGTGTTTTCTACTATGGCCCAGTTTGCAGTCATCTGCAAACTTTGTCAGCCATAACCCTCCTGTGTTTGCTTGTACTTGGAAAAGTAGATGCCAAACAAGAGTGGGCCCAGGACTGAGCCCTGTGGGACACCACTTGTGACAGGCTTTGAGTCTGACATGGCGCCAGCAACTCTGACCCTGTGGGTTCTGTCACTCAGCCAGTTTGCAACCCATCTTGTGATGTATGGGTTGACATTTAAGCTGATGAGTTTTTCAATGATACCCGAGTGGGGTATTGTATCGAAGGCCTTAGCCAGATCGAGGTAGGCTGTATGGACTGCCTTTCCCTCATCAATGGCTTTGGTGACAGTTTCGAAAAAGTCAACCAAGTTTAAAAGGCATGATCTGCCTTTGACAAAGCCAAACTGGGTTGGATCCAAAGTCTGCAAATTCCCTATGTCTTTACTTATGAGGTCCATTATGATCCTCTCCATGGCTTTGCAGATAAGGCTTGTCAAGCTAATGGGCCGGTAATTTCCAGGGTCGGTGGAGGCACCGCCTTTGTGAAGTGGTACCACAGTTGCAGTCGCCACTCCTGGAGTGCGTATCCAGAGGTAAGACTTTGATTAAACAGCTGTCCTAGCTGTGGGTTTAATTCCTCATTGAGTTCATGGAGCACACAGCCGGGGACACCATCAGGTCCCATGGATGCTGTGTTTTTGCTTTGGAGAGAGCAGTTCTCACTTGGGCGCTGGAGATGTTTGGGGGGCTGCAATCGTTTGGTATAGATATCTCTCCTTTTGGGGGGGAGGGGGGGAGAAGTTTGCACTGAACCTGTCAGCCAGTATGTTGGCAATGTCTGTAGGATCAGTAATCTTCACATCATTTTGAACTAGCTCTGAGCATATCTGGGAGTTTCCTCCCAGGTTTCTAACATAGCTAAAGAAGGCCTTATGATTGTATTTTGAGTCTTTAGCTATTTTTCTCTCGAAATTTGCTTTGGATGATTTTATGAGAGCTCTTAGTTTTTTACTTATAGTGATCAAGGGTGTCTTACCTTTTAAGGATTTTGCTCTATCTTGTAGTAGCTTCCTCCTTTTGTTGTAGAGTTTGTTTATGGCTGGGGTCCACCAGACTGGATGCTTGCCTTTGGTACAAAGAGTCTTTGTTTTGCTTGGGATTGCCTTATCCATGCAGTCCTGCAGGTGCTGGTAGAAGGCATTTGTAAGTGATTCAGCGGCTTGAGTACTGTTTTCCGCACGCTCGGGGCCTTAAAGGAGACCACACTAGTCTTTAGAAGTGTGAAGTCGGCTTTTGAGAAGTTCTTTACTGTGGTCTTTTTATTTCAGGTGGGGGTGGGATGAGGACCTCCAGCGAGATTAGTTTGTGGTCTGATCTCACCAGTGAGGGGTACACCTCCGGTGTTGAACATTGTGCTCCCATGTTCGTGATGATGAGATCAAGTATGTTATCTCCTCTTGTGGGGATGGTGACTAGTTGTTCCATGGCATTTGAGTTTATGAATTCCAGGAACTTTTGGGCTAGGGTGTTTGGGCTTGAGTAGTGTTCCCAGTCTATATTAGGGTAATTGAAGTCACCTAGTATGATGGTGTTTGGTGATACATTTATCCCTCTAGTGTTTTCAGGAAGGCCATGTGAGGTTCCTGAGTTTGTGAGGGTGGCCTGTAACATGCTACAATTTGCAGAGCAGTCTTGCCTATGGTTAATTGCACCTGGATGGTCTCCGATGCATCGTCGTTGCCTCCAGTCTTGAGGTGTGGGTGTCCTTGATGAATATGGATACCCCCCCCTTTCTTGGTATTATCCAGATTTTGGGGCCGGAACGCATGATATGAGGTAAAACCTGATAGTGCTGGGGTGCTCTCAGGAGCCTTGAACCAGGTTTCTGTCACAGCACAGACATCGATGTTCTCCATACTGAGAAGGGCCTCGAGTGCGTGCATTTTGAGATTTAGACTTCTGGCATTGAGCAGCATTACCCTTATTTTTTTCCTTTTTTGTGTTCTAGGGTGGTAGGTTTAGAATTTGAGCCTTGCCTAAAAAAGGCATTATGGGGGTGGCAAGAGCCTTTGCCAATATCCGGAATCCCAGGGGTGACAGGTGCAAGCCGTCCCTTGCGAAGCAGCGTGGCTTGTCCAGCATGTCATCCCAGGCAGACAGACACTGGATCCCCTTTGAATGACACCAGTGTTTAAGCCAATTGTTAAAGCTGATCATCTTATCTCTGTATTGTGGCATCATTCTTGGTGAAGGTAGGATACTGCTCAAGGTCAGGGTCATACCTGCCTGGGCTACATAATCAGAGAGCTCCTCAATGTCTCTTTTCATGTAGTCCAAGGAGGTACGTCTCAGGTCGTTTACACCAGCGTGGACAATGACTAAGTCATATTTGTACCTGCTGTTGAGAGACCTGAGTGCTTGCGTTATGTGGCGGATTCTAGCGCCCGACAGGATGGACCTAATTTTTCAAACATGGTTTTATCTGAAGAAGTTTTCATTAAGAAGACTTTTACTTGTTTTTAATCAATGTTTCAATATTAAAGCAACCTTTTTTATCATGAATTGTGGCTCCAGGTGTGCTGTGTCCATACTTTTGAACTACCTTGGTTTGCAATTTGTTCTTTGTGGATTAGAAACCAAGGAAGCAATATCCTTTGATTGAAAGTAGACTTAAAAAAATATCTGACTCAAAACATGGCACCTAAAATGAATAAAAACCACAGCCTTGTTGATAAAGCTTCAAAGTAACACAGGGCTCAACACAAAATAACCACTGAGACTTCTTTAGCACTTTTGTTCCTTTTAATCAAACAACAGAACTTCATAAGAAATTAACTCAGTTTAAAACCCACAATTTAAACAACCTTCCCAATGTGATGTAAGGTTCAATTGACCAGTTAGCCAAAATACCTATTTACTTGTGTTTCATAAACACTTTTCAAGAATTACATATACCTAACTATACAAGTTCATATCATTCATAAATCTACAAATTAAGTAATTAAATTACTGTTTATAATATTTTCAGTTTCAATAAACATTCAACATTTATGTTCTTATTTAATCCAGGGAACTTGTCTTTTCTAAGTAACACTTGCCACATACATTCCCTGACTTCCAACACATTGTTACAGCTGTTGACAAAGTTCACAGTGTTAATCTGTTCATAGGTTGGTACTAGGCTATCAGCCCTAGGGCCTATACAAGCCTAGCCATAACAATTCCCTGGCTATTTCTTCCCACACTATTTACTTCCCTGGACCCCTGTCTAGCAGGGCGACTGACATGATCCCCGGGGTGAATTTCCTTTCTCCCATCCAATCATCAGGGTTCCTTTTGAACAGGGCCAAAGAGGCACTCTGCTTGACATGTTTGGGCAGTGTATTCCAGAGTCTGGGGAGTCTGTGGGTCAGGAACCTATCCCTCCAGCATGTTTTGTTTATTGTGATGACAAGATTTAGATCCCTGGAGCGTGTGGCTCTGAGGGATTGGGATTTCTTTAAGTGTAGCATGTCCAACAGCTCTGGGTTTGACATGGCCTTGTATGTTAAGCAGAGATAGCCTCGGAGTAGACGATAAGCTGCAGAGTATAGCTGGAGTTTTTTAAGGCGGGCAGCATAGGGCATCTGCTTTAGGCCTGTGATTCTTTTAGTGAGGTATTTCTGCAGCCTTTCCAGTTGTTGCAGATGTCTTGAGAGGTACATACCAAATAAGGTGTTGTATTCTATAATGGGTCTAATGAGGGATGAGTACAGTGGGACAATGACCTCCTTTTTTCTGGATGAAAAGCCATTAGTGATGAGGTGTGCCATATAGAAGGATTTCCTGAGTGTTGTGGCGATGTGGTTATTGAAGGTGAGACCACTGTCCACCTATGTCCCTAAGTCTCTTATCACACTTTTGGTGTTTAGTGTATTTCCACCTATGTGGTAATTCACGGGTACATGTTTTTTCCCAAAGGGAATAACTGTACATGTCTTGGCTTTGAGCTTGAGCCCATGGCTCTGGCACCAAGCATCTGTTTCTGTAAGGCCCTTTTGTAGAGTATCCACATCATTTGGGGATTCAGTAATGGCTTCCAGTTTGCAGTCATCTGTGAACTTTGTTAGCCAGAGTCCCTTAGTGTTGGCCTGTACTTCAGAGAAGTAGATGCCAAACAAGAGCGGTCCCAGGACTGAACCCTGAGGTACTCCACTTGTCACTTGTCTGGAGCTGGAGTTAGAGTCCGCTACTTTTACAGTGTGGGTTCTGTCAGTAAGCCACTTGGCAACCCATCGAGTGATGTAGGGATTAATGCCCAGCTTAGTAAGTTTATCTATAATTCCAGAGTGGGGGATGGTGTCAAAGGCCTTGGCGAGGTCCAGATAGGCTGTGTGGACTGCCTTACCCTCGTCCACAGCCCTGGAGACTGATTCGAAGAAGTCAGTCAGGTTCAGGAGACAAGATCGGCCCTTCACAAACCCAAACTGGGTGGGGTCCAGTGTTTTAAGGTTGCCAATGTCTTTGTTTATAAGTTCCATGGGCTTGGAGACCAGGCTCGTCAGACTGATAGGGCGGTAGTTCCCGGGGTCCAAGGTGGATCCCCCCTTGTGGAGTGGGATAACTGTAGTTGTGCGCCACTCAGTGGGCACGAAGCCTGAGGTGAGGGTATGATTAAACATGACACTTAGGTGAGGTGCCTGTTCATTTTGTAGTTCATGTAGTACACAGCCCGGGATGTCATCTGTTCCCATGGATGCTGTATTCTTAGCTTCGAAGAGTACGTTTTTTTTTTACCTGTGTGGCCGTTATTACTGGAATTTGGCAATCTTCCAGTATTGAGATGAGCCTTTTAGGGGGAGAGAGGGAGGGTGAAGTTGGCACTGAATTGATCTGCCAGGATATTGGCAATATCCTTGGGATCAGTATATTTAATGCCATTCTGTTGTAGCTCAGAGCAGATCTGAGCATTGCCATTTAGATTCTTGACATAGTTATAGAATGCCTTGTGGTTGTCTTTGGAATCTTTGGCAATTTTATTTTTGTAACTAGCTTTGGAGGATTTTATGAGGAATCTCAGCTTCTTACTGAGGCTGGAAAGGGAGTTTTTTGCATCCTGGGATTTTCCTCTTTTCTGCAACAGTTTTTTCCTTTTGTTGTAAAGTTAGTTTATGGCAGGGGACCACCAGATTGACTTCCTTTTTTTGGAGGAGAGCATTTTGGTTCTATTTGGGATGGCATGATTCATGCATGAGTGGATGTGCTTGTACAGTGCCTTAGTGTAGGACTCGGCAGTCGAACTTTCAGTTCCTGTCTGCATTGGTGTCATGAAGTTTGTAACTTCTGACTTGAGTAGCATGAAGTTGGCCTAGGAGAAGTTTTTTATGGAGGTTTCCTTACTGGGGGGTGGGGGTGGGATGTGGATGTTAAGGGTAATTAGCTTATGGTCTGACCTGACCAACGAGGGGGGTGACCATAGGTGTGGAGCATCAATTTCCCATGTTGGTAATGACCAGGTCTAGAATATTGGAGCCCCTGGTGGAACTATGGATTAGCTGATCCAGGGCATTGGAATTTATGCATTCCAAGAACCGTTGGACAACGGTGTTGGTACACGAGTAGTTTTCCCAGTTAATGACAAGGTAGTTGAAATCACCCAGTATTAGGGTGTTTGGTTGTATATTAATATTTTCCAGTATGTTTAGAAAGGTGTAGTGAGAATCTTGGGACATGGTGGGGATCTGTAGCAAGCTACAATTTGGATTGCAGTCTTACCTAGTGTTAGTTGCACCTGGAGAATTTCAGACGCATTGTGTTGGGCAACTAGCCTGGTGTTGTGAATATCCTTGGTGAATATGGACACTCCTCCAACTTTAGTTTTTCGGTCCTAGTTTGGTAGCCGAAAAGTGTGGTAAGAGTTGTAGCCTGGTATTGCAGGGGTGCTCTCTGGAGCCTTGGATCCGGTCTCAGTTACTGCACAGATATCGATGTTCTCCATTTTTAGGAGTGCCTCGAGAGAGTGCATTTTGAGGTTTAGACTTCTAGCATTGAGTAGCATTACCTTTAGATTTTGCATGCTTGTACCTGTTACGGGGGTGGTTTTGTCCTTTGAACTTTGCCTAAAAAAGGCACTATAGGGGTGGCAAGAGCCTTAGCCAGTAACCTGAATCCCAGGGGCGACAGGTGCAGACCATCTCTGGCAAAGCATCGTGGTCTGTCGATCATGTCGTCCCAGGCAGACAGATACTGGATTCCCTTTGAATGACACCAGAAGCTTAGCCAATTGTTGAAGTCAATCATTTTGTCTTTATACTGTGGTATCATTCTGGGCGAAGGCAGGATACTACTCAGGGCTAGGGTCATACCTGCTTGGGCCACATGATCCAAGAGCTCTTCCATGTCTCTTTTCATGTAGTTCAGGGAGGTACATCTCAAGTCATTCACTCCAACATGGACAATGACAGAGTCATATTTGTACTTGTGGAGTGACTTGAGTGCTTGAGTTATGGGGTGGATCCTGGCACCCGACAGGCAGCTCACTGTAATTTTCTCCTTGTTCAGCCTGGTGAGTGGGACATCAGTGTGCCTGACTATAGAGTCACCTATGACTAAAGTGTTAGGTATGTTGTTTTCCCTTGGGGGCTGTTGCTGGGTGGCACACTGGTGGTGTGAGCTATGTGACACTTTGGTTGTGACTGGTGTTTGTTTGCATTTCAGCTTTGGAGGTCCTTTTTGCTTGGGCAGGTTACAGTTAAGGGACTCCGCATATATGGATTTAGTGTTGCTATGTGTGGGTGTTGGTGGTGTGAGTTTAGAAGGGCTATGTGTTGCTTGAGGTGTAGTGCGGGTGTTAACTTTCTTCTCTTGACTGTCTAGCACAGTCTTGGGTAGAGAGAGCTTTGCTTCCGGTTTGGCTATGTAAGTGCATCTCTCACAGCTTGTAGTGTTGGGTGGTAGGAGGAGAGGATTGTCTGTACATGAGGCAATTACTGCATTGCCCCAATATGCCCAGATTCACCAGGTGGACAGGAGAAATCAATGGAAGCTGACCCTTGGACATGCCTGGTTTGGTGCCTTTTTTATATATATATATATATATATATATATATATATATATATATAAAGTACAGGAGCTGTTTTCCCTTACCTTAGCAAGGTACTTTGCAATTATAGGCTGTTTAGTGCCTATGATTAATTTCTCCTCATCAATAAGGAGAGTTGAGTGCTTGTATCAGTTTAAGGCTTCCTAGTGCTTTCCAGCAGGTATTAGAGCATGTGCTAGTCACAGGGATGCTAAACACTAAAACTTGAAATTTACAAACGCCAGAGCATTCAGAGCTGTGCTTCACCAAAGTGTTCATAAAATCCTGATTATCTTATAGCTTTAACATGTTCATGAATCCTAAGTTTCAGTTCTCTAATGCTTTTTCCCCACATAAAATTGTGGATGAGTGCTACATAAAGCCAGGTAGACAGAACAGGAACTATGACAGTCCTATCTGGCTTTAGCTGTGAACCTAAACTTAAATTTTCTAAAGTAACACTTTTAGTGTTTCTAATGAATCTGCATTTTTACAGCTGGCACAAGAAAAGGTGCCAACTGTAATACCAAATATTTTGTTTTCTCTAGTTAAATCTGTTTCTAACAATTTCTTAAATTACAAGATTTTCTAAAAATGAACTGTGGGGCTTCTCCAATCACCTTTACTAAATCAAGGTTACCTAAAATGATTTTCCAGTTAGCCTTAATAATGTCCCTAATTGCCTGTCTATCAACTGTGATTGGCACCGGAGACGCTAAACCTTTGTCTGGAAAATTACCATTCCTATTCGTAGAAATTCCTTCATCCACCCTAAAACTAATTCCTTTGTTCAGAATAGTTGGGAACTTAACCAAGCAGTTTTTCACTACTTCTTGCTTTATGTTAAACAGTTCCATAGCTGAATATCCCCTATTGAGAAACAGTTCCATAAAACAAGTTATTTCTTCCAAAAACATTTTATCATTGCTGGTAATTCTACTTACTCTGGTGAACTTTATAGAAATAAACTTTATTTAGATAAGCCAACCAAACTAAAACTTACAAACACTCTACTTATCCCTTCCCTCCTCTATGGAAGTCCCATTTTCAGCAACCTTCACACATCTGTCAGTAGTAAACTGCAATCATCTTACTATAAAATAGCAAAATTTACCTCTTAGATGCCAAACCACACACACCATTGGCAGGTCATTTTGGAATTGAATTTGTTGTAATTCCCCCATTTACCTGTATTATACCATACTATCTTTTGCCCACAAACTGATGTATAAACCCAACAACAGCCTTGCACTTCATCCTATCCTACAATCTTATATCCCAACCTACAGTCTTTGTTCTAACAACAAACAGCTTTTAAGTATAACCAAACCCAACAAAAGAGCTGGACAAAGTCTATATTCCTACACAATTGCTCGATTATCGAATGCCTTGCCATCCTCAGTCACTCAACTCATTAAAAACGTTTAAATCTGCACTAAAATGCCACTACTTGAATAATCATATCTGTTCCTGTGCACAAAAGTCTAAGCCACCAGAAACAAATACAATTTTAATTATTCATTCTTTTTCCTTTCTCCAACCCAGCCACTGGGGATGCACAAGCCAGTGCATTTCTTTGTGCCGGTCCCAAGCCCGGATAAATGGGGAGGGTTGTGTCAGGAAGGGCATCCGGCGTAAAACTTCGCCAAATCATTTCATGCAGTCACCAATAAACATTTTCATACCGGATCGGTCGAGGCCCGGGTTAACAACAACCGCCACCAGTACTGTTAGCCTATAGGGTGCTGGCAGAAATTGGGCTACTGTTGGCCGAAGGAGGAGAAGAGGCAGAAGACATGGCCGAAGGCAGGAAGAGAAAGGCTAGGACTGTGGCAGTGAGGGACGGAACTTTGAATGTTGGCAGTATGACTGGTATAGGGAGAGAGCTAGCTGATATGATGGACAGAAGGAAGGTTGGTATATTGTGTGTGCAAGAGACCAGATGGAAGGGGAGTAAGGCTAGGTGTATCGGAGGTGGGTTCAAATTGTTTTATCATGGTGTGGATGGGAGGAGAAATGGCGTAGGAGTTATTCTGAAGGAACAGTATGCTAAGAGTGTTTTGGAGGTGACAAGAGTGTCGGATAGAGTGATGTTTATGAAGCTGGAAATTGATGGTATAATGATGAATGTTGTTAGTGCATATGCTCCACACGTTGGGTGTGCAGTGGATGAGAAAGAAAAAAATTGGAGTGAATTGGATGAAGTGGTGATGACTGTATCCAAAGGTGAGAGAGTGGTGATTGGAGCAGATTTCAATGGGCATGTTGGTGAAGGGAACAGAGGGGATGAGGAAGTGATGGGTAGGTATGGTGTTAAACAAAGGAATGCAGAAGGTCAGATGGTAGTGGATTTTGCGAAAAGGATGGACATGGCTGTGATGAATACATATTTTAACAAGAGGGAGGAGCATAGGGTGACATACAAGAGTGGAGGAAGATGCACACAGGTGGATTATATCTTATGTAGGTGGGCCAGTTTGAAGGAGATTGGAGACTGTAAAGTGGTGACCAGAGAAAGTGTAGTTAGGCAGCATAGGATGGTGGTTGTTTGGATGACGTTGGTGATCAAGAAGAGGAGGAGGAGTGTGAGGGCAGCACCAAGGATCAAATTGTTGAAACTGAAGAAGGGTAATTGTGAGGTGGAGTTCAGGAGTGAGTTAAGGCAGGCACTGGGTGGTAGTGAAGAGTTACCAAATAGCTGGGTAATTACAGCAGAGCTAGTAAGGGAGATGACTAGAAAGGTGCTTGGTATCACATCTGGACAGAGGAAGGACGACAAGGAGACATGGTGGTGGAATGAGGAAGTACAGGAGAGTATACAGAGAAAGAGGTTGGCAAAGAAGAAGTGGGATTGTCAGAGAGATGAAGAAAATAGACAGGAGTACAAGGAGATGAGGTGCATGGCAAAGAGAGAGGTGACAAAGGCTAAGGATAAGGCATATGAAGAGTTGTATGAAAGGTTGGACACTAAGGAGGGAGAAAAGGACCTGTGGCTAGACAGAGGGACCTAGCTAGGAAAGATGTGCAGCAGGTAAAGGTGATAAAGGATAATGAGGGAAACATACTCACAAGCAAGGAGAGTGGGTTGCGGAGATGGAAAGAGTACTTTGAGGGGCTGATGAATGAAGACAATGAGAGGGAGAGAAGGTTGGATAATGTGGGGATAGTGAATCATGAAGTACAATGGATTAGCAAGGAGGAAGTAAGGATAGCTATGAAGAGAATGAAGAATGGAAAGGCTGTTGGCCCAGATGACATACCTGTCGAAGCATGGAGGTGTTTAGGTGAAATGGCAGTGGAGTTTTTAACCAGATTGTTTAATGAAATCTTGGAAAGTGAGAGGATGCCTGAGGAATGGAGAAAGTGTTTTGGTACCGATGTTTAAGAATGAGGGTGATGTGCAGAGCTGTAGTAACTACAGAGGGATTAAATTGATCAGTCATAGCATGAAGTTATGGGAAAGTAGTGTAAGCAAGGTTAAGAAGAGTGATCAGCAGTATGGTTTCATGCTGGGAAAGAGCACTACAGATGTGATCTTTGCTCTGAGAGTGTTGATGGAGAAGTACAGAGAATGTCAGAAGGAGTTGCATTGTGTTTTTGTAGACTTAGAGAAAGCATATGACAGGGTGCCTAGAGAGGAGTTGTGGTATTGTATGAGGAGGTCAGGAGTGTCAGAAAAGTATGTAAGAGTGGTACAGGATATGTACGAGGGTAGTGTGACAGCGGTAAGGTCTGCAGTGGGAGTGACGGATGAGTTTAAGGTGGAGGTGGGGTTACATCAAGGATCAGCTCTGAGCCGTTTCTTATTTGCAATGGTGATGGACAGGTTGACAGACGAGATCAGACAGGAGTCCCCTTGGACTTTGGTGTTTGCAGATGACATTGTGATCTGTAGTGAGAGTAGGGAACAGGTGGAGGAGACCCTGGAGAGATGGAGATATGCTCTAGAGAGAAGAGGAATGAAGGTCAGCAGGACTAAGAATATGTGTGTGTGAATGAGAGGGAGGATAGAGGAATGGTGAGGATGCAAGGAGTTGAGGTGGCGAAGGTGGATGAGTTTAAATACTTGGGGTCAATAGTTCAGAGTAACGGTGAGTGTGGAAGGGAGGTGAAGAAGAGAGTACAGGCAGGATGGAGTGGGTGGAGAAGTGTCAGGAGTGATTTGTGACAGACGACTACCTGTAAGAGTGAAAGGGAAGGTCTACAAGAGGGTAGTGAGACCAGCTATGTTATATGGGTTGGAGACAGTGGCATTGACAAAAAGGCAGGAGTTTGAGCTGGATGTGGCAGAATTAAAGATGTTAAGATTTGCACTGGGTGTGACGAGGGTGAACATGATTAGGAATAAGTATCTTAGAGGGTCAGCCCAGGTTGGAAGCTTTGGAGACAAAGCCAGAGAGGCACGATTACGTTGGTTTGGATGTGCTGAGGAGGGATGCTGAGTATATTGGGAAAAAGATGCTAAGGATGAAGCTACCAGGTAACAGGAAAAGAGGAAGGCCTAAGATAAGGTTTATGGATGTGGTGAGAGAGGACATGCAGGTGGTTGGTGTGACAGAGCAAGATGCAGAGGACAGGAAGAAATGGAAACAGGTGATCTGCTGTGGCGACCCCTAACGGGAACAGCCGAAAGAAGATGATGATTCTTTTTCCTTTCTCCACTAAGTAACTTGTTTCAAACTTCTAAGACCTTTCTCTATATCAACTAACATATTCTAATCTTCTGTCTACTACTAGGCAATGTCTTTAACCCACTAATTATTTAAAAGAACTGTTTACCTTGAATCAAGCTACATCTTTATTTGAATGCTTTCATTGTTAAATTATTTTATGTTATATATTAATAACTTTTGTAAGTTTTGCAAAGTCTGTGCTCATTGTCTGTTTTATCTTTAAAGTACTCTGTAATAAAAACTTTGTGGAGCTTTTCTCCCCAGGCCTGCAATGAAAATGGGCTTCTGACCCAGAAGACTTTCCTGGTCAACAAATGTCAATAAACAAATAAGTTAATGTAAGTGTTCTGTAAATATATTCAGGTTCATAAACTTGGTACGCTGGATTTGAAAATGGAAATAATTATTTTTGAATGTACCTTTCCTATAAATTTGGCTCTCAGATTATTTTGCATCTTTAATCATTTTTATACTAACATCTAAGAAGTTCCCTTTCCACTCAAAATAAATGACAGCCACAAAATACTTTGATTTACTTATTTAACATATTGCTCAAATAGCTCCTTACTTTCTCCCCAGATGAAAAATAAATCATCTGCATGTCTTCTATAAAATTTTACATATTTATACAAAAGTAATGAAGCCAAAATACTGGAGTCCCACCAGCATATTACTAAATTTGCGAACTCTGGGGCTGCTTTCGTTGCCATTGCTACTCCTGTTTTTTGTTGATATCCACCATTTTCAAATAAGAAAAAGTTATTTCTAAGCACAATATCCAGTAATGTGCAAATAGTATTAATGGCAACCATGTCCATTTTACAAAAGTTTCTTAGATACAATTTGACAAATTCTAAACCTTCCTCTTGGTCATTGTTGGTATACAGTGATACCACATATATAGTACTATAATACATTTTTTTCTGTAAAACGATAATCCTTTAAATAATTTAAAAATGACCAAGAGTCTTTTAAATAACATTTACTATGCTGCACAATTGGATTCAAAAGACTATCCAAGTAACTTGAAATAGTAACTGTCTTCTGTCTGGGAGAAGACACAACCGGTCTAAAAGGTGGATGATGATTATTCTTATGAATCTTGGGGATTCAAAAGATTTTCCCCAATTCTGGTTGTTCAACCGATAGGAAATACGTATTCCAATGTACATAACCCTGACTGAAAAGTTCAAAGATGATAATGTCAACCTAAGAAAAACATTTTATTATTAAGTCTTTACTAACTTTTTGATAATTAACATTATTAACATTTTATCTTTATATTTACTTTGTTCCATTATCACAAGCTGACATCCCCTGTCTGCTTTCATATACTGCAGATGTTTGTAATGACATAAATTATGCAACACTTTTTGTTCACTGTCAAATTATACATTTTACAGGTTCACATGTGTTTACTAGGCTAATGACTACAAGGGCCTTTTTTAAGCCTAGCCATGCATCCCACATCTCTGACGAGTTCTGATACCCTTGATAAAGTGTAAGCATGGGCCTGGGAGATGAACCATTTACAGGTTACCTGTCTGCATTTTTGACAGAGGTGCCAAACCAGGGATGAATTTACCCGCTATGGGATTTGACCATTGTTCTCCAGTCTTTGGTGCTTTCCCCTTTTTAGCCATCAGCAACATGCAACCTAAACTTTCTTTCGTGGAAAATGCTTTTCCTCATAGCTGTAACTTCAGCAAGACGAGTTTCTGAGATGCAGGCCTTTTGCTGAAAATCCCCTTACTTAATTTTTCACAAGGATTGAGTTTCACTCATAACCAATCTATCCTTTCTTCCACAGGTAGTTTGAGTCCATCATTAATCAAACCATGGACTTGCCTGTTTTCTTCCCCAATTTTTCCAACAAAGTCGCGTATTGTGTACATTTGTTGGATGTTCACAGACAATTACATTTCTATCTCAACAGAACTAAAGGATTTAGAAAATCAGAACAGTTGTTTGTTTCTTTCTCCTGCCCAACTTTAGCGAAGTCCATTTCTATAGTTACCTTGTCAGAATGGCTAAAAGATTATATTACTTACATATACAGTAAAAAAAAATCAAAATTACCTGTGCCAGTGAAAGCGCATTCCACCAGGTCAAAGGCCACCTCAAGCTGTTTTCTATTCCAAGGCTTCCATGAATGAAATCTGTGCAGCAGCAATGTGGGCTACTCCACATACCTTTATCATTCATTACAAATTAGATATGATCTCCCAGGGAAGAGCTTCTTTTGGTTCTATGGTTCTCATGAATATCCTTCCTTTGGGCTACCCGGGATCTAAAGTCTAAGTCCTTCCTAATCTATTTCAAGTGCAACTTAGACAGTTGGATGGGAAACCGGACGTTTATGTTTAGGTTTATGTTTTACCATATCATTAAAATCACTTTCACATAATCTAGTGAAAACATTCAAATTGCTTTGTAAAGGGGGATTAAAACAACTAGGTTTTCTTACATTTTCCCCACTATTAGCACAATGAACATCACATAATATATATTTTAAGTTGAGTTTTCTTATAAATAATTTAAAGTCCACTATCAAGTTCATAAAAGAAACTCTTCTTGTTGGAATGAATGTAAATCCTTTTGAAAGGACATTTATTTCATCTGTCAATGACTGAGATGTTAGATTAAACACTGGACATGTTGACGTTATTGTCCTCTTCCCCTGCCTCTTTTTCTTCCTCTGGTTGGCTTAGCATTCCTGGACACAGTTTGTATTTGAGAATGATTCTCCAGCTGAAACAATGGGGACGAAAGTTGAGAACTAGGGGGACACCACTCCTCATTATTATTTGCACCAATGGTACTGTTTTCCATTGTCTCTGATACTCTGCTGAATATCCATCTGGAGAGCCTTTTTTGTCAAATTTGCTTGCTGATTTCTATCAAAATGACTCTCCTCTAATGTTGCTGTTTGAACCCTTCACTTTTTAATGTAGTTCAGTACCCTTTACTTTTTGTCTGTACTGGTAAAGGCATTTTACATTTCATGTTGTTATTGACAGAGCAATCATTCTGACAAAAATGTTAACTCCCACCTGTTGTGACAGCAACTTCTTATGAGTGTGTGTTTGTGTGTGTATGTGTATACATATGTATATGTGTATATATATATATATATATATATATATATATATATATATATATATATCCTTCAAGGATGCATCTGCAGTCCTTACAAATGGGTTGTCCTGTCGTCAGGCAGCCCTTCGGTCGGCCGGATTCCAAAGTCTGGGTCTGGCCTCGGCTGGTGTCGCACTTCACCCGACGTCATCACTGCAGTTCTTCGGGTATAAAGGCATCAGCCAACGCCATTTTCCTCAGTCTTTCTTGCCGCCTGGCGCCCGAAGCAGAAGCTGTTCGCAAGTGCCGGTTGGTCAGATCCAGAGATTACTACTACCGAATACTACTTCGAAGACTTCTAAAAAGCTAAGTACCCAGTTGGGGACTCTTTCTTGCCTCAGCCGATGTCAGAAAAAGTGAATAACTGTTTAACTTGTGGGAAACAAATACCTCATAAAGATTTCCACTCTTACTGCTTACCTTGTTTAGGCCCAGACCACGACGTAGCAGCTTGTTTAGCCTGTGCTTCTTTCAACCGACGAACGCTTAGGCGTCGGTCGGAGTTTGCTGAACAGTTTTTCGGCTCAGATTTTGCGTACATAATGCCGTCGGATCCTCTGACTACTCAAATTGTTAAGAAACGCAAAGAAAAGGACCGACACTCGCGGTCCGCGGTTTCGGCCGAAACCACGGTTAAGCAAACCGCGAGTGTCTCGGTATCGGCCGAAACCTACTACCGAGGCCCCTTCTACCCTAGTTGAATCGGCCTCTGAAGTTTTGCCTACTACTGTGGTTTCACAAGAATTATCGGACACCATCCCTTTGGATGTCTCTACCCCAGCACGTGGTGCTGCTAGGCCTCCTGCAGCCATGTCTATAAAGGCCTTTGCCAGGGCTAAAGCAGCCAAAACTTCTAAGTCTGTGCCTGTTAAGGCCCCCTCTCACAGGCCCAGTTCCAGTTCCCAAATGCTTACTCTGGCAGAGGATCTCATCTCTTTAATAAGGGGATCCCAATCTCACCCAGACAGGGCCTCTCAACCTCCAGAAAAGAGGCCTAGAGCAGAGCCCCCTGAGCCAGTGTCCTCAGATGACTCTTCTGATGATACAGACAATACAGACCATCCAGAGGCTCCTTTTTCTACTTATGAAGATTCCGATGCTGAAGAATCGATTCCTTCTGCCTCTCCACCAGAGGAATTTTCCTTTGGGGAAACTTTACATGCCATGAGAGAGCAATTCCAATGGCAGGGACAAGATTTCTCAGATTCAAGAAAAAGGCTTAGGACCTTTTTACACTTACCGCAACATAGGCCTTTAGCTATACCTCCAGTTCTTCCTGTTGTGGATGATGCATTTAATGATGCTTGCACTGCTCCTGATACTTTACCTCCAGCCCCTGCTAAGCCCGATAGGTTCTACAGGGTCCCGGACACTCATCACCACTTATACAAGGCTCCCTTTGCAGATCCTGAGACTATCTCCCAGGGGCCTAAGGCAGTAGCTTCTACCTCAGCGAAAAACCCTCTCCCTTCTGAAAGGAAATCCAGGTCCTTCGAGAGATGGGGTAAAAAAGTATACACCTCTGCTACTCTCTCAGCTAGAGCTTTGAACTGTCAGTTTCATATGATCCAATACCAAGAGTTTATGCTTTATCAGTTAACTAAGAAACTGTCTTCTGATGATTCCTTAGATAAGAAATATGTTCTAGAAATGGTGAATAACATTCAGCAGGTTAGTAACCATTCCTTAAAATGTGGCTATGATGCACTGGAGGCTTCATTTAGATCAGCCATGACTGGCACAGTTATAAGAAGGCATGCATGGTTGAAAGAACAGGTCTTGCCGGATCATGTTAAAGCAAAGCTATTAGATGCTCCTATGGATAAGGTCAGTCTATTTGGTTCTCCTGCCCAACAGGTAATGAAGAAAATGGAAGAGAAGGCAAAATCTGTACAAACAGTGAAAGATTTCTTACAGGTTCAGCCCCAAGGTTTAGCAGGAACTGGCCTTCCAAAATTGGTCCTTTCCAGACTCCTCTAAAACTCAGAGAGGCAGGAATAGGCATTCAAGAGGCAGAAATCAATCCAGAGGAGGTGCCTACAGGGGACGCCAGTGGCAAGGCAACAACCAACGAGGCACAGACACAACCACTACCACTGCAACAGGACAATCACAGTGACTTGGCTCTGACACCGCCTACCAGGGAACAAATAGCAGCACCCTTAGGCGGAAAGTTAGCCTTATTTTCAAAAAACTGGCACTATATCACAAGAGACAAGTGGATTTTGCAAACTATAGACCAAGACTACAGGTTTCATTTCCACACTTTACCAGTAAAAAGAGGAATGCCAAACCTACCACCAAATCAAAAGACAGAAGCTCTAAAACAAATAGCTCAATTAGCAAAGATGAGAGCTGTGGAAAGGGTACCACCTACAGAACAAGGCAAGGGATTTTACTCCAGACTCTTCCTGGTACCAAGAAAAGAGAAAAGTTGGAGGCCTATTCTCGACCTGTCCACTTTAAACACATTCATCATTGTTCCAAAATTCAAAATGCTGACCCTACAGCAACTCCTTCCCATGCTGGGCAAGGAGTATTGGCTGGTAACTCTAGATCTCAAGGAGGCATACCTGCACGTCCCCATACGACCAAATTGCAGAAGATACCTCAGATTTCTTGCAGGATCAGAGCATTATCAATTCTCAGCATTGCCCTTTGGCTTATCTACTGCGCCCAGAGTGTTCACGAAATGCCTGGCATCAGTAATCGCTCACTGCAGGCTTCAGGGAATCCAAATTTATCCATACCTGGACGACTGCCTGATACAAGCGGACAACAAAAACAAGCTGACACAAGACTTACAAAGAGTCATTTGCTTACTACAAGCCCTGGGATACACAGTCAATTTAAAAAAGTCAAGACCGATACCATCCCAAACAATAACATTCTTGGGTGCAGAATTGGACACAGTAAAACAGATGGCACTCCTAACTGCAGAAAAACAAGAACAACTTCCTCTCTACTTCTTGGCATTAACAAAGCAGAACAAACTAACAGCAAGGAAAGTACTGCAGGCCTTGGGCTTCATGGCATCCTGCATAATCCTGGTCCCCCATGCCAGACTGCATATGAGAAAGCTACAGTGGTACCTAAAGAATTTATGGTCTCAACACAGGCACAGCTTAGAAACCGAAATACCACTAATCCCATGCCTGAAACAAGAGTTCCTATGGTGGGCTCAGGCATGCCAGACAAACCCAGGTTTGTCCTTCCACAGCATTCAACCAAGCCAAACCATCACAACGGACGCCTCAGACCTCGGTTGGGGGGCCCACATGCTGGACAAGTGCATTCAAGGCTTATGGACTACAGATCAGCTGCACCTGCACATAAATCAAAAAGAAATGCTGGCAGTAAAACTAGCAATCCAGAATTTCAGACCATTCCTCCAAGAAGGCCAATTGATGATAAGGACAGACAACACCACAGTCATGTGGTACATCAACAAACAGGGAGGCACTCATTCATACCACCTATGCCGAATGGCTCTGGACCTATGGAATATGGCTCTGAGTTACAACATTCAGTTACAGGCAATATTTGTACCGGGAAAAGAAAACATCCTAGCAGACATGTTAAGCAGAACTACCTCGGATGCTCACGAATGGATGCTACACCCGGACATCTTCAAGGCCATCACAAAGAAATGGGGAATGCCACAAATAGACCTATTCGCATCCCCACTCAATCACCAGCTCAAGAAATTCTGCACAAGGACATACCACCCACTTGCTTGGAAGGTGGACTCTCTATCCTTCAGTTGGAAAGGCCTGACAGCATATGCATTTCCACCTCTTCCTTTGATGCACAAGGTACTACTGAAAATCAAAGAGGAACGTCCAAGGATAATTCTGATAGCTCCAAATTGGCCAAGACAACATTGGTATCCATTACTGAGGAGCATGTCTCGGGGGAAAACGTGGACACTACCCCTGATTCCTTTGATGTTAACTCAGAGTGACTACAACATCCTGCATCCAAACCTGAAAACTCTGCAACTGACTGCCTGGAACATTACATAAGAGCAACTAACCCAGATTTATCCCAAAGGGTTAAAGACATTATCCTTGAGGCCCGCAGACCTTCAACAAGAAAGAACTATGCAGGAAAATGGAAAAGGTTTCTCATTTGGAGTACTGAAAGAGGGAAAGATGTGTCAAAGGTAGATATTGCCAACATCCTGGAGTATTTGGCAGAGCTTCTCCATACAGGCCTGTCCTATTCCTCCATCAAGATACATGCATCAGCTATTTCTGCAGAATACAGCTTCGATCCCCCTGTCTTCTCGCATCCTCTACTCAGGCAGTTTCTGAGAGGAATTAAGAATGTAAAACCTCCTAGGAAACCACCATTACCAGCATGGGACTTGAACTTTGTGCTAGAAAAATTGACACTCCCCCCTTTCGAACCAGCAGCAACAGCAGATCTTCAACACCTATCCTGGAAAACTGCTTTCCTGTTGGCAATTACTTCAGCAAGAAGGGTTTCGGAACTACAGGCTTTAATGGCAGTACAACCCTTCCTAATCTTCCATCAAGATAGAGTGTCCATGAGAACTAATCCTACATTTATGCCTAAGGTGGTATCCAGAGTGTCTCTAAACCAGACAATCCACCTACCTACCTTCTTTCCCAATCCACAGAACAGGGGGGAAAGACTGCTGCATACCTTGGATGTACATAGACAGTTTCGCTACTACCTGGACAGAACCAAGGGCAATAGAAAAACTGACCAGCTTCTAGTAGCATATGCAACAGGAAGGGAAGGAAAAGCAATTTCCAAACAGACAATCTCCAAGTGGATAGGAAATTGCATAAGATTCTGTTACTCCTACCATGGAAAGCAAATTCCACAGAACATAAGGCCTCATTCTACAAGGGCTACAGCCACTACCACAGCTTTCTTACGAGGAGTGGCTACCAAGGACATTATAGAGGCTGCTACTTGGACCTCCGTGCATACATTTGCCAAGCATTATAACTTACCTCTATACTCTAGATCCCGAGCAGGGTTTGCCACTGCTGTTTTGCAAGGGATCCTAACTACACCATAATTTCTTCTTCCTCCTCCCCTAGTTTGGCTATGGTATTCTACCCATTTGTAAGGACTGCAGATGCATCCTTGAAGGACATAGTACAGTTTTGTACCTACCATAAATGTAGATGTCCGAACAGGATAGCATCTGCAGTCAGGATTACCCACCCTCCTTCCCCTCTGTGGTATTCCTAGGGTATTTGCCCACCTAATAGCTAGCTGGGGGGGGATTTCATATGGTGTATTTGTTTGTATATATGTACATACATGCTTATTTTTTGTGTTTGCCTTCTACTTTTTGGAAACATTGGCATTTATCCAAAAATGTAGCTATCCAAGAGGGCAACTGGCATCTGGGGCAAGAAACACTGAGGAAAATGGCGTCGGCTGATGCCTTTATACCCGAAGAACTGCAGTGATGACGTCGGGTGAAGTGCGACACCAGCCGAGGCCAGACCCAGACTTTGGAATCCGGCCGACCGAAGGGCTGCCTGACGACAGGACAACCCATTTGTAAGGACTGCAGATGCTATCCTGTTCGGACATCTACATTTATGGTAGGTACAAAACTGTACTATATATATATATATATATATATATATATATATATATTTCCATTTGTAGATTATATGCATGCAGTAATGTTTGTCAGACTAATCAGGTATGTAGTTGCTGCTTCTCATCTCTATTTGAACATGTCACATTTCCCCAGACTTTGTTTCAGTCAAGACGCACAAGAAACAAAAACTAATTACATTTTCAAAACCTCCATCCCATTTTAGCTCAAAACAAGCACATAAAAATATGTATAGTTTTCAAATGTTCAGTGAATAAAAGCAGTTCACCCATTGTCATTACTTATTTTAAAGATAAGGTTAACCCTGCTGCTAAAGTATACATTTCAGTTTGTGTTCAAACGTAAACTAATTATTCTCCTTGTTTAGGTCTGTACCCCTCCCAGGAGTAAGAAGCAAATTGTATGCTATCAGTAAACATAAATGTTTATCATTAGGAAAATGTACACTGGCTACCTTTAAATAAATGTAAGTCTGCATTGTATTAAACTACTAAGACTGCTGAGAAGGCAAATACTTTTATAACTTAATTTACTTCCCACAGTTTCAAGCTTCATTTATTTTTCATTGAGTAGCTTGCCAGAATACCTTTAATAGTTTACTTGTGTTGTATATTGTAGATTTTTTTCTCAGAACACACTCTTCAGACAGGCCATGATCAATTGTTTGTACTTGTAGGTTACATGTCTAACTAAAGCAAGTGCTAATGGAAAATGTTAACTTTGCAAATGCAAGAAAAAAATGTAGATTTCACTTGGGACACACTGTTTAGATCTCTCATGACTGATTGCTTGTATCTACAAGCTGCTTGTCTCCAACTGAAAGCATTTGCTAATGGGAAAAAGCTAGTAATTTTGTAAAATAAACTGCAAAATTGTCATGCTTTTCATCAGTGTATTTTGTTTTTCAATTCTGTCTGCTTAAAAAAAATGTCTGTAACTTAAACTAAGGACATTTAGTCTAGGCATCCACATTTATTAAACCAGGGGAAATTATAATTTTTAATTCTACATACAATGTGAGCAATACACATTCACATCTTGGGACTTCCAAGATGGCTGCATATTGAGTAACAGCTTAATTTCAACTCTTCCTGTGTGGAAACAGACACTCAGAAGAGAGAGCCAGTAAACTCGTATTCTTGGGTAAATTTCAGTAACTGGCCTGGTAAGTGCAGTGCCTAGATGCCAGCAAAAAGAAATTCAGATAACCTGAAAGAAAATCAATCACAAAATGTTAGGAAAAAACACTGACTGAGAAGAATTCTGCAGCTGTTCATCAAAAAGGCAGTGCAAGCTCCAGCTTTGGTGCAAGAAATGACTTTCAGTAATCTCCAGCAGAAGCAGTTGATTCTGACAAAACTGTGGCAGAAGGACAAAATACTAAAAGTGGGAGACACTACAGTGTTTGTAGAAAATGATTGTTCACTATACACCAGGCAGAAGAAGAATACATTTATTCCACTAATTAGGGAATGTCGAGAAGCAGGCATGAGATTCAAACTGCTGTACTCAGTTATCTTCAGAATATTCTTTCTTGGAGGGAAAATTCATTTTTTGATAAAGAAACATGCTAAGAAAGACATAGAAACGTTTGTCCAACAAAAAATGAGACACCGAAAAAATGTACAAGAGTTGACAATAAAAAACAAGAATACATTGAAAATTAAACAGACAACTGGATTTGGGAGACCAGCGGGAATAAAACCAGCTACTCAGGAACTGAGAAATAAATGTGGGTTACAAAGCATTAATTATATTTGTTAAACATCCCAGAACAAGAAAATGTGGAAATATTGGATCTTTTTGACTTTGTTAAACTTGTAGAGGACTCTAAAGCATGTGCCCTAATTCATGTCATTAATGTTTGGAGTAACACGTAGGAGAGGGGAAGAGGAGGGAGAGTTAACTGTAAGTAAAACCTTTTTTTCTTAACAGTAATATTTTTATAGTGCATGATATAATCTATATACTGTATAGTAACATTTTATCAGCTAATTTCAAGTGGAATGGGGATACCAAATTAAACAGATGCCCCTGTTTTTTCCTTTTCTCTTTCTCCTTGTTCAGTTTTTAAGAAATGTAGACACTGCAATGTAAACAAAATCTGGTCAAAAGATGATACAAGAAAAAATGCTGTTCTTTTTTCTAATTCTTGCATAGGCTAATGAGTGGATTACGTCTCTCAGCTTGATCTAGTAACAGGTTTTAAGAGAAAGCAAGTAAGTAAAAAAAAAGAACACTGAATATAATAAAGCTTTCCTCTAGCAAGTAAGAGGAGTAAAAACAGAATATTTATTTCTTTCAGAGGTAGGGTATAATGTTTTTTGAAAGCATTCATGTGTTTTCCCATTCTGGGAGAGCAGTAAAGATAAAACAAAACTAGACTGCACTTAGAAGAAGCACAGGCTGTACCATATGTCTTAGGATAGATCACCTTCCTTTTAGGTTAACCCAAGTCTCTGAGTGTGGCTATCAATTTAGGACAATTGTTCCTATCCGGAGGTTACAACTTCAATATTTGAAGATGTACATAGTTTTGTGTGTTAGTATTAAGTTAATAGAGTGTATTGGGGTGTTTTTTGAGGGCTTTCAATAAAATAAAAGTTTTGCAGGATGTGACATAAACTCAAAAGGTTATGAAAAGAAACAACTTTATAAATGATCAACCTGCCAAACGTGTGCACGTAACACAAAAGCTGGAACTTGATACTTAACAAAAAAGAAGTTACAAGTAAAAGGTGGGAATAATACATTTTTATCATAATGACACTTTCTATATTTTTAAATGTTAATGATTTTACAGATATATACAAAAAAGAAAGAGTAGTGAACTATATTAAAAATGTAGAGTGCAAATAGATATGCTACAGGAGACACATTTCTGAACATGTGAATTTGATAAAGAATGGTTTTCAGGACAGTTATTCAGCAGAATACTTGGGACAAAGGAAATTAATTGCGAGAGGAGCTTCAGTAGTGATTGAATAGGATAAAAAAGATAATGTTAGATTTGCAGTACTAAGGGGCTACTGGTAAGGAAGGAGGATTACACTGGCATGTCTTTATATTCCACCTAAAACTTCTATAATGGAGCTTCAGAAAATTCAGGTAGAAATGATCAATTTTCAGCAGGGAATATCATTTACAGATGGGGACTGGAATTTGATTTGCAGTAGTGAAGATGTATTTGGGGGGCCTAAAAGAGAAAATATAGCAAAGGGGATAGGTTTTTGAAAATATTTGGCATGGAAGATGTGAATTTACATATTTCCCAGGTTACAAAAACTGGGCTAGGCTAGACAGAACTTGTATTTTACAGGAGTACGTACATTTAATTTAAAGTTTTGATATGCATTTAATAACTATTTCAGATTAAGTGCCAATAATAACTAAAATAAAAATGTAGGATAATGAAATAAAAATGAGTCACTGGCACTTTCCTACCTATCTATTGAAAAGAGATGAATTTAAGGACTGTGTAGTGGAAATTATTTGGGAGTTATTAGAGAACATAGAAATTTCTTCTGAAAATTTAGCTGGGAGTGGAATAACATTTAAGTGGAGTTTAAAATATGATGGAAATAAAGAGCTATAGTTAAGTAACAAGAATTGCTTAAAGGGACTGACAGATGTTAGTGTTGCAGAACACAGAACAAGAAGATGAGCAATTGCAGAATGCTAAGCAGAAGATAAAGGATTACCTCAATAATATGCATGAGTTTAGAAAGATTGCTGTTAGCCAACTGTTTTTTGATAATAACACCAGAGCACACAAAAATTTAGTTCAACGACTCAGCAACAGAAAGTAGAAAGGGCTGTCGCCAAGCTTAGGGGAGCCTATACCAAGGAAGATAACAAGAGATCCTGCACTAGAAACATTTCAAAAATTTTGGAAGGTGTGTATAAAGCAGAGAAATATGGAGATCAAGGTAAGGTACAAATGGAAATGTTTATGGAAGAATTAACTATACCAAGGCTAGAGGTAGATGAAGCTCCGTTACTAACCGGACAGGAGGAGATGAGATAAAAATGGTGATGTATAACCAATCCATAGGAAAGTCCCCAGGACATACTTGTCAACCTCTCATCTCAAAAAGCTGGACAAAGCCTGACAGAATTGGGGGACAAAGGCCCAAAAATAGGGACAGATTTTAAATGTTGCACTTATAAACTTAAAAGGTTGCTAGAATAACAGGATTGGTCTTAACATGCATTTTTCTGAAGGATATGAAGTCTGAAACACAAATGTATATCATTATTTAGTGACTTCAGTCCTCAGATCATCCCTGTGATTTGGCAAGAAAATCACAAATTTTATGAGGAACAGATCAAAAATGTGAGGCAAAAATCTGGACATTCTGTGAAAGTCTGTACTGTTGAGAGGTATGGCCTAGGAGTAGATGGTATTCTTGTAGAAGTTTGGAAGCTAGGAGGGAATAAACTGCTAAAGATGTGGAAGGTTTTATTTAACAGTATTTTAAGAGGAGAAGAAGCACCAACATCCTGGAAGAATGAGGTGGTAGTTGTAATACCTAAAGAGGGTAAAGATACATCAAATCCAGCTTCATACAGGTCTATTTCAATCCTAAACCATTATTATAAAGTGCCAATGTCTGTAATGGCTAAAAGAATGACAAAGGTGATGCCAACATTGATAAATATAGATCAGTGTGGTTTTGTGGAGGGGAGGCAAACATTTGCCAACATTAACAGAACATTGTTGAGCCAGAGAGAAGCTGAGTGTAAGAAAATACCAAAAATGTATTTGGACTGCAGATAAGAGATTGCCTTCCATGTAAGGACTGATATCAGAGCATCGGTAAAGAGAGTGAAATATGGGTATCCTAAGTGAAAGACCAGCACTGGTAGAATTTTAAGTAAAGTCTGCAACAGAAACTGCTGTTGTAAATGAATATTTAATATAGCATACAAAAAAAATGCATGATAACTATAAGAATCAATCAGTTGAGGTTAGAAAGGACTGGAAAAAGAGATTGGACAAACAATTCACAAAGAAGTAATGGGGGATATATGTTATGTCTCCCAAATATGCAACAAAGTCTAGAAGATTTAGGGTCTTTGCTTGGAAGTATTTACATAGGTATTTTTATACACCAAGTAGACTTCAAATCATTTTTTCCTCAGGCAGACAGCAGGTGTTCGAGGTGTGATGGAGAAGAAAGATGTAATTTGGAACATATTTTCTGGGAGTGTAATGAGTTGGCAGACTTTAAAGATTCCTTAGAGATTGCTCTGTCAGAGATTCTGGGTGAGCAAATTGGTGTAACTAGGGAAATTTTTTTAATCTACGATACAGAATTGGAATTGCCTAGACATACAGTGGATTTACACACCGCTGTTAAAATGCCATGTTTTTGTGATATAAAAAATGAGACCACAATAAATCATTTCAAAACTTTTCCCACCTTTAATGTGACCTACAATCTGTATAATTCAATTGAAAAACAAACAAACAAATCTGTTAGGGGAAAAAATATAAAAAATAAAAAATGTGCAGTAAGCTGGTTCCATACGTGTGCACACCCTTATACTAATACTTTGTTGAAGCACCTTTTGATTTACTTACAGTATTCAGTCTTCTTTGGTAGGAGTCTATTAGCATGGCACATGTTGAGTTGGCAATATTTGCCCACTGTTCCTTGCAAAAGTGCTCCAAATCTGTCAAATTGCGAGGAAATCTCTTGTGTGCAGCCCTCTTCAGGTCATCCCACAGATTTTCTATTGAATTTAGGTCTGGGCTCTGGCTGGGCCATTCCAAAACTTTAAAGGTGAAATTCCTTTTCTTCTTCCGCTTTCTAGCAGATGTCTGAAGGTTTTGGGCCAAAAGTGACTGGCATTTGGAACTGTTCATAATTCCCTCCACCTTGACTAAAGCCCCAGTTCCATCTAAAGAAAAGCAACCCCAAAGCATGATACTGCCATCACCATGCTTTGCATCACCAAACAAACACCATCCCCATGGTGAAGTGTTGTTTTTGTGCCAAACGTACCTTTTGGAATTGTGGCCAAAAAGTTCAACCTTGTTCACATCAGACCACCACACATTTTCCCACATGCTTTTGGGAGACTTGATGTATTGTTTTGCAAGTTTTAGCTGGGCCTGGATGTTTTTCTGCGTAAGAAAAAGCTTCCATCTTGCAACCCTACCCCATAGTCCAGACATATGGAGAATAAGGGAAATTGTTGTCACATGTAGTACACAACCAGTACTTGCCAGAAATTCCTGCAGCTCCTTCAGTGTTACTGTAGGTCTGTTGGCAGCCTCCCTGACCAGTTTTCATCTTGTCATTTCATCAATTTTGGTGTGATGTCCAGTTCTTTTCACTGCCACTGTTGTCCCATATTTTCTCCACTTTTTAATGACTGTCTTCACTGTGTTCCATGGTATATCCAGTGCTGTGGAAATTTTTTTGTACCCTTCTCCTGACCGATATCTTTCAGCAATTAGATCCCCTTGATGCTTTGTAAGCTCTGTGTGAACCATGGATTTTGCTGTTGCAGGCAACTTGAGTAAATGTCAGGAAAATTCTACTAGGACAGCTGAACTTTATTTTGGGTTAATCAGAGTCTCTTTAATTTGTGGTAGGTGTGTATCCAAGAAGACTGAATGGTGTAATTAAATCAAAAGGTGCTTCATCAAAGAGTTAGTTTAAGGGTGTGCACACTTATGCAACCAGCGTATTGTATGCTTTTTATTTTTTATATTTTTTCCCCTAACAGATTTGTTTGCTTTTCAACCGAATTGTACAGGTTACAGGTCACATTAAAGGTGGGAAAACTTTTTAAATTATTTATTGTGGTCTCATTTTTTTATATCACAGAAACCTGGCATTTTAACAAGGGTGTGTAAACTTTTTATATCCACTGTAGTAAGGTCTTGCTATGTTATTATGGTGGCTGCTAAAAAAAGCAATTACTAGAAAATGTAAATCAACGTCTAAACCAACCTCACTAGAAGTAGTGAATATAGTAAAACAGCTGGAAGTGTGATCTTTAGAAAAGGGTAGGAACAAATTATAGAGAAATAAATGGGAAATGTGGAAAGAAACAGTACATACAGGGGAGGAATGAGGTTTAAATGAAGCAGGATTTTTATGAGCTATGTAATGTTTGAGAATGACTGGATAGATTATAAGTGATGTATAATATTTGTAACTAAAAAATATGTCAGTATGGTTTGTGATGTACAATGTCAGAACTAAAGTTATCACAATATTGTTTGATTTTAGTTATATAAAGGTATGATAGTCTGTGTCATATGTGATCATTTAATAAAGATGGTTCTTGTTAAAAAAAAATATATGTGTGTGTGTGTGTATATATATATATATATATATATATATATATATATTATATAAATGTATAATATGTATATATATATATATTATATAAATGTATAATATGTATATATATATATATATTATATAAATATGTAATATATATATATATATATGGGTCTACCTGATAATGCCAAAAGCTGAGAAGAATGACAACAAGATAACCAACACCGGAAGATCGACAATTGACAATCCCGATGCTGAGAACACAGACATGTTAAGGTAAGTGTGCGATAGGGACAGATGTTAGGGTCAGGGTGTGGGTAAGGTAAGTGTGTGATAGTGACGGACGTTAGGGTAGGGTTCGGGTGAGGTAAGTGTGATAGTGACGGACATTAGGTTTAGGGGCGGGTTAAGTGAGTTAGGGTTAGGGTGTGGGTAAGGCAAGTGTGCGATAGTGACGGACGTAAGGGTTAGGGGCGGATTAAGTGAGTTAGGGTTAGGGTGCGGGTAAGGTAAGTGTGCGATAGTGACGGACCTTAGGGTTAGGGTTTGGGTTAAGGTTAGTGCATATATAGTTGTGTATTTAAGGTTTAGTGTAGGTTTGTAAGGTTTTTGGTGTGCTTGTGTTGTGTGTGTGTTTTTTGGGAAAGTTATTTGTTTTGTTGATTGTCGGGATTGTGGTTTGTCAGGCATGTGAAGTTTCATGTTTTTGAACTTCCGGTTTTGTCGTGTCGGTTATTTCGTTGTTGGTGTTTTGGCGTGTCGGTGTTATCAGGTAGACCCATATATATATATGTGTGTGTGTGTGTGTGTGTGTGTGTGTGTGTGTATATATATATATATATATATATATATATATATATATATATATATATATATATATATATATATATACTTTCATATCTCCTCACCAACTCAAGATCACAAAATTATATTAACTTTAACTTGTTTCTTAAATGCCTTTCTTACCTTGTCACATTGTAAAGCTTGGGTACATTGCATCTAACAAAGTAGTATACTTTGATGTTACCAGCATAAACTGCAGTCATTGGAACCCCCCCCCCACCCCAAATTTAAAATACCACTCATAGCATACTGTACATAAGTGCCTTACAATGTAACATGCATTTTGGATCATTAAAGTTTTATGCAGGTATTAGAACATTTGTTGTAATTAATTGAATCAGTTCCTTCAGTTTCCTCCTAAGCATCAGTAGTATGAGATGAGGGTTAGTACTTTACAGTTTTCACACCAGTTTAGAGCACTGAACAATCTATAAGTCTTTTCAGCCACTTCTTCCAGAACATCAGCTAACATATCTGAACTGCTTATAATGGGATTGATGCTGTATAATTCTCCCATTTTATTCACTAATTTCACTTTGTTGCTTGTCATCTTTTTTACCATCTTGATCAGTCAATGCCATTCTCTTGTTCAAGTCCAAGGAATTCCTGAATGTCCTATATCATTGTTGCAGTATTCTTCATAGATGGATAACCCACCCTGGGCAGACAGACGCTTGGCCAGTATGAAAAAACCTAAAAACAATCTTGTATGCACATATGTCAAACTTATGCTCCACACACAGAACATAGGGCATAAAAGGGATGTACAGACGCAACTACCTAGAACTTCTTTTGTCACCAGTTTGATTGCTGTTTTTGCCAGCCTCCCTGATTCTGATGGCAAATCCTGTGCCTCATATTTTATTAGGTTCTGTTTCTCAAGTGACTTGCCACTCTAAGTGCAGCTATGATGCTGCAGCTTTTAGGTCCATCATGAGGTATTATTCTTGGTTTAGTCTCCAGTCTCTATCTGAGAACATTAAGGCCAAGCCGTTGGATGCTCCTTTGGATAATAGACATTCTTTTGGGACTGCTGCTGCTGACATGTTTAAGTCTCAAGTCTCTTCACGAGAAAGGCAAAGCCTTGCAAGACCTTAAATATATTTTTTCCTCTCCTATTCCTAAGTTCCAGAGGAATTATCCTTCTAGGTCTGCTTTTGTTCGCAGGTAACTGTGCCAGGCCTCTTAGGGCAGGAAGTGTGGGAGATGGGCCCCCTCAACTAAGGCTTTTCAGATTTCTGTGGACCAGAAGCCTCCTTTACCTAATAAGCCTGCTTCACTTTGACAATTCACCCCCATTTTTTTAGACCATGTTCCTTTGTCCCTTCGGCTCTCCCTTTGTCTTCCAAATTGGTGTCTCATCACTTCAGACTCTTGGGTTCTTTCTGTAATCCATCAGGGTTAGTTCATGGTATGGAAATCTCTCCCTCCTTTTTCAGGGATTCCTCAATCTCCTTTAGAGCAACTGCCAAATTTCCCAGAGGTTTTAGGATCCCCTGTTGAACCAAGGGACCATTCAGCCTGTCCCCCCTTCCCAAGTGGGAAGGGATTTTTATTCCAGGAAGTTCTTGCTTCCTTGAAAGGAGGGCAGTTGGAGACCTATTTTGGATCTCACCCAGCTCAACACCTTTCTTGAGATTTCTTCTTTTCGGATGCTTACTCTTCAAACTCTGATTCCTCTTTTATTACCCCAGACTTTTTTGGTGTCCTTGGATCTGAAAGATGCTTACTTTTATATCCCCATTCACCCTCTCTTCTGGAAGTTTTTACATTTCTCTGCGTCTTCCTCTAATTTTCATTTCTCTGCTTTACCCTTTGGTCTCTCTACTGCCCAGTGGTATTCACAAAATGCCAGCTCCTGTGAATGCCTTCTGAAGGCTCCAAGGCATTCAGAATTTACTTTATCTAGATGACCTGTTGTTTCAGGCACCTTCTCCCCGTTATTTGTCATATGATCTGCAGTTTAATATCTCTCTTCTTCAAAGTCTGAGGTTTACTATCAACTTCCAAAAGTCCATCCTGACTCCCTGTCAGGATCATATGTATCTGGGTTGCAGGATTCAGATGGTGCCAGTGTTGGCCTCTTCTCTGCCTCCAAAGGTATTTTTGTTGAAAGGCTTCTTTAAGTCTGTTCTTCATCTGACTGCCATGTCAGGCAGGGAGTTCCTTCTGGCCCTGGAATTTATAGCTCCTTCTGTTCCGCTGCTTTCTCTTGCCAGACTGCATATGCAGAAGCTTCAGTGGTACCTCAAGTCAGTTTGGCCATAGCATTGTCACCTTCTGATTTCAGTGTACCGCTTATTCCGTGTCTCAGCAAAGAATTTGCATGATGGATTCAACAGTTCGCTCTCAACCCAGACTGGCCCTTTCAGCCTCCAGTCTCTTCTCAAGAGCTGTTCACTAGTGCCTCAGACATTGGGGGGGGGGCTTCTCTTGGTAACCTGAAGATTCAGGGTCTTTCGTCTCCCCATCAGAAGTCAGATCATGTCAGTATCAAAGAGATGAGATCTCTCTACAGGCTTTTCACCCTATGTTCTCTCCAGGCCCCTTTAAGATGTATACAGACAACACTACAATGATATGGTATGTCATGAAGCAGGGGGCATGAAATCTTACTTCCTCTGCAGGTTGGGGCTTCAGGCTTGGGATGTGGCTCTCAGTTGTTAGTTAACTCTTCAGGCAGTATACCTTCCTTCAGAGCACAGTCTAGTGGCAGACTCTCTGAGCAGGTCCAAAACACGGGCTCACAAATGGATACTTCACAGAGACTCATTTGTGGGCATTGTCCATCAGTGAAGTATTCCTTGGGTAGATCTTTTGCCTCTCCTCTGAACAAACAGCTTCCTCTCTTCTGTTCCAGAGTGCCATGCCATCTGGCATGGAAGACGGACACCCTTTCATTTCCTTGGAAGGGGAGGTTTCTTTATGCTTTCCCTCCTCTTCCGCTACTTCCAAGAGTCCTGCAGAAGATTCAGCTGGACTCCCCAAACTATTGCTAGTGACTCCCTTTTACCAGAGACAGCACTGGTTCCCCTTATAATACATCTGGGCAGGGACAGTCATCACACGATATCTCACTAGTTGGATCTTCTCACACAGAACATGGGGTCTCTTATCTATCCCCACCTGTCCACTCTGCAACTGACATTATGGGTGATAGGGTTTTTATCCCTTTCAGGCACCTCTTTTCTGAGCACGTGCTCATGTTTTTACAGGAGGCAAGGAAACACTCAACCAGAAGATCTTGTATATCCAAATGGAAAAACTTTTCGGTCTGGTGCCATGCTCATAACCAAGACCACTTTTCATTTGGGGTCCCTCTGGTCCTCTCTTGTTTGTGTGAGTTGCTCCAGTCTGTCTTGGCCTATTCTTCTGTGAAGGCCCACTTGTCAGCCATTTCTGCTCGTCTGCCCTTGAATCTTCCTTTTGACTTTTCATTTTGAGATCAAACTTTCTTAAAGGCGTCCTGCATATTAGACCTCCAAGAAAACCTATTCCTTCTCCTCCTTGGGACCTTAGTTTTGTTTTGGAAAAATTGACTCTGGCTCCTTTTGAGCCTGCAGATTCTACTTCTTTGCAACTTTGTACCTGGAAGACTGTTTTGTTTCTGGCTGTTACATCTGCTTTGAGGGTTTCTGAGTTCCAGGCCCTTATGGCTGTTACTCCTTTATTTTTTTTTTCACAGTGACAGGGTGTCCCTTCATACTAGCCATTCTTTTATGCCCAAGGTAGTAAATGAGTTGTCCTTGAATCATTCGGTACAATTCCCTTCCTTTTTCTCCTTTGCCTCTGTATGCTAGTGAGAGGATCCTGCATACCTTGTATTTGCACAGACAGCTCAGGTACTGTTTGGATAAAACTAGGACTATTCATAAGTCTGATCAGCGTTTGGTTTCCTTTCATACCAGGTCTTTTGGTTTGGCTGTTTCTAAGCAAACCATCTGCTCATGGATATCTAAGGCCATTTCCTTTTGTTGTTCTTTTCATGGCAAATCTCTGCCTACTTTTGTTTGAGCTCAGTCCACTAGGGCTTTTGCCTTTTCTGATGCCTTCTTCAAGGGATTGGACACCAATTCCATCCTTGAAGCTGCTACTTGGTCTTCATTGCATACCGTTACTAAGTGTTATAATTTAGATATGGTTTCTAGGGCTAGAGCACGTTTTGATGAAACCAGTTTATGTGGGTTTGTCGAGGGCTGTTCTCAGCCTTCCACCTCCCATTCTATTTCTTGTGCTTTTTACTCTCCCTTCTATGAAGAATACTGCAACAGTGGTATAGAAGGACGTAGTACAACTGTGTAAAATCTTACTATAACAGTAGATGTTCTTCTCTTCACTGTTGAAGTATTCACTCCCTCTCTCCAACCCCCTCTTGTTTATTCTGCATTTTTTCCTTCTGGATGTGCGTGGACTTCCATGTCCTGTGGTGACTGTTCTCTTCTGGTGCAATTCAGTTCTAGGTAGATGTGTCCATACACCCCTTTTATGTCCTACGTTCTGTATGGAAAGCATAAATGTGATGTATGGTGCTCCCAAGATTGTTATTAGGCTTTTGTGTTGGGCTGCCCAGGGCTAGACATCCCTTCTATTAAGAATACTGCAACAGTATTGTTATGGTAAGATTTTCTTCTCATCATCTCCTGGGCTTTTTCTGTCACTTGTTTCACTGGCAAAATGTCTCTATGGGCTTTGTTATTAACAGAAGACTGAGAAGCAGGCTCTACTTCAACTTGTTTGCTCAGTCTTTGTTGGGTAAACATTTTTTTTTCACCTTAGGTTGTTCTCGTCAAAAAATGCCTTCCATCCATTGGGGAAAATATTCTGAAGATAGCTGGATAGAGCAGTTTGAATATCACACCTGACTTTACATCCCTGATTGTCAGAAGAAACTTGCTTTTAGTCTGTCTTGATGAACAGTGAATAATTTATTTTCCACAAACACTCTGATGGTACCAATTTATAATACGTTTCCCATCTGCCACAACTTTGTCAGGAGCAGCTCTTTCTGCTGATAGGGCTGCATTTTTGCTAATTTAGGTCTCTGCTACTTTCTTATATTCATATTTGGAGCATGTATGTGGTGTGTCTGTCATTTAGAAATCTTACTTTGGAGAACTAGTTCAGTTGCTTATTGTACTTTTATAAAAATTAACGTAGTCTGTGCCTTCCAGTTTCTTTGGTATACTGACAATTTCAGGATTTCTCTGCGTGCTGTGTCTTGTAGCTCTATTTTTTTAAACCAGTTTTCTTGAAGTCTCGTTTTCAGCCAGTCTTTATTTCTTTTGTTTCATCCTGTAATTTCTGCTGTTTTGTCAGTTTATTTGAATATCTGCTTAAAGCTGCTTCTATTTTTCCAGCCTTTGGTCATTTAAGTTTATTGATGCCCGCAGTTGTCTCACTTATTTTGCATGTATTTGAGTGCATTACTGAATTTGATATATTTCATCTTTTAAATTCCTGGAAGCTTCAGCTGTCTTAATTGCTAAATTAATTAATACATGGAAGAATGATTTGCAGCTGGTAATATAGTGAGTTTTATCATTAGCGAAGTGCACTTCTTACAGACAAGTTATGGCTGATGAAATTTACAATAAAAATCTAATTAAAGTATCATTTTTAACATTGTGATGTATAGGTTTAATGTTAATATAGAATCTATTATTGTAGCAAAATATCAAATGGAATAGCAGAAAAGGAATCCCAGGTACTGGCAGTAGCATGGACATAACCCCCCCCCCCCACACACACACACACCAAAAAAAGTGTCCATGAAGATCAAAAAAATCCATGAAAGCCTTTAAGAAAAGGTCCATAATAGTAGTCCATCTCACAAGATGGGTTGCAAACTGGCTCAAGGACAGAACACACAGGGTTAGAGTTGCTGGTGCCATGTCAGACTCTAAGCCGGTCACGAGCGGTGTCCCACAGGGCTCAGTCCTGGGCCCCCTCTTCGGCATTTATTTTTCTGAAGTGCAGGCAAACATAGGGGGATTGTGGCTGACAAAATTTGCAGATGACTGCAAACTGGGCACCATAATTGACACTCCATCAGACACAGACATCCTCCAGAGAGGTCTCATAGAAATGGATAACTGGTGCCAGAGCCATGGCCTTAAACTAAATGCCAAAAAATGTATAGTCATACCCTTTGGGAAAAACAAGGTAACCCCTAATTACCACATAGGTGGTAATCCATTAAACACGGAAGAAGTTATCAGGGACCTGGGGACCCAAGTTGACAGTAACCTCTCTTTTGACACTCACATTGCCAAAGTGGTTAGGAAGACCTTCTACATTGCCCACCTGATCATGAAGGGATTCACATCCAGATCAGGAGAGGTCATTGTACCCCTGTACGCTTCACTTATCAGACCAATGATTGAGTACAACGCCCCATTCGGAATGTACCTTACCCGACACCTGCAGCAGTTGGAAAGACCCCAAAAGTTCCTCACCAAAAGGATAAAGGGGCTCAAACATATGTCATACGATGCCCGACTGAAGAAACTCCAGCTCTATTCAGTCGCATACCGTCTGCTCAGAGGTGATCTGTGCCTGACATACAAGGCCATGTCCAACCCGGAATTAATGGACATGCTCCACCTCAAAAATCCAAATCCACCAGAGCCACGAGCAAGAGACTTAAACCTCAACACGGATATAAATAGGACGTGCTGGAGGGACAGATTCATCACCCAGAGACTCCCTACACTATGGAACAGAATCCCAGTCCATGTGAGGCAGAGCCCCTCACTGACTCTGTTCAAGAGAAATCTTGACGAGTGGATGGGAGATCGTAGGTTTACCCCGGGAATCATCTCTGTATCACTGCTGGACAGAGGCACAGCAAACTAATGGGTATAGTATTCTCATCCTAAGGGGTGGTGAAAGCCACACACACTCTGGCTAGGCTTATAAATGCCCTAGGGCAGATAGCCTAGTATGAACCTATGAACCTAAAGATTGCTCACACTGCTTCTGGGCGACAGAAACACTTTGAGTGCCACTAGTGCAGTTTTAGCTTCTTTAACTGAAGTGAATTTAAAGTGAGATATATCTGGGTTTGTAAGTACCTCAAGCAACCATTTCTTCCGTTTGTTTCTTAGCATCGTTATTGCACAAATGTGCATCATGTATGCAAATTATTTTTGTATTCATATTGCAAACATGAACCATAATTTACATTTTCCTATGCTGTATTCCTTTAATATTGACAGAAATTAAAATGTTGGCATTATATGTGCTTATTTTTGGGGGAAAGGGGGGCAACAGATGTAAAACATCCATGACAAGAAATATGTCTACCAAGTCGTAGAACTGTACAATATCTTTGTCTTCCTTAATGTGTTGTTCTTGCTAAATTTCTCCTAAAGTTGTCAGTTTCACATCTGTTTCTGCAAGCATCCGAAAGCTTAATGTGATGTCTTTTCATAACACTTCATGTATAGTTGGTGAAAAAAACAATTTCACTCACCTTTTCCTTAGTATTCTCCTCATTCACATAAAACTTTTTCTGTAATCTCAAACTTCTTTTGGAAAGTCTTCTGTACATACTAATAAGGGTATTATAATTTGCAGAGTTAACATTCTGAACTTTATTATTATGAGAAGCTTGTGTAAGTGTGACAGGTTCAGGATGGGGCTTCAGGTGCCTTCTGCTTTTTTTGAGACAGAACGAGATTAGAGTGAAAATCTTGTTCTTCCTCAGGAGATGGCCCCTGACTGCTGCATTTTGTACAAGACTGCAGAAATAAGGTGCAACTGAAGTTCTGGAATTGGGAGAATACCTCTACAATTTGGGACTTCTTAAGGAACTGTAACTTGTAAACTTGGTAAAGAATGTTTAAGATCCACTGTTCTGGAGTGGTTTTCCCATTTTTTTTCAACAAAATAAACTAAGTACCCCCCAGGTGTCTGAGGGGAGAGAAGTAGAAGGGGGAGAACTTGGAGCTGGACTTAAGGGAAGATGAGAGGGGGACTGTTCTGCTGACTTATGGCTAATCTCTCTGGGAAACACAGCCTTGAGGGGCTGCAGGCTTACTTGCTTGACATTCACTTTTGAATTTTCCCTTTACCATGCTAGCTTTTGTCCTATTTAGGGTACAAGGGCATCCCCCATTTATATATTCTGGGTTTCCTCAGGTCTGTTAAAGTGTAGCTTTACTCTTGAAGACAGTAAATGTTACATTTGTCACTTTCCATGTATTGTCTGTTTGGGGTTTTTTTGTAGACCTTCAGTCTCTGTCTAGTGATATTTTGGGGCTATTATTTTCATCTCTTGCCTTCTGTTCCACTTACTTGGAATTCCAAATATTCTCAGATATACAATGTGAAGTTGTTCTATCTCGCCGTACATTCTTACTGATGGGTTCCGACTCTGCCAACTGCAAAAGCTTGAGGTCTTCAACTAGCTCGAGGCCCACTCCCTATCCCATGATGCACCTTGTGCTTCCTTCAGATCTCGTTTGCCACTGCAACAGATCGGGAGTGCTTCAACAGCTCTGGCCAGTAAAAATTTTATATTTCACTTAAAAGTGATAGTTTCGTTTGGTAGTTAGATAACTTTTCCTTATCTTGTTACCGTAGTTAGTTAGCATTAAAATTTAGTGTGTGTGTGTTTTGCTAGTTGTTGGTGGCCGTGTTTTATTAGGCCATTTTTTTTCTTCTTACCTTCCTCAGTGTAACAACTCGTTTAAGTTAGAGAGTTGTTTGAATTTCTTTCTCCCTTCCCTAGAGTATGTTAAGGCTAGTTGAGCCTAAGCCCAAGTTTTAGGGCAGTAGTTATTGTTCGTACTGTGTGTGTTTTTGCATATGTTGTAGAAGTTAGGGCCCTGTTTTTTATTAGGACTATATTCTATAGTACTGTGTGTTTCCTTTAATAGTGCATATAGTGTGCTCTGTACCCTTATTAAACTATTGTATGGTAATTCAAGCTAGAGATATTAATAGTTTCTGCCATGTCTCAGCAAGAGAAAGCTAAATCTGGATTTAAAAACTGCCCTAAATGTGGACAAAAAAATGTCGATAACAGATGGTCACACAGAATGTGTTTATTGTTTAGGTGAAGTTCACCTACAGGAAAACTGTGCCATCTGTCATTTATTCAACTCTCGTGTTCTTCATGAACGTAAGAGTAAACTGATAGCCAGGGGATTACTGAAGTCTTCCTTTCAGGAATTATTGGATAAGGACAAATCACCGGACAAGACATCAAAATCTTCAAAGACTTTGTCTTCTAAGTCTTCTTCTGGCTCAGAGCCAAAAAAGGATTCATTGAACTTAAAACTGATTGGGACTCCTACCTTGGCTCCACTGCTTTCAGAACCGGAGGTTGTTACTGTTTGTAGGAGCCGGTCCCCGATATTGGAGCCGGTATCTCCTACCTTAAGTCCTCAATCCTTCAGTCAGTGGCCTCTTCCGTAGGTTCTTCCTGATTCTCAAGACTCTCGGATAAAGATGTGGATCGTGTGGTGCAGAGGCTTCTGCAGACATCAGCTCTGGCCAAACTTATATTGGGGCCGATCCCTGGGGTTTCGGAACTGACAAAATCCCCCAAACCATCTTGTGTTCCTCCTCCGATTCGTCTTGAAGTTTCGGAGATGGAGTGCTCGGAGCTGATGATTGCAGAGCCTTAGGACCTGATGCCTACTTCGGACTTTTCGGTCCCAACAGCCCTGACATCTTCGGTGCCGACCTAGGGGTCTAGGAACCGACATTCACTGGTCAGGTCCGGGGAGGATAGTTGGATCGATTTCTCAGTTCCGACTTTGCATCTTGGGGCCTCGGCTTGGGTGAGCTTGGCTCCAACCTTGGGCTCAGAGCCCTCTGTTCTGGCTCTGAGGGAATCTTCCTTATCTTCGGATCCAGGGGTTTCTTCACGTTGGGACTGAGGTGCCTTCGATGCTATGAGAAGGGTGTTGTCCACGCCGACAACCACACCATCAGAACCGGTAGCTCCTTCCCCCAGAGCACCGGTGTCTACCTCTTCTTCACACATCCATCTAAAGCGTAGAGACCCTGAGCCTCAGGAAGCCCCATTGGGCGAGCCCTGCTCTTCCGAGACCTCTCCAGAAGCTCCCACTGAAGAGGTTTTCAGGAAGATACTTTGCAAGAGGAAGCATTTGGACTCCCCACAGGAATCCATCACTTTGAACACTGACTTAGATGAGTCAGATGGGTTCCCACTGTCCCACTCGGAGGATATCTCCTTTGCAGATATCCTGGAAATTCTTAAGCAGAGGGGTGGCTGGAAGTCCCTTAATTCTACTGATGATTAGTCAGCGTTTCTGAAGGCTTTTGGTTTTCAACTCTCCACCTCTTGGGTGTCTCCACCCTTTGATGAGTTGATTGAGCTAATCTCTCGAAGGGCATGGTAGTCCCCTGATACCATGGAGCCTTTCCCAAGGAGGCCTATTAAATTTATAACTTCCCCCCAGGACAAGACCTTCCTGACCAAAGGAGTGCCTGTTGATGCTATGGTGGTGGCAGCAGCCACTTGGACAGACGTAGAAGTTTCTGACAGTCCCTTCTATCCTCCTAACAAGGATTCTAGGATCATGGACAGATATGATAAGCGCATGTTTAGTTCAGTGACTTTTGCTCTCCGATCACTGAACTATCTAACACATTTCACAAGGTTGCAAAGGGATCTCCTGAAAGAACTAGGAGATAATCTACAGAGTTCAGTAGCTGCAGGGGTCTCAGAGAAGGTAACTTGCCAACTCACTACCCTAAATTCTCTCGTAAAGTCTTCCATGCATTTGGTCTTCTATGCAGCTGATGGAACGAGTAGGGCAGCGGGGACAGGAATTGCTCTTAGGAGACATTTCTGGATTCGCTTGTGTTCCTTTGCGGAGCCCTTTAAGTCATCCTTTATTAACACCCCTTTTGATGGCTCATCCCTTTTTGGACCCAAAGTGTAGGAAACCCTTACCAGGAGTCACCAAGATGGAAAGACTCTGTCTGCTGTCGGAGTCCGCTTTTCCACCCCTACCAGACCTTACCTCAAAGGTCAGAAGGGAGAGAAGATGTGGTTCCATAAAACTCAAGGAACTTTCCAGGACACTCCTGGTGAACCCCCCTCTAGAGGCAGAGGAGGGGCAACAAAGGAAGATGCCGCCACTCAGCAGAGAGGCTCCGCAGAACCAGAGCGACAGAGATCAGTTCTTTGCCAAGATCTATCAGCACTCCTGAGAGGAGACCCGCCTATCCATCTCTGGAGGCAGTCAGGGGATGCTTTTCTCTGTACCCAGACGCCTTGCTAAAAATAACAAAAGACAGCTGGGAACAAAGCATCATATCCAGAGGATACTCAATTCCCTTTGCCACCTCCCTCTTATAAGGAAAATCCCGGATGTTCCACCCAGTCACAGGGAGCAGGCAGCCTCAGAGATTCAAAGGTTGCTGGAAAAAACGTCATCCAACCACTCCCAGAAGACCAAAGAGGATCCAGAACTTACTCAAGGTTCATTTTAGTTCCAAAGAAAACTGGGGACTGGAGGCCCATTTTGGATCTCAGCAGACTAAACAAGTCGGTCAGAAAAACAAAATGGTCACGATACAGTCAATTCTTCCCTTTTTAGGAAAAGACCATTGGATGTGCTTGATAGATTTCCAAGATGCGTACTACCACATAAAAATGGATAGGCCATCCAGAGTTCATCTGTGCTTCCGGCTGGGAGCAAGGCATTATCAATTTTGGGCTCTGCCCTTTGGTCTCACTACAGCCCCCAGAGTGTACGCCAGATGCATGGCAGTGGTAGTAGTCATGGCTCATCTGAGATTCCAGGTGTTTCCATACCTAGATGACTGGCTCCTCACTTCCACCACCAAGCATCAACTCATACAAGCAAGGGACACAACTTTGAACCTCTGCAGTTAGTTGGGTATTACTGTAAATTCAGGAAAATCTGCCTTGTCGCCATCGCAACATAGCATTTTTATAGGAGCAGAGCTAAATACATCACTATGGCCCTAAACCTTCCTCCAGAAAGAGTTTGTGTTCTATGAAATCAGGTTTTGGACCTGCTTCCGAGAGAAAAAGCCCCTGAGAATTTATTTATGTCATGGTGTTACTGATGTTCTTCGTGCTTCACTGTTGCAGTCATTACATTTGGGTAATCTGCTGGCAGGTTGCCCTCAGTCAGCCTGAATTCCAAAGTCTTGGGTTCTGCGTCTGTTGCTGTCTCCTCTTCCATGACGTCAGGTCATCAGGAGTATAAAACATGCAGCCGACACCATTTTCTTTAGTCTTTCTTGCTGTGCGGTGCCCGAAGCAGAAGCATTTCGCAAGTGCTGGTCGCCCGACACCTGAAATATTCGAGTTTGAGTTTCAAAACCGAAGTCTTCACTAAAGCTAAGTACCCCGTTGGGGAAACTTTTTTCTTGCTCCATTCCGATGTCAGGAAAAAGTTAATAATTGTATTACCTGTGGGAAGCAAATACCTCCTAAGGATTTCCATTTGTACTGTATTCCTTGCCTAGGCCCTGATCACAATGTGCCTGGCTGTCGGTTTTGTGCTAGAGTTAACCAACACACTATTAAGCATCATTATATCTTTGCCTCAAAGTATTTTGGAAACAGATTTAACTACCCAGAAATGTCGTCGGATAGCAAGCCGACTACCGGAGTATATAAAAAACGCAAAGAAAAGGACAAAGAGAGACAGTCAAGGTCCAAATCCGACGACAAAGCTTCTCCTAAGCCAGTCGCCGGTACTCAGTGAGGCGCTTTCACAGCCCCTGATACCTGCTACGTTCGAGTCGCAGGCCCCTGCCGACACCCATGTGGAGTCCAGCATGCCGCGAGATACTCAAAGTATTGGACCCACGGATGTACTATTTTTATAGGAGCAGAGCTAAATACCATCACTATGACCCTAAGCCTTCCTCCAGAAAGAGTTTGTATTCTACGAAATCAGGTTCTGGACCTGCTTCTGAGAGAAAAAGCCCCTGAGAATTTATTTATGTCATGGTGTTACTGTTTCTTATCCAGTTTCCAATATTAGCATATTACTAGTAGTATGTAGCCTGTTGGCAGCAAACAAGATCTGAAGGAAGCACAAGGTGCATCATGGGATAGGGAGTGGGCCTCTAGCTAGTTGAAGACCACGAGCTTTTGCAGTTGGCCGAGTCGGAGCCGAGGATTGGCTTCAAACCCATCAGTAAGAATGAAGGAGAGATGAACAACTCACATGGAAGGTTATGGTGAGTACATAACTTCTTTTTTGTGTCAGTGATGCAGTGTTTAAACTCTTATGCTATTTTATTTCTTTTAAACTTTAATTTGCAATATGGTTGCATGTGGAGAGCATGTGATATTTCTCTTTTAGACATAATATTTCTTGGTCTTTCTTCTTAATGTAAACAGTCATTTACCTTTTGGACAGTGACCTGTATTTTTTTCTGCTTTTGAAGTTATGTACTGTAATTGTTAAAAGTCCCCCCCCCCAGAACTATGCTGGGACTTCTGTTTATTTACTTGTGCATCTTGTTTTTGATGCATATCTTTGCTCTGTAAACCTCTTCTGAAAATCTCAAAAAGAATCTCATGGCTTTATTTTATTTTAGCTCAGTATCTTTCTCGTTTTCTCTATGCTGTTACAGTGGGGCTCTAGTTAGTAATTGTTGGCTTTCAGTAGCGTAGTAAATAATCATGATGTTGCTGCACAGAAATGGTATTTTTTTCTCATGATAGCACCAGAATTGAGTGATGCCTTCTTTGGTCTGTGGCCATATCCCTCTTCAAAGAATTTATCCTCTTACTTTTGTTGCTTTAAAACCATAACATTTTAAGCAGTTGTGTAAGTCACAGCAACTTTCACTTTTCTTGTTTATTTCTCCTGCATTTTTGCTTCCTTGTATCTGTGAGGTAAAGGCCTTAACCATTATGCCAAACCATCCCTTTGTTAAATAGCCTGTCCTTCACCTAAAAAGAAAGAAGATAAATACTCTTTTTATTGCATTCATTTTTCTTCACCCTTGCTGGAATATTTGAATGCCCAGTTTTTGTCCTGCAGTTGCAGAACTTGTAGTGCAGTCTTGTTCAGTATGACACTTAAATGTATTAGTTTTCTGTATGTATTAAACTGGCCCTTTTAACTCCAAATATTTTCCTTTACTGAGTTAGTATCCCTTGTTTTTTTGTAACTTTTGAAAAATTACTGTAAGCCCTTAGGAACTACCACTATTGCTCTGGGTACCAGGATATCAGGTCAGAGAAATTTTATTTCCCCTTTTTTGGTGCTCTGTTGATAATCAATGTAGCTTAACTATATCATGGACTCTCCTTCCAAGGCTTCCAAGACCTCTAGAGAAGTTCACACTGTCCATTCCTTTTCCGACGCTTAAACAAATGCCTCCAGTCCTTGTACCCTTGCAGGATGCTGCCTCTCTCGCTTTTCATCAATAACCTTTTCTGCTGTGCAGTAAGCTCTTGCTAAAACTAATCATGTTGCCAGTACTTTTCAAAGTTCCACACAAATCTTCCTTGTCTTGCTTTCTAGTTACTCTGTTGTTGTACTGCATTCGGATACTGATGCTAACTTCCCTTCTCAGATTCTTCTTTTGGCAAAGTTCACTGTTGCGAGAGTTAAGCAACTCTGCTTCCTCCTGCCTATTATCTCCTAGAAGAGATCACCTAAAGGCTCTCAGTCATCTGTTAAGGGATTGACGTTTGAGCAGTGACCTTGAATAACTAAAAATTTAAATGTCTGTAAGCATTAACTTTGTTAAAGCCTTCTAGAAACAATCAACAAAGCCTGTGATTCTGGTCACTTCACATCCACTCTTCTCCTCGACTTCTCTAAGGCATTCAGTACCATTTCCCATAGCCTGTTTCTAACCAAACTCTCTAAACTCAACCTATCCCTTTCCTCTACCCAGTGGTTCTCAAGCTATCTCACAAACAGGCAACTGGCAGTAAAATGGAAATAAGCTACCTCACCCTTCCTTAATATATTCACAGGTGTCCCGCAAGGTTCCATTGTAGGCCCCCTGCTATTTAGCATATTTATTAACGATTTTTACCAAGCCATCTCAAACTCCAGCCTCATTCAATATGCAGAGGATTCCACTTTAAAATATGCAGACGATTCCACTATAATCTGTTCCTCCCCTTCCATCATAACCTTTAACAATCTTACACAAGCCGCATTCTCTTCTACTGAGCAGTGAATGCTAGACAACCATCTGGCACTTAACGCAACCAAAACAAAACTTATGCTGTTCACTGCCTCCAAAACCTCTTCCATAGATAAACAATCCTTCATAATCACCAGTAAAAATAATACTGCCCTAGAAGTGGTCTCTGAAGCGAAATTACTAGGAATAACCATCGATGATCAATTAAAATTTGACAAGCATGTACATGTAAATATCAAAAAAACTCATACAAAACTTGGTATGCTTTACCATCGTAGTCACTTTATCTCTCCCTCCACCAGGATTACACTAGCCAATACTTACCTTATCCCTTCCCTACTATATGGTTCAACTGTCCTCACCAACCTATAATCTTCCCTCAAAACTAAACTCTCATCTTATTATAACAAAATATCCAAGTTTGCTGCAGGTCACAGAGCCTCTTCTCACCACTGCAATTCCCTCCACCAATTAGGTTGGCTAGAGTTATCTAACTTACTAACTTATACCCAACTCATCCAAGCACATAAACTCATTCATAACCCATCTCTCTGCCCCTCATTAGCAAACACCTTTGAAATGCATAAATCAGACCGACTCCTGAGATCCAGTTCCCAAAACCTCATTAAACTACACAAACCCACACGTCCAGCTGGGAATCACTTAATGTCCTTCTCTCTAGCTCGCCTTTGGAACTCTCTCCCTTCTCCTATCCTCACCACTAGCAGTCTCTCCCTGTTTAAAACCTCTCTGCACTCGCACCTTACTTCACAGTGGAAATGCTCATGCTCACATCCTACCAAATTTTAATTACAGTTTGTCATTTTTTCTTACCCACTTACCTACCACTGCCTTCTTTAGTTCATCATCACTAGTGATGTAAATGAGCAACGACCAGATGTAACTCAAAAAAAATATACATTTTTCTTTTCTTTTTCTTCTTACTTAATCTATGCAATTTTTGTAATTTCAACATTTCTTTGATTTGTTCTTTACTTATATTGTAATGTTTGATTTGTTCTTTACTTACACTGTAATGTTTATGATTTGTTCTTTTCTAACACTGTAATGTTTATGATTTGTTCTTTACTTATACTGTAATGTTTGATTTGATCTTTACTTACACTGTAATGTTTATGATTTGTTCTTTACTTATACTGTAATGTTTGATTTGTTCTTTACTTACACTGTAATGTCTGTAATGTTTATGATTTGTTCTTTACTTATACTGTAATGTTTATGATGATTTGTTCTTGACTTACATTGCAATGTTTATGATTTGTTCTTTTCTAACACTGTAATGTTTATGATTTGTTCTTTTCTAACACTGTAATGTTTATGATTTGTTCTTTACTTATACTGTAATGTTTGATTTGTTCTTTACTTATACTGTAATGTTTGATTTGTTCTTTACTTACACTGTAATGTTTATGATTTGTTCTTTTCTAACACTGTAATGTTTATGATTTGTTCTTTACTTATACTGTAATGTTTGATTTGTTCTTTACTTATACTGTAATGTTTGATTTGTTCTTTACTTACACTGTAATGTTTATGATTTGTTCTTTTCTAACACTGTAATGTTTATGATTTGTTCTTTACTTATACTGTAATGTTTGATTTGTTCTTTACTTACACTGTAATGTTTATGATTTGTTCTTTACTTATACTGTAATGTTTGATTTGTTCTTTACTTATACTGTAATGTTTGATTTGTTCTTTACTTACACTGTAATGTTTATGATTTGTTCTTTACTTATACTGTAATGTTTGATTTGTTCTTTACTTACACTGTAATGTTTATGATTTGTTCTTATACTGTAATGTTTGATTTGTTCTTTACTTACACTGCAATGTTTATGATTTGTTCTTTTCTAACACTGTAATGTTTATGATTTGTTCTTTACTTATACTGTAATGTTTGATTTGATCTTTACTTACACTGTAATGTTTATGATTTGTTCTTTACTTATACTGTAATGTTTGATTTGTTCTTTACTTACACTGTAATGTCTGTAATGTTTATGATTTGTTCTTTACTTATACTGTAATGTTTATGATGATTTGTTCTTGACTTACATTGCAATGTTTATGATTTGTTCTTTTCTAACACTGTAATGTTTATGATTTGTTCTTTTCTAACACTGTAATGTTTATGATTTGTTCTTTACTTATACTGTAATGTTTGATTTGTTCTTTACTTATACTGTAATGTTTGATTTGTTCTTTACTTACACTGTAATGTTTATGATTTGTTCTTTTCTAACACTGTAATGTTTATGATTTGTTCTTTACTTATACTGTAATGTTTGATTTGTTCTTTACTTACACTGTAATGTTTATGATTTGTTCTTTACTTATACTGTAATGTTTGATTTGTTCTTTACTTATACTGTAATGTTTGATTTGTTCTTTACTTACACTGTAATGTTTATGATTTGTTCTTTACTTATACTGTAATGTTTGATTTGTTCTTTACTTACACTGTAATGTTTATGATTTGTTCTTATACTGTAATGTTTGATTTGTTCTTTACTTACACTGCAATGTTTATGATTTGTTCTTTTCTAACACTGTAATGTTTATGATTTGTTCTTTACTTATACTGTAATGTTTATGATTTGTTCTTGTCTTACACTGCAATGTTTACGATTTGTTCTTTTCTAACACTGTAATGTTTATGATTTGTTCTTTACTTATACTGTAATGTTTATGATTTGTTCTTGTCTTACACTGCAATGTTTATGACCTGTTCTTTTCTAATACTGAAATGTTTAACTTAAATGTATACCACATATTTGTACTTTCTGTATTATGTAAATGTATTTGTAATTTTCTGGTGCTTTTCTCCCCAGGACTCCATTGAAAACAAGTTCTTGTGGCCCAATGGACTATCCTGGAAAACAAACGTCAAATAAATAAATAAATAAAAATTCTACAGAGAAATATAATGTGTTCATAGGCATTTGCTATACAGATGTCCTGTGGTGCCTAGACATGAAAGTAGTGCCTTTTGAGATGATTTTAGAAGAGCAAACAATTTCGCAGTTACAGTTTTGTGGATTGATTGTTAGGTGCCTTACTCACTAGGGCATACATCTGTTTATGTATTAAAAAATGCCTTGAACCATGGTCAGCCATAGAGCACCAGGAGGAGTTTGAACTCCTGTCCTCTTAAGTTGAAGAGTCAGGAACTTACTGTAAACACCCCACATCATTTTGCAGGGTCTATATTACAAAGTCGAATGATTAAAAAATGAGCGCTCTTTTATCGAACACTGAGTTGAAAGCACTGAATGCCAAACACAAGGAACAGTGGGCTGTTTTTGGGACTTTGCCATTTTCTCCACTGTGGTGCGATCACGGAGTTGATATATTTAAGTATGGAGTATGGGGGCCCTCCACTTTATTTTGTGTTTGGATTTGTTTGTTTGTTTTTTGCGGAACAGCGATCCCCCCCCCCCCGGGGAAAAAAATCACTGTTCCATGTGTTCGACATTTACTGCTTTCGGTTTTTAGTGTTTGATAAAAGAACGTTCGTTCTTTTTATCTTTCAACATCGTGATGTAGACCTCATTTTGCACAACACAAGTTTGGGCATGCCTTTTAATGACAGATAGTGAGAGATGAATACCCATGGGCTACCTCCCCCCCGACCCCCTGCCAAAAATCAAATCTTACTAATGCACTTTTAAAAGCCTTATGGTCATGTGCTGACGTGGGTGTGTGCAGGAGGACAGTAGCTCCTCTGATGGATGTTATGTTGTGTTTCTTTCAGGGGCAGCCCGTGCTATTGGACTGCTGGACTGCAGCCCCCTCAGCTGTAAAATAAAGAAGTAAAGAAAATAAAAGAAAAAGAATAAAAGAAAAGATAAAAAAAATTAAAAAATCGTGGACTTTCGCGCATGCGCACTAGTCCGGACTGCTGCTGAGACAGTCAGGAGCATGCACAGACTGTCTCAGCAGCAGTCCGGACTGGGAAACATGAAGAACAGGGCTCCCAGAAGTCTATGCAGTTTTAAACTGCATAGACTGTCGCTGGGAACAGATCGGACCAGGACTGCAACATCGGCAGGCTGGAGTCTCGTCGGGGATCTCGCGGTGGATGTGCTCCAGGAGTCTCGTCTGGGATCTCGTGGGGATGTGCTCTAATGCGCCAGCCCAGCTATATGGATCTTGGACAGCTATGAAGGGAACTACTATGGAAGGTAAGAAGGACAAAGGGTAAGGGTGTGTGTGTGTGTGTGTGTGTGTGTGTGTGTGTGTGTGTGTGTGTGTGATTTCAGTTTTTCTAAGCCTCAAATTTCGATAAAATAAAATGTTCTCCTTCCAGTTGGCGGCATTATTACATTGCCCAACAACACTTCTGTCAGCTCCTTAAACAGTTGTGCTGGTCTTATTAGTTATTGCAGGTGAAAAATATAATGGACACTCCTTTATTAAAGAGTTTCTTTTCCAAGTAACTTGGGGATGGGACTGGAATTGAGAAGAACACTAAGTAACATGAGGTGTATACAGAAGAGAATATGGTAAAACTCCTCACTGGGGTCCACTTTTAAGATGGTTACTCTGTCAGGGCTAACACATTCCATTCTTAGTGTATAATGAAAGGACAGGGAGATGATAATGTGAAGCACAGGGCTCACACTACAAAATGGTCTAATGAAAGGACAGGGAGATGACAGCGTGAAGCACAGGGCTCACACTACAAAATGGTCTAATGAAAGGACAGGGAGATGATAATGTGAAGCACAGGGCTCACACTACAAAATGGTCTAATGAAAGGACAGGGAGATGACAGCGTGAAGCACAGGGCTCACACTGCAAAATGGTCTATGAAAGGACATGGAGATGACAATGTGAAGTACAGGGCTCACACTACAAAATGGTCTAATGAAAGGACAGGGAGATGACAATGTGAAGCACAGGGCGCTCACTGCAAAATGGTCTAATGAAAGGACAGGGAGATGACAGCGTGAAGCACAGGGCTCACACTACAAAATGGTCTATTGAAAGAACAGGGAGATGACAATGTGAAGCACAGGGCTCACACTGCAAAATGGTCTAATGAAAGGACAGGGAGATGACAGCGTGAAGCACAGGGCTCACACTACAAAATGATCTAATGAAAGGACAGGGAGATGACAATGTGAAGCACAGGATTCACACTACAAAATGGTCTAATGAAAGGACAGGGAGATGACAATGTGAAGCACAGGGCTCACACTGCAAAATGGTCTAATGAAAGGACAGGGAGATGACAGTGTGAAGCACAGGGCTCACACTACAAAATGTTCTAATGAAAGGACAGGGAGATGACAATGTGAAGCACAGGGCTCACACTGCAAAATGGTCTAATGAAAGGACAGGGAGATGACAGCGTGAAGCACAGGGCTCACACTACAAAATGGTCTAATGAAAGGACAGGGAGATGACAATGTGAAGCACAGGGCTCACACTGCAAAATGGCCTAATGAAAGGACAGGGAGATGACAATGTGACGCACAGGGCTCACACTGCAAAATGGTCTAATGAAAGGACAGGGAGATGACAGCGTGAAGCACAGGGCTCACTGCAAAATGGTCTAATGAAAGGACAGGGAGATGACAGCGTGAAGCACAGAGCTCACACTGTAAAATGGTCTAATGAAAGGACAGGGAGATGACAATGTGAAGCACAGGGCTCACACTGCAAAATGGTCTAATGAAAGGACAGGGAGATGACAGCGTGAAGCACAGGGCTCACACTACAAAATGGTCTAATGAAAGGACAGGGAGATGACAATGTGAAGCACAGGGATCACACTACAAAATGGTCTAATGAAAGGACAGGGAGATGACAATGTGAAGCACAGGGCTCACACTACAAAATGGTCTAATGAAAGGACAGGGAGATGACAGCGTGAAGCACAGGGCTCACACTACAAAATGGTCTAATGAAAGGACAGGGAGATGACAATGTGAAGCACAGGGCTCACACTGCAAAATGGTCTAATGAAAGGACACGGAGATGACAGCGTGAAGCACAGGGCTCACACTACAAAATGGTCTAATGAAAGGACAGGGAGATGACAATGTGAAGCACAGGGATCACACTACAAAATGGTCTAATGAAAGGACAGGGAGATGACAATGTGAAGCACAGGGCTCTCACTGCAAAATGGTCTAATGAAAGGACAGGGAGATGACAATGTGAAGCACAGGGCTCACACTACAAAATGGTCTAATGAAAGGACAGGGAGATGACAATGTGAAGCACAGGGATCACACTGCAAAATGGTCTAATGAAAGGACAGGGAGATGACAATGTGAAGCACAGGGCTCACACTACAAAATGGTCTAATGAAAGGACAGGGAGATGACAATGTGAAGCACGGGGCTCACACTACAAAATGGTCTAATGAAAGGACAGGGAGATGACAGCGTGAAGCACAGGGCTCACACTACAAAATGGTCTAATGAAAGGACAGGGAGATGACAATGTGAAGCACAGGGCTCACACTGCAAAATGGTCTAATGAAAGGACACGGAGATGACAATGTGAAGCACAGGGCTCACACTGCAAAATGGTCTAATGAAAGGACAGGGAGATGACAATGTGACGCACAGGGCTCACACTGCAAAATGGTCTAATGAAAGGACAGGGAGATGACAATGTGAAGCACAGGGCTCACACTGCAAAATGGTCTATGAAAGGACAGGGAGATGACAATGTGACGCACAGGGCTCACACTGCAAAATGGTCTAATGAAAGGACAGGGAGATGACAATGTAAAGCACAGGGCGCTCACACTACAAAACGGTCTAATGAAAGGACAGAGATGACAGTGTGAAGCACAGGGCTCACACTGCAAAATGGTCTAATGAAAGGACAGGGAGATGACAATGTGAAGCACAGGGCTCACACTACAAAATGGTCTAATGAAAGGACAGGGAGATGACAATGTGAAGCACAGGGCTCACACTGCAAAATGGTCTAATGAAAGGACAGGGAGATGACAATGTGAAGCACAGGGCTCACACTACAAAATGGTCTAATGAAAGGACAGGGAGATGACAATGTGAAGCACAGGGCTCACACTGCAAAATGGTCTAATGAAAGGACAAGGAGATGATAATGTGAAGCACAGGGCTCACACTACAAAATGGTCTAATGAAAGGACAGGGAGATGACAATGCGAAGCACAGGGCTCACACTGTAAAATGGTCTAATGAAAGGACAGGGAGATGACAATGTGAAGCACAGAGCTCACACTACAAAATGGTCTAATGAAAGGACAGGGAGATGACAATGTGAAGCACAGGGCTCACACTGCAAAATGGTCGCAGGTGTTTCCCTGCGTCTTGTTTGTGCATACTTGTTAGAGGAGGAAAAACAACATGAATCTATGAGAATAAAATGAAGATTTCTGACTAAACAGGGTGGGTGGGTGTGGGTGTGTGTATGTGTGTGTGTGTGTGTGTGTGTGTGTGTGTGTGTGTAAATGCCCCAGTTGTTATATACTGGTGGCTAGAACAAACACATGGTGGTGTGGTAGGGAATACCTCAGGCTTGAACCCTGTACCTTGTATGCAGGTGTTAAGGACCTGTATTCCCTACCCACCACCATTTGTAAAAAAATTGCAGATTTTTGCCTCTTATTTGATCTGATCTATTCCTCATAATATATGTGGTTTCTAAATGTTGCAATGCTTGATATTTGATGGTGCAGTGGTAGCATTGTTGCCTCACAGCTGCAGGTTCTCGGGTTTGATTCTTGGCTGGGGTGCCTTCTGTGTGGGGTCTGCATCTTTTCCCTGTGTTTGTGTGGGTTTGCTTTTGTGTCCTTCCATGTTACAAAGACATGTCTGCATTATTTCTTCCTGGGCCTCTGCTGAAAATAGTTTTTTTGTTCCAATTCAGACTGTCCTGATTAACAAATGATGTTATGTGATCCTATCTCGCCTACATTCTGACTGATGGATTCGGAGCCGATCCCTCGGCTCCGACTCGGCACGCTTATGCCAAAGAGCGAAGTCTCTTATTGGCTGAGCTTACTATATCCCAGGATGCACCACTACCAGTCCCCCAGATCTCGTTTGCCGCTAACTAGCAAAGACGTGGTCTCGAGCTGGCTGAGCTAAGTAGTGTTTTTTCACTAACTTTTCTGTCAGGAAATTTCTATTTCTATAACAAAAAGCTATTTTAACAGCTATACCGTACTTTTTGTGTGTGACTGGTATTTTTTGTGGAAAATTTTGTGAGTGATTGTGTGTTTGTTCTGACTAGAGGCCCCCTTGAATTGAAGGGCCTTTCCCTGTCAGTCAATTTCTTTCAAATCCTTAGGGGTTCTAGGATCCCCTTTAGTTATTTTTTCTGTAGTTGTCGGACTGTCAATCTTAATCGGCAACTGTAAGCTAATCTTTGTAGTGACAGTCAATTAAAAAAAAAAAAAAAAAACAGTGTGTTTTTCTGTGATACAGTACTGAATTTGTTGCTATAATGTCTCAGGCTCCTAGGCCTTCGGGCTTTAAGAAGTGCACTAAGTGCAGTTTTAAAATGTCAATCACAGATGACCACTCTCTCTGTGTATATTGTTTGGGCGCCAAACATTTGCAGGAGTCCTGCAGCGTGTGTCACGCGTTTTCCTCGAGGGTCCTCCAAGAGAGGAAAAATAAACTTATTTTGAAAGGCCTCATAAAACCCTCTTTTGAAGAAGCATTAGCGTCCTCTCCTTCTCCTGCTAAAAGGAAAAGGGCGTCGGCTCCGACCAGTCCGTCGGACCCGACTGCCAAAAGACATAGGCAGGCTTCTCCTTCGGCTCCACGGACTTCGGAGCCGAGGGCGGAACGGTCTGCCTCGATGCCTCCAGTCTCGACTCCTCTGGGTTCGGAGCCGATGGCTGGGGCATCGAGAGGCGGGTCACCTTCATCGGCTCCACTGATCTCGGAGCCGATGAAGGTTGTCCGCTCAGACTCTTCCTCCTCGGCGCCGAAGTCCTCTTCGGCACCGATGGAAATTGGTTTGTGCACTCCTTCGGCGCCGATAGTTATCGAGTCGCCTCGGAGCCGGTCCCCTAGTCCCTTGGAGCCGTTGGAGAGACCTACTCGAACCCGTTCGGTCTCCTCCAGGTCATCGAGGATGTCAGATTCTGACATAGACAGGGTGCTCCAAAGACTGTTCCAGTCCCCAGTCTTTCAAAAATTTGTTTCGGCTCCAACCCAATTGGCTTCGGAGCCGATAGCCCACTCCATTGCCATTCCTCCTCCGACCGCTTCGGCTCCGTTGGAGCAGGTGCTGATGGAGCCAGTGGAGATCCTAGGGTCGGCTCCGACCCTTACTCCAACCCCGGCCTTCGGGTCCGAGTTTAGCACACGGACTTCTTCGGCCGGACCCGGGGGTGACGTTTCGGGACCTATGCTGTCGGTTCCGAGCCTCCCTCTCGGTGCTTCGGCCGTGGGACTTCCGTCTGCTATCATGGCTCCGGGGATCGAACACTCCCAGGATTCTGGGGGTCCGGCTTTCAGAGCTATGAGGAGTGCCTTGGCCAAGTCTTCTTCGGCCATCTCTACGGCTTTACCGGCACCTTCCATGGGCATGGAGACTGGGTCTTTGGCAGTTCCCCTGTCTCTAGGCAGCGGAGCCCCGGGGCCTGAGGTTACCCCCACTGGGGGTTCCCCTCCTCCTGAGGGTTCTTCGGAGTTGTCTTCGAAGAGCCCCCAAGGAAGAGATCGTGCAAGAGGAAGCACGTGGACTCCCCCGATGAGTCTCTTACTTCGGACACTGATCTTGATGATGCGGAGGGGTCCCCAAAGTCGTCCTCTGATGATGTCTCATTTGCAGACATTCTAGAAATCCTTAAGCAACGAGGCGGCTGGAATTCCAAACCCCCTTCCGTTGATGAGTCAGTGTTTCTCAAGGCCTTCGGGGCTCAGCCCTCCGCCTCCTGGGGGTCTCCGCCCTTCGACGAGCTCCTGGATTTGGTTTGTCGTAGGGCGTGGGAACATCCAGATACTGTGGAACCAGTGCCTTCTCGCCCTAACAAATTTCTGTCTGCCCCACCCGAGAAGGAGTTCTTAAAGAAAGGCGTGGCTGTAGATGCCATGGTGGTGGCATCTGCTACCCAGCAGGACGTGGCAGAGGCTTCAACGTCCGTCCATCCTCCTAATAAGGAGTCTAGGAGCATGGACTGCACGGGAAGCGCACCCTGACTTCAGCGGCCTTTACTCTGAGGTCCCTGAATTATTTGGCACATTTCACCAGACTACAGAGGGATCTGGTCAAGGAGCTCTCAGACTCCCTCTCAGGTAACCTACCTGAGCAGCTAGCCCAGTCGGTTAGCTCTCAGTTGGCTATCCTTACCTCGATTTCTAACTTCGTCCATGAGGCTCATTTCATATGCGGCCGAAGGGCGGCAGAGCGGCTGGCACAGGCGTGGCTCTACGGAGACAAGCCTGGCTCCGTTTGTGTCATTTCGCGGAGGCCTTCAAGTCTTCCTTTGCCGACGCTCCCTTTGATGGGTCCTCTTTGTTTGGACCCAAGGTAAAAGACACTCTTACCCGCTGTGAGCAGGAGGGAAAGACTTTATCTGCCGTAGGAGCACGTTATTCCACTCCCTTTCGGCCTTATCCCAAGGCTAAAAGAGGAGGGAAGATGTGGTTCCGCAAATCACAGAAATTCTTTCCCCAACGGCAGGAAGATTCCCCTTCCAGAGGCAGAGGACGGGGAAATTATTCTGGGAGACGCTGTCCCAGAGGCGGCAGAGGCCCCCGCAACAATGGAGACCGTGAGTCCTTTCGTGGCTCTTCAGCCTCCCACACTCCATGAGGGATTGCCCGGCTGTGCTGCTCCGGAGCCAGTCGGGTGCCGTTTTGCCAAGCACCTAAAAGCCTGGGAGTCTATTACTCAGGACAGATGGGTGCTTCGGATTATTACCGGAGGTTACACCATTCCCTTCACACACTCACCCCCACCGTCCAAAAAAATCCCAGACCCACCACCCAGTCAAAGGGAAATTGCAGCCGTAGAAGCTTCAAAGCTGCTAGAAAAAGGAGTCATCCAACCGGTCCCCATAGACCAGATCGGATCCGGAAACTACTCAAGGTTCTTTTTAATGCCAAAAAAGACAGGGGACCTGAGACCCATTTTGGATCTCAGCAAACTAAACCAGTCCGTCATGAAGTCCAAATTCCGAATGGTCACTTTACAATCCATTCTCCCATTGTTGGAGAAAGATGTTTGGATGTGCTCCATAGATCTCAAGGACGCCTATTATCACATACCGATACATCAGGCGTCCAGGAGGTATCTGCGCTTCAGCCTGGGAGACAGTCATTTACAATTTTGTGCTCTGCCCTTTGGTCTCACCACAGCCCCCAGGGTGTTCACCAAGTGTTTGGCAGTAGAGACTGCTCACCTGAGGAGTCTCGGATTCCAAGTGTTTCCCTATCTGGACGACTGGCTCCTGACTGCCACCACCAGGCATCTACTACTAGAGAACCTACAAGCCACCATCTCCCTGGGTGCTTCCCTGGGAATTAAATTCAACTGGTCAAAGTCTGTCTTGCTGCCTTCTCAGCGCATAAGATTGATAGGAGCAGAGATAGACTCAAAATTGATGCGAATCTTCCTTCCTACCGAAAGGATACAAACATTACAGGGTCAAGTCCGAGCCCTGCTTCTAAGATCCAAAACCCCAGCCAGGTTGGTCCTGCAACTTTTAGGTTCAATGTCTGCCACGGTTCTCCTAGTTCCTATGGCAAGATTGCACATGAGAATTCTTCAGTGGCTGTTATCGACACAATGGTCCTTTCAGGATCTCCCCCTCAATCATCACATACTGATTACAGAAACGTGCAAACGGGGCCTCCGCTGGTGGCTTCTGCCATCCAATCTGAATCAGGGAAGACCTTTTGTTATGCCCCCTCCGGTAGCCACCTTGATGACGGATGCCTCCCAGACGGGGTGGGGGGGGCATTGTCTGGGCAGGTCAGTTCAGGGATCTTGGCTTCCAAATGAAACCTTTCTCCATATCAATGTGTTGGAAATGAGGGCTGTACTTCTGTCCCTACAAGCCCTCCACAACTTTCTCCCTCAAGGCATTATCGCTATCCACACAGACAACATGTCGGTGGTCTGGTATCTAAACAAACAAGGAGGGACCAGATCTTACCCCCTTTGCAGAGAGGCCATGAGGGTGTGGGAATGGGCAGTGGCTACCAACCGCTTCCTGGTAGCGACCCACATTCCAGGAAAATCCAATGTATTGGCAGACAGACTGAGCAGGACTATTCTTTCTCCTCACAAGTGGTCCCTGAACGAAGCTGTAGCAGCTCAGATTTTCAAGAGATGGGGGATTCCGTGCTGCGACCTGTTTGCAACACCACAAAACACGAAGTGCAAAAGGTTCTTTTCCTTGACCCCGCGTCAAGGGGAAGCAGCTACGGATGCTCTAGTCCAACCTTGGCCAACAGGACTGCTTTACGCTTTCCCTCCGGTTCCACTCCTTCCCAAAGTCATCCAGAAAGCTTCCCAATTGGGGTCCACAATGATTCTAATTGCTCCGTACTGGCCTCGTCAGGTATGGTTCCCCTACCTACAGAAATATGCTCTGGACGGTCCCTGGTTTTGGATCTAACTCCGGACCTTCTGATTCATCAGTCGGGACAACAGCACCAGTCCCTTCACACTTTGAAATTAGCAGCTTGGCTCCTCCACTTCCGACTTTAGTCAGAAATCACACCTTGGACCCTGAAGTTATTCACATTTTATCTTCAGCCCACAAACCCACCACTCAGAAATTGTATCACAGTAAGTGGAAGAGGTTTGCTATCTGGGCTCAACTCAGAGGCTTAGACCCTATTACTGCCCGATACCAGAGGTCTTGAAATTTTTAACATCCTTGTTTAATCAAGGATCTTCAGTCTCTACTATTAAGGTCCAACTAGCAGCTATCTCCAAATTTCACGAATCCATAGACCCACCGTTGATGAGTAGCAGATTATGTAAAACTTTCATGAAAGGTGCTGTGCTTTTAAGACCCCCAGTTTTTCATCCTGCGCCTCCGTGGGATCTTGATTTGGTACTTAGTGCCTTAACATCTTCCCCTTTTGAACCGGCTGCTACATGTGAGTTGAAATATCTGTCTTGGAAAACTGCCTTCTTAATTGCAATTACCTCTGCAAGAAGAGTTTCAGAACTTCAAGCCCTATCTATCAAACCACCGTACTTGATTTTTCACAAGGATAGAGTATCACTTAGGCCTAATCCATCTTTTGTTCCAAAAGTTTGTTCTAATCTCTGTCTCCAACAATCTCTAGAGCTACCAGTTTTCTTTCCAAAATTTTCAAACAAAGCGGAATACACCTTGCATAAGTTGGATATTCACAGGCAATTGCGCTTCTATCTAGACAGGACTCAACAGATTCGAAAAACAGACCAATTGTTTGTGTCCTTTTCAGATAATAAACTGGGTAAAACCATCACTAAAGCTACTATTGCCAAATGGATTAGAGATTGCATAACTCAGGCTTATTCCTCTTCAAATAAGCAACTTACAACATCTGTCAAAGCTCACTCTACTAGAGCTATGGCTACCTCTATTGCATTTCATTCCAAGCTCGCTATTTCTGAGATTTGTGCTGCGGCTACTTGGTCCAACCCGCACACTTTCATTTCCCACTATAAATTGGATGTGGCATCTAAAGGGCGAGCATCATTTGGTTCCACGGTACTCAGGAGCTTTTCCAGTGAGCCACCCAGGATTCAGGTGCTAGGGACGCTGTCCCATCAGTCAGAATGTAGGCGAGATAGGATCACATAACATCTTTTAGTTATGTACTCACCATAACTTCAGATGTTTGGGATCCATCTCGCCTACATTCCTAATACCCACCCTCCTTCCCCCTGCCTTGGAGATCAGAAGAGATTGAACGGTTTGAGTTCTACTGTTTTTATCTTGTTTCATCTGACGATGTTATATAAGCAGTGCGTGCGTGTGTGCATGTATGCGGACAAACTAGATCTGGGGGACTGGTAGTGGTGCATCCTGGGATATAGTAAGCTCAGCCAATAAGAGACTTCGCTCTTTGGCATAAGCGTGCCGAGTCGGAGCCGAGGGATCGGCTCCGAACCCATCAGTCAGAATGTAGGCGAGATGGATCCCAAACATCTGAAGTTATGGTGAGTACATAACTAAAAGTTAAATAAAATTGACAGGCATTTGAATTTCAGACTTCAGGTTTCTGAATGTTTAATTCCTTACATATTTGATGGTGCAGTGGTAGCATTGTTGCCTCACAGCTATAGCTTTTCTGGTTTGATTCTTGGCTGGGGTGCCTTCTGTGTGGAGTCTGCATCTCATCCCTGTGTTTGTGTGGATTTGCTCTGGTGTCCTGCCATTTTACAAAGACATGTGTCTGCAGTATTTCTCCCTGGGTCTCTGCTGAAAATTGTTTTTGTTCCGTCAGAAGTAAAATTGACAGGCATTTGAATTTCAGACTTCATATTTTTCAGAAAATACATAGTACACAACTTTTTATTCTAGCAATTTTCTAAGTTTATAAGATGAATATTTGAAATTTGTCCTTATTTTTGGGACTGTATTACCCATTATTGGCTTTGTCCAGGTTTTTTGTGTTAAGGTTGACAGCTATGGCAAGAACTGAATTCACTGAATATGTTTGAGGGCTGTATTCCCTCATTACTGGGTTTGTCTAGGTGTTTTGTGCTAAGAGGTTGACAGCTATGGTGAGAACTGAATTCATTAAATGATAGCCATTTAAGTTTCAGTCTTCCGCTCTTTCACAAAGCAGCTGATTTGGCGTAGTGGTACGTTGCTCTGACTGTTTTGCACAGGGACCTTGGCAGTAAAATGTATGGTGGTAACACAGCATTTTTCTTTCACAGAGCAGGTGATTTGGCATAGTGGTATGTTGCTCTGACTGTTTTGCACAGGGACATTGGTAGTAAAATGTATGGTGGTAACACAGCATTTTTCTTTCACAGAGCAGGTGATTTGGCATAGTGGTATGTTGCTCTGACTTTTGCACAGGGACCTTGGCAGTAAAATTTATGGTGGTAACACAGCATTTTATTCTAGCAACTTTCCAAGATTGTACAAGCAATGTTTAATGTGTCCCTGGTTTTTGGGCTTTTGACCCCCCCCCCCAATAAATTTGTCTTTTTCCAGATTTCTTGTGTTGCGAAGTTGAGATGCAGTTGAGTATTGAGTAGATTTTACAAGGAGCTGAGAGCTGCAGGGGAAGAGAAGTTTAGTGCTGCTTATGCTAAGTCAGCTTGCATTGTTAATAGCACAACAGGTTGTGTACTTGCTTTTGATGCAGAAGGTTGTTGGTTCTACTCCCACAAGGGTGAATGCTGCCGTACTGAAAAAGTTAAGATACTAACTATGAGCCTGTTTATCGGTTTGCTATCCATTTCCTATTGCAATATTACTAGCTTATCATTTTTAATGTAATATAGGCAATTTATTCCTCAGGGGCATCAGACACTTTATTTTTCGATGAAACCATGACATATAAAGGTGTTTGCTAGCAGCAACCTCTTCATTAGTTACAGATTTATTTAATGTGGAACTATTTAGATGACTTTTTTACTTCTTCAGAGATTGTGCATATTTACTGATAATGGTGGACTGTAGAATTGTGCATATTTACTGATAATGGTGGACTGTAGAATTGTGCATATTTACTGATAATGGTGGACTGTAGAATTTTGAGTAGACTTTTATGATGGAAATGTTCTGAACTGGGCAGTTTTGTCATTATGGGTGCATGCATTTTGTTTCATTGTTTACTGGAACGATGTTCTGAATTGGGCAGTTCTGCCACTGGTAAAATGTATTTTCTTTGAATGTGGGTTTCAATGAATGTGAGTTTCAAGGGCAGAGAAGTTTTAATGCTAAGTTTGTTTAGCAGATGTCTTAGTGTTTGTGCTGTAAAATGCAAAATAAAACTTTCAAATGAAGTCCATATCATCATAGAAGTAAATCAGTATGCACATTAGTGTTTATGGTAAATGGAGTGAAATAGCCAAGTAATGGATCATTGGATGGCTGCAGGGGGAGGCTCCATTCGACCATGATTTTGTGAGGGGGAAGGGCGGCAAACTTAAAGACAGCCCCAGCTGAACTATACCTCCCAACTGTCCAGATTTTCAAAGAATGAATAGATTTTTGCTTCTTATTTTTGGTTTGTTCCTCATAAAATGTGTGGTTTTCTGGCAAATCATTTGACACACTGAGTTTCAGACTTCATAACCTTCAGAAAAATGCATGCTAAAGTAAGACCTGTTGTTCTATCAACTGTCTCAGTTTATACAAGAGCAGTTTTTAGTACTGTTTATATGTTCCCCCAATATATTTGGCCTTGTCCAGATTTATTGCATTAACAGGTTGAGAGGTACATGCAAATAAATTGCTTTATAGAATTAGGCATAGCCAAACCTCTCAACTGTCCCTGATTTTAGCTCAAAATGTTGCTCTTCCCCCTAATAATCCCTCCGCAAAATAGCAATTTTGGAAGAAAACAAGGAGGGTTTACAATTAAAAAATAACTAATAATCAGAGTTATAGATTACTTTTATTTCAGAAATGCATGTAGATTATTTTATTTTGTCAGCTGCTCAAGTTAGCAGTACTAATATTAAAGTGTCCCTTCTTTAACAGGTTCCCAGCTGTATTGTGTGGCTATTTTATATTTTTACATCACATTTTTGGTCCATTTTTCATAAAATTGAAATTAGTGACAAAATCATTAAAGAAGAGTTAGAAAAAAACAGACATTTGATTTTTTCAGATTTCATACCATTCAGAAAATTTATACTAATGCAAGACCTATTCTGTTATCTTATATTTAAAATTAGAGCATTATTGGGCCTTTGTTTCACTTTATTTTTTCTTGCTTCTCTTTTTTGCTTGCTTTTTGTTGCTCTGAGGTTGAGATTTGTGTAATAAATGTGGTCAGCCCAGAGAGCAGTCAGCCAGAGACATTTGTTTCACATTGCTTCTTCTTGCCTTCCTTTAAAGAACCACCCTTTTTCCTTGCACAAACATTTTTTTTTTTTTTTTTATTTTTTTATTTTTTACTTTCTGCACTTCACAAAGTTCTGTTATTATTGTATTGTGTTGTTTTATTAGAGTTTATATATTCATCATCCCCAATTTTTTTTTTTCTCTTTTTGTTCATGGGGTCAGGGTGTCACAAATCCAGTGACCATCACCTGGAGCCAGAGTTCACACAGCCGGGTGGATAGCCCTTCCAGTTTAACAGCTGTCTTAATACCTGGATTTGAAATTTAATGGGAAGCATTGTTTGTGTAGTAAATCTTAGCTGTGTGCAGTCCATTCTGCACTTATTTGTGCTCATGTAACACTTGGTGGTAGGTGTGCAGTTCCACTGGTAATTCATTATGCAGCGAAAGCTGTGGTTGCAGCAGGTGTTGTGAACAAGGAGAGGCTTGATGGTCGTCATTAGAGAGCATCTTGATGACTAATTATGATTTTTATGAATTGTTTGTATGTCACGCAGATATGGAGGCATGTATTTCTGTATTTATGTCTTTTTAAGCTTCTAGATTTCACTACCATGGACTTGTCTTGTGCTTTTTGTTACCATTTCTGACCCAGGGTGAGTGGTATATTTACTTTTTTCATAAATTTGACCGCATTGTTAGGCAAATTGCTTACAGTTTCATCCAGTAAACTAGGTTACTTTCATCTGACATAACTTTATCAGTAGAACAGGCTCAGTATAGGATTGCATGTTTTATTATGTTGTTCTGGTTGTGACATTTGATTTTCTAAACCGTTTGCCCCAATATGCTGAGTGATGGTCACTGCAGACTAGAGTCAGGTTCTCCAGAAAGGCAACCCTAGGTGAGCAACCCTGTGAGAAAATACCATTTTATTAATATGTTCATTTTGTTGTGGTATACAACATCTTGGCAAAGAGTACCTGACAATAAACCGATGAATGCCCTGCTGAATGCAAAAAGAAAGCACTGAAGACGCAAAAGAAGTCGTCAGTTTGTGTCGAGTATAGGTAGTGCGATGAACTTCCTTGGAAGTCGGTGCCTGCTCAGTGGCTCTGGACCCATCCAAGGTAGAGACATCTGCAGGATCCTTAGTCAAACAAGAGTCTCGCGGCATACTGGACACCGAAAGGGTCTCGGTAGCGGCCTGCGAATCCACAGAAGTGGGCATCAGGGGCTGCGAAAGTGCCTCACTGAGGACCAGAGAACTGACAACTAGGCTATCGGAAGCGTCATCGGCAGTTTTGGGACTGTGTGGTCTGTCTCTGTCTTTATCCTTACGTTTTTTTGGAAAATCAATAGTTGGATGGCTTACCAAAGCCATATCGGAATTCGAGGACTGACAGCAAAAATATCTAACTACAATAAGGGCCCAACAATGTATAGTTATGGCATTGAGCAAAGCACAAAAAACGGCAGCGAGGGACGTCGTGGTCTGGGCCTAAACAGGTGATGCAGTAAGAATAAAAGTCTCGGTGTGGTATTTGCTTTCCACAAGTGAGACAATTGTTAACTTTTTCTAACATCGGTTAGAGCAAGAAAAAGGATCCCCAACGGGGTACTTAGTTTTAGAAGACTTCAACTTCAGTTCGGAAACGAAAACTCAGGTAGCAGCCGACTGGCACTCGTGCAAACTGCTTCTGCTTCGGGCTTCTCAGCAAGAAAGACTGATGTAATGGTGTCAGCTGCCTGATTTTGTACCACTGACGACCTGACGTCAGTCCTAGAGCGACAGCAACTGATGCAGAAGTACTAAGCCTCTGGTATTCGGGCCGACTGAGGGCTACCCCTGGCAAGATAACCCAAGTGTGATGACTGCAACAGTGAATACACTCGAACATCTACATTTATGGAAAGTGTACATAACTGTACTTTTTCTGGTCAGAAATGTCAGGTGGTGCTGGTGATTCTAATAAGGCATGTTTCGTTTCCTCTTCTTATGACAGTCTTTTAATTATGCTAGGCATGCATTCATCCTAGCATTGCTCTGACACATGCCTCAAGTTTGTCTCTCCATTTAGTGTTTCCTCTTTGGTTCATAAGTAGTTAATATGCATGCAGTCTAGGAGACCTTTAAAGATCTTGGCCCAAGTTCCCAATTGCATCAAAACACTGCTTGATTAAGTGACTTGCTCAAGGTCACACAGTAGACGAATGAAAGTGGAAGGATTCAAGCCCTGTATCCTTGGCATAAGAATCAGCTCATCAACAAATCAGAGCTTTAGTCCATGGCGCTAACTGCCAGATGCTAGCTTCTCAACAGATGCAGTCACCACTGAGAAATACACCAAAACATAGATGGATGCAGCTTAGTCTAATGAAAGAACCAAATGTCTGAGTCATCAGCTTAGCAGAGAAAAATAACCTCTCATTTCTTTTTATATGTTGGTTGTGGAAGGAAAATGGTCTGTCAACCAAGATTGAATCGCCAGCATTACATGTGATTGAATAAGTACTGCTTTGGAATGCTACTTTTCTTCTTTGTAAATGATGTGCCAGGCACACTTAGAATCAGATTCCTCAAGCTCAGTAGCAGCTAGATAGTTCCTACACAACTGCAATCCTGCAAATTTCAAAATTATCACATTAAAAGTCTTGAATTTGTGAGACCCTAGGTGGAATTGTGAAATTTAATTTGCGTTGCTTTGTTACGATAGCATAATCACAGCCATTGAGATTCTAATGCTGTTCATCATTCGTACTGCCTAGGTACCATATGGATTCGGTATACCTGCACAAACCCACAGTGGCACCTTTCCAGAGTTTGGAATCTCATCCTTGGACTGTCTGTGATAGGGAATTGACTAAGCCCCCCCATTCATGGGGAATCATCAACCTTGTCACAGAAAGTTAACAATTCAGTCTTTATTGCCAGCTGTAGACTCGCACAGTTGAATTTCCTCAGCAGCCTGGATTGGTGGATTACAGCTTCTAAACTCAGATGAGATCCCTATGGGAACTTCCTTTTCTTCTTGTCATTATATAGTTTTCATGTATTTCTGTTTTATTAAAATATATACAATATATCTGTGTGTGCTAACATTTAGTTTAAATATTCTTGCTGTTTGGTACCACTGTTCATTCACATGGGAATTCGACTTTACTACTGTGTTGTTTGTACGGTTAATACTGCTTTTAAGCAGTTGGGCTTTTATAAAGTGTTCTTTGACTTGTAATAGGAAACTGAAGTTCTTTTTTGTCAGTCGAACACTAGGCCTCCTGTTTCTGTTGTTTATCTGCTTCATTTGGAAGTTCAGGAAAGTATTGCATTTTTTCTATGTTTTCTTCATTTATGTCTTATTTACAACTGTTTTAACACTGCTATAGCCATTTTTATTGTCAAATCGTGATTTTGCTACAAATTACATTATTTGCATTTTCTAGGTTGATTTTGTTTCATTTCTGACAAGCGACTCTGGTTATTTATGGTGTTTTTAAAGGTTTCTGTTTAATTTAAGGGCATATGTTTGTTTTTCTGTTACTGTTTGGATAAGAGAATTTTACTTGGTACTGTGACTGTATACTGTTTAATACACTGTAGATTGTAGAACAAGGCTTAGCACATTTTAAACTGTTTCTGCTCTATTTTATACAGTGTAGACTTGCTTTCCTTGTGGGGATGTAGTGTATATTTTCTATTATCGCTGCCGTTAATAGTGTCAGTGTATTATTCTGGCTGGTGTTTTTTTACCCCTGACTTGATGGATCCTGATATGGCTGCCCCTCAATCAAATCCAGTTGCACCTAGAAAGAAAAAAAAAGTCAAAATATGCCTGAGCCTACAGTTTGAAGACAACTTACCTCTTCCCCTGTCACTGTCTGATGTGAGCCCGCAGCTATCTGTGGTATGGTGGACTGACATTCTCCAGGATTGTTCCTGTACTTAAAGTATGGAAGAACCAAACCTGTTAGGTACAGGAGAGGTCCAGGGTAAGAGACCCCTTGCCAGACATAATACTGTGCCCCCAGATATTTTGTTCTCTCATGTAGTTCACAATAAGAAGAAACAAAAACTTTGCCACACGACAGATAATCGGGTTATTGCCATGTATAAGGCTGATGTGATTTTCTTACCTAAGAGTGTTTTACAGTCGGCTAATCTCTGAGAATATGATCCTATTCAGAATGACTGTGAGGCTGCCTTCTCTAGAGATCAGTCTAGCACCACAGGTTTTGATGGGGACTCTGATACAGACAGTAGTGAACACTCTGAGTCCATCCAGTTTGATTCTCTGGAAAGAAAACAGGTTCAAAACCCCAAGCAAGTGTTCAACTTTTCACAAATGCTAGATAGGTTTAGAGATGTATTTGACAGTAAGCAGTCTGGAGCTGTGCCAGAGACTGGCAGAGTTTATGATCTTATTGAGGATGAGATTCCAAATGTTTTGGCTGTTCCTTACCTGTTGCAAGCCTTAGAAGATGTCTATAAAACTGAATGTAAAACCACTTTGGTTAGTGAACCAGTTCTTAAAAAGGCTATGAGTAAATGCAAGCTATACTCTGATCTTGGAGCTCTTTGTTCCAGATGACACATCTGTGGTTTCTTCTAACCCTACACTGCTGGTTCAGATTGCTAAGTGGTTAGAATATTGGAGGGTAAAAAAGGTGGCTCAGTCTAGTAATTTAGTCTTTAGGATTTAAAATTATCTGGGCTTTATGTGAAATTTATTTTGCAATGTGTTTACAGTTTGTATGACTTTGCTATATATTTGCTTGCTGAACAGAAGTGTTGTACGAATGAGATTGTTTCTAATGTGACTTAGGTTTCGAAATATGTATTGAAGAGTGCCTTGGAGGGTGCAGACACTATTTCTAGAAATGCAGTCACTTCTGTTGTATTAAAAAGGCATGCTTGGTTACATAACCAGAATTTTTATGAGGATTTAAAAAATTAGATTTTAAATGCTCCTTTTAAATTCTGAATTTGTGTTTGGCCTACTGCTACTCAGATTCTCAATTAATGAGATGATTGAGGTAAATTGATGCATAAGGTATGCAGAATGTTTCATAGTCCCAGGTTCTCCCATGACAAAGTGTCCAACTTCAAAGGGCAGAACAAAAAAATCCCAGCCTAAAAACAGAATTGCAGCAGATAGTAAAGATGATCACAAGGCCTTCTATAGTTATGTAAAAAATCTCCACAGCAATACCCAGATCTGCTCTGAGCTACTGCACAATGGTACCTCCTATACCGAGCCAACAGATATTGCCAATATACTGGCCGACAGATTCATTGCCAACTTTACCCCCCCCCCCCAAGGACCAATCACAATACTAGTAGATTGCCAGGTACCCAGTATTACTGATGCACAGGTTAAAACAGCACTGTCCAAGGCCAAGAAAACAGCTTCTATGGGACCTGACAATATCCCTGGCTGTGTTCTACATGAACTACAGAGTGAACTGGCACTTCACCTGTGTGCCCTGTTCAATCACAGCTTCACCTCCGGCTTTGTCCCTACCAAATGGCACACTGCTACAGTCATCCCTCTCCACAAAGGAGGAGCGACTACAGACCCTGGGAACTATCGCCCCATTAGGCTGATGAGTCTGATATGCAAAGCTATGGAACGCATCACCATGGACCTAATAAACAAAGGATATAGGAAATCTCCAAACTCTGGATCCCGCACAGCTTGGTTTTATGAAGGGTAGATCATGCCTGCTCAACTTGGTCAACTTCTTTGAGTCAGTCATCAGAGCTGTGGATGAAGGCAAGGTGGTTCATAGGGCCTACCTTGATATGGCCAAGGCCCTTGATACTATTCCCCACACATCAACCCCTATATCACTAGGTGGGTTGCAAACTGGCAAACAGAACCCACAGTGTGAAAGTAGCTGACTTAAAGTCAGACTGCCGACCAGTCACGAGTGGAGTCCCACAGGGTTCAATCCTGGGTCCTCTCCTGTTTGGTATCTAATTCTCTGAAGTCCAGGCCAACACAAAGGGACTCTGTCTGACAAATTTCACAGAAGATTGCAAGTTGAGAGCTATTATTAACTCCCCAAGTGATGTTGACATCCTACAGAAATGCCTCACTGAGATCAGCAACTGGTGTCAGAACCATGGCCTTAATCTCAGTGCCAAAAAATATGTCATCATCTCCCTTGGGAAAAACCTGTTCCCATGAATTACCACATCGATGGTAGTCCACTGAACACAGAAGGCGTTATAAGAGATCTGGGAACACAGGTTGATAGCAACCTCTCTTTTCACCACCACATTGCCACTGTGATCAGAAAGTCCTTCAGTGTAGCACTTCTCATTACTAAGGGTTTTGGATCCAGGAAGAAAGAGGTCATTGTCTCCCTCTACTCTTCCCTCATTAGGCCAGTCATTGAGTACAATGCCCCATTTGGCATGTACCTCACTAGACACCTGCAACAACTGGACAGGCCACTAAAGTACCTCACAAAGAGGATCCTGGGCTTTGAACATGTGTCCTATATGGACAGACTGAAAAAACTCCAACTATTCTCTGTCTCATATCACCTACTTTGAGACAATCTCTGCATGACTTAGAAAGCCATGTCTGACCCAGCTCTGTTAGAAATGCTACATCTAAAGAAATCCCAATCCCTTCACACTACACGCTCCAGAGACCTCAGCCTCATTAGCACAATCAACAGAACATGCTGGAGGGACAAGTTCATAACCCAGAGACTGTCCATGCTATAGAATAGACTTCCCATACATGTCAAGCAGAGCACCTCACTGGCCCTCTTCAAGAGAAATCTTGATGAGTGGATGGGAAATAGAAAATTCACCCCATGGATCACGCCAGTGCCTTTACTTGACAGAGGCACTGGGAATTAAGGTCGGGTGGTACAATGCCAGGGTAATCCTATGGGCTAGGCTTGTAAAGACTCTAGGGCCATTAGCCTAGTACACACCAATGAACCTGTAAGAGTCAGCGTACTAACAGGAAATGGCAGGAAGATAATACTTCCAGACTAAATAAAAGTAGTTCCTTTCTCAAAAAAGAATGACTGTGCCAAGACTCTGGGTAATCTGTCCTCCTTCCCCCAAACTTGCATTTATCTTAGCAGCCTGGCCACAGATAGACCCAGACAAGTGGGTACTGACTAATTCAGGGAGGATACTCTTGGCAGTCAACAGAAAATCCTCCTCCCTTTATTGCAAACCCCCCCCGCCAGACACACACCTGCTAGACCAGACAAATCTGTTTCCTCTGATACTCCTTTTCAAGTTGTGAACCAGGTCTTGCACCAAAAAAGGAAAAGGATTTTACACCATAATCTTTTTGGTCCCAAAAAGGAGTTATCATGGAGACCAATGATAGATATTTAGGTATGAAAAATCTTTCTAAAAGTACCCAAATTCGAAAGGCTCACCTTGCAAGTGGTCATACCACTTCTTCTGGACCACTGTTTCATGGTGACTTTAGATCTGAAAGATGCTTATCATACCATTCTAATTGTTCCCAACTCCTAGTTGAACCTAGAAAAGTCCTGTTTCCACCATCTCACAAAGAATTGTCTTCATAGGGTGTGTGATGAACAGAGAAAAAGTATGGCCTTTCCACCAGAAGACAAATGCCTGATTTTTCAGAATTTTTTCAGGGATTTCTCTCTTCAAGAAACTGCCTCCACAAGACAGTTTCTCAAAAATGTTGGCCTCTTGGCATCCGTGATCCTCAAGACACCACTGGCCAGACTCTTTGTGAGAAAGATTCAGTGGTACTTAAAAAATAAAATGTTGGACCCAGCACCTGCATCCCTTGGAATTCCAAGTACTAGTGCTGGATTTTGTGAAACAAGAGTTATAGTGTTGGAAGGTTCAGACGTCTTTCAATCCAGAACCCACCCTTCAAATTCTATACCCCAATTCAATCAGTCTGGACTGACTCCTCAGATTTTGCATGGGAAGCAGTGTCTAGAGGAGTTGATGTGCAAAATGAATAGGGTCCTTTAGATGCTGCAAAGCACAACTGTCAAATATATTTTAGCAGTGATTCAGACCTTAAAAGTTCTTCACCACTTATGGTCTCCAGGTCCCCTTTTATTGGTCACAGACAACACCACAGTTGTGGCATCTAAATAGAACTCTGTTTGTTTGCCAGTTGGCAGTGATGGCCTAAGAACGGTCTCTACAGCATTCTCTATGCTTCAGGCCTCCTACATTCCATCAGAGCAAAACCTAGTAACAAACAAACAAACTAAAAAGATCTTAGACAGACTTCACAATTGGAAACTCAGGACAAAGGTCTGCTTGGATTTGGTCCAGATGCAGGAAGCACTTAGTGCTGTTTGCCTCCTTTCAAAGCAGTCACTTGGAAAAATTCTGCTTGGAGGCCGAAGCATTCTCATTCCCTTGGACAGGAATGTATCCCTACTCATTTCCACCAAGACTCAAGGATTCAGAAAGGTTTACCAAAGATCATTGTGGTGATCTCCCTTTTGGCTCAGGCAAAGTTGTTTTTTCTTTTTAGTGAAATTGGTCAAGGGCTATTACCACAAGCTTCCTCACACTCTGGATCTGCTCACACAGTGGCGGGAGCAACTGGTGTATCCCAACGTAGAGCAATTGTTAATGACAGCTTGGATGATTCTGTCTTGATACATTTTAGGCACTTATTCCATAAGGATGTTCAACAGCTATTGAAGCAGCTAAGAAAACTTGCAGCTAGAACATTTTATGTTTACAAGTGGAATATTTTTTCTAGGTGGTGCATAACCAATATCAGTGGGTCTGATATGGTGACTACTCCTCTGGTTTTGAAATATTTCTGTGAGTTACTCAAAAATTGCTTGTCTTCTCCATCTGTCAAGGTGCATCTTGTGGCCATCTCAGCTTGTCTGCCTTTGGATCCCCCTCTTTTTCTGGTCAAACAGTCTTTTAAAGGAGTATTGCACTTGAGACCCTCTTGAAAGCAAATTCCTCCTCCTTGGGATCTCAGCTTTGTTCCTAAAAAAATAACCTTGTATCCTTTTTAACATGCTTTTCAGGCTGATTTGAAGTTAATTACTTGGAAAACTGTTTTACTTATCGCTCTGAGATTTTCAAGGCAAGTCTCCGAGCTCCAAGCTCTCATGGTGGGCCAATCTTGTCTGATTTTCCTCAAGGACAGAGTTGCTTCATGCAACATCCTTCTTTCTTGCCAAAATTTGTTTCTGAAATTATCCTGACTGTAGTCATCAGTCTCTCAGTTTTTCTTTACAGAACCTAAAAACAAGAGAGAACAGATTCTGCATACCTTGGATCTGCACAGGCAGTTCAGGTACTACCTTTAAGAACTAAGCCCTTTGGGAAATCTAAACAGTTGTTTATTTCCTGGCTAGGGCTAAGAGGGGTCAACCTGTCTCAAAGCAAACCACTGCTTTTTGGTTGTTTTCTGATTTTTTTTTTAAACACCCTTACTGAATTATATCACTTGTGACATGCGCAAATTTACATTTATATGAAAGTAATCAAACTGTTAAAAAGTTCACGTTTACAAACATTATACTTCACATTTTATAACCTAAGCAACATTACATAAATTATTCGGTTCCTGCCTTTTTTTAACAAGAAACATCTTTATTAAGCCATCATTTATGACATAAGCAGTCATACATTTATACAAATGAAAACAAACCACATCGACACAATCCTAGTTGCAAGCTTTTTACATCACAAGCCATACTAACACACTGCCAGGTGCAAACATTTTACATCACTTATAATCTACCCAGTCATTTTCAGTCAAACATTACATAGCTCATTTTAGTCCTCTCTTCTTTTAAACCTCATTCCTCCCCTGTATGTGTTGTTCCCACAATTCCCATTTTTTCCTGTGTAATTTGCTCCTACCCTTTTCTCAAGATATCAGTTCCAGTTGTTTTATTTCTGTTACTATACTCGCTACTTCCAGTTTAGATGGTTTAGACTTTAATTTCCATTTTCTAGTAATTGCTATTTTGGCAGCCACCATAATTAGATACAGCAAGGCCTTACCATGTCTAGGCAATTTCTATTCTGTATCATAGCTCAGAAAAATCATGTCCTTCATTACACCAATCTGCCCACCAAGCATCTCTGACAGTGCATTCCGCAGGGAGTCCTTAAAGTCCACTGACTCACTGCACTCCTAGAAAATATGTTCCCAATTACCTCCTTCTTCCCAGTCACACCTCCAACATTTGCTGTCTACCTGAGGAAAAATTCTCTGGAGTCTACTTGGGGTATAAAAATATCTAAGCATTTCCAAGCAAAAATCCTAACTTCTAGAGTTTGTTGCATACTTGGGAGACATACATATATCCTCCCATTGTCTCTTTCTGAACTGCTTATCCAGTCTGTCTTTCCAATCCTTTCTGGCCTCCTCTGATTAATTCGTATAGTTTTTGTGCAATATTTTACATGCTCTGCTGATTATTTTTTAATGGCATCTTCTGTTCTAGAGTATATTAAAAACTCTACCAGTGGTGGTCTTTCATTTAGGACCCTCCCTATTTCTTTCTCTTTGCCTATACTCTGATATCAGTCCTTCATAGGAAATACAATCTATGACCTGTAATCCAAATAAATTCTTGGTGTCTTCCCATTCCATCATCTTTTCCTCTCTAGTTATTTGCTCCCAATACGTTGATTCCTTTGCCAGTTTTCTCCAATAAATTCCAGCCCCCTCTTGCCTGTCATCTATATCCCTAGTTGCAGTCATCCCTATCGACAGAATCTGCTTTCTCCATTCCCATGTTGGCTTAGTTCTTAGGATACTTTCTGCTACTTTATAGATATAATGTTCTGTATGATTATTGTTATTCACCTTAAAGGCCTGCATCCAAAATCTCAGTCTGTCCTATTTTCTTGAGCTTCTCCCCTTGTTTCATCATCGTCCCTTTCCACTTTGAATTGTAGTTTTCTGCTTGTGCTGTGTATGGGAGTGTGTAGCTCTGAAATATCCCATTCAAATCGGGTAATCCCAATCTGCTCTGTTCCACTGGAATAATCGTCTTATCCCACTTGACTGTTACTGTCTTCCCCTCTCAGGTAAAGTCCTTCAGTTCTTTATTAATTGCTATCCACAACTTCTGGTTGATAAAAATATGCCTGACCTGTGTACAAGATAGTAAGACTAAAAACATTGTAACTGCTTGTAGCTTACTATCCATACAACAAAGCTTCTATTTTCTCAGTTTTTGTATAATCTTTTTAGTCTCTTCCCACGTGTCCTTTTTTAATCCATACTCAAGTACTTCATTTTATCATGTCCCCATACGTATGCATATTGTTGAACCACTTCATGTGTGTGCATTGTTCTGCTAGTTTTGTTACTCCCACCATGGTAAGTATATGTGTGTGTATTCATGTTCTGCTAGTTTTGTTACTCCCACCATGGTAAGTATATATCAGGCAAGGTTAAGGCACATTCCACTGGAGTCTTAACTTCATTGATGACATATTGGAAAGGAGTGGACTCTAGAAGCATTGTTGAAGTATCATGGCCCTCTGTTCATTCCCTTACAAAGCAGTACAAACTAGATTCCTTCTCAAGTTCCAGAGCTGGCTTTGTGTGGCCTATTTTTCAGGGGTTCCTGGATCCTTATACTTCCCTCTTTCAGTACAGTAAGCTTTGGTAATCAACCTATATATCACCGAAGCAGTTTGAATGATGAACATATTACAGTGGCATAAGTCTTAGTTACCTATAGCAGTAGACGTTCAAATTTCACACTGCCTTAGTGACAACATCCCCTGCTATCCCCCTTATTTTGTATATAGTTTAATGGTTTCCAACATTGCTGTGTCATTGGGTGGCTTTTTATTGGTGTTGGTGTTTTGTGGATGCATCTTGGTTAATTTTAAGCATTTCTTGCTTCTGGGCTTTCTTTTTTCTTCCTAATTAGCACTAAAATGCTGAATAATTGACTGTCTGTGACAGGAATTAGGCTTCCTCTGATGGCAGGGGCTTAGCCAGTCCTGTATAACAGAGAGTCAGTGGGGGGTGGGGGGGGGGGGGATTCTGAGCTCTGGAAACCTGCCAGTTCAGGTATGTGCAGCCACACAGAACCCATATCCCAATGAAGCAGTGTTGAATTCAAACATCTACTGTTAAAGGTAAGTAGGACTGATGCAGTTATACTTTTGTGTTTCTGATGGCAGTGAGCACGGATTGGCGTGTGGATTGAATGCATTCAGCAGGATGTGACACAGGTGAAACAAGGATTGTTACAAATGTGACATGGTTGGATGGAATGGTTGCATGTAGTACTTTGGTGCATGTCTGCATAGCTGATTTTCACAAGTGCAGATTTGTTTATGGTGTACTTTTTATTTATGCGTAGTATTATTTCTGGTGTAGTTCTTATTCATCTATAGTATTCAACAGTCAGACTGAACTTAGGGTGCAGGAATTTAGTTTGTTCCTCGTTTGCATGTTTTGCAGTACCATGGTGTCTGTGGTCATTATGCAGATAGGGCAGCTTACTTTTTAGTATCATGCAGTTGTTTTTTTATGCTGATGTTCTCTCCCTTCCTTCCTGATTTTATATGCTGATTTTCTGTTTCTTAAAGCATTACACTCCACCTTATTTTGTGTATATTGGTCTAAGCTTCAGCCATACAGAACACGGTGAAGCTTGGAAAGGACAAAAAACACACAGATTTTTTTTTGGGAGGGGTCACCTTGTACTGCGCTGCTCATAGCCCCTTTACGTAATACATATCCTCTGTAGTCGCACAGCTTGTTGAGAAACATGACGTCACTGCCTGCACACAGCAGTTGTGGTTTTCCTTGGAGAACATCAGTCAGTGAGTCACATATTGGGGAATTGTACTTGGCAAATTGAAACCTTGTCCACTGTACATCCATCCAAGAGTAGATAAGGTAATGCGTTCTTTTGGATGTGTGTTTAAAGCATAGGATGCTTTATAGTCTAATGTGGTAATCAGGATGTTGCTGATGTTTATTTTGAAGTATGTTTCATGTAAACATTGAGTGTTGTATTTGCAGTTCTTTTCCAAGTTTACTTGTAGACAGTTTTAATTTTGGTTTGCCCACTTGGCATTTTTTCTTTGTAGGTATATTATTTGTGGACCTAGAGATGTTCTTCATAAGAATCACTGCCACGGTAGTGTAAGCTATATGGGTTATATTCTGCTAAGGACATGCTTTCTCTGTGAAACTTAAATTAAGCTAAGAAAGGTGTTCTTAATAGCTGTCATGTCCTGTATTCATTTTTAAATTGGAGCATTACTGTTTTACTTTTGTGGTAAAAAGTTGACAAAACCTAATTTTAACTATGTTTTATGTGGTAAAATGTGTGTGTGTTTTACTTTTGCTGGCTGGGGGTAAGCTTTTAAAATGATTTTTAATGTCTTTTGTTGGGGAAAAGTTATGTTTTTACAATTTTACCTATTTTGCTGATTGTTGCTGCTAGATATCCCTGGGAATCTGACACCTTTTTCAGGTTAACCATGGAATAACCTACAGGTTCCTCAGTTCTTCCTTCTTCCAACCACAAAAAGAAGAACAAAATTCTTAAACAACCTTTGTCGCCGCAGTAGGCTGCTAAAATGCCTTAGCCTTAGGTGGGTGAATCTGCTATCACCAAAACTTGTTCCTTGGATCACTCATCTTTTCTGTGGGACTCAGTGGTGTAGTCCCTATAGCCACCATGGGCCAGAATTCATACACGTTCTTTGTAGTTGTTGGAGTGTCCCTAGTGGGGAAGGATGATGGCCGTTCTTTGGAGAAAGTTAGAGAATGCCACACTGTCCAGCCAGAAAGCTATGCCCATCCCTATGAGGATTTTTTGGAAATAGTGGGTCTGTTTCATCAGAGATTCTTGTCAAAAAGAAACAAACACTTACATGTATGTCTTGCCCTGTCGCAGTTCCTGTGGACATGAGTAATTTATTGGGATTATGTCACGGCTTAGTGCGGGCTCTTGACCCTTCCTGTATGGCTGTTTTTGGTATAGAAAAAGGGATTCTTCATTTTCTGAAGAGGTTCAAGACTTCGAACCTCAAAATGATTGTGAAGGGTCAGAGCTTGGGTTGTCTTCATGGAGTTTTGACTCCTATTCTGAGGAGATTGGGGCTTTGGTCAGTCCCTTTGAAGGATTCTCTTTCTATGAAACTATTTCAGAATGAATCCATTCTTTCAGTGGGAAAACTAGGATGTTTCTCAGTCCATTAGGAAGTACTATGACTTTTTTTCAACTGGAATTCCCAGAAGCTACTATTATTCCTCTTATTCTGTCTGCCTTGTACAATTTTTTTTCACTACCTGCGACCTCTCTGACAGTCAGCCTTGCTGCCTCCCAAAAATAAATAAATAAATAAATAAAAAAAAACAGACTATATAAAGTACTAAGTCTTTTAAGTTTTTATACACGCATCGCAGATCAGACTCAGCAGCTGCTGCTAAACATTGGGTAAACACTATCCCCTCTATTGTTAACAACGAAGGGAAGGCTTTTGATAGGTTTGAGGAGAAAGCGTATTCTTCTGCAACACTTGCTTTTGGAATTCTCAGCTGTGAAGCTCATATGTTGAAATGTATACTTGCCTCTTGTGAGTATATGAGGAATATTTTGGCATCTGTTACTCTTGTGAGGAAAAATCTACTTTGAGTAATTTGTTATCTTATGTGTCTCTAGTGACTATCCGCTGTTTGAAATGTGCATTTTATTCTGCTGATGCCACCTCCAGGACTGCTGCTGAGGTGGTTTGCCTATTTGCATTCTCAAAATCTCCCAGAGGATGTAAAAAAATAAAATAATAAATTTTCCCTTGGACATGTTGCTAGTTTTTGGGACCCTTTGCTGCAGATGCCATTCAAAAGTGTGATGAGAGAGGAAAGCTGATTCAGGGAATCTCTCTTATTTTTCAGCCCTCATCCTTCATGTTTGCCAAGGGATTCAACACTTCCTCCACAATTTTCTTTAAAAAGCAAAATAAACAGTCCCAGCAAGCTGCTGGTAAGTAATGGCAGGGAGGTTCCAAAAAGAAAGCAGGACCCCCTCCCAAATACAAGGAACAATCTTAATAAGTCTGAATGACTATATAAAGGACTTTCTTCCCCCTCCCACCCTGGCAGTCCTTTTATCCTTCCAGAAAATTTGAGCCCTCATGTCTTTCTTTGATAGCAGATTTTTTCAGACAGATGGGTTCTGAGATGATGGCAGTGAGAGTATGCCCCACATTTTGGGGGATTTCATCTCACACACTCTTCCAGTGTTTTGCTTGGGGTGATAGACTTACTGTGTTAGGAGAAGGGTTGTATTTGAGGATGTTTCTGGTGCCAAAGAAAGAAGATTCTTGGAGACTAGCTATGGACCTTTCCTTTCTGAACTTGTTTGTGTTACTGCTCAAGTTCAAAATGTTGTCACTTCACAATGTGTAACCCCCCCCATTCCCCATTTGAATCTTTTAGTGTCCCCAGATATAAAAGATGCATATTATCACATTCCTATAAATCCAGATTTTGGATGTTTTCTTAAGTTTTTCTATGCCTTGATCACATTATCAGGTCTCTGCATTACCCTTAGGGCTATCTTCTTCTCCAGGGGCGTTGACTAAGTGTCTAGCCCCTGTGATAACTTATTACAGATGGCAAGGTATTTACATTTTTCCTTATTTAGATGACTTGCTTATCTTTGCTGAGTCTTTTTCTAAGGGTCAGTAATCTCTCACTTGGGTAAGGCATATATCCTACATGGGCTGGGATTCCAAGAGGACATACAGAAGTTTTTTTTTTTTTTGATTCCTCCTTCTCGCAGAATTATTTTCCTGGGGTGTCTCCTGGACAATTCAGTTTAAAGAACCTTTCTTCCGCAAGAAAAACTAGATCTGTATTTAGCTCCATTCCTGAGGTTTTCCACTCAGACTTCTGCCTCAGTGAAGACATTCCTCAGGATTCTGGGTCTTGTGCCGTTTATTAAACTCATGATGCCTCTTGAAAGATTCCAGGTGAGATTGTCATACCTGAAATCTCTATGGTCCCAGCATCAACATCCCTTGACTTTTCAGAGTCAGGTTCAGATTTTCTTTAAAGGAGATTTTCTGATGTGCACATCAGATTTATCAGGATCCAGGTCTCACATTCTCCCCTCCTGTTGCACCACATTCAGCCACAACAGACACTGCAGTCTTTGCTTAGGGAGCAGTGTATATGGGAATAAAAGTGTAATGTCTTTCGAACAAAAAAAAAAAGCCAAAACGCACAAACATAAAAGAAATGTTAGCTCTAATAAATGCTGTCAACTGACTGAACCATCTGTGGTCCTCAGAACCTCTACAAGTGTTTGCTGATAACACTACACTGATGTTATACATAAACAAGCAAGCAAGGAAAAAAAACAGATCTTACCCTCTATGCAAATTAGCTGTGGTATCCCGGGATGTAGCTTCTCACTGTACAGATATCTTGCAATAACATTAGAGCAACATTGTGGCACAGACGAGCTGAGCAGGACCAAGACAGTCAACCCCCCCCCCCCCCCAAAAAAAAGAAACCGACTTCAAGAGTCTTCTAAAATTGGATGCAGCTGTGAGGAACATGTCAAATAGATCTTTCTTTTGCCTCTACTCACAACAATCAGTTGGCAAAATTTTGCTCCTGGACTCCATTCAAGAATGCCTGGTAGACAGATGCCCTTTTTTCAACCCTTGGACAGAAATGTTCCTGCATGCTTTCCCACCCTTTCCACTAATATCCAGGGTCTTTCTGAAGATTCAGAAGGACTCTTCAAAGGCTATTATGGTTGACACCCTTGTGTCTCAAGTAATGCTAGATGTTCTTCATGTTGATCACTGCTGCAGCAGCCATAGGATATAACAACTAGCCAGCTTCCACAGCTCAAGGGTACCTTTCACATGCCCAAACTGGTAGTCATTTCGGTACAATGCTGTATGCTGCCCTTGAGGTTACAGGCATAGTTGTAGAAGACCTTGTGGTTATCTTTAGCCTGTTAGGCTATCTTTACCTCATAATTGGTCTTGTTGGACTTAATTATTCCTCTTGTAGTCTTGTTTAGGTTAATTATATAGCTTTTATCATTATGAGAGTTGTTCTGCCTGATTTTAGTCATGACTTTTTTCCATTTTGTTTATACACTATTAAGGTTAAGATTCCACCATTGTTTGTTTTTAGAGTTTGTTTTGGGTTTATTTCTGCTGGGTATGCCAGTCTCTGTACAGCCATTAACATAGGTGTACAGGGTCTCTGTGAACACTTCTGCAGAGGTTGCTGTAAATTCAGGAATATGATAGGCACGAAATTTTGACAAACTATGGCTTAATAAAATGTGGTTTGCTTTGGAACAGTTTCTAAATGAGTTGAGTTTTATTTAGAAGGAGACAGCTTTGTGATGTGGCCTCACCAGTGAGTGACACTGGTGTGCATCATGTGCGCACTCTCTGGTCAAGGGTGTTTGTGTTAACTCACTACAGCTGGGTGATGCCTGCAAGTGTTTCTGCAGTTACAACCTACTGACTCCTCTAGGCATCAAATATTGCCTGTTTATATTTGCATTAATAATTCTAAAACCTTGCTATGTAAAAGTATTTTGTATGAAACCTTGCACAATTGTAAGCACACCTGTGTTGATATATGACCACTGACTAGTGCAGGTAAAGAGATAGTAGTAGTTCATGTAGTATTTATTTAGATTGTCGTAAATTTTTATGTTTTTGCAAATATCTTTGACAACCAAGTTGCACAGACAGAACTGCTTAGCTTCATATCAAAACTCTCATATGGATAAAAAATGCTCTTAACAGTATGTGTATAACTTGAGGGATTGCTGATGTATTGTAAGTTACTTGCAAAATATTACGTACTTAATAGTTACTATGTTTACAATGACTTATTAAATCCAGTTTGACTAGAACCTAAAGAATACTAACACTATAAAGTCTACCATTTACACTTCTTTCGTGACCCCTTATTGTTCCAGATAAAAGAACATTTCTTTGAAATATGAGGTAATAATTTGATTCTGTCACTGAGCTTTGGCTGTTCCTATTGGAAGTTGCAGTGCAAACGTCCAGTGCTCCATTGGAGGGAATGAGTCCAGAAAACATTGTGCCTACAAATTAGAGGCAATTTATGTTTCCCAATCTACAGAGGCTTAGTTAAGGTCTCCCATGGATAGGGCATTTGGTTTAATGGCAAATATCTTCAGTGGGTTTAGGTACGAGCTATGGGAATCTTGGTACATAGAGGGTGACCTATAGCTTGCTAAGATATGATATGGGACTCTATCTGTGGTGATTTGCATGTGGAAAAACTCCAGGGCATTGTGTACTTAACCAACCTAGAGGTATACTTGTTGCCGGTGTAGCTCAAGACTCCTCCACATGAAAAAGATAAAGTGGTAACTGAAGTGTTTTTGGTTCCAGCATCAACACCCATTATCTTTTCAAATCCCAGTTCTGGGGTTTGTCAGAAGAGAAATCCCTTGCTAGAAACAGCAAATATCCCTATGTACAGGTCTTCCTTCTGCTTCAAAGCAGTCATTTGCCACAGATTCCTTGGGCTTTGCTTTGGGAGCAGTTTCAGGAGGGATAAAAGTGCAGTGTGTTTAGGACACCAAAGACAAAAGCAAGCACACAAATATAAGGGAGGTGCTTTTTCTGATCAAGGCACTCAACTCCCGGAATCGTCTTTGTTCCCCTGGATCTCTTCAGGTTGTTACAGAGAATACCACAGTCATGTGGTATATCAGCTAGCAAGGGAGAACCATGTCTTACTCCCTTTGTAGACTAGCTATGTTAGCTTGGGATATAGTTTCACAGCACAATATCACTTTGCAGGCATTCTACATCCCATCATAGCAAAACTGAGTGGCTGACAAGCTGAGCAGGACAAAGGCAGACCCTCGTGAGTGGAGACTAGATCAGGAGTCTCCAAAAAATTGATCCATCTCTGGGAAGTTTCTCAAGTAGACCTCTTGCCTTCTCTCTGAACAATCATCTGGCAGAATTCTGTTCCAAAACTCCATGCAAGAAGGCCTGGAAGACAGATCCTTTTCTTTTCCTTGGGCAGGGATGTTCCTGCAGGCTTTTCCAGCTTTTCAGAAGGAATCCCCTAAGATCATTTCTTGTGAAGGGAAGAAGGGACAACCTGTGTTAAAACAGACTGTTTCCAAATAGTTGTCTCAGGCTATTACTGTTTGTTATTCTCTCTCCACAACAAAACTATTCAAGTCATGGTCAGGGTTCACACTACCAGGACTTTGGCTTCATCTGTGGATTTTTGGAAAGGGTTGGATTCTAGAAGTATTCTATAACTTGCTACTTGGGTGCCTGGAAAACTTCCCCTTCCACTTCCCAAATTTAATAAGCTAGGGTAATTTACTGCATAGCTAAGTCTACTGCAGTAGTGATCAATATGATGAACATAGCACAGCTATATAAGTAAACTTACCATAGCAGTAGATGTTCGAATGATCACTGTTGCAGTAGCCAGTCCCTCCCTCGATCTCACTTTTTGTTTTTTGATTTGCCAGGGTGTGTGTGTGTGTATATATTTTAATCCCAGTTACAACCTCTCAGAGCCCAGCCTCACTCTCTGTTGGCATGAAAGCTCTGAACTACCAGGGAACTAACACTTTGACAATATACATATAAGAGCTGACCCAGCTGTTTGGGATTAGGGAACTTACGTGGGCAGTGACCTAACTTTTGAGCAATATTTGTCTGCTCTTGTAAGAAAGTCCATCTATATTGCACAGCTTATAAACAAAGGGATTGTGTCTTGATCTACAAATGTCCTTGTTCCCCTTTACTCAGCTCTCATTAGGCCAGTCATTAAATATAATGCCCACGTTGGCAAGCATCTGTCCAGATCCATGCAACAACTGGAACACCCGTAGAAATACCTTACTAAAAGGATACAAGGCATAAACATGTCCTATATGGATCGATTCAAAGCCCTGTCACTACACTCTGTATCCTACAGACTGCTAAGAGGTGACCTCTGTCTGGCAAGCAAGGCATCCTCCAGACTGGATCTACTTACCCAAGAGCAAAGATGTTTGATACATCCTGAGCGCTAGTCTACTTCAACTGACTGTCTGGATGATGGGGTCTTAATTCCTTTTGCTGAAGTTGTGCAGCAGATTTTCTAGTTAGTGCCAGCAAGATAACCAGCACCCATTTAGGGCTAGTGTTTCTCTGGTTTTACAATATTTGTGCGAGTTACTTTCCTATGGACTGCCTTGTTCATTTATCAAGCTACATTGTCAGCCATTTCAGCATGTTTGCCAATGGATCCCCCTCTTTCAAGGTATTCCCATGTCACTTACTTTTAAGTGTATAAAAAGTGATATGTTTAAAATTGTAAATTATTTCTGATTTTTTTTGTTTTTGAGGATCACTTGTCTGTAACGGATAAAGGCTTTGGAACAGTATCAAGGTTTCATGATTTTTGGAAATTATTGTGACTATGCTCATCAATGAAGGTTTAAGACTACTAGTTTTTCTGTTTATTTAATATTACCAAGACATAAGTTACTACCAGACCTGCCCAGTCTATCATCCAGGTTAAGCATAAAAAGGGATATGGAGCTTCTCTGCTTTACCTGTTTAGGGGAGTCTATTCCGTAAAAGATGTATTTTCTTTGAAAGATATCTATTCCACCAACAGGTCCTATTTATGTTTCTGTGATAGTTTAGATGATCTTCGTGTTTCACTGTTGCAGTCATCACATTAGGGATGTTCTTCGTGTTTCACTGTTGCAGTCATTACATTTGGGTAATCTCCTGGCAGGTTGCCCTCAGTCTGCCTGAATAACAAAGTCTTGGGTCCTGCGTTGGTTGATGTCTCCTCTTCCATGACGTCAGGGGTATAAAATATGCAGCCGACGCCATTTTAATCAGTCTTTCTTGCCACAAGGTGCCCGAAGCAGAAGCAGTTCGCAAGTGCCAGTCAGCTGACTCCTGAAATTTTCGTATTCGTGTTTCAGAACCGAAATCTTCAAACTAAAGCTAAGTACCCCGTTGAGGAAAGTTAATAATTGCATTACTTGTGGGAAGCAAATACTTCATAAGGATTTTCATTTGTACTGTATTCCTTGCCTAGGCCCTGATCACAATGTGCCTTGCTGTCGGTTTTGTGCTAAATTTAACCAACGCACAATTAAGCGTTGGTATATTTTTGCTTCTAAATATTTTGGTTCAAGATTTAACTACCCTGAAATGTCGTCGGTTAGCAATCCGACTACCGGAGTTCACAAAAAAACGCAAGGAAAATGACAGAGGCAGACTGTCGAGGTCCAAAACCGACAACGAAGCTTCTCCTAAGCCAGTCGCCGGTTCGCCGGTACTCAGTGAGGCGCTTTCGCAGCCCCTGATACCCACTACGTTTGAGTCGCAGGCCTCTACCAAGACCCATTCGAAGTCCGGTATGCCACGAGATTCTCAAAGTATTGAACCCGCGGATGTCTCTCCCTTGGATAGGTCCGGAGCCGTTGAGCAGGCACCAGCTTCTGAGGGTGTTTTCAGGCCTCAACATTTTTACATTAAACTGACGCAAGCAACAAAAACAAGGTCAAAAACAACTTCTATGTCTAAAAAACCGACGTATGAGCCATGTGCTCAGGCCCCTATGTCTAAAAAACAGATGATCAAAATGTCTGAGGATTTAATTACCTTGATCAGGGGTTCCCAACCCCCCCTGCTAAGAGGCCTAGGCAAGGCACTGATTATGAATCTTCAGATCAGGTTTCCATTTCTTCTGATTCCTCTTCTGATCAAGAATTTTCTATTCAACCCTATGAGGATACTGATGCAGATGAATCCATCCCATCTGCATCTCCTCTGAGGATTACTCTTTTGGAGAGACTTTGCATACTTTAAGGGAACATTTTCACTGGGAGAGTCAGGACTTCTCTGAATCAAAAAAGAGGCTTAGGGATTTCCTCCTTCTTCCTCAGCATAGGCCTTTGGCAATACCTCCTGTATTAGACATTGTTGATGATGTCTTCTTGGAATCAAGCATAGCTCCTGATTCCCTGCCTCTGGCTCCTAGTAAGCCAGACAGATATTACAGGATTCCTGACTCCCACAAATTTCTTTTCAAAAATCCTGCTGCTGATCCTGAGACTATTTCTCAGGGTCCCAAGGGTGTTAAGGCTTCTACAGCCAAAAATACTACCCCTTCTGATAGAGATTCCAGGGCACTGGATAGATGGGGTAAGAAGGTTTATACGTCTGCAACCTTGACAATCAAGGCTTTAAACTGCCAGTTTCATATGCTTAAATATCAACAGCATGTTATGGGCTTACTGAAACAGAAAATGATGTTGATTTCTGATTGTGTGGAAAATAAAGAGTTACATTATTTATTGCATTCAGAACAGGTTGGAAAGCATACTTTGCAATGTGGTTTTGATTCCTTGGAGGCCTCTTGTAGGGCCGCCGTTACTGGATCTGTGATTAGAAGGCATGCCCGACTCAAGGAGCAAAATCTGCCTGATCATATTAAAGCTAAATTGTTGGATGCCCCTTAGCAGCATGATACTCTGGTAATAAGGCAGAAGAGGTTTTAAAGAAAATGGAAGACAAAGCTAATTCTATGCAAACTGTAAAAGATTTCTTGCAAGTGCAGCCACCCAGGTTCAGTAGGCACTGGCCTACTAAAATTGGTCCTTTCCTGTGTCCAACAGAGCCACTCAGGGCAAACCCATGTGCTCAAAAGGCTCCAGATATCAATCACAGGGTTCTTACAGGTCAAAGCAATGGGGTGCCTCCACCTCCAAATCTGGAGGAAACAAAGCACAACCCTACAGTAAGCAGTCTCAATGACTTTCTTCTACCATTTCCAAGCATTTATCTTTTGGTTGCCCCCTTGGGGGGGAAACTAGCACTTCATGCTCAAAGTTGGCAGTTAATTACCTAGGACAAGTGGGTATTAAACATAGTATCCCAGGGGTACAGATTTAATTTCCATACTTTGCCAATTCCAAACGGGAGGCCGGATCTGCCACAAAACCAGTGGGCAGAGGCCCATAAACAAGCCATGTCCCTCATGGATATGGGAGCTATTTAGCCATTACCAGAAAAGGAAAAAGGACAAGGATTTTATTCAAGACTTTTCCTGGTACCCAGAAAAGACAATTCATGGCGTCCAATACTGGACTTATCGGTTCTGAACACGTTCCTGGACATTCCAGAATTCAAAATGTTGACTTTACAACAGCTACTGCCTATGCTAGGCAAGAATGCTTGGTTAGTAACTCTAGACTTAAAAGAGGCATACCTGCATATCCCAATAAGGGAATCATGCAGAAGATACCTCCGCTTCAAAGCAGGTTTTTTGCATTACCAATTCTCTGCACTGCCCTTTGGCTTATCTATTGCGCCCAGGGTCTTTACAAAGTGCCTGGCACCAGTAATTGCATTCTGCAGACAAAGAAACATTCAAATTTACCCTTATCTGGATGATTGTCTCATTCAAGCATAGGACAAGGACACTCTTCTTCAACATCTGGCATTTGTAAAAAGGCTTCTAGCATGCCTAGGGCACACCATAAACGAAAAGAAATCACAACTGGTACCCTCTCAAATAATTACATTCCTGGGTGCAAGCTTGAATACAACTGCCCAGATGGCTTACCTCATGCCAGTCAAATAAAGGCAATTGACAACATACTTCAAACAAATGGCAACAAAAACCCAGTTATCTGCAGACTTTGGGGTTCATGGCATCCTGCATTCTACTAATTCCATATGCGAGACTGCATATGAGGAAACTTCAGTGGTATCTAAAAAGTTTATGGAGTCAACGTTGTCACAGCCTGGAAACAATGATTCCTCTCCTTCCCTGCCTGCAACAGGAGTTTCTTTGGTGGGCAGAGACATGTCACCAAAACAAGGGACTGTCATTCACTCTACCCCCTGCCACCCAAACGCTAACTACAGACACATCAGCCTATGCTTGGGGAGCCCACCTGGCAGGGAGATGCATTCAGGGCAAATGGAGCCCAAACCAAATGCATCTGCATATCAACCAGGAAGAAATGCTAGCTGTTCCGAATGCTCTAACAGCCTTCAAGGACTTACTTCATCCAGGACAACTACCGATAAAGACGGACAACACCACAGTTATGTGGTACATAAAGAAGCAGGGGGGTACACATTCCTACCCTCTTTGCAGACTAGCCATGACCTTGTGGAACACAGCCTTAACTTACCAAATTCATCTTCAAGCTCAATTCCTGCCAGGAAAACAAAATACTCTGGCAGACGACCTAAGCAGAAATCTTATGGACCCGCATGAATGGAAACTGGATCCACAAATCTTCAGCATGTTAACACAGAAATAGGGGAGCCCAGACATAGTTTTGGGGAGAGGCAAATAGATCTATCAGTTGGACAAATTCTACACAAGAACTCATCACAAAAAAGCATGGAAAGTGGATGCTGTATCCTTCAGCTGGAAAAACCTATCAGTCTATGCCTTTCCCCCTCTGCCTCTACTCTCCAAGGTCTTACTAAAAGTCAGACAAGAAAAAACAAAAATGATCCTAATTGCTCTGGACTGGCCTTGCCAGCACTGGTACCTGCTTCTAAGGAATATGTCACAACTTCCTCTGTGGTACTTGCCTCAAACACTTCATCTACTGTCTCAGCAGAACTATCAAATTCTGCACACTTAGCTCCAAACTCTGAATCTTGCAGCATGGCTAATCAACTAATTATTCAAACCACATCTCTCAGTAAACCTGTGATGGATGTCATTTTGGAAGCCAGAAGGCCTAATACTAGAAAATCTTATGCTGATAAATGGAAGAGATTCAGTGCTTGGAACCAAGCACAAGGAATAGACAAAGCAAAGCCCAATATTCCTCAGATTTTACAATACTTAACTGAGATGCTTGACAAGGGCCTATCTTTTTCTTCAATAAAAATCCATGCCTCTGCCATCTCTGCTCATTACAACACAGAGCCTCCCCTCTTTTCTCATCCACTGCTTAAATAGTATCTCAGAGGGGCCAAATATTTAAGGATTCCCAGGAGAACACCAACTCCTGCATGGGACCTCAATTTTGTGCTGGAAAAACTCACCCTTCCTCCTTTTGAACCAGCAGCTACTGCGGATATAAAATTTCTATCTTGGAAGACTGCTTTTCTTTTGGCAGTCACTTCAGCAAGAAGGGTTTCAGAACTACAGGCTCTCATGGCAGTGGAGCCTTTCATTATATTTTACCCGGACAGGGTGGCCCTCAGGTACAATCCTTCTTTTATGCCTAAGGTGGTATCCAGTGTGGCTCTTAACCAGACCATTCAACTGCCAACATTTTTCCCAAATCTGCAGAACAAGGGGGCGTGGATTCTGCATTCATTGGATGTACACATACAACTAAGATTCTACTTAAACAGGACACAATCTCTAAGAAAGTCTGAGGAACTACTGGTAGCATTTGCTGCAGGATCAAAGGGGAAGGCTATATCAAAGCAGCCTATTTCTAAATGGATAAGCCGCTGCATTTGTTTCTGCTATTTGCACTATGGTAAACCTGTGCCCAAGGGGGTCAGATCCCATTCCACCAGGGCTGCCTCTACTTCAGCAGCTTTTCTCACAGGGGTCCCAACCAAAGACATTCTAGAAGCTGCTACTTGGAGCTCTGTTCATACATTCACAAAGCATTATCATTTACCTCTCTTCTCTAAATCCAAGGCAGGCTTTGCCACTGTAGTCCTGCAGGGCCTTGTAGCTGCTCCTAATGCTGTTTAGTTCCATCCTCCCATCCATAGCTTTGGGATTCTACCCAAATGTAATGACTGCAATAGTAAAACACGAAGAACATAGTGCAGCTGTGTACACTTACCATAAATGTAGATGTTCGAGTGTATTCACTGTTGCAGTCCGGGTTACCCACCCACCATCCCCCATTCTATACCTTTTTCCTTCACTATACTCAAAAGCCTTTGTGGCGTATTTTCTTTTAGTTGAAGGTAAATTTTATGTTTCTAAGGCGCATTTATATATTTACAGTTTATTTATATATATATATATATATATATATATATATATATATATATATATATATATATTTTTTTTTTTTTTTTGCTCCCCATTTGGGGGCATCTGACATCTGGGGCAAGAAAAACTGATTAAAATGGCATTGGCTGCATGTTTTATACCCAGGACGACCTGACGTCATGGAAGAGGAGACAGCAACAGATGCAGGACCCAAGACTTTGTTATTCAGGCCGACTGAGGGCAACCTGCCAGCAGATTACCCAAATGTAATGACTGCAACAGTGAATACAATCGAACATCTACATTTATGGTAAGTGTACACAACTGTATTTTAACTGCCTGCAGGTAGCCCTCACCCGGCCTGAATACCAGAGTCTTCAGATTTCTGTGTCGGATGCTGTCGCTTCTTCCTTGACATCAGGTTGTCAGGGGTATAAAACATGTAGCTAATGCCATTACATCAGTCTTTCTTGCCGTGTGGTGCCTGAAGCAGAAGCAGTTCGCAAGTATCGGTTGGCCGACTCCTGAAATTTTTGATGTCCTTCAAGGATGCAACTGCAGTCCTGACATATGGGTTGTCCTGCCTCAGGCAGCCCTTCGGTCAGCCAGATTCCAAAGTTTGGGTCCGGCGTCGGCTGATGTCGCCCTTTCCCTGACGTCAGAGCGCCTGGGGTATAAAAGCGTCAGCCGACGCCATCTTCTTCAGTCTTTCTTGCCACGTGGCGCCCGAAGCAGAAGCAGTTCGCAAGTGCCGGTCGACCAGCTCCTGTGTTTTCAGCTACTGAAGTCTTCAAAAAAGCTAAGTACCCCATTGGGGACCTTTTCTTGCCTCACCCGATGTCAGATAAAACTGTAAACGTTAATAATTGTTTAACTTGTGGGAAACAGATACCTCATAAGGATTTCCACTCTTACTGCTTACCCTGCCTAGGCCCAGAACACAATGTCTCGGCCTGTACAGCTTGTGCTTCTTTCAATAAACGCACTGTTAGGCGTCAGACAGAGTTTGCATAGGATTATTTTGGGGAAGATTCTGTTATATCATGCCGTCGGAGCTTCTGACAGCACATTTATCAGTCTTTCTTGCTGTGTGGTGCCTGAAGCAGAAGCAGTTCGCAAGTATCGGTTGGCCGACTCCTGAAATTTTTGTTTTCGAGTTACAGACCCGAAATCTTCAAAAAAGCTAAGTACCCCATTGGGGATCCTTTTTCTTGCTCTAACCGATGTCAGTAAAAGTTAACAATTGTCTTATCTGTGGAAAGCAAATACTTCATAGAGATTTTCATTCTTACTGCATTCCCTGCTTAGGCCCAGACCACGACGTCCCTCGTTGTCGGTTTTGTGCCTTATTCATTGCCCGAAGTATTTGTTGTCAGGCTATTTTTGCAGCTAATTACTTTTGTACTCGTTCTGTGTACTCCGAAATGGCATCGTCAAGCCATCCGACTACCGATCTTCTGAAAAAACATAAGGATAAAGACAGAGACAGACCGCATAGGTCCCAAACTGCCGGCGACGCGTCCATTAAGCTAGTCGTTAGTCCGCTGGTACTCAGTGACGCGCTTTTGCAGCCCCTGATGCCTGCTATTTCTGATTTGCAGGCCTTTGCTGAGACCAATTCGGAGTCTGGTATGCCGCAAGATGCTTCTTCGACTATGGAAACTGCGGATGTCTCTACCTTGGATGGGTTTGGAGCCACTGTGCAGGCACCGGTATTCAGGCCTACAGACATTCATATTAAACCGACGCCATAATTTTCATCCAGGCCTAAAACTCACACCACGCCTAGAAAACTGATGACCAAACCGCAGACTCAGGCCCATATGCCTAAAAAACAAATGTTTAGAATGGCTGAAGACCTTATTACCTTAATTAGGGTAAGCCAGCCTTCCCCCTATAAGAGACCTAGAATGGATTTTCCTTCTGATTCTTCTGATCAGGAATCCGATATTTCTGCTCCTTTTGATTACCTGCCCAGAAATTAGTAGTTTATTGGCCATTTTGGGCTAATTTCTATCTGTTTCATTTCCCTGCTATAAAACCCGCATTTGCAAGGTTTTTGCACTAGTAGACAGCTCTGCAAGTTCTTGCCTGGTGCCCCGCTGAGTTCTACAGCAGCAGAGAGACAAAAGAGAGACTTTGGAGTGATTAAGTATCATTTTTCTGCATTTTCTTGCTGCCTTTAGCTAATTCCGCCTAAACGCCAATTTTCTAAAGTTTCTGTGATTTAAAAAGCTTGTTTCAGCTACATATTGTACTTATTTTACTGCCTGCACTTTAACAAAGTCATTTCTGTATTTAAATTACCTGTTTAACTGTTGTAGGCTACACACTCAAGTGTGATAGCCATTTCTGTGCATTTAAAATGTTGTTTTGATTGTGTCTGCTTTATTTTCTGAAAAAAAAAAAAAAATACTTGTTTTCCCGCCTTTCTAAGCTAGTATAGTCCAGTTTTCAGGTTAGTGCTGAATTCAGGGCTGTGTTACAAGTTTCTGTGTTTGCCCATACCTTACTTGGATAGAAGGAAGTTTCTCTGTTCACTGTGAGAGAGGGAGCTTTGAGTAGCCTATCTGTCCCTGGAGGAGTGGTTTCAGCCCAGAAATTAGTAGTTTATTGGCCATTTTGAGCTAATTTCTATCTCTTTCATTTCCCTGCTATAAAACCCGCATTTGTGCGGTTTTGCACGCCAGGCAGCACCGGTTAGCTAGGGTATAACTATTCCCAGCTCCACAAAGTCTACTCTTCAAATTTTCCCTTGAAACTAGACAAACTTTCAACTTAAGCACTCAAACCATTTACTTCTCATCTCGGCACTTGCTCAAAACTCATAGCAAGCACTAATAAACTTTAGCACTAGACCCCCCCCCCCCCATACTGTAGAGAAGGACAAGGCTCTCTATTCAACCTTACCAGACAGTCAGTAAAACAGTTCAGTGTATCTTTCCAGGCATGTCCAAAGGGCAGTTTCAGGTGTACTCTCCGTTCCAACTGATGAATCTGGGCATTTTGAGGCAATGTTACAATTGCCTCATGTACACAGACAACCCTCTCCTCCTTCCACCAAACACTAATACATGCGAGAGATGCAATTATACAGCCAAACTGGAGGCTAAGCTCTCTCAACCCAAGACTGGACCAGGCAGTCAAGAGGATAAGGGAATTGCTTGCATCACACCACCAGTCTCACATATACCTATGAAACCAGCACCAGCAAAAAAAAAAAAAAAAAACATAAATACGTGAAAACTTACTCAGAAGCTCTAAATAAAATTCTGCAAAAGCAACAGAGATCTCCAAAGCAGACATCCAAGCAACCTCCACCCCCAACACAAACCATGAAACACATACTTCACAAAACCAGTGTGCCACGCAGTCACAGCCCTTAAGGCAAAATAACATACCCAGCAGACTAGTAATAGGTGACTCTATAGTCAGGCACACTGACGTCCCACTTACTAGGCTGAACAAGGAGAAGGTTACTGTTAGCTGCCTGTCGTGTGCCAGGATCCGCCACATAACACAAGCACTCGGGTCACTCCAGAACAAGTACAAATATGACTCTGTCATTGTCCATGTTGGTGTGAATGACCTGAGCCGTACCTCCCTGGACTACATGAAAAGAGACATGGAGGAGCTCTCTGATCACGTAGCTCAGGCCGGTATGACCCTGAGCTTGAGTGGCATCCTGCCCTCACCACGAATGATACCACGGTATAGAGAAAAAATTATCAATTTCAACAATTGGCTAAGCTTCTGGTGTCATTCAAAGGGGATCCAGTGTCTGTCAGCCTGGGATGACATGCTCGACAAGCCATGCTGCTTCGCTAGAGATGTCTTGCACCTGTCACCCTTAGGCTTTCAAATACTGGCCAAGACTCTTGCCACCCCCATAGTGCCTTTTTTTAGGCAAGGCTCAAAAGACAAACCCACCACTGTAAATAGCACAAGTAACAAAAAACTGAGGGTAATGCTCCTCAGTGCCAGAAGTCTAAACTTCAAAATGCACACACTTGAGGCACTCCTCAGTATGGAGAAAATCGATATATGTGCAGTAACAGAAACTTGGTTTAAGGCTCCAGAGAGCACCCAAGCACTACCAGGCTACAACTCATACCATACATTTCGGCCACAAAACCCGGACCGAAATACAAAAGGTGGGGGAGTATCCATATTCATCAAGGATACCCACACCTCCAGGTTAGTGGCACAGCACGATGCTTCAGAGATCATTCACAGGCAAAACTGCTATTCATATTATAGCTTGCAACAGATCAACCACCATGTCCCAAGACCCCCAATCCGCATTCCTGGAAACACTGGGAAACATAAAGGTCCTACCAAACACCCTGATATTGGGTGATTTCAATTATCCAGGCATTAACTGGGAGAACTACTCAAGTACAAACTCCCTTGCCCAACATTTCCTAGAATTTAAAAACTCAAACGCTCTGGATCAACTGGTCAACACCCCCACCAGAGGTGACAGCATATTGGACCTGGTCATCACCAACATGGGCAACCGGTGTTCCAAAGGTGAAACCCTCGCTGGTTAGATCTGATCATAAACTAATCACTCTGGATATCCACATTCCACCACCACCACCCCCGGTCAAAGAAACCACCGTGAAAAACTTTTCAAAAGCAAACTTCACCTTACTTAAGACCGAGGTGGGAAGTTTCACAGCCCCCATGCTAAAGGATAACACTGCCCAAGCTGCAAAATCCTTTACTAATGCACTCTATGGGCACCTACAAGAATGCATGGATCGTGCTATCCCAAAAAAAAACAAGTCTCACTCCTCCAAGAAAAGGAAACCAGTCTGGTGGACCCCTGCCATAAACAAACTAGTACAGAAAAGAGTAAAATCCCAATAATGGAAGACATCTCTGGTCAGTATCAGCAAGAAACTATGTTCTTCATAAAATTATCCAAGGCTAGCTTCGAAAGAAAAATTTCCATGGACTCCAAAGATAACCACAAGGCATTCTTTAGCAATGTCAAGAATCTAAGTGGCAATTCTCAGATCTGCTCACAGTTAGTGCACAATGGCAGAAAATACACTGAACCGACTGATATAGCCAACATCCTGGCAGACAGGTTCAGTGCAAGCCTCACCCCCCTCTCACCCCCAAAAGGGCCCATAACCATACCAGAAGAATGTAGTGCCCCTGAAATCACAGACACTCAGATTAAAACAACCCTCTCCAAAGCCAAAAACACAGCATCAGTGGGACCAGACGGTGTCTCAGGCTGCGTCCTACATGAGCTCAAAGATGAACTAACCCCTCACCTAAACACACTGTTTAAACTCAGCTTCTCCACAGGCTACATGCCCACAGAGTGACACACAGCAACGGTTATTCCACTCCACAAAGGTGGAGCCAAAACGGACCCCGGGAACTATCGCCCTATAAGCCTGACTAGCTTGGTCTGCAAAGCTATGGAGTGCATCATCATGGATCTCATTAACAGAGACACCGGGAACCTCCAAACACTGGACCCTACCTAGTTCGGCTTTATTAAGGGCAGATCATGCCTCCTAAACCTGGTGGACTTCTTTGAGACCATTACCAAGGCTATAAACGAGGGAAAGGTGGTCCACATAGCCTACCTAGACCTTCAACACCATTCCCCACTTGGGTATTAATGACAAGCTCACCAGCCTGAACATAAACCCCTACGTCACGCGATGGGTTGACAACTGGCTCATAGACAGAGCCCACATGGTAAGAGTTGGGAGAGCTAGGTCTGACTCTAAACTGGTTACAAGTGGCATGCCCCAAGGCTTAGTCCTAGGACCCCTCCTGTTCGGCATATACTTCTCAGAGGTACAGGCAAGCACAGGAGGACTATGGCTGACCAAGTTCGCAGATGACTGCAAACTAGGGGCTATTATTGACTCTCCGGCTGACACATCCTCCAAAAGGGTCGAACTGAGGCAGATGCCTGGTGTCCATGGCCTCAAGCTAAATTCCAAAAAGTGCGTAGTCATCCCCTTTGGAAAAAACAAAGTACCCACAAACTACCACATAGGTGGTAGCCTCCTAAATACAGAAGATGTAATAAGGGATCTGGGGACCCAAGTAGATAGTAACCTCTCCTTTGATGATCACATTGCCAAAGTGGTTAGAAAATTCTTCTATGTGGCCCACCTAATCACAAAAGGGTTTGCATCCAGATCGAAAGAGGTCATTGGGCCTCTCTACACATCACTCATCAGACCCATCATAGAGTACAATGCCCCATTTGGGATGTACCTTACAAGACACCTGCAACAACTGGAAAGACCACAGAAGTACCTCACCAAGAGATCACTGGCCTCAAGCAGATGCCCTATGCAGCTCGACTGAAGAAACTCCAGCTATACTGGGTTGCATACCATCTACTCAGAGGTGATCTCTGCCTGACATACAAGGCCATGTCCAACCCAGAATTGATGGACATGCTCCACCTAAAGAAAATTATATCCCCTCGAGCCACACTCCAGGGATCTAAACCTCACCACAACAGTAAATAGGATGTGCTGGAGGGATAGATTCCTGTCCCAGAGACTTTCCAGAAGATTCCTGTCCCAGAGACTTTCCATGCTCTGGAACAAGATTCCAGTGTACATTAGGCAGAGCTCCTCGCTAGCCCTGATCAAGAGAAACTTACGAGTGGATGGGAAACAGAAAGTTTCCCTCAGGGATGACTTCAATGGCTCTGCTGGACAGAAGCACAGGGAACTAATCTAAGTGGGCGGCGAAAGCCAAATCATTCCAGCTAGGCTTATAAATGTCTTTGGGCAGATAGCCTAGTACCTACCTATGAATCAGGATTTGCCTTTATCTACTTATGAGGATTCTGATGCAAAGGATTCCATTCCCTTTGGTTCCCCTCCAGAAGATTTTTCTTTAGGTGAAACCTTGCACAGTCTTAGGGAGCATTTCCACTGGGAAAGCCAGGATTACCCTGACTCCAAAAAGAGACTTGGGGAATTCTTACTCCTACCTCAACACAGGCCTTTAACTATCCCTCCTGTTCTGGACATTGTAGATGATGCTTTCTTGGAATCTAGCCTTTCTCCAGACACTTTAGCTCCAGCTCCCAGAAAACCTGATAGGTATTACAGAGTACCTGACTCTGACAAGTTCCTCTTCAAAAGTCCTTCTGTGGATCCAGAGGCCATTTCCCAAGGACCAAAAGGCATTAAGGCTACTGCTGCCAAAAATCCTACCCCTTCTGATAGAGATTCTAGAGCCTTAGACAGATGGGGTAAGAAGGTATACACTTCTGCTACTTTGGCCATTAGTGCTTTAAATTGCCAGTTTCATATGTTAAAATATCAGCAGCATGTTATGGGGCTACTTCAACAAAAAATTATGTTGATTCCTGACTGTACTGAACACAAAGAATTACAGGATTTAATGCATTCTGCAGAACAAGTTGGTAAACATACTTTGCAATGTGGTTTTGACGCCTTAGAAGCATCTTGCAGGGCTGCTGTCACTGGGTCTGTATTTAGAAGTCATGCTTGGCTTAAGGAACAAAACTTGCCAGATCATGTGAAAACTAAATTACTGGATGCTTCCTTAAACCAAGACCGCCTTTTTGGCAACAAATCAGAAGAAGTCCTCAAAAGGATGGAGGAAAAAGCTAAATCTATGCAAACTGTTAAAGATTTCCTACAAGTACAACCTCCTTGATTCAGTAAGCATTGGCCTTCAAAGAACTGGTCCTTTCCAGTCCCTTCTAGGCCTTTTCAGTCCAAACCTAGGAACAGCAGACCACCTAGGCTACAGTCTCAGGCTATGCACAGACCTAAGCAGTGGGGGGCTCCCACTTCGAAAGCAGGGAGTAGTAAGCCACCCCTTATGGAATAATGGCACAATGACTTAACCTTAACCCTTCCAAGCCGTGCTCTACTACCTCCTCCCTTAGGAGGAAAGCTCGCCCTGCATGCAAAAAACTGGGAACTCATTACCCAGGACAAATGGGTTTTGAACATAGTTTCCCAAGGATACAGATTCCACTTCCACACCCTACCCACCCCAAATGATTGGCCAGACCTACCCCCAAATCAATGGGCGGAGGACCAACAGCAGGTTCTCTCTCTTCTCAATATCAGGGCTATTCAGCCTGTCCCAGCAGAACAAAGGGGACAAGGTTTTTATTCAAGACTTTTTCTGGTACCCAGAAAAGACAATGCCTGGCATCCTATCCCGGACCACTTTACTCTCGACCCCTTTCTGATAGTTTCAAAATTCAAAATGCTAACCCAGCAACAGCTGCTTCCCATGCTAGCCAAGGATGCCTGGCTGGCAACCCTAGACTTAAAGGAAGCTTACCTGCACATCCCAATAAGGGAATCTTGCAGGAAATACCTACGCTTCAGGGCAGGCTCCATGCACTGTCAGTTCTCTGCACTTCCTTTGACTTATCTATTGCCCCCGGGGTATTCACAAAGTGTCTAGCTCCAGCCATTGCATTTTGCAGGCAGAGAAACATTAAAATTTACACATACTTGGATGATTGTCTGATTCAGGCAGAAAGCCAGGACTTGCTATTACAACACCTGGCATTTGTAAAGAAACTTCTAACCTCACTGGGGTACACCATCAACGAAAAAAAATCTCACCTAGTACCCTTCCAACAGATTGTATTCCTGGGAGCAAGCTTGAACACAACTTCCCAGATGGCATTCCTCCCTCCAGAGAAAAAAACGTTTATTTGACAACCTACTATTGGCCACAAAACCCCAGCTATCTGCAAGAAAAATACTGCAAGCCCTGGGGTTCATGGCCTCTTGCATTTTACTAATTCCATATGTGAGACTGCATATGAGGAAACTCCAATGATATCTAAAAAGTCTATGGTGTCAACATTCTCAGGACCTAGAAACAATGATTTCTATCATTCCTTGCATCAGGACAGAGTTCCTTTGGTGGGCAGAGGCCTGCTACCACAACAAGGGACTCCCTTTCAGTCTACCCCCTGCCGCCCAAACCTTAACAACAGAAGCATCAGACTATGCATGGGGGCTCACATTGGCAGGGCTGTGCATACAGGGCAAATGGACCCCGAGGCAGATGCACCTGCATATCAATCAAAAAGAAATGTTAGCTGTACAGAATGCTCTGAGAGCCTTCAAAGACTGTATTCTTCCAGGACAACTATTGGTAAAGACAGACAACACCGCAGTTATGTAGTACATAAGCAGGGGGGACCCACTCGTACCATCTCTGCAGACTAGCGCTACCACGTACACCTGCAAGCTCAATCCTGCCAAGCAAACTAAATTCACTGGCAGACAACTTAAGCAGAAATCTCATGGACCCACATGAATGGAAACTAGATCCCAAAGTATTCAAACTCTTGAGGAACAAATGGGATACTCCAGAGGTAGACCTGTTTGCCTCCCCTCAGAACTACCAATTGCACAAATTCTGCACAAGAACTCCCCACAGCCAAGCTTGGAAAGTGGATACCCTGTCCTTTACCTGGGAAAGCATCTCAGTTTATGCCTTTCCCCCTCTGCCTCTCCTCCCGAAGGTTCTACTAAAGATCAAACAGGACAAGCCAAGGACAATACTGATTGCACCAGACTGGCCACGCCAGTACTGGTACCCACTCTTGTGCAGTATGACACTACTACAACCATGGCACCTGCCTCAGACCCCTTCCCTGCTGTCCCGGCAGGCGGGCCAGATTCTGCACCCTCAGCTTCAAACCCTGAACTTTGTAGCCTGGCTTATTCCTTGAGCTCTCCCTTAGCATCCCCTCAGTAAGCAGGTACTGGATGTCATTCTGGAGGCAAGGAGGCCTAGTACTAGAAAATCCTATGCTGAAAAGTGGAAAAGATACTGCTCCTGGAGCCTGGTTCAGGGGATGGACACAACAGTGCCTAGCTTACCTCATATTCTACAGTACTTAACAGAAATGCTGCACAGGGGCCTATCCTTCTCGTCAATTAAAATTCATGCCAATGCCATTTCAGCATATTATAATACTGAGCCATCCCTCTTCTCTCACCCCTTACTAAAGCAATTCCTTAGAGGGGCCAAAAATTTAAGACCCCCCCAGGAGAGCTCCCACTCCAGCCTGGGACCTTAACTTTGTATTGGAAAAGCTCACTCTTCCCCCCTTTGAACCAGCTGCTACAGCAAAGTTGAAATTCCTTTCTTGGAAAACAGCCTTCCTTCTAGCCATCACTTCAGTAAGAAGAGTGTCTGAATTACAGGCCCTCATGGCAGTGGAACCCTTCTTTATCTTCCATGCAGACAGGGTTTCCCTCAGGACTAATCCTTCCTTTATGCCCAAGGTGGTGTCTTCTGTGTCCCTAAATCAGTCCATTCATTTGCCTGCTTTTTTCCCTAATCCACGAAACAAAGGGGAATGAATACTGCACTCTCTAGACATGCACAGACAACTTAGATTCTATTTGGACAGGACTAAGCCTAACAGAAAATCTGAGCAGCTGCTAGTTAGCTTTGCTGCAGGGGCAGAGGGAAAGGCCATTTCAAAGCAAACCATTTCAAAATGGATTGTCCATTGCATTCATTTCTGCTATAAGCACCATGGAAAACCTGCCCCACAGGGGATAAGATCACATTCAACCAGGGCTGCATCTACCTCTACGGCATTTCTCAGAGGGGTCCCTACCAGGGACATCCTAGAAGCTGCCATCTGGAGCTCTGTACATACTTTCAACAAGCATTACCACTTGCCTATCTTTTCCAAATCCAGAGCTGGATTTGCCACTGCAGTCTTGCAGGGATTAATAGCTGGCCCTAATGCTCTTTAACTTCCTCCTCCCTTCCTTAGCTTTGGGAATCGACCCAAATTTGATGACTGCAACATTGAAACACGAAGAACATAGTACAGGTGTGTACACTTACCATAAATGTAGATGCTCGGGTGTATTCACTGTTGCAGTCCTGGATGTTCTTTGTGTTTCACTGTTGCAGTCCTTACATTTGGGTAATCTGCTGGCAGGTTGCCCTCAGTCGGCCTGATTAACAAAGTCTTGGGTCCTGCGTCAGTTGCTGTCCCTTCTTCCATGACGTCAGGGGTATAAAACATGCAGCCGACGCCATTACATCAGTCTTTCTTGCCGTGCGGTGCCCGAAGCAGAAGCAGTTCGCAAGTGCCGGTCGGCCGATTTCTGAAATTTTCGTTTTCGAGTTTCAGAACCGAAGTCTTCAACTAAAAGCTAAGTACCCCGTTGGGGAAACTTTTTCTTGCTCCTTACCGATATCAGTAAAAGTTAATAATTGCATTACTTGTGGGAAACAAATACCTCATAAGGATTTTCATTTGTACTGTATTCCTTGCCTAGGCCCTGACCACAACGTGCTTTGCTGACGGTTTTGTGCTAAATTTAATCAACGCACAATTAAGCGTCGGTATATTTTTGCTTCTATAAACAAAATAAAACTCTCTAAAACCACAAAAAAAGTAAACGAAGGCTACAAATCACGCCAACCAAACGGATTCAAATTTCTTTTACTCAGTAAGCGCTTTCATGCAAAACATTGCTTGCACTTCTTCAGACAAAGTAAAAATTGAAACAACATTACATTTTATAATACCAAGTGCTTAAACCAAGCCCACAATTAATTAAATAATTAATTGATTTGCTTGATTAAACCAACTATTTAGCAACCATAAAATACTTGCAAAGGTACAAACATACATAAAAAACGTATAAAAAAATATATTTATATATATATATATATATATATATATATATATATATATATATATATATGTATATCTATAGTCCTATACATCTATTAATTAAACCAACTACTTAACATATACTTATAAACTATAACTTATTTTAATTATTATTATAATTTTAATTTAATTTGTTGTGTATATATTATGCTAACCAAATCCATCCTTGTATGTACACACAAATACATATGCATAGTGTTAAACATAAAAATAAAGTATTTAATCATTAGAATATTTTCAAGATCTAAATGTTTATGCTTAAAAATACTGCACATTTAGAATTCAACTATCTCTCTAAAGCTTTGATGTTAAGCAAACATTTGATGGAACATGTATCATTAATGCCTGGATAGAAATAGGCATTAGTTTTTAATTGCCAGAGAAGTTCACGTTCTTGTAATTTTAAATACCATGGCCCCCCCTCTAGGATTCTTGTCCACTTTTTCTACGATATTAAACAAAAAACTATGAGAATCATTATCCATAACATGCTTAGCCAAAGCATTTGATGGATTTTTTCTAGATATAGCATACAAATGCTCATAGATTCTGTTTTTTAATAATCTTTCGGTTTTGCCGAAATAATAGACAGGACATTCTTTACACTTTGCAAGATACACCACACCTTGGGTCTCACAGTTATATTTACCATTAATGTAATATTTAATGCCCCTTATCATAAAGCTGGAACCTATTTGTATAAACTTGCAATATTTACATCTCCCACACTTAAACATACCCTTGTTCATTTTATAGGGTTTAAGGGGAAGCTCAAGTAAATTTTTCATAGAAGGAGCTCTTTTATATGCTACATTCAATTTTGGACCTAATAAAGAATGTAGTTTCCTGTCTTGCATAATGAATTCCCAATTACTTTGTAAAATACTTCTAACTTGTATAGAATACAGGTTGAATTGTGTCAAAAAACTAATATTATAATTAGTATTATTGTCACTTTGGTTCATGCTTTCTAGTTCAATATTGTCGATGGTGCTATCATGAGTTACATTCCCTGAAACAGTGGGTACTCCTTTAAATATAGACCCAAGTATTCCAGCTTTCCTTTTATTATTGATTTCCACAAAAACTGCATTTAATAATTTATTGGGATAACCTCTGTTTTCAAACATTTCCCAAAGTTTCCCACATTCCTTCTCAAATGTTTCATCTGTAGAACACATTTGGGAGGCTCGGACAAGTTGGCCCTTTACCACCCCTTTCTTTTGATAATAGGGGTGGCAGCTTGTAAAATGTAAGAAGGAGTTGCTATATGTTGGCTTTCTGTATATTTTGGTAGCAAAAGCATTTTTTATCATGTCTTTACTAATATTAATGTCCAGAAAATTAATGGATGTGTCCCCAATTTCATAAGTAAATTCCAGGAAAGGGACAAAAGAATTCATTTCACTAATCAGCTCAATAACTTCGTCCCGTGCACAATTAGCTATCATTAGAATATCATCCTGATAGCGTGTGTACCAAACTATGGTTTCCTGAAATAAGTTGTGAGGAAAAAGGAATGTCCGTTCCCAGAAGGCCATTACTGTGTTTGCAAAACTACCGCCAACGGGAGAACCCATCGCTACTCCTGTTAATTGTAAATATATATCTTTTCTGAACATAAAATAATTGTTTGCCAAAATAATTTCCAAAATGGAAATAATAAGGTCAACTTCCTTCCCTGGGCACTTTTTGTATTAAAATTCGTGCCACTCCACTCCTGTTGCGTGGGGAATAACAGTGTATAAATTTTTGACATCTGCTGTCACAAATATTAATTCAGTTTGAAAGGGAATTTCGTTAAGACTCCTCAAGACATGCCAAGAATCTTTACATATCTGGCTTTCAGTCTTGAGGAACTCTTTCAATTTATTGTCCACCCATTTGGCACAAGGATAAGTGATGGAATTCCGTCCGTCTATTATAGGCCTAAATGGGGGGTCTTGAATATTTTTATGTAGTTTCGGAATGCCAAATAGCACAGGTGTAATAGCTGCTGGCATGGAAAAATAGTGATATAAATCTAGTGTAATACTTCCTTCAATAAACAATTCGCTTAAATAATCCTTAATTCTTTTATAAGCTTGATTGAATTCATTTAATGATACCATTTTCTATTCTTCCCCAGAAAGTAACCAATGCATTTTCTCAAAATAATCATTCTCATACATTAGAACAGCGCCCCCACCTTTATCAGGCTTCATTACACGTATTTCATGTATTCTAATGTGTGTAATGAATTCTTTTTCTTTACATGACAACGTCTTGTTTTTACAAATTTCCTTGTATAAACTTCTCAGATGAACTTCGGAAATTTTTTCAAAAGTCGTCAGATTGTTATCCAAAGGGGGGGTTGAACACACTTGAAACATTTTCAGTCCTGCATTGGAAACTATCCTTATCACCAAAAAATATTTTTAAATTTAATTTCCGTACAAACATTTTTACATCACATAATACTCTGGCAATATCAAATTTAGGTGATACAGCGTAAGAGAAACCTTTAGATAAAAGTTCAATAAAATCCGAACAAATATCAAAATCTGTATAATTATATACTTTAAAGTCATTACTCTTACTTTTCAAGATGTTAACGGAACATTGATTGTCCCCATCCGTCACATCTATCGGGCTTTCCGCTTGTTGGTCCCAAACCTGTTGTGACCTTTGCGGTTCCAACCTGTTTTTTTCCGAGGGCCATGCTGGTTGCGTTGAAAATCCTGGGATTGATTTACATTAAACTGGTTTTGTTGGTTACCAGCTTTCTTCTTGTCGTTGATTCGGTCACTACGTCACAGGGCTTGAGGCGATGCCTCAATGTCCGAAAGATGACTGTTATCCGTATTAAGAAAATTGTCCAAATCACTTTCTCGTACCCCTTGTGCATCTGTGGCCAAAGGATTGGTGTGTGTGCGCATGATGGAAGGGGAACTGACATGCGCACTTTTGTTAACCGGTGGATCGGGATAGGCAGTCCCTTTTTCATAGGCTGAAACATCCCTTTGTATTTTTCTCCTTTTCGTATCACCAATTTTACTAATTAAAACACTAATGCTTGAAAAAATTCTAGTGTAGTCGTATTCATAACGAGAAAAACAAGGATCAGTCTTTATCAAAGTGTCCATAGTATTTAATTTATCCTTCAGTATTGCCATTTGGTTAGTATACTCTTCTATCAGCAGCTCCAGAAACTGAAGCCCTTGTTGGTCAAAGTGCCGAATTAATCGTGAATGGAATTCAGTTTGTTTTAGTGTTCCTGATGGGTATTTCCACTGCCGGAGACCCTTAGGAACTATTTTCAAATTTATACATTCACGCAGGTAGATAACTTCAACCTGCAACTTCTTGAATTTTAATAAATGTCCATCTAGTTGTTTAAGGTTTGCAACAATATTAGAATTGTTGTCATTTTCTGGTTTACTCTGCTGATTTTCCGTGGCAGCATTCCCAACCAAATGAAAGTTGATATCAGGAACCTTGCAAAACTCTTCTAAGGTTGGTAAATTATTAGGAATGCTATTGTTCTCGCGTTGAACCCCATTGCCAGTTTGAATTACTTGCCCCCTTCCCTGTCTGAGAGGCAAGCTAGATGGAGGGGAAACGTTAGAACTTGCTACGCCAGCGAAAGTAGTTGGTGCATTGCTAACAGATGAGAGCCCCAAAGGTGGAAGCGTTTGAAAAATTGTTCCTGCTTTCGGTCGCACCACCGGTGTGTTGGAAACACTTTGGGACTCGACCTTGGTTGCTAATACTTCAACACGTTGTGTTAGCTGTTGAATTAGAGCCGTAAGATACCCAACTGCGTCGGCATCACGATTAGGTATATTAGCAGTTGGACTTGAAGTAAACAAATCCTGTGACTGCGATTGTAAGCGCTATTTTCAGCCATAAACAAAATCAAACTCTCTAAAACCACAAAAAAAGTAAACGAAGGCTACAAATCACGCCAGCCAAACGGATTCAAATTTCTTTTACTCAGTAAGCGCTTTCATGCAAAACATTGCTTGCACTTCTTCAGACAAAGTAAAAATGAAACACATTACATTTTATAATACCAAGTGCTTAAACCAAGCCCACAATTAATTAAATAATTAATTGATTTGCTTGATTAAACCAACTATTTAGCAACCATAAAATACTTAGCTTAAAGGTACAAACATACATAAAAAACGTATAAAAAATATATTTTTATATATATATATATATATATATATATATATATATATGTATATCTATAGTCCTATACATCTATTAATTAAACCAACTACTTAACATATACTTATAAACTATAACTTATTTTAATTATTATAATTTTAATTTAATTTGTTGTGTATATATTATGCTAACCAAATCCATCCTTGTATGTACACACAAATACATATGCATAGTGTTAAACATAAAAATAAAGTATTTCATCATTAGAATATTTTCAAGATCTAAATGTTTATGCTTAAAAATACTGCACATTTAGAATTCAACTATCTCTCTAAAGCTTTGATGTTAAGCAAACATTTGATGGAACATGTATCATTAATGCCTGGATAGAAATAGGCATTAGTTTTTAATTGCCAGAGAAGTTCATGTTCTTGTAATTTTAAATACCATGGCCCCCCTCTAGGATTCTTGTCCACTTTTTCTACGATATTAAACAAAAAACTATGGGAATCATTATCCATAACATGCTTAGCCAAAGCATTTGATGGATTTTTCTAGATATAGCATACAAATGCTCATAGATTCTGTTTTTAATAATCTTTCGGTTTTGCAAATAATAGACAGGACATTCTTTACACTTTGCAAGATACACCACACCTTGGGTCTCACAGTTATATTTACCATTAATGTAATATTTAATGCCCTTATCATAAAGCTGGAACCTATTTGTATAAACTTGCAATATTTACATCTCCCACACTTAAACATACCCTTGTTCATTTTATAGGGTTTAAGGAAGCTCAAGTAAATTTTTCATAGAAGGAGCTCTTTTATATGCTACATTCAATTTTGGACCTAATAAAGAATGTAGTTTCCTGTCTTGCATAATGAATTCCCAATTACTTTGTAAAATACTTCTAACTTGTATAGAATACAGGTTGAATTGTGTCAAAAAACTAATATTATAATTAGTATTATTGTCACTTTGGTTCATGCTTTCTAGTTCAATATTGTCGATGGTGCTATCATGAGTTACATTCCCTGAAACAGTGGGTACTCCTTTAAATATAGACCCAAGTATTCCAGCTTTCCTTTTATTATTGATTTCCACAAAAACTGCATTTAATAATTTATTGGGATAACCTCTGTTTTCAAACATTTCCCAAAGTTTCCCACATTCCTTCTCAAATGTTTCATCTGTAGAACACATTCGGGAGGCTCGGACAAGTTGGCCCTTTACCACCCCTTTCTTTTGATAATAGGGGTGGCAGCTTGTAAAATGTAAGAAGGAGTTGCTATATGTTGGCTTTCTGTATATTTTGGTAGCAAAAGCATTTTTTATCATGTCTTTACTAATATTAATGTCCAGAAAATTAATGGATGTGTCCCCAATTTCATAAGTAAATTCCAGGAAAGGGACAAAAGAATTCATTTCACTAATCAGCTCAATAACTTCGTCCCGTGCACAATTAGCTATCATTAGAATATCATCCTGATAGCGTGTGTACCAAACTATGGTTTCCTGAAATAAGTTGTGAGGAAAAAGGAATGTCCGTTCCCAGAAGGCCATTACTGTGTTTGCAAAACTACCAAGGAGAACCCATCGCTACTCCTGTTAATTGTAAATATATATCTTTTCTGAACATAAAATAATTGTTTGCCAAAATAATTTCCAAAATGGAAATAATAAGGTCAACTTCCTTCCCTGGGCACTTTTTTTGTATTAAAAATTCACGTGCCCACTCCACTCCTGTTGCGTGGGGAATAACAGTGTATAAATTTTTGACATCTGCTGTCACAAATATTAATTCAGTTTGAAAGGGAATTTCGTTAAGACTCCTCAAGACATGCCAAGAATCTTTACATATCTGGCTTTCAGTCTTGAGGAACTCTTTCAATTTATTGTCCACCCATTTGGCACAAGGATAAGTGATGGAATTCCGTCCGTCTATTATAGGCCTAAATGGGGGGTCTTGAATATTTTTATGTAGTTTCGGAATGCCAAATAGCACAGGTGTAATAGCTGCTGGCATGGAAAAATAGTGATATAAATCTAGTGTAATACTTCCTTCAATAAACAATTCGCTTAAATAATCCTTAATTCTTTTATAAGCTTGATTGAATTCATTTAATGATACCATTTTCTATTCTTCCCCAGAAAGTAACCAATGCATTTTCTCAAAATAATCATTCTCATACATTAGAACAGCGCCCCCACCTTTATCAGGCTTCATTACACGTATTTCATGTATTCTAATGTGTGTAATTAATTCTTTTTCTTTACATGACAACGTCTTGTTTTTACAAATTTCCTTGTATAAACTTCTCAGATGAACTTCGGAAATTTTTTCAAAAGTCGTCAGATTGTTATCCAAAGGGGGGGTTGAACACACTTGAAACATTTTCAGTCCTGCATTGGAAACTATCCTTATCACCAAAAAATATTTTTAAATTTAATTTCCGTACAAACATTTTTACATCACATAATACTCTGGCAATATCAAATTTAGGTGATACAGCGTAAGAGAAACCTTTAGATAAAAGTTCAATAAAATCCGAACAAATATCAAAATCTGTATAATTATATACTTTAAAGTCATTACTCTTACTTTTCAAGATGTTAACGGAACATTGATTGTCCCCATCCGTCACATCTATCGGGCTTTCCGCTTGTTGGTCCCAAACCTGTTGTGACCTTTGGTTCCAACCTGTTTTTCGAGGGCCATGCTGGTTGCGTTGAAAATCCTGGGATTGATTTACATTAAACTGGTTTTGTTGGTTACCAGCTTTCTTCTTGTCGTTGATTCGGTCACTACGTCACAGGGCTTGAGGCGATGCCTCAATGTCCGAAAGATGACTGTTATCCGTATTAAGAAAATTGTCCAAATCACTTTCTCGCACTTGTGCATCTGTGGCCAAAGGATTGGTGTGCGCATGATGGAAGGGGAACTGACATGACTTTTGTTAACCGGTGGATCGGGATAGACAGTCCCTTTTTCATAGGCTGAAACATCCCTTTGTATTTTTCTCCTTTTCGTATCACCAATTTTACTAATTAAAACACTAATGCTTGAAAAAATTCTAGTGTAGTCGTATTCATAACGAAAAACAAGGATCAGTCTTTATCAAAGTGTCCATAGTATTTAATTTATCCTTCAGTATTGCCATTTGGTTAGTATACTCTTCTATCAGCAGCTCCAGAAACTGAAGCCCTTGTTGGTCAAAGTGCCGAATTAATCGTGAATGGAATTCAGTTTGTTTTAGTGTTCCTGATGGGTATTTCCACTGCCGGAGACCCTTAGGAACTATTTTCAAATTTATACATTCACGCAGGTAGATAACTTCAACCTGCAACTTCTTGAATTTTAATAAATGTCCATCTAGTTGTTTAAGGTTTGCAACAATATTAGAATTGTTGTCATTTTCTGGTTTACTCTGCTGATTTTCCGTGGCAGCATTCCCAACCAAATGAAAGTTGATATCAGGAACCTTGCAAAACTCTTCTAAGGTTGGTAAATTATTAGGAATGCTATTGTTCTCGCGTTGAACCCCATTGCCAGTTTGAATTACTTGCCCCCTTCCCTGTCTGAGAGGCAAGCTAGATGGAGGGGAAACGTTAGAACTTGCTACGCCAGCGAAAGTAGTTGGTGCATTGCTAACAGATGAGAGCCCCAAAGGTGGAAGCGTTTGAAAAATTGTTCCTGCTTTCGGTCGCACCACCGGTGTGTTGGAAACACTTTGGGACTCGACCTTGGTTGCTAATATTTCAACACGTTGTGTTAGCTGTTGAATTAGAGCCGTAAGATACCCAACTGCGTCGGCATCACGATTAGGTATATTAGCAGTTGGACTTGAAGTAAACAAATCCTGTGACTGCGATTGTAAGCCGCCGTTATTTTCAGCCATAAACAAAATCAAACTCTCTAAAACCACAAAAAAAGTAAACGAAGGCTACAAATCACGCCAGCCAAACGGATTCAAATTTCTTTTACTCAGTAAGCGCTTTCATGCAAAACATTGCTTGCACTTCTTCAGACAAAGTAAAAATGAAACACATTACATTTTATAATACCAAGTGCTTAAACCAAGCCCACAATTAATTAAATAATTAATTGATTTGCTTGATTAAACCAACTATTTAGCAACCATAAAATACTTAGCTTAAAGGTACAAACATACATAAAAAACGTATAAAAAATATATTTTTATATATATATATATATATATATATATATATATATATATATATATATATATATGTATATCTATAGTCCTATACATCTATTAATTAAACCAACTACTTAACATATACTTATAAACTATAACTTATTTTAATTATTATAATTTTAATTTAATTTGTTGTGTATATATTATGCTAACCAAATCCATCCTTGTATGTACACACAAATACATATGCATAGTGTTAAACATAAAAATAAAGTATTTAATCATTAGAATATTTTCAAGATCTAAATGTTTATGCTTAAAAATACTGCACATTTAGAATTCAACTATCTCTCTAAAGCTTTGATGTTAAGCAAACATTTGATGGAACATGTATCATTAATGCCTGGATAGAAATAGGCATTAGTTTTTAATTGCCAGAGAAGTTCACGTTCTTGTAATTTTAAATACCATGGCCCCCCTCTAGGATTCTTGTCCACTTTTTCTACGATATTAAACAAAAAACTATGGGAATCATTATCCATAACATGCTTAGCCAAAGCATTTGATGGATTTTTTCTAGATATAGCATACAAATGCTCATAGATTCTGTTTTTTAATAATCTTTCGGTTTTGCCGAAATAATAGACAGGACATTCTTTACACTTTGCAAGATACACCACACCTTGGGTCTCACAGTTATATTTACCATTAATGTAATATTTAATGCCCCTTATCATAAAGCTGGAACCTATTTGTATAAACTTGCAATATTTACATCTCCCACACTTAAACATACCCTTGTTCGTTTTATAGGGTTTAAGGGGAAGCTCAAGTAAATTTTTCATAGAAGGAGCTCTTTTATATACTACATTCAATTTTGGACCCAATAAAGAATGTAGTTTCCTGTCTTGCATAATGAATTCCCAATTACTTTGTAAAATACTTCTAACTTGTATAGAATACAGGTTGAATTGTGTCAAAAAACTAATATTATAATTAGTATTATTGTCACTTTGGTTCATGCTTTCTAGTTCAATATTGTCGATGGTGCTATCATGAGTTACATTCCCTGAAACAGTGGGTACTCCTTTAAATATAGACCCAAGTATTCCAGCTTTCCTTTTATTATTGATTTCCACAAAAACTGCATTTAATAATTTATTGGGATAACCTCTGTTTTCAAACATTTCCCAAAGTTTCCCACATTCCTTCTCAAATGCTTCATCTGTAGAACACATTCGGGAGGCTCGGACAAGTTGGCCCTTTACCACCCCTTTCTTTTGATAATAGGGGTGGCAGCTTGTAAAATGTAAGAAGGAGTTGCTATATGTTGGCTTTCTGTATATTTTGGTAGCAAAAGCAGTTTTTATCATGTCTTTACTAATATTAATGTCCAGAAAATTAATGGATGTGTCCCCAATTTCATAAGTAAATTCCAGGAAAGGGACAAAAGAATTCATTTCACTAATCAGCTCAATAACTTCGTCCAGTGCACAATTAGCTATCATTAGAATATCATCCTGATAGCGTGTGTACCAAACTATGGTTTCCTGAAATAAGTTGTGAGGAAAAAGGAATGTCCGTTCCCAGAAGGCCATTACTGTGTTTGCAAAACTATCGCCAACGGGAGAACCCATCGCTACTCCTGTTAATTGTAAATATATATCTTTTCTGAACATAAAATAATTGTTTGCCAAAATAATTTCCAAAATTCCAATATTTTTGCTTCTAGATATTTTGGCGCAAAATTTAATTATCCAGAAATGTCGTCGGCTAGCAATCCGACTACCGGAATACCTAAAAAACGCAAAGAAAAAACAGAGGCAGACCGTCGAGGTCCAAAACTGACAACAACGCTTCTCCTAAGTCAGTCACCAGTTTGTCGGTACTCAATGAGGCTCTTTCGCAGCCCCCAATACCCGCTACTTCTGATTCGCAGGCCTCTATTGAGACCCATTTGGAGTCCGGTATGCCGCGAGATGCTTCAGTTATGGATCCTGCGGATGTTTCTACCTTAGATGGGTCCGGAGCCGCTGTGCAGGCACTGGCTTCTAAGGGTGTTTTCAGGCCTACAGATTTGTATATTAGACCGACGACATTTTCAAAATTAAGGCTAAAATCTAAATCTATGTCTAAAAAACCGATGCCTGGGCCACATGTGCAGGCTCCTATGCCTAAAAAACAAACTATCAAAATGACTGAAGATTTAATTACTCTGATCAGGGGTAGCCAACCCCCTCCTTCTAAGAGGCCTAGGCAAGACATTGATAAAGAATCTTCTGAACAGGAGTCTATTTCTTCTGACTCTTCTAATGAGCAGGATTTGTCTATTCCTACTTATGAGGACTCTGATGCAGAAGATTCCATTCCTTCTGCTTCTCCCCCTGAGGATTTTTCTTTTGGGGAAACTTTATATACCTTAAGGGAACATTTCCACTGGGAAAGTCAGGATTTCTCTGAATCTAAAAAAGAGACTTAGGGATTTTCTTCTTCTTCCTCAGCATAGGTCTTTGGCTATACCTCCTGTTCTAGACATTGTTGATGATGTTTTTTCAGAATCTAGTATGACTCCTTATTCTATGCCTCCTGCTCCTTGTAAGCCAGACAGATACTACAGGGTTCCTGACTCCCACAAATTTCTTTTCAAAAATCCTACTGCTGATCCTGAAACCATGTCTCAGGGTCCCAAAGGCATTAAGGCCTCTACTGCTAAAAATCCTACCCCTTCTGATAGAGATTCCATGGCGCTAGATAGATGGGGTAAGAAGGTTTACATTGTCTGCAACCTTGGCAATCAGGGCTTTCAACTGTCAATTTCATATGCTTAAATATCAACAGCATATCGTGGGATTACTTAAACAGAAGATGATGTTAATCTCTGACTGTGTGGGAAATAAAGATTTGCAGGATTTATTACATTCAGCTGAACAAGTTGGAAAACATACTTTGCAATGTGGTTTTGATTCCTTGGAGGCCTCTTGCAGGGCTGCTGTAACTGGATCTGTGCTAAGAAGGCATGCTTGTCTCAAAGAGCAAACTCTGCCTGACCCCGTTAAAGCAAAATTGTTGGATGCTCCTTTACAACAGGACCATCTCTTTGGTAATAAGGCTGAAGAATTGTTAAAAAAGATGGAAGATAAAGCTAACTCTATGCAAACTGTGAAAGATTTCTTACACGTGCAACCTCCAAGATTTAGTAGGCACTGGCCTACTAAGAACTGGTCCTTTCCAGTCCCCTCAAGAGCCACTCAAGTCAAATCAAGACATTCCAAAGGCTCCAGGTTTCAGTCACAAGGAACTTTTAGAACAAAACAATGGGGTGCCTCCTCCTCCAAATCTGGAAACAACAAGGCACCTCCCTATGGTATAAACAGTCTCAATGACTTCCATCTACAATCACCAAGCACTTACTTTTTAGCCGCCCCTTTGGGGGGAAAACTGGCACTTCATGCACGTAACTGGCAACTTATTACCCAGGACAAATGGGTTTTAAATATAGTATCCCAGGGATACAGATTTCATTTCCACACGCTGCCAGTCCCAAACAGATGGCCAGATCTGCCCTCAAATCAGTGGGCAGAGGCCCAGAAACAAGTTCTGTCCCTCATGTACATGGGGGCTATTCAACTAGTACCAGAAGAGGAAAAGGGACAAGGTTTCTATTCAAGACTTTTCCTGGTACCCAGAAAAGACAAATCATGGCGTCCAATTCTGGACTTATCCACTCTAAACACATTTCTAGACATTCCAAAATCTAAGATGCTGACTCCTTAACAGTACCTATGCTAGGCAAAGATGCCTGGTTGATAACTCTAGACTTAAAAGAGGCTTATCTGCATATCCCAATCAGGGAATCTTGCAGCAGATACCTCAGCTTCAAAGCAGGCTACTTGCATTACCAGTTCTCTGCATTGCCCTTTGGCTTATCTACTGCACCCAGGATCTTCACAAAGTGCCTGGCACCAGTAACTGCATTTTGCAGGCAAAGAAATATTTAAATATATCCATACCTGGACGATTGTCTAATTCAGGCAGAAAACAAGGACATTCTTCTAAAGCATCTGGCATTTGTAAAAGGGGTTCTAACTTGTCTAGGATACACCATAAACGAAAAGAAATCACAACTGGTACCCTCTCAAAAAATTACATTCCTGGGTGCAAGCTTGAATACAACTGCCCAGATGGCTTACCTCATGCCAGTCAAATAAAGGCAATTGACAACATACTTCAAACAAATGGCAACAAAAACCCAGTTATCTGCAGACTTTGGGGTTCATGGCATCCTGCATTCTACTAATTCCATATGCGAGACTGCATATGAGGAAACTTCAGTGGTACTTTAAAAGTTTATGGAGTCAACATTGTCACAGCCTGGAAACAATGATTCCTATTATACCTTGCCTGCAGCTAGAGTTCCTATGGTGGGCTGAGGCCTGCCACCAAAACAAGGGACTGCCATTCACTCCATCCCCTGCCACCCAAACCCTAACTACAGACACATCAGTCTATGCCTGGGGGGCTCATCTGGCAGGAAAGTGCATTCAGGGCAAATGGAGCCCAAATCAAATGCACCTACATATCAGTCAGAAAGAGATGCTAGCTGTACAGAATGCACTGACAGCCTTCAATGACTACCTTCATCCAGGACAACTAATGATAAAGACAGACAACACCACAGTTATGTGGAACATAAACAAGCAGGGGGGGGATACACATTCCTACCCCCTTTGCAGACTAGCCATGGCATTGTGGAACACAGCCATGACCTATCAAATACAACTACAAGCTCAATTCCTGCCAGGAAAGCTAAATGCTCTGGCAGATGAACTAAGCAGAAATCTTATGGACCCACACAAATGGAAACTGGAACCACAAGTTTTCAAAATGTTGACATGCAAATGGGGGAGCCCAGACATGGTTCTTTTTGCCTCACCCCAGAACTATCAGTTGGACAAATTCTGCACAAGAATTCATCACAAAAAAGTGGATGCTCTATTATTCAGCTGGAAAAACCTATCAGTCTATGCTTTTCCCCCCTCTGCCTCTGCTCTTCAAAGTTCTACTAAAAGTCAGACAGGACAAACCAAAAATGATTCTGATTGCTCCAGACTGGCCTTGCCAACACTGGTACCCACTCCTGCGCAGTGTGTCACAACTTCCTCCGTGGCACCTGCCTCAGACACCTTACCTACTGTCTCAGCAGAACTACCAAATTCTGCACACTCACCTCCAAACTTTGAATCTTGCAGCATGGCTAATCAACTAATTTGATCTTTGGCATCCCTCAGCAAACCTGTGATGGATGTCATTTTGGAGGCTAGAAGGCCTAGTACTAGAAAATCTTAAGCTGACAAATGGAAAAGATTATGTGCCTGGAATCAATCACATGGAATAAGCACAGCAATGCCCAATATTCCTCAGATTCAACAATACTTAACTGAGATGTTTCACAAGGGCCTATCTTTTTGTTCCATAAAAATCCATGCCTCTGCCATTTTAGCTCATTACAACTCAGAACCTCCCCTCTTCTCTCATCCTCTGCTAAAGCAGTATCTCAGAGGGGCCAAAAATTTAAGACCTCCCAGGAGAGCACCAACTCCTGCATGGGACCTCAATTTTGTTTTGGAAAAACTCACTCTCCCTCCTTTTGAGCCAGCTGCTCCTGCAGACCTAAAATTTCTCTCCTGGAAAACAGCTTTCCTTTTAGCAGTCACTTCAGCTAGAAGGATTTCAGAATTACAGGCTCTTATGGCAGTGGAGCCTTTCATTATTTTTCATCTGGACAGGGTGGCTCTTAGGACCAATCCATCTTTCATGCCTAAGGTGGTTGTCAGTGTGGCTCTTAATCAGACCCTCATCTGCCAACTTACTTTCCCAGTCCACAGAACAAGGGTGAGCGGATTCTGCATTCATTGGCTGTACACAGACAACTTAGATTCCACTTAAACAGGACAAAATATCTAAGAAAATCTGAACAACTATTGGTGGCATTTGCTGCAGGGGCAGAGGGAAAGGCTATTTCAAAGCAGACTATTTCTAAATGAATAAGCCATTGTATTTGTTTCTGCTATATGCACCATGGTAAACCTATCCCCAAGGGGATCAGATCTCATTCCACCAGGGCTACTTCTGCAGCCTTTCTCAGAGGGGTTCCTACCAGAGACATTCTAGAAGCTGCTACCTGGAGCTCAGTTCATACGTTCACCAAACATTATCATTTACTACTCTTCTCTAAATCCAGAGCTGGCTTTGCACTGCTGTCCTAGAGGGCCTTGTAGCTGCTCCTAATGCTGTATAAATCTGTCCTCCCAACCATAGCTTTGGGATTCTACCCAAATGTAATGACTGCAACAGTGAAACACGAAGAACATAGTACAGTTTTGTACACTTACCATAACTGTAGATGTTCGAGTGTATTCACTGTTGCAGTCCTGGTTACCCACCGTCCAGCCCCCTGTTTTTCTCTTACTATACCTCTCCTTTCTTTTACTATGCCTAAAAGCCTTTTTGGTGTATATTTTTTTGTTTGAAATGTTTTATATATATATATATATATATATATATATATATATATATATATATATATTTTTTTTTTTTTTTGCTCCCCATTTGGGGGGCACCTGACATCTAGGGCAAGAAAAACTGATGTAATGGCATCGGCTGCATGTTTTATACCCCTGACAACCTGACGTCATGGAAGAAGGGACAGCAACTGATGCAGGACCCAAGACTTTGTTAATCAGGCCGACTGAGGGCAACCTTCCAGCAGATTACCCAAATGTAATGACTGCAGCAGTGAATACACTCAAACATCTACATTTATTGTAAATGTACACAACTGTACTTTACCCTCCCTCCAGCCCCCTGACCTCTCTTGGCTCTACCTCTCCTTCTGGTTGGTATATTTATTTTTTCTTGTGTATTTGCTTTTTGATGGGGGATTACCATACCATTTAATTGCTTCCTATTGTGGGGGCACCTGACATCTGGGGCAAGAAAAACTGATGTAATGGCATTGGCTGTATGTTTTATACCCCTGACGACCTGACATCAAGGAAGAAGCGACAGCATCCGACGCAGAAATCAGAAGACTCTGGTATTCAGGCCGGCTGAGGGCTACCTGCAAGCAGATAACCCTAATGTGATGACTGCAACATGGAATAGACTCGAACATCTACATTTATGGTAAGTGTACACAACTGTACTGTCTCTTGACTGGGTACTTAAGGTGATATTAGTTTTGTGGTTGTGTAGGAGGTTACATAGTGACATATTTTTGGAGACTCTTTAGGCAGGGCATAGATCTCTTGCCGACAGTCTGTAGGAATCTGAAGAGAGTGAAAGTGCGTTAAGGCTGTCAGGATAACTGAAGGGGTCATGCCCTTGATCTTTGTGGTAAGGAAACACTGTGGTCTCTAGAGCTGGGTTATATGTCTAGTGAAGTACTTACGAAAGGGGGCATTATATTCTGTTCTTGATCTGATATGGGAGTTGTAGAAGGGAGATAGTGTCATCCTTGGATTTAGAAGATATGCCCCTTGTGATTAGTCTAGCAGTATTAAAGGATTTCCTTATAACAGTGGTCACATGGTGGTCAAAAGATAGTTCTTTGTCGGACTTCCACGATGGCTGAACACTGAGTAACAGCTTATTTCTAGCTCTCCCGGTGTGAAATCAGAAACTCAGCAGAGAAGACCAATACACTTGTGTTTATGGGTAAATTTCAATAACTGACTAGTAAGTGCACTGCCTGAATGCCGGGAGTAAAGAAATACAGAAGACCTGGAAAAAATCTGCTACAAAAAGTCAGAAACACTGATTGAGGAAAGTTCTGCAGTTGTTCAGCAAAGCAATGCAGCATTCAGACATGACTTCCAGTAACCTACAGGAGGATCTAAGACAACTGCATACAGACCTGGTTAAACTAAACAAAACACTGATGGAGTATATCAATGCAAACAACAAAAGGCTGGAAAAAATGGAAGAAGCTTTAAACAGATATTCAAGCTGTAAAAATCAGAGGTCAAAATGAAGAAAAGGCTGGCTGAATATGAGTCTGCTCAGCAAGAGATGTTTCAAAATATAATGGAATTAGAGGACAGAGCATGTCGGGAAAACCCTTAGATTTTCAGATATATCAGAGAAGCTGGAAGGAACAGACTGTATTAATTTTATGAAAGCACAAATAAGTACTGGACTGGTATTCCACAACAGGAGTTGTTAGTTGAAAGGGCACATCATGTGTATGCTCCAAACCTAGCTGTAAGAAAGCAAGCTAGACCTTTAATAGTTAAGATGCAATCCTACCAGCAGAAGGAGTTGATTCTGACAAAATACTAAACATGGTAATAACTATTTAAGAAAATGATTTGTCCTGTAATGTCTTTCAATCTGAATGGTCTTACAGATAAATGTAAAAAAGGAGTAGTGAACTATATTAAAATGTAGAATGCAAATAGCTAACCCAAATAGGTTAGGTTTCAGGTTTTGAAGACTGGCCGTGTCCTTGCTTACAAGGTTCAGAATAATGTGTTCCATCACCTTACAGATACAGCTAAATGATGTGTTCCATCACCTTACAGATACAGCTAAGTGGTGTGTTCCATCACCTTACAGATACAGCTAAATGGTGTGTTCCATCACCTTACAGATACAGCTAAATGATGTGTTCCATCACCTTACAGATACAGCTAAATGATGTGTTCCATCACCTTACAGATACAGCTAAATGATGTGTTCCATCACCTTACAGATACAGCTAAATGATGTGTTCCATCACCTTACAGATACAGCTAAATGATGTGTTCCATCACCTTACAGATACAGCTAAATGATGTGTTCCATCACCTTACAGATACAGCTAAGTGGTGTGTTCCATCACCTTACAGATACAGCTAAATGATGTGTTCCATCACCTTACAGATACAGCTAAATGATGTGTTCCATCACCTTACAGGTACAGCTAAATGGTGTGTTCCATCACCTTACAGATACAGCTAAGTGGTGTGTTCCATCACCTTACAGATACAGCTAAATGATGTGTTCCATCACCTTACAGATACAGCTAAATGATGTGTTCCATCACCTTACAGATACAGCTAAATGATGTGTTCCATCACCTTACAGATACAGCTAAGTGGTGTGTTCCATCACCTTACAGATACAGCTAAATGATGTGTTCCATCACCTTACAGATACAGCTAAATGATGTGTTCCATCACCTTACAGATACAGCTAAATGATGTGTTCCATCACCTTACAGATACAGCTAAGTGGTGTGTTCCATCACCTTACAGGTACAGCTAAATGATGTGTTCCATCACCTTACAGATACAGCTAAGTGGTGTGTTCCATCACCTTACAGATACAGCTAAATGATGTGTTCCATCACCTTACAGGTACAGCTACATGATGTGTTCCATCACCTTACAGGTACAGCTAAATGGTGTGTTCCATCACCTTACAGATACAGCTAAATGATGTGTTCCATCACCTTACAGGTACAGCTAAATGATGTGTTCCATCACCTTACAGGTACAGCTGAATGATGTGTTCCATCACCTTACAGATACAGCTAGTAAGGCTGATAGCGGGACCCACAAGTGAACCGGTCAATTAGAGGGCTTTGTGGAGTGGGATGATTACAGCACTTCTCTATACTTCTGTAAAGAATCCATTGGAGATGCTGCGATTGTATAGACATAATATGGAGTCAGCAGGCAGTATTTGTTGCTGACAACAAGACAAGCTGGCACGTTGTCAAGGCCTATGGAGCTAGTGTTTTTAGCCTTAGAGTGAGTGCTTAAGACCTGCTTAGAGTGGATTAGGGGGTGGCGTAGGCATGCCTTGAATAATTTGGGCGGAATAGAAGGTAAAGTTTGAGCTGAATTTGGAAGTGTCATTAGGGATCCAGTTTGTGATGCTGTGTTTTATTAACTCAAAAGCATTGCTGGTTGTTACTTATTAGGGTCTTGACATTTTATCATCCGTAGCATGGGTGGCAGTTTGCAATTCATACTTGCTCTTGCAGGATTTGATTTTGTTTGTAGGTTTCTTGTTGATTATTTTGAGCTCTTCTGTAAGTAATGAGGTGTTAAGTTGGTTTTACAAACTAGAGGAGTTTCTTCCTTGTTTGTATTGTTTATTTATTCTGGGGGTTCTACCAAATGGTTATGTTCTTAAAATTGGCACTATATTTATGCCTTATGGAGACTGAGTCCTCATTGCTTGTTTGGAGGTGGGTGAAGAATTTATCTCTTAAAATTGCAGTGTGTGAAGCAGGGTTTTCTAGGTGAGAAGAGTATTTGAATTGCATCAGGTCATCCATTAGCCTGAGCAGATTTGTCTTTTTGTGATCTCTGAAGATGGAGGGATTTCAGGGTGACTTGGATCTCATTCCACAAACACTAATGAGAAACAGCAACCTCCAAAAAAGAAGAACACAAATGAACCAGCACCATGCCAGTAAAGCGTTTATTGCGATCTGGTACCTCGGCTTTTCGCCTTCAAAAGGATCACATATACCAAGTGCTGTTAACTGTTATTTATACAAAAAAATAAGTTAATCAGCACTAATTATTCAATTAAACAATTATTTCATAATCAAATTTTAAATTTTAAAGTGCTCTACCAGTATTTCTTTTCTTATGTATCAATATAACAAGATACAATCAAGATCAAATTGCCTTCTAATATAAAGTTTTAACTATAAAATTCCTTATCTTTTCATTAAACAAATGTGTGAAAAAAGAATTTAATATTTATTACTTTTAAGTAATTCATGCTATTATATAAAAAACAAAAAATATCCATTAAATATAAATATAAATTTTAATTTCTTGTATACATGTATATATACACACATATGCATATACATATATATGTATATATATACATATACACAAAAATATCTCTTACCACTTATCAAAACACACAAAAATGTTAGGAGTAAAAAATATAATATCATTTATGTAATTCCTTTTTATCAAATGTCAGAAAATCTATGATAGCTATAAAGTTTTCATCATAAATTCTAATTAGTCTTTGACTTGGATCTCATACCTAGAGTAAATGTTATTGTACGATGGCTAGCTTTGACCACTGATTTGACAACAGTGGGTTTTGAGCATAGAGAACTATATTTATAAGAAATATTTTTGAGCCCCTTGTTGGGATTTGGAGTCATTGGTCCAAGGAGTTTGCATTAATGAAGTCCAGGAATCTTTGTGCATAATTTCTTTAGATGGTGTGGATTCCTCAGTTGATGAAGAGGTAGTAGAAGTCACCCAAAAGACTAGCATTTGGTTATGTTGTGAAGGATGTCAGTTTGATAAGGTATGTTTCATGGTCTGCTAGTGTCACAAAGTAGGGATGGTACTTGGCTACTGTGTACTAGTGGGTTTTGTTAATCATAAGAAGAATGTGGAGGAGTTCTAGGTTATTGTTCTGCACTATACATCTGAAGGTGAAACGTTTTTGCTTCCCTAGGAAAGCAGCTTGGGTTGTCAACCATCTCATCTTAAGCTGATATATGTTGGATCTCCATAGAATGACACCAGTGGCTAAGTCAGTTATCTTTTGTTTGTATTGCATTATCCTGGTAGGATTCTGCTCAATACTAGTCTCACTCCCTTTTCAGATGCATATTGTGAGAGTTCCATCATGTCCCTCTTCATGTAATCCAGTGATTAGGTCATATGCATACCTGGAATTAATTAACTTGAAGAATTTAGTGAGATTACATATCCTGGCACCTTGAGAAGCAACTAACCATTACTCTGTTTTTGCTCAGCATGGTGAGTGGGGTATGTATGTGTTTAACTATGAAGTCAACTATAACCAAGATGTTGCCAGATGAACTGGCTTGGTTTCACTGCCTAAAGAACTTCTGCATGCTAGTTATCTGACCCCCCCCCCTTAGCATGTAATTTTCCTGTAGTATGTTGGATATGAGCTGTTGACACTTGGTTGTGTGCAGGAGATAAATTTGAGGCTTAAGGCTGATGCCTAGTCTTCAGAGTTGTAGGAGACTGTAGACTTTTTAATGGAATCAGCATAAGACACTTTAGAGTTGTAATTTATGGATGTTGCATAGGTGTGGGAGGGAGTAAGACACAGTGGTAGGTTCACTGTGTGTAACTAACTGAGAGAGTGACACCTCTAGTTGAGTATTTTTTACACCTCTCACAGATAAACTCCTACTCAACCCAAAGGACTATCATGCTACAGGCTGGAGGGTTGTGTGTTGAGTCCCCATGATAACCAATGCTGCTATAGTTAAAGTAAGTGCTGATCTGAAGAGAAGCCAAAGAAATGTTACAGTTATAGAAGTTAGTTGGACTGGTTTCATGATTAATGCAACTGGTACTCAAGCTATGCAGCTCAGTGCAGCTAAGAGGAAACCTGTACAACTAGGAGCAAGCAATTTAGACAGAGTGGAAATGGATAAATAACATATTGCTGATGTAAGAAGGTACCTGTTGTGTAGTATAAGAGAAACTTTTACTTGAACGTATTAACCGCTATGGAAGTACCGCTACCATAGTGCTACACTCCGAGCAGCTCCATGCAGTAAGTACAACGGAAGAAAACAAAAGAACCAATGAACACCAAGTGAAATCTGAAGCCCAGTTGCTCAAAACCACACAGGACCTATAGCAGTTCATGTAACTCTCGCGTAGATCAACTACTAATTGATTATAAGATGGCTTCCACCTCTGACCAAACAGATTTATGTAAGGCAGTGATTTAAACAGAACAAAGCGGTATTAATCAAAACTGAACAGCTCAAAATGACAGAAGTGCAACTAACAATATCAGGCAAAGCAGTATTATTTGAAAACTACTAAAATGATAGAAAAAAGTACAGGCAATGTAAAAATAGCTTAAAACTGTAAAATAGCAAAGTGTAGGTATGGCTTTGTTGGATCCAGAAAATGTCTCCAATTAGTGTGTTTCCCTGGCGTACAAGGATCATGCCGCAATAGTGGCTTTTTCATCAAGTTGAAGCAGTTTGCATTGTGGTGTGTGTATTAGATGGTAATGTAGTTATTTTCAGTCTGGTATAATTTTAGACGTTTTGTTTTGTTTAATATATGGTAGCTGTAATAAGGTCAAGCCATGTGTGAAGCTTTTTTTATGAAAATGTTGATGTCCCATATATATATATATATATATATATATATATATATATATATATATATATATATATATAACCTGCTGAAAAAGGATATGTTTCACAGTCAGGCTCATAATTGTAACATGAGATCAGATGTTCATCGTGTTTCACTGTTGCAGTCATGACTGTAGGGTTCTCCCCTGCCGGCAAGCAGTCCTCGGTCGGCCAGAATCCCAAAGTCTGGGTCTGGCGTCGGCTGCTCAGCCATGCTCCCTGACGTCAGAGCGCCAGGAGTACAAAGCTGACAGCCGACGCCATGTTCTCCAGTCTTTCTTGCCGTGCGGTGATAGCAGTTCGCATTTGCCGGTCGGCTGACTCCTGACAATTTTTTCTAAACGTACTTCAGTCCGAAGACTTTCTTCTCCTACTCAAAGCGAAGTACTCCGTTGGGGAAACTTTTTTCTTGCTCCAGTCCGATGTCAGAAAAAGTTAATAATTGTATTTCATGTGGGAAGCAGATACCTCATAAGGATTTTCATTCTTACTGTATTCCTTGCTTAGGCCCTGACCACGACGTAGCTAGTTGTCGGTTTTGTGCTAGATTCAATCAACGTATGATTAAACGAAGGTACGATTTTGCATTTCATTACTTCGGTAGGCGTTTTAATTACAAAATGTCGGATTCGGTTCCGGCTACCAGAGTTCACAAACGACGCAAGGATAAAGACAGGCCTCCGAGGTCCAAATTGGACGATATTGTACAAGCAGAGCCAGCTTCAGGTTCGGCCGTCGTCAGTGAGGCGCTTTTGTAGCCCCTGTCGTCGGGCATTTCGGAACCGATGGCCGAAACGGACTCCCACGAGGAGCCAACTAGGCCTTTGAATATTTCTGTTGCAGGACCTTCGGACAATGCTCCTTCGGATGGGTCCGGAGACGCTGTGCAGGTACCGGCTTCCGAAGGGGTTTTCAGGCCTACTCAGCTTGTAATAAAGGCAAAGCCAAAGACTCCTTCCAAATCAAAGACTACAGCCCAGGCCTCTTCTGATCCGGCACCCAAGTCTCAGAAACAGTTACTTAAGATGGCGGAGGACTTACTTACTATGATTAGGGGTTCACATCCCCCTCCAGATAAAAGGCCAAGGCAGGAAGTGTATTATGACTCCTCTGATCAGGCTTCTGTTTCTTCAGTTTCTTCTTCTGACCAGGAATATTCTTTCCCTCCTTATGAGGATTCTGATGCTGAGGAATCCATTCTTTCAGCTTCTCCCCCTGAGGATTTTTCTTTTGGGGAAACTTTACATGAAATGAGGGAACATTTTCACTGGGAAGGACAGGAGTACTCAGAATCTAAGAAAAGACTTAGGGATTTTCTTCTTCTTCCACAACATAGACCCCTGGCTGTCCCTCCTATTTTGGATATTGTGGATGATGCTTTTTCGGAGGCTAACTTAACTCCGGACTCTTTTCCTCCAGCTCCTGTTAAGCCAGATAGATATAATAGGGTTCCTGATTCCCACCAGTTTTTATACAAGAATCCTACTGCTGATCCTGAAACCATTTCTCAGGGTCCTAAGGGGGTTAAGGCCGCTACTGCTAAAAAAACCTGTAAGGTGATGGAACACATCCCACTGAGAAGGATTCCAGATCTTTAGAAAAATGGGGCAAAAAAGTGTGCACTTCTGCTACTTTATCTATTAGGGCTTTAAACTGTCAATTTCATATGCTGAAATACCAGCAATTTCTTCTGTCTGTTTTGAAACAAAAGCTTACTTCCATTTCTGCCTGTGCAGATGATAAGGAATTACATGACTTAATGCATGCCACTGAACAAGTTGGGAAGCATGGTTTACACTGTGGATTTGATGCCTTAGAGGCTTCTTGTAGGGCTGCTGCCTCTGGTACAGTCATTAGAAGGCATGCTTGGTTAAAGGAACAAAACTTGCCGGATCAAGTAAAAGCTAAGTTATTGGATGCTCTTGTTGAGCATAATGTTTTGTTTGGACCTAAGGCTGAAGAGGTGATAAAGAAGATGGAGGACAAGGCAAAATCCATGCAAATGGTTAAAGATTTCTTACAAGTACAGCCACCCAGATTTAGTAGGAATTGGCCTACAAAAAACTGGTCCTTTCCCAATTCAGGCAGGCCTCAGAGGGGTAGATACAGACACTCCCGAGGAAGGCCTCAAACACAAGCCTCTTATAGACCAAGACAGTGGACTGCTTCCACCCCTAGGGGAGGAGAGGACAGGTCACAAGCTCATAGAAAACAGGCTCAATGACTCCCTCTGTTGGGCTGCAGGAACTTCTTGCCTGGAAGCCCCTCTCGGAGGAAAACTTTCTCTTTTTCACCTAAATTGGACTCATAACCCAAGACAAGTGGGTTCTGGATGTGGTTTCAAGAGGTTACAAATTCCATTTCCATACCCTACCAAGACCAAGCGGATGGCCGGATCTTCCAAAACATCAATGGTTAGAGGCCTTAAACCAGGTGGAGGCTCTCTTGGCTATGAAAGCCGTAGAACTGGTTCCACTTATGGGACAAGGTTTTTACTCAAGGCTCTTTCTAGTCCCCAGAAAGCAAAATTCATGGAGACCCATTCTGGATCTGTCAGTCTTGAACACTTTTCTTGAGATACCAAAATTCAAGATGCTTACTCTTCAGCAGCTACTTCCAATGCTGACCAAAAATGCATGGATGGTAACTTTGGATTTAAAGGAGGCATATTTACACATTCCCATCAGGCAGAAATGCAGAAAATACCTCAGGTTCAAGGTCGGATCGAGGCACTATCAATTCTCTGCGCTGTCCTTTGGATTGTCTACTGCGCCCAGGGTCTTCACCAAATGCCTGGCTCCAGTAGTAGCTTATTGCAGACTCAAGGGAATTCAAATTTACCCTTATCTGGATGATTGTCTAATTCAGGCAGACAGCAAGGATGTCTTACTCCAGCATCTAGAATTTGTTCAGAATCTTCTCAAGTTCCTGGGATTCACTGTAAACATAAAAAAGTCAAATTTGATACCCTCACAACAGATAACTTTTCTGGGTGCTCTTCTAAACACAACAACCCAGATGGCATTTCTGACATCCAAAAAACAATTACAGCTGGCTTCAACTTTCAAAACCTTGGCAACTTTAACTCCGCTATCTGCAAGGAAATTCCTGCAGGCTTTGGGTTACATGGCTTCCTGCATCCTTCTCGTACCATATGCAAGACTACATATGAGGAAAATACAGTGGTACCTAAAAAGTGTATGGTCTCAGCATTGCCACAGTTTAGACATACAGATCACCGTCCTGCCTTGTCTTCAAAAGGAATTCCTTTGGTGGTCCAAGGCATGTACTCTAAACATAGGAAAACCCTTCAGTCTGCCTCCAGCCACTCAGATACTAACCACGGACGCTTCAGATTATGCATGGGGAGCCCATTTTCAGGGCAACTGTCTGCAGGACCTTTGGACAAAGGATCAGAAGCTCCTGCATATCAATTTAAAGGAAATGTTAGCCGTTCAGAATGCTTTATTGGCTTTCAGGAATCTTCTACAACCAGGACAGCTACTGATACGGACAGACAACACCACAGTTATGTGGTATATAAACAAGCAAGGGGGATCTCATTCCTATCCCCTTTGCAGACTAGCCATGAATCTATGGAACACAGCTCTAGCTTGCAAACTGGACCTTCATGCTCAGTTTCTACCAGGGAAGCAAAACGTCCTGGCAGACAGTCTGAGCAGAAACCTGTCGGATCCACACGAATGGATGCTGGACACCGAAATATTCAGGATGATTACAGCAGTCTGGGGATGTCCTCACATAGACCTCTTTGCATCCCACCTCAATCATCAACTACAGATTTTTTGCACCAGGACATTCCACGAACTAGCTTGGAAAGTGGATGCACCATCATTCAGTTGGAGAAACCTCTCGGGGTATGCCTTCCCGCCTCTACCTCTTCTTCCACGGGTGTTCTTAAAGATCAAACAGGACAAGCCCAAGATGATAATTTTGCTGGCCCCAAATTGGCCTTGACAGTTTTGGTACCCAACACTGAAAAACCTTTGTCTGGAGCCCCCTTGGGTATTACCACAGACTCCGAACCTTCTGTCCCAGCACCAGGGACAGGTTCTGCACTCCTCTCAGCCTGGCGGCCTGGTTAATCCAGGGTCTTTGATTCATTCTCTCCTACTCAAGCAGGTTATGGATGTCATTTTAGAAGCCAGACGTCCTAGCACTAGAAAATCTTATGCAGGAAAATGGAAAAGATTTTGCTCCTGGATGCAGGCTCAGGATTCAGATCCTCTTATTCCTAACATTCCTCTGATTTTACTTTACCTGACAGACCTCTTACATAAGGGTCTCTCTTTCTCTTCCATATGGATACATGCCTCTGCTATTTCTGCTCATTATAATACAGACCCTCCTATCTTTTCCCATCAGCTCATGAGACAGTTTCTCAGAGGAGCTAAGAACTTAAGGCCTCCTAGATCTCCTCCCATTCCTGCTTGGGATCTCAACTATGTTTTGGAAAAATTCACCTTACCTCCTTTTGAGCCTGCTGCCACTTCTGACATCAAGTTTTTATCCTGGAAGACAGCCATCCTGTTAGCTCTGACCTCTGCTAGGAGAGTTTTGGAGTTGCAAGCTCTCATGGCTGTGGAACCTTATATTATTTTTCATCAAGACAGGGTGTCTTTAAGGACTAATCCTACTTTCATGCCTAAGGTGGTTTCCAAAGTGGCTTTAAATCAAACTATTCACTTGCCAACTTTTTTCCCCAGTCCTCAAAATAAGGGGGAAAGGATCTTGCATTTCTTGGATGTACACAGACAACTACGTTTTTACCTGGACAGAACCAAGGACATCAGGAAATCAGAGCAATTGTTTGTTTCTTATGCTTCAAGTTCCCAAGGTAAAGCCATTTCAAAACAGACCATTTCTAAATGGATTGCTCATGGAATCAGATTTTGCTATTCACACCATGGAAAGCAAATCCCAGGGAGTATAAAGACTCACTCTACCAGAGCTGCTGCCACTTCAGCTGCCTTCCTCAGGGGAGTTCCTACCAAAGACATTTTGGAAGCTGCAACTTGGAGTTCAGTGCATACTTTTTCCAAGCACTACAATCTACCTCTCTTCTCTAAGTCTAGGGCAGGATTTGCTTCTGCTGTCTTGCAGGGCCTTTTAGCCACATCCTCTACTTTATGACCACCTCCCTTTTATTCTGCTTTGGGATTCAACCCTACAGTCATGACTGCAACAGTGAAACACGATGAACATAGTACAGTTGTGTACACTTACCATAAATGTAGATGTTCGAGTGTCTTCACTGTTGCAGTCTGGGTTACCCTCCCTCCTGTCCCCTCTTATTTTTTCTTTTGTGTGGTTCCCTTCTTCACCCTTCTTTTGAGGTGTATTTGCAAACGGTATGGGATCTTACTAATTTTGAAACACCTGACATCTGGGGCAAGAAAAACTGGAGAACATGGCATCGGCTGTCAGCTTTGTACTCCTGGCGCTCTGACGTCAGGGAGCATGGCTGAACAGCCGACACCGGACCCAGACTTTGGGATTCTGGCCGACCGAGGACTGCCTGCCTGCAGGGGAGAACCCTACAGTCATGACTGCAACAGTGAAGACACTCGAACATCTACATTTATGGTAAGTGTACACAACTGTACTTTTTCACCTATTGATCAATACAAGATGAAGTTTGTAATTTTTGTTTTTACTTTTTTGAAGGACTTCTGAAATTTGAATATTTAAGTATGGCATACCAGTCCCTTTCCCCCCCATTAGAAAAGAACAACAGTTCCTGGTAAACGACCCCTTGTACTAAAGGTTATATGAGAAAGCAGTTTGGATTTGCAGTTGATTTACACATTCACTTTTTTTTTGAGCTTGTCATTTCAGGTGAGATTCAGCTTACTTGTGTAGACGAGTCTTGTGTTGTACCTGTTAAATTATAGTCCAAGGCGGTGGTAGGAATTCATCTCATCGGGGAGTATGGGGTGTTGGTCTGTGGAACACTGTTAATGAACTTGTTGGTAGATGGTGACTCAGGATTGTGAAAGGGTAGAAAGGGATGTCTGATTTATTTGATACTGGTAGGGACTACCTGCAGCTTCAATCTAGATAAGTTGCATGGCCATTTGTCATTTTCCTGTGTGAATCCGGCATTTTCCCTGCTTTCAGACCTGACAAGCTTTGGAGCTGGAAACCTTTGTGCAATATTTGATTTCCTCAGTCCATGTGTATTACTGCTGGTAAATCATTAATTTGTAGACCATCAAGCCAAAATGCTTTTGAAGATAAAGTGCTATATCTGTTACATCTTTGTACTGTTTTACATAATACAGATAAACTTCTTGGATTAGTTTCCTGCTGAGGATCTTCAGGTTACTGCCGAGTTGGTATGGTGTTTTGATATTTTTAGGTTTTGCTTTCACTTTTCTTACTTGGAGTATTGCTCACTTACATTGAGTTTCAATTTTGATTACAACTGACAACACAAAGATACAGGTGTGGTGCGTCCCAAAAGAAGCTTGCAGCTCATAGTGGGTACTATGTTATTACTCTTCTGTTTTGTTTCTCAAGTTTTTCCTTTGTGTAGATTGTAATTGTAACCTCAGTATTTTAAATTATGTATTTTAAGGTGACAGCTTTTTGTCTGTGAAACTTATGTTCACCCTTGGTGTAACTTCATCAGAGAGATTATTTACAGGGTTATGCAGTTGTATTTACTTGTGTGTTGATGTGCACAGTGTGTCTAATATTGACCAGAATGCTTTATCTCTGTTGTGACTTTGTTTGTAGTGAGTACATCCAAACCTGCGACACTGTGTAAACGTGATTGTGCTGATTACTGTAGTTGGCAGTGTGCCTGATGTCTGTGTACCGAGTAATGTTATTTGCAGTTAAGTAAAGAAATAGTTTGTGAAGCAGTGTGGCCTTTGAAGAAGGTACATCACTGGGGTCATTAGACAAAGCAGTAATATGTACAAGTCCTTTGTAAAGTGGACACAAAGCACAGTTAAGCCTACATTGTTGATTTCAGTGCTATTTAAAGAGCTTGACTTGAATTCTAGTTAGGGTCCAGCCTGTTTTTAATGTATGCTTTTGTCTTGTTGCTGATAAAGTTTTCACACCTGGCAGTACGGGAGTAGCGTGTGAAAGTTCTTTGCTTTCCATTCTGTAGAGAATCCTAGATCTAGTTGATCATCTGGTGATTCTCTGGTCCCGGCATCCTAGCAGTGTTTCTTGCAGGTGAGTGGTCAGTATGGTAGAACCTGTTACATCACTAATAAGCAAGAGTAGAATAGGCGTCCTCTACTAAACAGTTTTCTGTCTCACTGCAGAGTGCAAACATGTAGCCTGCAGTGAGAAAATAAACTGCAGTGAGAAAATAAACTGTTTAGTTAGTGCTAACATCTATGGGCGGCCACGGTGGTGCAGTGGTTAGCATTGTTGACTTACAGCAAGAGGTTCTCCGGTTCGATCCTCGGCTGGGGTGCCTTCTGTGTGGAGTCTGCATGTCCTCCCTGTGGTCGCGTGGGTTTCCTCCAGGTGCTCCGGTTTCCTCACACATCCCAAAGACATGCTGCAGGTAGATTGGACACTCTAAATTGGCCCTGTGTGTGTGTGTGTGTGTGTGTGTGTGTGTGTGTGTGTGTGTGTGTGTGTGTGTGTGTGTGTGTGTGTGTGCCTTCTGTGGAAGGTTGGGTGCCGGGCTGGCAGGCTGGCAACTCGACACTGTAAAACTCCATTGCTAGTCATGAGCGGACAGGTGATCTGCTGTGGCGACCCCTAACCGGGAAAAAGCCGAAAGAAAAAGAAGTTAGCGTTAACATCTATATGAAACTCAATTCCAGACCTGAGGAATATGAAAGGCTTGCTTATTCTACGGGCTGGCTTTAAACACTCAGTCTTGCTACTGTGTGGATCAGTAGCTAAGCCTTGACCTTCCCCCTGGAAACGTTTAGCTTCTGCAAGGTAACACTTTATAATTCCACATGTCCTTTCAGCGTAGTTTTAGAGGAAAGGAGTGCACTTTGTCAACTAGGCAGAGTTTGGACGCCCCAATACATGTACTTAATTGTTTTTTTTCTCTGAAATGTGGCCACTTAACTCAGTGGGTTCACCATTTTATTTACATATTGATTAACTGTTAACTGGATTACCCAGATAGGTTGAGTCCTGTTTTAAGTGGAGAGACAACAAGAAAAGCTCCAGTACTTTCCTTTTTTATCCACGTATCAGTATGGCTAACAGGTGTATAACTGCAGAGTTTCATAATACAAGTTGAGTTATCATACAGACTTTATAAAGGAAAGAACTATGGAAAATAAAGGTATGTACAGTGGTGATACAGCAGTACAGGACTTGATAAAATGAGTAAATCCATTAGGCGTTTTACATACTGACTGTACCTACTATCTGTAGATGTTCAGACCTGTGGTAAGTATATACAGTTACAATGTACAGGTAAGAGCTAATCATTCTAAAATGAGCGCTATGTAGGCACAAGTGTCAGAGATGTATAAATTAACAACTATGTCAATGTGGAATATCTCTTGTAAGAACTATACAGATGTAATAAGTGCATGTTATTGTTTATGAGCATTCAAGTTCACCAACATTCTAAAGCTGTAGCCAGGTGTAATAGATCTAGCGTGAAGTCTAATAATCATTTTTAGAGATGGTTCAAATGCGACTTTCTCTTGAACTTTAATAACATTTGTCAAATCTGACAAGTTTAGGTAGTTCTCTTACTAAATAAAGCAAATAGTTATCTTCCTAAGTGAAAAATGTACGTGTGTATTGAAGTGCTCAGTGCCAAAACTGCCCAGTGCTGCAGTGATGATGCCCCCAGCTGGGTTTTTGTGTATTGCATCTCTGAGCTTGTACTAAACTCAACATTGATGTATTACTCTCCTTAAAACCTTTCAGTAAGTTAAATGATAGCTAGGCTCTCACCAATAGGGACAATTACATACCTCTCAACTGCCCAGATTTTTTGCAGAATATCCAAATTTTTGCCTCATAGTTTTGGTCTGTTTCTCATAAAAATTGTGGTTTTGGGGCAAATCATTGAAGACTGAAGTGACTACATGACATAAATGTGAGTTTCAGACTTCATAAGCTGCAGAAAACCATGCTAACACAAATCTTGTTATTCTAGCAACTTTCTAAGTTTGTAAGAGCAATACTTAAAACATGTCCCTATTTTGGGCCTTTGTTTCCCATTATTTTAGGCTTTGTCCAAATGTCTTGTGATAAAGAGGTTGAGAGGTATGGGAACGAAGTCTTTCTACTGGAGAATTTAACCTAATTGAGTAACCCCCCAAGAGTTTTCATTTGAATTGAACTGTTGTATGCATGACTTCACTAAGCTTCTTTCAGAAACTATTAATATTCCTAATCTTGGGCAGGAGCATGTTATCCTGATGACCCACCCAGCCAGATGCTTTTAGCAGCCATCGTCCTGTGTTATCTTACTGGTTATTTAAAATTCTGAAAGCCCTACCATCCTTCACTGTAGGAAGATCAAGCATGGAAAATATGAAAGCACATAATTAAAAAGCAAGGAGCTGCTTAAACTCCAGACGAACAGCTGACCGTCACTTTAGTAACAAAATTTTTTTAATTAAAAACAAACAAAACTTGTTCACCCCTCTGAAACTTTTGGGAATTCATTCCAAAACATATATATATTTAAAACTGCCACATTCGGTTGTTGGCTTATATAAGGCACTGTTGTCACTTTTAATGTTCAGCGAACACCATGCCTTACTGGCACATGGGTAGTAGTGCCCTGCTATCCTTCCTCTAGCAGATTTTTAAAGCTCAGAGCTCCTCCGACTGTTTGTCTGGGGGTGTGTTGGACCAATGACCTGGCAGGACAGGGACTGCCTTTCAGACCCACAGACAGGACCATTTCAGTTTTCTAGTGTCAGAGTAAAGGAAGGATTTCTTGAAAGATTGCTCTTTACTCTGAAAAACACAGTAGTCGAAGAGAGAATAAGGGATGGTACTTTCAAAAGGGACCAAGTAGAGGCAGTAATAAGTACCAGTCTGACACAGCTGCAGGTAAAATCCACAAAATTTTAATAAAAACAAAAAATACAAGAGTAAGCGCTTTCACGGTATATTCCTACCGCTTCTTCAAAGTCTGAAGAAGCGGTAGGAATATACCGTGAAAGCGCGTACTCTTTTATTTTTTTGTTTTTATTAAAGTTTTGTGGATTTTGCCTGCAGCTGTGTCGGACTGGTACTTATTATTGCCACTACTTGCTCTTTACTCTGGATTGCTGAGCTCCGATAAAAACTGTTTTGGGTTTTACTGCCTCCTACTTCATTTTTTATCAGTGCATAAATAGTGTATTCTCCCACTTTTTTTTTTTAATTGCAAATTATGTATATACTTGGGTTTTTACTTTGCATTCTTAGTGTAAGGCTTTTACTGTTTAATATAAGCTGTGTGTTGGTTTCTGTGGACTTTTTATCCTTCAGATGTGTTTTATGACCATTTGTGAATGTTTAGGCGAGTTTCTTTACAAAAGCCATTTTACTGCAGTCCCTCTCATTACCCTGTCCAGAGCTTCAAGTTAATTGCGCCTGTTTTTTTCTGTTGATTGAAAGCTTCATTTGGAGGTTTTGACAAGAAAACTTGCTAATATTGACGTTTTTTCTTGGGGTTATGATTATTTAAGGTGATTGAACAGGATTAAAGCATTTTAACTTGCTGGTAATGCATTTTTTCTTTGGTGTTATAATTTAAGGTAATTGAGCAGAATTACAGCATTTTAAATAATTTTTGCATTTAATTATGATTTTTGGCAACCTTTTGTATATTAAACATTTCTGACAAGATTTTTTACCTAGATTTATGCTTTATTTTTTGTCTAAAACTGTTTAGGGTGTTTCTATTCATTTGGGGCAGATTTTTTTTTTATACAAAAAGTGGGGACTTGTGTGCATGTATTTTGTGTTTGAATTATGTCATTTTATTCAGTGCAGTATTCAGAATAGTAACCCTGCAGAAATTGCTTCAGATTGCTATTTAGAGGGAGAATAGTGTGATTTGTTGATTGTTTTAGTAGCTGAACCTGCAGCCATTATTTGGTAGTGCTGTGGCTTTTTTGTCTCCTGATTTGATGGACTCATAGATGGGCACTCCCCCCCGCAAGGCTGTTGTGTACCAAAAAAAATTAAAAGTAAATCAAGAACTATGCCTCGGCCTATGGCTTGTGACTCCACAGTAGCCTTGGGTAGGCAGTTTGACCATTCACCTTCTTTTGCCTCCATGTTCCCTGGTGTGTGGGAGTACCACATCTGTGTGTGACATGAAGGTCAGACATGTCCTCTGGAGCTGTATATACCATTGCATGGTTTGGGTATGGGAGAATCAATCTCTTTAGGTGCAGGGGAATTCGGGGGTATATAATCTGTTGCCAGTGTCAGTATGTCTCTTCTCAGGTGTTCTCCCACTAGTGTAGTGCATGCAAAAAGAAAAAAAAAAAGACAGAAGACCCACCACATAACAGGGCATCAGTCTCTGACTGTGTTTTCACTTGAGCATGTGGATCCATAATTCATGCCGTTGATTACAGGGTGCATACCCAGGTTATGAGTAACAGTGGCACTCCTACCTCCATTCAGCCACTCAAGGATCCTGATTTTGAAGGCTGAAACAGAAGTCTCAGCTGAACAAAACTCAATATACCAAAAGGAAATAGCAGGATGAGGACTCCTTCAGTGCTAACAACAGGGGTTCCTTTCCAAAAAGGATACCCCCCTACAACTTATGATTATGCCGAGGCTATATGATTATGCCGAGGCTTGCCTCTCACTATTCTCAAGATCACCTTTAGATGCCCTGGTTTCAAAAGTTAGGGCTCAACAAGACAGCCTTGCCATCAGTGTTTTCTGACAAATGGGTGTTCAGCATCGTTGGCAGAGATTACAAGTGACAGTGGAAGGAGCATCCCCTCCATTCAGGGGGTTCCCCCCTCACTTGCCTGACAAGATTTTATTCCCTCCAATAGTCTGGTAAATGCTGGACTCAGGGGTCATAGAGCCAGTTCCTCCTTTGTAGAGAATGAAAGGTTTCCTCTCCAAAATTTTCCTGGTCCCCAAAAAAGAGTGGTCATGGAGACTGATTTTGGACCTTTCCTTTCTGAATACATTCGTCAAGGTCCTCCAGTTCTAGATACTCACCCTGCAGACAATGTTTTGTATTCTGCTGGACCACTGCTTCATGGTGACCCTGGACTTGAAGGATGTTTGTCATCATATTGCCATTGCTCATCGCTACAGAAGATACGAGATTTGTTGTGTCTGCTTCGCGCTTTCAGTTCTCTGCATTACCCTTTGGGCTGCCCACTGCACTGTGTTTACCAGTTGCCTTGCCTCATTAGTGGCTCACTGATGTCCTCTTGGCATTCACATTTTTCCTTACTTGAATGACTTCCTGTCTGTGCAGAGTCTGTGTCCAGAAGGTCTTGATCTTACTTTCCCAGCTACAGTTCATGTTGAACCTTTGGAAGTCATGCCTGACAACCTTGCAAAGACTTGTCTCCCTGTAGTGCTTAATTGACACCAACAAAAGAATGGCTTTTCTTCCCAAAGACAAGGTCGTGTCGTATGATGTTTCAGGATTTCTGCAGGAGGAACGTCGCCTCAGCAAGCGAATTCCTAAAAATTGTAGGACTGATGAGATCCATGATTCTCATGATACCACCAGCCCATCCCCACATGAGAACAATTCAGTGGGTGTACAAAATTGTTGGACCCAGCACCTACATTTCCTGGATTCACAGTTGCTGGTGCTGGCCTTCAACAGACAGGAGTTGCAATGTGAAGAGTGCAGCTGAACATCAGTCCAGTCTGCCTAGATAGATTTGTCTGACATCACTTGAGGAGCTGTGTCAGTGGGAGATGAAGTGCAAGCCACTTGGGAGCCCAGGGATGCATGGAAGCAGATCAGCATCAAAGTGTTGGCGTTTCTTTTTCTTTTGAGCTGGGATACAAGATCTGAATTGCTTAGACATAGTAAGACCTTGCTATGTTTAAGTCAGGTGGCTGCCAAAAAAGCAGTTACTAGAAAATGGAAATCAAAGGGACAGATTCAATAAAGCCTACACTAAGTGTACACGATATGTATTCAAGAACATTCTTATCACATTTTTTGTGCTTTCTAGTCACTCAAAGATTACACTAAGTGTTCATGTAGTCTACCCTTTCTGGTAACCTTTAGGAATCCATGTCAATATTTAAAGCTGCAAGAATGTCAGTAGGAAAAGTAAAATTAGGAGGAAGAAGGTGTGAGTTATGTCTGTGTTGTCTGTTCACTCGGAACAGTGCATACTTAGTGTAGGTGTCATTGAATCCCAGGGAAAGTCTAAACCAACTGTATTTGAAGTATTTAATATTGTAACAAAGATAAAAGAACTGGAAGTGGTATCTTCAGAAAAGGGTAGGAGCAAATTGGATAGGAAAAAATGGATATTGTGGGAGTAATACATGCAGAATAATTTTTGAAGAAGGAGTGAGATTTAAGGAAGGCAGGAACTGAGCAATTCATGTAATGTTGGATTGACGATAGTTATACAAAAAAAACCCGTGAGATGTATGTTTGTAACTAGGAGCATAGTAATATGGTTTGTTTTCTTTTATATAAATGTATGTTTGCCTGTGCCTTAAGTAATAATTCAATAAAGGTATTAAAAAAAGTGTTGGCAGTGAGCCATGCCTTTAAAGACCTTCGCCATCTGTGGACTCCAGGTCCTCCTCTTGTGTTTACAGACAACACTACAGTGCTGTGGCACCTTAGCAAACAAAGGAGTACAAGGTCATATCCTGTCTGCTGGTCGGCAATGGTGGTCTAGGAGTTGACTTTACAAATTCTCTGACTCTTCAGGCATCATATATCCTGTTATAGAAAAATATTGTGGCAGACGGATTAAGCAGATCCAAGGCAGATGTGCATGAGTGGCAGCTCAAGGCAGTGTTTCATGATCTAACCCAGATGTCAGGAATGTTGCAAATAGATCTGTTCGCTCCTTTCAAAACGGACAGCTGGAGAAATTCTGTTCCAGACATCATTGAAGCCATGCTAGGAAGATAGATGCATTATCTTTTATTTGTATGGTACTGTTCCTGTATATTTTCCCACTCTTTCTACTAATTCACAAGGTACTTTTGAATATTAGGAATGAAATGCCGAAGATCATTGTGGTGACCCCCCCCCCCCACTGGCCCAGCCAGTCTTGGTTCTACCTTCTAATGATATTGCCAAGGGAAATTGCCACACATTTCCTCACCCTTTGGATTTGCTCACACAGTCACTGTTGTGACTGTTACACCGCTCTTTGGATCAACTACAACTGACATCCTGAATGATGCAGTCTTCGCTATGTTTAGGCACTTGTTTCATGGGGATGTACAGCTGGAGTTAAAGGAGCCCAGAAACATTCTACTAGGAAATCTTAATGTTTACAAATGGATGAGATTTTCTAAGTGGTGCCTAAATGGAAACATAGTGTCCCTTGAGGTTAACATCCCTCTGGTCTTGAAATAATTGTGTGAGCTACTCCAGTATGGATGGCTTTTCGTATTCATCCTTCAAGGAGCATTTAGCTGCCATTTCTGCTTGTCTGCCTATGGATACCCTTCTTTTTTCTTGTTTTTCGGTAAAACAGTTAAGAAAGAAGTGTTGCATATGAGAACCCATCATAAACAAATTCCTTTTTTTGTGGGGTCTCTACTATGTTCTGAGAAAATTGAGCTTACCACCTTTTGAAACTGCCACTCAGGCTGATCTGAAGCTGTTTAAAGTGAAAAACTGTTTTGCTTATTGTTCTGACATCTGCAAGGCAAGTCTCTGAGCTGCTAGGTCTCATGGCGAGGCAACCTTAACCTTATTTTGCAGAGGGATAGGGTTGTGTTAAGCACTGACCCTAACCCCTTTTTCATGCCATAAGTGGTCTCTGAATTCACTGTCAATCAGCCTATTACCCTCCCTGTGTTCTTCCCAGAACCTAAGAATAAGGAAGAGAGAGTACTTCATACCATGGATGTGCAGCAGCACTCTGGTACCACCTTGACAGAGTAAAACATCTTCATACCATGGATGTGCAGCAGCACTCTGGTACCACCTTGACAGAGTAAAACATCTTCATACCATGGATGTGCAGCAGCAATCTGGTACCACCTTGACAGAGTAAAACATCTTCATACCATGGATGTGCAGCAGCACTCTGGTACCACCTTGACAGAGTAAAACATCTTCATACCATGGATGTGCAGCAGCACTCTGGTACCACCTTGACAGAGTAAAACATCTTCATACCATGGATGTGCAGCAGCACTCTGGTACCACCTTGACAGAGTAAAACATCTTCATACCATGGATGTGCAGCAGCACTCTGGTACCACCTTGACAGAGTAAAACATCTTCATACCATGGATGTGCAGCAGCACTCTGGTACCACCTTGACAGAGTAAAACATCTTCATACCATGGATGTGCAGCAGCACTCGGTACCACCTTCACGGAGTAAAACACCTTCATACCATGGATGTGCAGCAGCACTCTGGTACCACCTTGACAGAGTAAATCATCTTCATACCATGGATGTGCAGCAGCACTCTGGTACCACCTTGACAGAGTAAAACATCTTCATACCATGGATGTGCAGCAGCACTCTGGTACCACCTTGACAGAGTAAAACATCTTCATACCATGGATGTGCAGCAGCACTCTGGTACCACCTTGACAGAGTAAAACATCTTCATACCATGGATGTGCAGCAGCACTCTGGTACCACCTTGACAGAGTAAAACATCTTCATACCATGGATGTGCAGCAGCACTCTGGTACCACCTTGACAGAGTAAAACATCTTCATACCATGGATGTGCAGCAGCACTCTGGTACCACCTTGACAGAGTAAAACATCTTCATACCATGGATGTGCAGCAGCACTCTGGTACCACCTTGACAGAGTAAAACATCTTCATACCATGGATGTGCAGCAGCACTCTGGTGCCACCTTGACAGAGTAAAACATCTTCATACCATGGATGTGCAGCAGCACTCTGGTACCACCTTGACAGAGTAAAACATCTTCATACCATGGATGTGCAGCAGCACTCTGGTACCACCTTGACAGAGTAAAACATCTTCATACCATGGATGTGCAGCAGCACTCTGGTACCACCTTGACAGAGTAAAACATCTTCATACCATGGATGTGCAGCAGCACTCTGGTACCACCTTGACAGAGTAAAACATCTTCATACCATGGATGTGCAGCAGCACTCTGGTACCACCTTGACAGAGTAAAACATCTTCATACCATGGATGTGCAGCAGCACTCTGGTACCACCTTGACAGAGTAAAACATCTTCATACCATGGATGTGCAGCAGCACTCTGGTACCACCTTGACAGAGTAAAACATCTTCATACCATGGATGTGCAGCAGCACTCTGGTACCACCTTGACAGAGTAAAACATCTTCATACCATGGATGTGCAGCAGCACTCTGGTACCACCTTGACAGAGTAAAACATCTTCATACCATGGATGTGCAGCAGCACTCTGGTACCACCTTCACAGAGTAAAACATCTTCATACCATGGATGTGCAGCAGCACTCTGGTACCACCTTCACAGAGTAAAACATTTAGGGCTGAAAGGCTTTTTATTAACTACGCAGAGGCAAAGATGGGTGATCATGTGTCTAAGCAAACCATTACATGTTGGTTTCCTCTGGTATTGTTTTTTTTGTTACACCCACCATGAGAAGGTGAATCCAGGCAAAGTAAAGGTGCATTCCACCAGGGCCTTTTCCTCTTCAGTGGCATATTTGTAAAAGAGTGGACTCTAGAAGTATTCTAGAGGCAGCACTGTGGTCCTCTGGCAGTAACTTTACGAAGCACTGCAAGCTGGATGCCTTTTCTAGATCCAGACTAAACTTAACTAGGACCATTCTCCAGGTGCTTCTGGACTCTTAGCCTTCCTTTTCCCAGGTTGCGTAACCTTTGCGAATCTACCCAAATGCCAGTAAGACAGTTCTGTACAGTTGCGCAAGCCCTACTTACCTTTAACCGTAGATGTTCATAGAACACACTGTCTTACTGGCAGTACCCACTCACCATCCCCCTTTTTGGATGTACATAGTTGCTTGGGTTGATGTTGAGCATTGGTCAGTGACCTTTATTGTTTTGTGTGTGTGTGTGTGTGTGTGTGTGTGTGTGTGTGTGTGTGTGTGTGTTGGTATGAAAAGAGCCGGTATTTGGTAAAGCTTTTGTTTTCATCTTCTCTTCCTGCTGGACCCTAGAAAACTGAAAGGATCCTCTCTGTGGGTCTGTGATACAGCCAGGTTTTTGGTCCATCGCAGCCGCAGACATGCAGTGGGAGGGACTCTGAGCTTTAGTAGCCTGCCAGAGGAGGGTAGCTGGTCACTACTACCTGAATGCCAGTAAGGCAGTGCATTCTGCAACATTTACTGTTACAGGTAAATAGGACTTGCGCAACTGCACTTTTTTATATATTGTATTTATGCCCATATATTGTGTCCCTCAAATGGCACTTTGGTTTGTTAATATTAAAAGAATCTCATGACAAACACCACAAGCATAGAATTACATGTACAATAATCAAATCTGAAGTAGTTAACTTCATTTATCTGCAACCTGTGGGTATTCGGATCCATATCGGATCCGAGCCGGCAACATTTTTCAAACATCTGCTCCAAGCTCCTCCCCTTACCCATAATCCCTCACATCTCTTTCCTTCCCCCAGATCTCATTTGCCGCTTCATGCGTACGCATCGTGGTTTCTATAGCTCCAAGTTGGGTGTAGTAAGTGGTACTTTTTGATATGTATTTCTTGTGTGAGTGTAGTCGTTTTTTGGTCATTCCTTTCCTCCCCTTTGTCGTTCATCAGTTTTCTGTAAAAAAAAAATGTGTTTAAAAAGTTAGGATTTATGAGGTAGTGTAGGCCTAACCATTCTTAGAGTGTGTGTGTTTGTTGGTTTAGTTTTGGCTGAGTGGTGTGTGGTGATGGCTGAGCAGCCAAAACCAACTTTTAAAAAATGCACAGTGTGGCCACAAGCTTTCACTGGCTGATGGCCACACTCTGTGTGTTATTTGCCTGGGTGTTCCCCACCTATCTTTGCCTTGTAGTGTGTGTGCAGGGTTCAACCGTAGGGCATTGAAAGAAAGGAAGGCAAAGCTGGTAGCTAAGGGCCTGCTACCAGTTTCTGCATTGGACTCAACGACCTCAACATTGGCTCCAGTAGCTGACCAACCCCCCCCCCCCAGGCTGGGACTCAACCTCCTTCTAAGCCTTCTGAGATGGGGACAAAATCAAAGGACAAAGACAAGGATAAGAGAGACAAGGAAAAAAAGAGGGGGAAGGCACCGCAAATGGTCTCCAGAGTGGGAGCCATTTCCCAGTCTGTCTACTAAAGTTGTCAGGACCACCTCTCCTTGGCTGCACTCCCTGAGGTTCTCCCCGGAGCCGACTGAGCCCTCGGACCAGAGGCCTTCTTTGAGGTCGTCTCACAGACCAGCCAGATCAGAGTCTGTCGCCTCCTCGCAGTCGACTTGGAGTCTTTTGGAGCTTGACATGGACAGGAGGATGCGGAGGTTCATTTGGACCAAATCCAAATGGGAGGGGACCTCTGTGCCGTTCTTCCATTCAATCTCTCCTTCCCCGATCCGACCTGCGGTTTCGGGGTTTATGGATCAGAGGATCCTCGGAGTTGGGGGTTCGGCGCCGACGGTTGCTCCAACCTCGACGCCGGCGATTACCTTGAGTTCCTCGGATCAGACTGGTTTGGATTCGAGCAACTCTCGGGGCCAAGAATGGGGAGCCGGATCTGAGGGAATGGAGGTGTCTTTGGGCTCCGACTTTGTCGGATCTGAGCCGTTCTTTCAGAACCCTGGCTACCCTGGCCTCTGCCTCGATCCTCATGATGGAGCCGGGGAGACCTTCTTCCTTGTTGGTTGCGAAGGAGGTGCGCTCTCCTTCGGCCTTCAACGTGGTGGAGAGGGTTCTCTCCCAAGGATTGAGACCCCAGCCCATTGCCTTGGACTCCACCCAGGATTCTGTGGATTTGGTTGCGATGCCCATCAGCGTGTCCCAGGGACAGCCCGTGCTAGAGGACACCCAGGTGGATCCCATTGTGGAACCCCCCCCCTTGACGTACGAGCCCTGTTCAGCGAGTCCCACTGAGGAGGCTCCCCGTAAGCACTCATGTAAGAGGAGGCACATGGACTCTCCCAAGTGCCTCACAGAAGATACTGACTTGGATGAAGATGAGGGTTCCCCCAGGTCACTTCCCGAGGATGTCTCCTTTGGAGACATCATGGAAATCCTCCACCAGAGGGGAGGTTGGTCAGCCCCAAAACCCTGTACATATGAGTCAGTATTCCTGGAGGCCTTTGACACGGGCTCATCTACATCCTGGCTGTCCCCTCCTGCAGATCCATTAGTGGATCTCATTACCACGCGGGCATGGAAGGAGCCTGACACCAGAGAGCCAATACCCAAACGCTCATACAGGATCCTTTCTCCTCCCACAGACAGACAGGCCTGGTACAAAGGATCCCCGGTGGATGCTGTGGTGGTTGCAGCTGCCACCAAGAGAGAACTGGCACAGGAAAGTTCTTCGGTCCACCCTCCGGACAAGGAGTTTAGGGCAGTGGATCGGTTTGGGAAGCAAGTTTTTTCTTCAGTGACATTTTGTATACGGGTGCTGAATTATTTGGCACACTTCATTTGACTCCAGCGAGACCTAGTCACAGAATTTGCTGTGTCGCCCCCAGAGTCTTTGTCGCCAGAGGACAAGCATCTGTTCTCGGCAAAAATGTCAACTCTGAAATCTGTTTCGAACATGTCCATGCATCTTCTTTCCCATGCCTTGGAAGAAGCGGCTAGGGCGGCTGGGACCAGTGTAGCTATAAGGTGGCACGCTTGGCTCAGACTTTGTCAATTCGCGGACTCCTTCAAGGCATAATTCACAAATGCTCCCTTTGACGGTTCCTCCCTGTTCGGGAAGACAGTTCGTAACACCCTGGTCCAGAGCGAGAAGGAAGGGAAGACTCTGTCTGCCGTCGAAGTCTGCGTCTCTAGCCCTCAAAGATCCTTTTTCTAGGAATTAGAGAGGGCAAAAGAAGATGTGGTTCTGAAAATCTCAGTTTTCCCAGGACACTCAGGACAGTTCATCCCCTAGAGGCAAAGGGGGGCAAGGCAGACGCCACCCCAGAGGCAGAGGGGGCCCGAGGAACTTTGGGTCTAGGGAGACCTTCTCAGATAGACCCGCGTAGAAACCCTGAGGGATTGCCCGACTGTTCTACTCTGGAGACAGTCTGGGGAAGATTGTCATTGCAACTAACGGCTTGGGAGTCCATTACGACAAACCGTTGGGTGCTCCAAATAATATCAAGAGGCTACTCCATCCCCTTCGTTGCCCCACCTGTCCAACCAAAGCGCCTCCCGGATGTTCCACCTGCTCAAAGGGAGGCAGCAGCGCAAGAAATTTCAAAGCTGCTTCGCAATCGGGCCATCAAACCGGTCCCCCCAAATCAGTCCAGATTAGGCGTTTACTCCAGGTTCTTTTAGTGCAAAAATGACGGGGCCCTCAGGCCTATATTGGACCTATCAACCCTGAACCTGACTGTAGCCAAGCAAAAATTACGGATGGTCACCTTGCACTCCATTCTACCTTACCTCCGAGGATGCGACTGGATGTGCTCGATAGACCTCCAGGACGCTTACTACCATATAAAAATTTGCAGAAGCTCCAGGAGATTCCTTTGCTTCTGGCTGGCAGCCAATCATTTCCAGTTCAGAGCCCTATCCTGTGGTCTCACCACAGCCCACAGGGTGTTTACCAAGGTTATGGCAGTCGTAGTGGCTCACCTGAGGCTTCAGGGAGTTGAGGTGTTTCCTTGCCTAGACGATTGGCTCCTCGCTGCTGCCAAGCGTCTACTTTGCATGGCCAGAGACTCCTTCCTGCAGCTTGCAGTCAACCTACAGATTACCATCAACATCTCCAAGTCCCACTTGAACCTGACACAGACCTTGGAATTTATAGGGGCACAAGTATACACTCTACTATTGCGTGTTTTTCTCACTCTGGACAGGGTCCAGAACCTGCGGGCTCATGTGTCAGTGATCCTCGGCCGCAGGACGCCAACGGCGAGCGATGTTCTCCGAACCCTAGGCTCCATGGTTGCAGCAATCTCAATCCTTCCCTGTGCGTGCCTTCACATGCGGGTGCTTCAGTGGACCCTGGCAGTTCAGTGGTCTTGGTTAGACCTCCCCGTGGACTATCCAATCCGAATCAGCAGAGCCTGCAAGATTTCTCTTCTCTGGTGGCTCTAATCGCCGGAAATCTTGGCATGTCATCCCTTCATAACACCCACAACCCAAGCCACAGTGACCATGGACACCTCCCAGTTTGGATGGGGGGGCACTGTTTAGGGAGGACTGTCCAAGGCACGTGGTCTCAGACTGAGACCAGATTGCATATCAGTGTTCTGGAGATGAGGGCAGTGCTTTTAGAGTTGCAAGCCTTTCATGCTGTTCTTCCTCCGGGGACGATTGCAGTTCAGTCAGACAACATGTTTGTTGTCTGGTACATCCACAAATAAGGAGGAACCAGATCTTACCCTCTCTGTCACGAGGCCATGAGAGTGTGGGAGTGGGCGATTTCCACCAGTCTATTTCTGATTGCAATGCACATCCCTGGACGCTCCAACATTTTAGCGGACAGACTGAGTTGCGCTATCCTAATGCCTTACGAGTGGTCTCCGAAACAGTCAATAGCAGAGGAGATCTTCCGTGCGTGGGGTCAGCCTAGCTGCAATCTCTTCACATCTCCTTTCAACGTGAAGTGCAGCGACTTCTTCGCTCTGATCCCCTCACCAGGGGACTCCCCCAGAGATGCTCTCATCCATGCTTGGCCTCCTGGGTTACTGTATGCTTATCCCCCATTACCTCACATTCTGAAGTTCTTCAGAAAGCTTGCCGAATGGGGTGCAAAGTGATCCTCATTGCCCCATTCTGGCTTCGTCAGGTGTGGTTCCCGTTCCTCTGGTCTCATGTTCTAACTCCTCCATAGATTCTGGATCCCTGCCCGGATCTCATCTCTCATCCCTCAGGCATCAGTCCGCCCAGTCTGGGCAGCTTCAAGCTTACAGCTTGGTTGCTGCAGTTCCCTTGATTGCTAGGACTCTCGGTCTGTCATCTTCAGTAAATAATATTTTGATGGCATCCCACAAAGCTTCCACTAGGAAGGTTTAACGCAGCAAATGGAAACACTTTTCTGTTTGGGCTTCTCAGAGGAACCTAGATCTCTTTACAGCCCCGGTTCCTGCAGTGTTGGAGTTTTTGTCCTCTATTTTCCAACAAGGGGCTAGTTCCTCTACGGTAAAAGTACAACTGGCAGCCATATTTAATTTTCATGTCTGTGAAAATCTGAATGTTCTGGCCTTTTTGAGATTGTGTAAAGCTTTTCTGAAAGGTACTTTTCTGTTACGTCCACCGGTAAGGATTTCATCCCTCCTTGGGACCTTACCCTAGTTCTACAGGCATTGGTGGCTACCCCATTTGAACCAGCAGCGTCAGTAGATTTGAAATTCCTGTCCTGGAAGGCAGCTTTTCTAGTGGCCATTACTTCGGCCAGAAGTGTTTCTGAGATCCAAGCTTTGTCTGCCGTGTTCCCTTACTTGATCTTTCATAAAGACAGGGTTTCGCTCCACATGAACCCTTCTTTCTTACTGAAAGTTGCTTCTGAATCAAATATTAACCAGATGATTCATCTGCCTGTGTTCTTTCCAAATTTCCAGAACAAGGGTGAATATAAGCTGCATTTGCTAGATATTCATAGACATCTTCATTTCTATTTACACAAGACTAAACATTTTCGTAAGTCTGACCAGTTATTTGTGTCCTTTTCCAGACCCTTTTTGGGCAAGGCCATTTCCAAGGTCTCCTTAGCTAGATTGGTTACACAATGTATACTGCAAGTCTGTAAGGATAAAGGTCTGTCCCCACCTGGTCCTATTAAAGCTTATTCTACCAAATCTATGGCATCTTCTGCTGCTCTGGTCTAGGGTTTCACTGGATGATATCTGTGCAGCAGCGACCTGGGCAAGGTCACATACATTTATTTCTCATTATAAGTTGGATTTGATCTCTAGAGGGAGAGCATCCTTTGGCTCTGCGGTGCTCAGGAATATCCTTCCCTGAGGGCCTCCCAGGAGTTTTGGTAGCTGGGGACTGTGTCCCACAGGTTGCAGATAAATGAAGTTAACTACTTCAGATGAAGAAGTTATGCACTCACCATAACGTTCCATCTGAGTAGTTATACTTCAATAGTGGCAAACTCAATCTGAGGGAAGGTAGGAGATGTGAGGGATTATGGGTAAGGGGAGGAGCTTGGAGCAGATGCTTGAAAAATGTTGCCAGCTCTGATCCGATATGGATCCGAATACCCACAGTTGCAGAAAATTAAGTATAACTATTCAGATGGAACATTATGGTGAGTACATAACTTCTTTTTATTTTATAATTTGTATTGGTGCTGACACAAAAAAATTAGGTGAATCTGTAATAAACTTAGATCTGTTATAACTAAAACGCTTATAGGTACTTTACTTGACAATGTTGATAGAACCAGAAACAATGCTAATATATTCATCCCTAGTCTTCCTTTCAAACATTTCCATTAAATGAATGCCTCTTTTATTTAAAAAAAGCAAGGGTCGCACAAAGTGTGGATCTCTAGTTAAAATGATCCAATTTGTTAATTAAAATACTTAATATACTACCATTGTTGGATAAAAAAAATTGTCCCTAACCTCTACTATCAAAATAATATCTCCTGTATAGCCCCTTAAATGTAAAATCAGCACTTTGAATAATTATTTATTAAATTTAAAAAAAATGTTCAGACGGGCACTTTCTGGTTTGAGAATATACTTCATTGAATTTCTTAATACCTTGGCTTGTATGCCTTCTTAGGAGTAGTTACATTCACAGAAGGCCATCTCTTTTGTACTAAACTTGCACTCCATTTTTCAAGTAAACAACTTAAAGTTGCACAGCAATTTGGCAGTTTGGTGCAGAATTCTAAGACTTTGTCCTTCTAGACCAAGACTGCGCTGGAGTTCTAGGTTTGATTTTTACAGCCTCAGTTTTCCTCTACGAGACTAAGCAAATCAGTGAACCAGATATTAAATCCAGGTCACCCTTGAAGAATGACTGTGTCTAGTGGATTTACTTGTTTTGAAGATGATGATACGGATGAAAAACTAAGAAGTTCTCATAGTGTGGAAGACTCTTACAATTAAGTTACTTTTTCATTCCTTTTACTGACACAGTAGCTACAAACATAGACCAGGATTCAGAAAAAGTAATTTGTGTGGACACGTAAGGGCAAAATAGTGCAGTCAAAGTAGTGCAGTGCAACCTGGGACTGATTAACCATGCAGTAGGAGCGATATAGTATGATTGGGTCTGAATAAGTAGGCATTTTGATAATGAAAAGAGAACAGGTTGTGCAATGATTAGGACAGCACTGCAGTAGGTCACCTGACTTAATGTGCCAAGCAGCATAGCATGCTTGCCGTAGTGCACTGGTACAGGCACAGCTGAGTGCCCAGATAAGGGTTACAAAGCAAAGGCCCTACCGTTTTTATATCATAAATGAGAAGGAAATGAATGGATAGGACAGATAGAAAGTTTTTTTTATTTGATAGGACAGGTACCCACTTTAGATTTTCTTTCAGTTTTTTTAAACACATGTATTAAGTTATCATTTAATATGTAGGCAAACATGCATTAACAGAAAAGAAAACAAACCATTTTAATATTTTTCCATTTAAATACAATATACATCACATATATATTCTTATTTGCTGAATTCCTACCTTCTCTTAAACCCCACTCCTCCTCCTCCTGAATAGTATGTTGCATGTATTGTTCCCACAGTTTCCATTTACTTCTGTGTAATTTACCTTTTCTAAAGATTCCTCTTCCAGTTCTTTCATCTCTTTTATAATATTAAATACATCCTATACATTTGGTGTAGACTTTGATTTCCATTTTCTAGTAATTGCAGTTTTGATAGCCAACAGAATTAAACTCAGTAAGACCTTACTATGTTTAGGCAGTTCAGGTCCTGTATCCCAACTCAAAGGAATAATTACCTTCCTTACAGTCATTTGTTCACCCAATATTTCTGATAAGAGTACTCTGTGGGGAATTTTTTTTAACGTCTACCAACACATTACATTCCCAAAACATGTTTCCAGTTACCTGTTTCTTCTTCATCACACCACCACCATTTGCTATCTACCGGAGGAAAAATTATTTGAAATTGGGGAACAAAGTATACATATGTCCTCCTGTTGTTTTCTTTAAATTGCTTTTCCAGTCTCTCTTCCCAATCTTTTCTAACCTCCTCTGATTGATTCTTAATAGTTGTCATGCAATATTTTATATGTCCCACTATTTCCCCTTTTTAACAGCTGCTTCTGTTCTAGAGTCAACTAAAAACTCTACATGAGCACGTCTTTTTTACTTAAAATTCATCTATCCCTTTCACTTTGGCTGTACTCTGAGGTCAAGCCCTATAGGGAAGGCAAGTCTCTAGCCTGCAATCCAAATGTTTTCTTGCCTCATCCCATTCTGTTACCTTTCCTGCTTGAGGTATTTGCCCCCAATATATTGGTTCCTTTGCCAGGTTTCTCCATTAAATTCCAGCCCCCTCTTGCCTGTTTTGTGTACCCCTACTTGCATTCATCCCTACTGGCAAAAGCTCCTTTCTTAGTTCTTAGGATACTTTCTGTAACTTTATGAATATAACATTCTGTTTGGTTGTTTTTATTCTCCTTAAGGATCTGCATCCGATATCCCACCCACTCTCTCTTTCTCTCCCTCATTCTTGAACTTTCCCCTACTTCATCATCATTTCTTTCTACTTTGAATTGCTTGCGTTATGAATATGTGCCGTTACTGTGTAGCTCTAAAATATCCCTTCAAATCAAGTAAACCTAAACCACTGGTTTATTACTGGTAATTGGAAGGATCAACTTATCCCACTTAACTCTTGCCCTCATTCCCTCTCAGATAAAGTTCTTAAATTTTTTACTAATTATTGTCCATAACTTTTCCTCGGGTTGATAAAACTGTGCCTGATCCATATTCAAGACCAAGGGACTAAAACATTGTCACTACTTGTATCTTACTATCCATATCCATAAATAAGAGTTTCCAGCTTCTCAATTTTTGTATTATCTTCTGTTTAGTCTCTTCCTTCATATTCTTAGCTGCCATAAAATAATCCTTTTTAATCCATAGTCCTAAATACTTCGTCTTATCATGTCTCCTTAAATATGGGTATTGCTGAACCAATTCCTGTGTGGGAACATAATTTATGACTATAGCCTTTGTTTTAGCTTCATTAATTTTATATCCCCAAAAAACTTGAAACTGTCTCAAAATGTTCCACAACACTAACAATAACCATACAGAATATTATATTCATAAAGTATCAGAAAATATTCTAAGAACTAAGCCAAAATGGGATGGAGAAAGGAGATTCTGACAATAGGGGTGACTGCAATTAGGGCACATAGAATAGGCAGGAATGGGCTGGGATTTACTGGAGAAAACTGGTAAAGGAATTAAGGTATTGTGAGGAAATAACGAGAAAGGGAAAGTTACTAGAATGGGAAAAGGCCAAGAATTAATTTGGACTGCAAGCTAGAAATTGCTTTCCCTATCAAGGATTGATATCAGAGTGTAGGTAAAGCGAAGGAAATAGGGGGTCCTAAGTAGACTTTTTAGTTGAATGTTGAACAGAAGCTGAAGTTAAAAAAGGGGTAATAAGTAGAACATATAAAATATTGCATGATAACTATAGGAATCAATCAGAGGAGATTAGAAAACATTGGGATGAGAGACTGGATAAGCAATTCACAAAGAAACAATGGGAGGATATTTGTGTTGCCCACATATGCAACAAAGTCTAGAAGATGTAGGATCTTTACTTGGAAGTATTTGCATAGGTATTTTTATACCCCAAGCAAACTCCAAAGAATTTTTCCTCGAATTGCAAATGTTGGCGGGGGGGGGGGGTTATGATGGGGATGATATGATGGGGAGGAAAGAGGTAATTGTTAATATATTTTTTGGGTGTGTAATGAGTTGGCAGACCTTAATAATTTCCCGAAGACTACTCTAACAGAAGTAGTGGGTGAGCATATTGGTGTAACCAAGGAAATGATTTTTTGAGCAGTGATACAGAATCAGAAGGCCTTGCTGAGTTTAATTCTGATGGCTGCCAAAAAAGTAATTACTAGAAAATGGAAATTGTAGTATAAACCCAGCCTTACCTAGAACCCATAGTAACAGAGATAAAAGAACTTGAAGTGGGATCTGTAGAAAATTGTAGGAGCTAATTACATAGAAAAAAAGGAATTGTGGGAATAATATATGCAGAATAGTGCTTTGGAGGAGGAATGAGGTTTAAGAGGAAGGCAGGAGTTGAATGAATTATGTAATGTTTGCACTGATAATGACTAGATAAATTATAAGTGTTGTATAATGTTTGCACCTGAAAATGTCAGTATTTTTTGTTTTCATTTATATAAATGTATGATTGCCTATGTTATAAGTGATAATTTAATAAAATATGTCTCTTGTTTAAAAAGAAAACCAAATAAATAATGCAATATGATATTCAAAAATGTTCCATAATACTGAGATGTCATTTTTCTGGATTTACCAGGTACAAACAATATAATTTGCAGGTAAAGCCAACTTTTCTTGATTACCTTACCAATTATATCCTTGTGTTTCTGAGTCCCTTATTTTCTTTGCCAGTGGCTCTAAATATAAAGCAAATAACAAAGGTAAAAGCAGACACCCCTACCTGGTTCCTCTAGTCAAACAAAGCTTATCTGAGAGGAATTTTCCCACTTTAATTCTTGTCTCAGAGCCTTCATATATCCTTTAAATTAACTTTCCATTGCCCTACTCATAAAATCCCAGCTTGCTCTGCCAGATGCTTTCTCTGCATCAAGACCCACCAATAACAGAGATATTTTTTTACATTCTGCTTACATCTGTATCATCACTGTTTTATTAATGCTGTCAAACGTTTGCCTCCCCTCCATAAAAACCACACTGATCCATCTCTATCAATTTTAGCAACACAGTTGCCATTATTTTAGCTAGTACAGATATAAACACTTTATAATCTTGGCTTAAAATTGAAATTGAAAAGCTGAGTTTGAAGGGTCTTTGCCATCTTTAGGTAAAACAGCCACTAGAGTTTTCTTCAAGATATTGGTGCTTCCCCACCTTTTAAAATGCTGTTAAACAAAGTCTTCCAGATCTTTATCAGTTTATTCCCTCCTGATTTCCAAACATCCAGAGGAATGCCATCTGTTCCTGGAGAATTTCTTGAAGATTGGTTATACATTACTGTTTTGCTCTCATCACCTGCTGTATTAACTGTTAGTTGTTGAGCCTTGTCTACTTCTAAACTTGGCATAATTAACTCTTCTATAAATGTTTCCATTTGCACTGTTTCTTGATTTCCACATTTCTCTGCTTTGTGCAAATTTACATACAATTTCCGGAATATCTCTCAAACCAGTACAGGATCTCTGGTTAATTATCTTGTTATAGATTCCCTATGTTTGGTGACAACCCTTTCAGAGTTCTGTTGCCCAAGTCATTGTGCCTAAAAGTTTTTGTGCTGTTGAGTTGTCAGAAAATAGTTACTTAACTGCAATCTTTCTAACCTCATGCATATTATCCAGCTATTCCCATATTTTCTCTTTAGCACTTTGCATTTGCTCCTTTCTTGTTCTGTGAGATTCCCCTTATTCTGCAACACTTTGACCTTTGTCAGCCCTTCTAAGTAATTTTTCATAATTTTTAACACATCTCCTTCTCTTTTATATCGACCATATTTTTAAACTCCATTTTCATTTTATCCCAGTCACTAGATATAACTTATGATATTTTTATCTTCTCTAGTAATTCTCAAATAATTTCTAATACCCATTCCTTAAATTCCTCTCCTTTTAACAGGTAGGTAGGAAAATGCCAGTGTCTTTTTTACTTCATTACCCTGTATTTTTATCTTAGTTTTTATAGCTGCATGATCAGAAATAGGTATTGAATGTGAGCTGAAGTTCCAATTAAATGCACATCTTCCTATAAAAATATAATTTCTGTCTAGTCTAGTCCAGTTATTGTTTCTTGGGTATAATATGTAAATTCTGTCCACGTTCCTACTACTGAATTCACATCATCCATACCAAATATTTTCATAAATTCCTTCAGAAATCTACCCTCTTTTGTTATATTGTCCCTTCTAGGTTTCCCATACAGCTTCACTATTGCAAATGAAATTCCAGTCCCCACTTATAAAATAATAATCCCTGCTGAAAGCTGTTTATTTCACTCCAAATTTTTTAAGCTCCATGATAGTTTTTGGTGGAATATAAACACATGCCATTGTAATCCTCCTGTCTTGCCAATAGCCCCTTACTGCTACAAATCTACCATTTTTGTCTTTATTTTTCTGATGTGTCACTATTGGAGCTCCTCTAGCATTTAGTATAATTATGCCCCTTTTCCTCTGTCCATGATGTTCTGCTGAATATCCATTCTGAAAGCCTCTTTTTGTCAAATTCACATGCTCATTTCTTTCCAAGTGTGGCTGGTGCAGCATTGCTATTTTTACAGTGCATTTCTTTATGTAATTCAATATTCTCTCCTTTTTTATGTATACCTTAAGGCCATTCACCTTCCAAGATAATGTGGGTAGCATAGCCATCTATTGTACACAACAGGTTTTTTGAATATATATTTCCAGCTTTTGTGTTATATGCAGGCTGAATTTTTGTACAGTTGTTTTGTCTCATCTCCATTTGAACCTGTATCACATTTTTTCAAGACTTTTTGTTTTAATGACCCTCAAACAAAAAAAAAACTAAATACAAAACATACTGCCCCCTGTTAATTTGGAACAAACAGACACAACTGTGTACATTTTCAAAACATGAAGTTTAACCCTCCAGAAGGGAACAGTTGCCCCAAATTTATGGCTGCACCTACAGGCATTATCTAACGTTAAATTTAGGTTACCCATGTTGAAGCATATTCTACAGCCTGTGCTCCCACTTACACTGATTGCTGTCTGTTCTTTTCTTGCCTATTTCTTCACCTCCCATATATGAAAAACAACTTGTATACTTTCAGAAAACACTAACTTTTAACCCTAAGAAAATGTGCACTAACGATCTTTAAATAAAACTAAATTGTACACAGTTCTGTTAACTGCATTAAATTGAAGGCTGCTTAGGAGGTTATTACCTGTTGTTCACTTCACAGATAATTGTTTTACTGAACTGCTTGCCATTGTGCCTTTACATTTTGCATTTCTGTCAGCAAATAATACGCTGAATTCTCAAGATTAACCGGATATACCTGCAAACAGCTTGTCTCCATGTAAATGTACTGGGTAGTGAGTATTTGTAAATTTCACTCAGAAATGAATGCATAGCTGCCCTCAGCTGCAGACATCTCAACCCACTGAACATTTGCCAGTGGAAAACAAAGAAGCTAATATCTTTGCAGTTGTAAGAAGCCTAGCATTTTCATTGCTTTCATCATTTTGTCTTATTTTTAAAGCCTGCATCCTACATGCTTACAAAAAAACCTGTTTGCAGCTTAAGCCAAAGATAGTAATCTAGACAGTCACTGTTGTAAAATAAAAAGAGAAAATATTCTGTATCAGCACGTTATATCTGGCTGTTTAACAACATAATATTTTCCTAATACTTTTCTGTATATTTCCAAATTACAAATGGATCTGTTCCTGCCATGATCCAACATAACTGCACCCCCCATTCTGTCTTTCATCCCGATACCACCCTTGCTTATATTCCCCCTCTCCTTTGCAATTTCTCTTCCCATTATATACTTTGTATATGTATCAACACTTTATATTTGCCTGTTTAATGACATATTCTGTATATTTTCATAATGCAAATGTTATTTTTTTTTGTTTCCTTAAATTTAACAGTATTTTTTATCATAAGCTTCCTCAACTAAGTGATATCACAGTTTATGTTTAATGTACCCATTTTTATGTTCATTGTCTTGAGCTTTTCTTCTCTAGCCTCTGCTGAAAATGGACTCTAGCTCAGTTGAACAAACCAGGTTAACGAATGTCAATATAAAATAAATAAAGTAAAGTTCCACTTATAATATAATTAGTGCACTTTTACACCCCAACCCCACCCCAGCAGCCCAAGATCACTTGCTTTTGTCCATCCTTTTTTTCTTTTGCTGTGCTGTAAAACCTATATTTCTTACAACTAAAAATGGACTTGTTTGGGTTAATATCGTAAACACATACATCAGTCACTGAAAAGTCTCCCCCTACATTTAAAATACCCCTGACTATAGAATACACAGAATTATTTTACTTTATATAACATGCAGTTTATATCATGAAATGTTTTATACAAATGTTAAAGGAAAACTCCACCCTCTCCTACAGTTTAACTCACTCTTTAGGTTTCTTTTCTCCCTACAGTATGGTTCCAGCATTGTGTAGCTACCAAAAACATGCTTGTACTTTTTAAAACTTTTATTTCCTTGCATTGGAATCGAAGGAAGGGAAAGCCCACCTACTTTTTTGTAAGCTCAGCTTCTCACATACTTTGCAGAGGAATTTGTCTCCACATGCATGACATATCATAGACACAGTTAAATCTGTAGTTTACCCTGTCAGGTGCTGATGTCAGTCTTAGATGGGCAATTAATCCTGCCAATGTCAGGAAGCCAACGGCTGATATAAAAAAGAAAGCTGTGGAACTGTTTTCCACTGTTTTTATTGCAGAGAGGAGGAGAACTTAACACTCTCCTTTCATACAATGTTGACAGGCGTCCCTATTTGAGCAGGACTGCCCTGAGATCAACAGTCCAATCCCGAGTACCAGACTGCCAGTTAAAATCCTGGCAATAGAGCCTCCACTTTGTGATTTTTGATTGGCTTGTATACCGGCATACTGGCTAGTCATAAATTGCAAAGCGGACCCACTTCTGTTCAATGCGGAACAGCTGGCTGTCCGACATAGAACAGAAGAGGCTCCACTGTGTGATTTTTGATTGGCTCATATACTGGCATACGAGCCAATCAAAAGTTGCACAGCGGAGTCTCTTCTGTTCAATGCAGAAGTGCCTGCTTCATATGAAAGATCTTTTTTTTTTTTTTTTTGTTTTTTTGTTTTTTGTTTTTTTGGTCCCTACCTGGCCATTTAAAAATCTGGCAACCCTGCTTTCATAGCAAAACAAAGCAGTTAGATCAGTTGGGGTTAAAGGCACTTTCACGTCTTCTGATAAATTTGCAAAAGCAGCCACACAGTATTGAAATGCTAAGCTTTGAATGTTGGTTATTTATAATAGTTTATATGCTACGATAACTTAAATGTAGTATCAAAGATTTCTGTGACATTTAGAGAAAAGTCAGAAAATATTTTTCTTGTAAAGTACCAACACATTTACCATTTTCAAGCCCTGTTCTTATCTGAGTGTGTGTTTGTGTTTATGTGTAGATACACATGTACAGTTACACAAAATTTCCATTTTGATTTGTTTTTGTTGAAAGGACATGAAGTACACGCACTGACATATAATCTAGTTCTCCTTTACAGACAGACAGACACACACACACATGTTCTTGTATGCCTGTACTTTATACACATACATACTCTCTCTCTACATGTATGTGTATATATATATATATATATATATATATATATATATATATATATATATATATATATATATATATATATATATATATATATATATATATATATACACACACACATACATGTATGTTTGTAAGTGTGCAGTATGGGTGTGTACAATTCGTTATTTGTAATAAACAACATAGTAGAGTTCAGCATTATTAATGCATACATTCTAGTAAATGTTGCTTAATGTTTTATTGGTCACTATCACACATTGGCTGTGTGTTGTACTTGCAGTCATAGTCAGTGTCTTTATGTCAGTATTTTTTTCTTTGTATTTCTAAGTGCATTTAGTTGTTATTATCTTTGCCAGTGTAGCCCAAGTCGTGGCTAAAAAGTGTCCTGGGACCAGTTCACTTTCCTGGTTATCAAAGTGTAAATAAATATGAAATAGAAAAAAGGAGGGCGAACATGACAGAAATAATTAAGGAACTAGGAAAGCACATTTCAATTCTGCATTATTCATGAGAGAGAAAAAACTTCCCACTGAAGGCATTGGGAAGTAGCAGACAGACTTAGTTTGGAGTCCTACTAGTCGCTTGTAAATATACAGCAGGGATCAATTACCGCAGTGAGAGTTTTCACACCACAGCATGAAAGTGTGGGGGAAGGTCTGTGAATTCTTTTAGAACTACAAAATTATTCCATTACAAAAGCATATTATTTACCTACTTTCTTTTGCTGGAAGTAGCTAACAGCTATTTATAGCATCGAGCAAGCTCTAACAGACACATACATGAGGGTCAGTCAGGGAAACATAGAAGTAGCTCTGTTACAGAAGTTGTGTTTAGATTGACAGTGCTTCACAGTCCTGCCATTTTAATCTCAATGGCATGAGAAAACAGTATCACTTCCTTATGTCTAGCATGAGTAATATAAAGAGGACTTGAAATGTATTCTGAGAAGAAGTAATGAAAGCAAGAAAACAAGACCATGTTACCAAGGCAGGCCCCATCACCTGCCATTATGAGGGAAACGCATTAAAATTGTAAAATAAGTACTTGGCATGATTCTGAGACATTAAAATAGCTCAGAAAACAAAGATACAATGACATAAATATGTTTTTTGAGTTCTAAGATAGAGGTTTCCTTCAGTAAGCACAGGATTTGTTTTACTTAGTTTTCCCTCTTTTAGTGTCCTTCTAAATATTGATGTTATAAAGTGGAGTATATGCTTTACAGTCCACCCACAAGTTTAACAAGGTCAACAAAAGTCCAGTGTTTTTTTAATCCACTTTTTCTTACAAAACCATATTTCACAAATGTGATAGGATGGTTTATAGTCTTTAATTTATTCACTGATTTCAGAGTTGCTGGTCTTCTCTTTCATGTCCATCTCCCACTGCCAGATTCTGGTTCAAGTCCAAGGTACTGCTGATTCTTCTAGTCAGTTCCCATGCTTTTTTTCTGTCTTTCAAGAATGTTCCTTTGGAACATTGGAAAAGGTTTCACTGGTAAAATCTCTCTATGAACTTTACCATCAGAAGAATAAGAAGCAGAATCCCCTTCTGCTTGCTGGCTCACTTTTCTGTTGAGTAAACGTGTTTATTTCCTCCTTAGCCTGCTCTGTGTCAAAAATGACTTTCATCCTCCATACGAAAACACTTTGAAGTCAGCTGGATACAGCAGCTTGAACCTCACACCTGCCTGTTGATGTTACCTGGTTTCTGGGATAAATTTGCTTCATTTCTGCCTTGGGTGTACAGTGAATATTTATGGTCTACAAACACTCAGCAATTTTTAATACTTTGCCCTTCCGCCACAGTTTTGTCAAGATCAACTCTCTCTGCTGGTATATTGCATTTTTATTAATATAGGTCCTGGCTGCTTTCTCATGGCCAGGTGTGGAAAATCCATTCTATGCACCTTTTCAGTTAACATATTCTGCCATGGAACACCAGTCCATTTGCTTGTTTGTGCTCTCATAAAATTAATACAGTCTGTTCTTTCCAGTTTCTCTGGTACAGCAGAAAATCTCATGTTTACTCTAGTGCTGTGTCCTCTAATTCTACTATTTTTTTAAACTGTTCTTTTTGAGAAACATAATATTTAACCATCTTTTTGTTCATGTTAACCTCTGATTTTGGCAGTTTTATCAGTTCATCTGAATGGCTATTTAAAGTTTCTACTATTTTTCTCTTTTGTTTGAAATAATGTATTCCTTCAATGTTTCATTTCTTTTAATCACCTCTGGGTATATTTATATATTTTTCTTTAAATTACTGCAAGCCATGTCTTGAACCAAAGCTGAAGCCTAAACTGCATTTTGCCGAACAGCTGCAGAATCCTTCCCAATGTTTTCTCGTTACCTTTTTGTTTGATTTTCTTTCTGGTTTTCCAAATTTGTACTTTGCTCACATCCAGGCAGTGTCCTTAATAGCAAGTAACTGAATTTTACCCAAAAAAGAAATTTTCAATGGCACTCAGTTTTCTCAGTTTCTGTTTTCTCTCTGGGAGAGCTGAATTTATGCTGTTGATTGGTGTGCAGCCATCTTGGAAGTCCCATACCCAGTTTATATTTTCAAGAAGAACAGAGGGGGAAGGTTGAGTGGAGAAAGTGATGGGTAGGAATGTGAGTATAGGGATGGCAGCAGAGGCATGCAAAGACCAACAGTGGAAGTGTTAATACAGATTGTTTGAGGTCCACAAAAGAGATGCACAGACAGACAGTGGGGAGGACACTTGGTGATATGGAGGATCAGACAATCGGACTACAAACTGAGGAAGGAAATTAGACACAAAGAAAGTGAACTCCGTGATGGGGGAATAGGGTGGGGTGTGTGGCTGAGTGCTGTACAGCACAGTTTTAAACCCAGCCTAAGGTCTTTTACCTCCATACCTCTATTGTGGCCAGGCCCAACTTGTCTTGGTTTGCTGGTCAGAGCCATGTATCTTTGCAGATCTGCAGTCACATAAGGGAATGCTCTGGGCTGCTGAAATGGGTAACTGACCACCTATTCAGCAAGGTCTTCCACCAGGCCTTCCACCTCCTGCCGGGTGACATAACAAGACCCTCTATCAATGCCTGACAACCCCCAAAAGACAGACCACCAGAGCGCACAAGGAAGTCCTCCATGTATTACCTTGCAGTGAGGTGGACTTGGGTATTCAGCATATGATGGATGGAAGTTGCTGTGGCCACTGCCGCACCACATCCACTGCCACAGAGGACACTGCAAGAAATATGAATGTGAATAGAGAGAAACAAAATGACAAAGGAATGAAGAAAAGACCATAATAAGGAGACAAATGCATTAGCACTTATTAATAATAAGTGATAAACAGGATGGCAACATGAGTCATGCAGGAGTAAAATTCTTTAGCAAGCCAAAAACGACAAAAAGACCTGGTGCAAATTTAACACAAATGTATGAACGCCACACGGGGCAAGATGACCTGCTACTTAACCATCCCCCATGGGTAGAGCAGTGACATTCTCCTTGAGTGGTCGACGGTGTGATTATAATAGACAGTGAAGATGGGCTGAACAGATCCCTGAACATGTAATGCCCAGCCTGAAGGAGCTCAGCAGGAGGTGATAGACATGGTCTACCACACGATGGCCTGCACAGCACCAGAAAGACCATGCTGTGTATACCTTGCCATAGAATTCCACAATGAGAGCACTTGGGACTGTGCAACATGATGGTAATATCATGTCATGACATATGACAACCAGTGTGAATCACCTCCCAACAGCCTATCAAATGCATGTTCATAGTATGCCAAGTGTGACTGACAAAGAGTGGGCATTAAAATGACCCATGTAACACTAAGGCTTGGCAGGCTGAAAGAGGCATTGTGCAGTAATGCCAGGAAGGATTGATATGGACATGGCACTGAATTTTGCCAGTCAGTCTGATCCAAAGCAGACTATGATGCCCGAGATGGTGGTGGCACACCAGGTCTCAGCCTAGTCTGCATCACCATAACACTGGTGGGAATCCCTGGAAGCTGGGTTCGCAGAAGAAGAGTTCAACTTGAAGTTACAAGGTATGTGACATGCAAAGCAAAGCTGTAAACTGTGGTGTAAATAATTAGCAGCATTACAGACAGGGACAGTGAAGCAGGTGCTTGACAGATAATGTAGCCTTAACAACAATGCATATTCCAGTGCATTGACAGATGAACTTGCCTATTCTAGCATATCAGCTAGTTGTCCTCTTATCTCATCAAGTACTGAAAAACAAAATAAAATCCAGGAACACCAGTATAGTTGAACAAGAATGCTTACCTATGTCTGTGTAACTACCACTTACTAATACTCACTGTAGAACAGTTTTTGTTTCTCTTCCCATTGACTAAGAAGGACATAGAAGCATCGGTTACAGTAATGATACCAGCGTTGCTCAGCAGTGCAGATGATGCCTGTGCCATCCTTCATTATTCTGACAAAGTAGTACTAGGCATGAATATTGTACCCTCATAATAGCTGCCCATCAGGCGCTCATAGTGGTGCCAGTGCTGGAGGTTCAGGAAACTTTTAGTCTGTTGCAGACTTGGACCCTTCAAGGCCCTTCACAGGTTGATATTGGGCAGAAGATGGCAACAGATTCATATTGATGCATGTCATGCAAGCCACATGATGTGCATCCATGGGCAGTATAACAACACAATATAGCCCAATTTCACCACATAATAATGCTTCAGCACTAGTGCTTCTCAGGGATAGGGGGATCCAAATGCAGTGGACATAAAGTATCATCTGTATATGTACTGTGTTGGTGGCATAGCACCTCTAGAAACTGAAAAAGTAATATAAAGAAGTGTTTGGCCACAGGAAAGTTATAGTGTGCCCACACATGCACACACTGCTTTGCAGTCTACTGTGCATGTGCTTGGGCATGCATGAATCTCACTGCATAGTCTGATGCCGGTACCCATTGTGCAAAACTGGAGCCCTTTACCTTAAATTTTCTGATTATTGTAATTGGTGCCTTACATTGCCTGAAACTGCACAGTATAAATAGATGCCTTTGTTGTGGTGCTCAATTGTGTTCATCGCACTGATGTTCTGTGGAACAGAGTGTGGATCTCAAAGTATTGACATTGGTCTACAGAGTTTGCTTTGGTAATGGTACATAGGTCGGTATCAGGTGGAGAGAGTGACTTGATGACTATTTGAGATTTTTTGTGTTTTTTTCAATGGGAGGATTGCTCCTTAGCAACCTGCTGTCTGGGGAAAGTGAGCACATAGAGAGTAGTTACAGATGTCTGCATTAAGTAAGTTCATTCATTGGTCTACAGAGTACAGAATGTGTGATGAACATCTGCCATAGCAAGTGCACACAGGCCTTTGGCTGGTGGGGGTGAGCAACTGGGTAACTGTGTGATTCTTTTATTGTTGCAGGAGAGGGGGAGGTTGCTCCACAGTAACTTACTGACAAGGGAATGAAAAACACAAGGAGAGTTACAGTGATGAATTTAATACAGTGCACAGGTGTCGTACGTACCTAACTTTAGACATAATATAAGCAATCTTATCATCAATTTGAAATTATACACAAGACGACTTAATTTAAAGTTATACTTTATGAACAAATCCAACATAGACAGAGAGAGGCAGATCATAACAGTTAAGAGGAGTAGTTTATTTATTCCACCATATAACCCCTTGGTACTAGCTTTTGAACGTTTATGTACCTCCCAAATGAGAAGAGTGATTGAAACAAGGAAGCACACTAATAATAATAAAAATTTAACACCTGCAGAAGAATTCTGCTTAAAGGAACTTTCAACCAACAGTCAATATAGAGTTATGAAACTGGACAAGGGAGGTTGGGTAGTCATTATGTCAAATACAGACTACACTTGGAATATGCAGAACATACTGCAGGATTCTGACACCTATGATTTGGTGTCTAAATTTGATGTTCAGAGGGCATACACAAAGATTGATTGGCAAGTTTATGATTTTTTTTGTGAAGCAATAATCAACCATGATGAACATATTTACTTGTCAGTAGAACATCCAGTTATGCCCAGTCTGTTCGGTATTCCCAAGATACACAAGGACAGTACCAACCCTCCCTTTAGACCAATTGTGGCAGCCAGAGAATCAAAAACGAAACCCCTGGCAGCATACATTGACATTGTTAGTAAAAACATTCTTGACTATATACCACACATATTAAAGGACTCTTGGCATTGTTTGGACTGCCTAAAGACTTTGCTAAACATGACCTTGGGGAACATTTGGTTTGTTACAGTTGATATAACAAACTTATTTTCAGTAATACCTCATGACTGTGTAGATGAAGTACAGTACCAAGCCACGTAAGAAACATCCAATATCCACGAAAAGCTGCTGTAACAGGAACAAAACACGTTGGCAATTCTTAGGATCAACAAGGTAGTTTATTGGAAGTAAAAAATGAGCGCTTTCGCGTGGTCCATCCACGCTTCATCAGATAATACCTCATGACATAGGTTTGGAATGGTTTTCTAGAAGTTTGGCCAAATATAGCCACATACACGAAGTAAAAAGAAGTTTATTGGTTGATTTAATGCAGATTGTCTTAGAAAACAACTACATTCAGTTTGAGGGTGAATTTTACAAACAATGCACAGGAGTAGCAATGGGAGCTAGATGTGCTCCCATTTATGCCAACCTAGTACTAGCTGATTGGGAGGACCAATATGTTTTGACATCTACTTATGCATCCAAGATGATTATTTATTTAAGGTTTTTGGATGACATACTATTCTTATGGAAGGGTTCTCGAGATGAGTTGGAGGATTTTATAGTTTATTTAAACCACACTACAACATTTTTGAAGTTTACTAGTAAGGTTGATAAAAGCTCGATAGATTTTCTGGACTTGCATTTATACACCAGAGATGGGAGGATAGAATCAAGTGTATTTAGGAAAAAGACATACAGTAACACCTTTTTACACTACAAGAGCTGTCACCCACACTATGATAAGAAAACTATGATAAGAAAACCGTAGTAAAAGGCCAGGTGATTAGGGCATCTCGTATAGTAAGTGAGGATATTACATTCTTAGAGGAAATAGAGACACTAATTGGTTTATTTGCAAAAAGAGGTTACCCCATGGATTTATTAATGTCAACTAAACACGACATTATTCAAAGAAGGGGAACAGACTTTAAACCAATCTTATTAGACAAATCAAGAGATACAGAAAAGATCTCTGGATATCAGCAAAAACATAACGACATGCAGATGGGTATGGTGTTGCGGTACAACACCATGTCTGGTAAGTTGAAGGAAGTTATTGAAACAGGATGGCATAATATATTTTCTACAGACATGTTACACATTTTAGGGGATGGCCCAAAATTTATAAACAGTAGGGGTGTTAACATCAAGGAACTTCTGGAGAAAATAACAAAACCCATCAAAAGGAGCACTCCTGGAGACCTGTCCTAGATTTGTCCTTTCTAAACGCCATTGTAAAAATTCCTAAATTCAAAATGTTCACCTTATGGGTTGGTCCTAGCGTTGTTTCTAGACATTGTTTCATGGTGACTCTGGATTGTAAGGATGCTTATCATATTACTGTTGCTCCCAATTCCCAGGATGGATTTCTGATTTCCCATCCATTGATCAAAATTATGCTTAAATAGGGTTAGGGATGGATTGTGCTTCCATGGATAGGGAGCCTTTTCCAGAGCATGGGGATACTCTGAGATACATATCTGTCTCACCAACATGTTTTTTTATGCTGCAAACAAAATTTAAATCCTTGGATCTAGTGGTTCTGATGCTGTTCATTTTGGAGATGTGCAAAAGATCCATTAGAGCTGGATCTGATGGTGCCTTGTATGCTAAACATAGATCACCTCTTAGTAACCCGTAGGAGATCAGGTATAGAGATAAGGCTTTAAGGGTGTCTGTATTAGGACAATATGTTTATACCCTGGATTCTTTGGTACAGAACCTTTTTGTTACATACGTCTGATCAGGTACATGCTTAAAGGGCATTGTACAAAATGATGGGTCTGATAAGGACCGAATAAAGTGGCAATATGACCTCTCTGAATTTGGACGCCATACCCTTACTGATAAATTGGGCAATGTAGAATGATTTTCTTTCTACTTTGGTCACATGTTGATCAAAGCCCAGATTACTGTCTACATATGTTGCTAGATCCCTGACTTACTGGATCAATTCTTAGGAGTGTCATATCAATGTAATTAGCCTGGTGGCCGTTTTCCCAGCCAGCTCTAAAACATTCACTAGAAGCAACACCAAACACCACACATATGCCTATACACAGGAAATTTTTGAAATTTGCAGTGTCTGGCTTACTTACATTAACAGTTTTTTTTTTTGCATTACCCTTTGGGCTGTCTGCTATACCTTGAATGTTTACAAAGTGTCTGGCCGCAAAGATTACCTATTGCAAATCCCCATCCACATTTTTCCTTATTTAAATGACTTGCTGATTTCTGCAGATTCTTTATCCAGGTGTTTGTGGAGTTCTTTGACAAGGTTGCATCCCTCCTTTCCCACCTTGGCTTTAAATTTAACCTTCAAAAGTCCTTCCTCAAACCCTATCAGTGAATTGTTTTCTTGGGGATAGACACCATAAAAAGGATGGCCTTGCTTTCAGAAGACAAAGTTCTGACTTATCAAGGCATTTTCTTGGATTTCTGTCTTCTAGACATGGCTTCAGCAAGAGAGTTTCTCAAAGTTCTAGGCCTCATGGCATCAGTGATCCTTATGATACCACTAGCCAGACTACATATGAGAAAAATTCAGTAGTAATTGAAGAACATTTGGACCCAGCACCTTCATTCCTTGGATTTTCAGGTACTGGAATTAGTGAAACAGGAGCTGCAGTGGTAGAAGGATCAACTGATTCTGAATCTAGGACTCCCTTTCTGATTTCACACAGGGAGTAGTGTTGATGGGAGTTCAAGTGCAAGACTTGTGGGGTCCTCAGGACACACCAAAGCAAGTAAATATAAAAGAGATATTGGCAGTGATTCACACCTTAAAAGTTCTTCAACTTATGGACTCTGGGTCTTCATCTAGTAATCACAGACAAAAACTGTTGTGATGTGGTACCTGGACAAGCAAGGCGGTACAAGGCCATACCCTGTTTGCCGGTTGGCATTGATGGCTTGGGATCTGGCTTTACAACATTTTCTGACTCTTCAGGCCTTGTACATTCTGTCAGAGTAAAACACAGTGGCAGGTAGACTAATCAGATCCTGAACAGACCCTCACGAGTGGAAGCTCCATGTTGAGGCCTTCTAGGACTTGATCCAGATCTGGAGAACACCTTAAATAGATCTGTTTGCTGCATTTCAAAACAGACAACTGAAAAATTGTGTTCAAGACGTCTTTGCAGCCATTCTTGGAAGACTGACTCTATCTTTCTCATGGTCGAGAATGTTCCTGTTTGCATTTCTATCCTTTCCAGTGATTCCCAAGGTATTGCAAAGCTTCAGAAGAATTACCAGGGATCATTGTGGTAACCCCCTTTTGGCCCAGGCAAAGTTGGTTCTCCCTATTAATGGGATTGGCCAAGAGCAATTACCACAAGCTTCCTCACAGACTGGATCTGCTGACTCAGCATCAGGGTCAAACTGTATACCCCAAGTTAAGAGCAATTGCAGCTGACAGCCTTGATGATTCTGTTTTGATACCTTTTAGGTACTTGTTCCTTGAGAATGTGCAGCATGTATTTAAGGAGGCAAGAAAATATACAACTAGAAAGTACTGCGATTACAAGTAGAAGAGGTTTTCTAGGTAGTGCCAAAACAGTAATGGAAGTCCTGAAAGGGTTTCAACCCCTCTGGTTTTGAAATTTTGTGTGAGCTACTTAGAAATGGACTGTCACATGCTTCTATCAAAGTGCATCTTGCTGCCATCTCAGCTTGTCTGCCCATAGATCCCGCTCTTTCGTCTCTTTTTGTGGTCAGTTTATGAAAGGAATGTTGCACGTTAGACCCTTTTGAAAGCAAATTCTTCCTCTGTGGGATATCAACTTTTTTCTTATAAAGTTGACCTTCCCTTCTTTTGAGCCTGCCCCTCAGGCTGATTTACACAGTTCATTACTTGGAAGACTGTTTTCCTTATTGCTCTAAAAAAAAAAACTAAAGAACAGCTCCGAGTATGCTAATCGCAAACCATTAAATACATTTCTCTGACTCTTCAGGCCTCGCACATTCCATCAGAGCAAAACACAGCACTTTCGTCCCAGAATTACAGGACTTCATCAGAACAGTTCTAGTGTAAAATAGTTTGATAAAAGTAAACGATTTTTTAATTGGAATTGCTGGAAGGGGTGGTGTATTTGAATGTCAGACATGCCTCGGCTACAGTATTGTCAAAACTGAGAGGAAATTTAAGGAGCACATTTATGAACACATGTATGTTGTAGAAAAAGGGAAAACACGCAATGCACTTTTATAGACACACAGCAGAATTTCCCTCTCCTCGGTTTTTATTTTTTGCATTGGATAGACTGAATATCAGTACGAGGGATGATCCTTGGGAATGGTTTCTGGAATAGAGAGTTATGGTGGCAGTTGTTAGATGCTTGTAGCTACCCTGGTTAGAATGATGTGGTTTTGATAACTTGTCTTCTTAAATTGCAGTCACTGGAAATTTGATTGTTTAGGACAATATGTTTAATCAATGGTTTATTTTTTACATATAAAAAGTTAAATCTATAAACAATTTGTTTTTGTTACGCAGAGTGTGTTTTTTAATTGGGTCTTGTTGGGTGCATTGGTATTGATGGATGTTTCTATTGGTTAAAACGCACACATGATCAGTTTTTGAAACATTTATAAAAGGGAGGATTCATTCTCTTCATCATGCTCTGATGAAGTCCAGTAATGCTGGGATGAAAGCATTTAATTTGTATATTTACTAACGTATTTAATAAACTGCGGTGGTGGTGCTGCAGTAGCATTGTTGCCTCACAGTTAGACATTGCCCGTTCGATTCTCAGTTAGAGCGTCTTCTGTGTAGCGACATGCGTGAATGGGCGTTCCTTCGTTGAAGGTTGTGCGTTAGGCCCGGCAAGCCAGTACGTAAAAATCTACTGCCAATCATTAGCGGACCGGAGTTCTGCTGTGGCGACCCCTAACTGGGAAAAGCCGAAAGACACAAACAAACTAAAGTATTTAATGGTTGTGATTGGTGTCCTCTGAGGTATTCTTTTGTTGTTTTTACAGTTTGTGATTCCACCTCACTTTTTCCTTATTCATTGCTCTAACATCTGTAAGGTGAATCACTGAGCTGCAAGCCTTCGTGGTGGACCAGCCCTATGTGATTTTTCACAACGTGGTTGTGTGATGCACTAATCCATCACTCATGCCCAAAGTTGTTTCTGAATTTGCCTTTAATCAAGCCATCAGTCTGGCAGTGTTCTGTTGTGATCCAAAAAACAAGGGCCAAAAAATCCTACATACTTTGGATGCTCACGGGCAGCTCAGGTACTACCTTGACGGAACAAAGCCCATTATGAATTCACAGCAGTTGTTTGTTTCCTTTATGGGAGCTAAGAAAGATCAACCTGTTTGTAAGCGAGGTATTGCTCAGTGGTTGTCCTGTGTTATTGTTTTCTGTTACTCTCACCATGGCAAATCTCTTCCAAGCAATGTTAAGGCTGACTTGACTACGGCCTTATCTTCTGTGATTGCATATTGGAAGGGGTTGGACTCCAGAAGCATTCCATAGACAGCATCTTGGCCCTGTGTTCATATCTTCACAGAGTTCTATAAACTGGGTTCCTTTTCGAGGTCCACAAGCGGGCTTTGCTAAGACCAATCTCCAGAGGATCCCGGATCCTTATCCTTCCCCCTTCCAGGTAGGGTCAACTTTGGGACTCTACCTAAAATGCTTTTGAGGCAGTGGGGATGATGAACATAGTACAGTTATGCAATCCTGCTACCTGTAATAGTAGATGTTTGAATTCCTTCTTCTTTGTAATGTTCACACAATCCTCAGTGCAACAGTATTGCCACATTATTTTGCCTTTAAATATACAGGCCCTCTGACATGAGTCTATTACACTGAGCAACAATACATGCAACTATTTCCAGTTCTTTTTAACAGAACCTGCATTTATCTCTTTCCCTTTCTATGGATTTTGTAAACCAATGTGTGCATAATCCACTGTCATTGGCAACCATTATTAGCCTTTTATCTTTTGGTTTCAGTTCACCTGTCCTTAACCATTCATGCATAAAATTTTGGTCAACATTGACTTGTTCTAGGAGATCACTGCACTTGCCACTATACTTATTGATTTTTCCAGTTTCCTTTCCTTTCTTATCTGATCGTTTTCCTTGTATTATTTCCTTTTCCTTGTATTATTTCTTTTGTGTTTGGCACATTCAGTTGTTTTCTGATTTTTCTCTGCTTCTGCTGTAATTTCTATTCCCACTTGATACCGAACTGCTTCTGCTAAACTAACCAAAGATGTCAGTTTACATTTCTTTTCCTCGTGTTTTTAAAGCTTTCACTGTTTTTGTGTGTGTTGATGTCAGCAGATATGTATGCTGTCTCAGGATTACAGCTCTATACATGTAATAAATTTTGGGGAGGCCCATACCTCCTTCAGAATGAGGATGAAACTTCCTTCTTGTTTTCCTCTCCAACCAATCCATTATCTTTTGGGGCCAGTCAGTCACCCCAAAACTGCAAGTTAAAACAGGAAGTGCAAAGTGATTTATAGCATGGACTTTGTTCCTAGATAGTGCAGTTTTCAGTATCAGTTTTAATCTTTTAAAGTATTCTTTACTGATCTTTATTCTCATTTGTTCATGTTTTATTGTTGCTCCTCCATTTATTCTTTTATATTCATACATCCTCCCTGCTCAAGTTCCTATGTATATAACATTCATGTCCCACGTCAGTATTTTTTCATGCTGCAGCTTTCCTAAATAGTAGCCGTAGCCCAATCTGTTAAGTAAGCAGCTTAATTTGTTCAGGGCAGTACAAAACATTAGTGATGACAAAGAATGACCCTGGAATATCCCCCCTTTAGATTTTTATCCCTGGGATAATAATTTGCCCTTTGTCATGGTTCACAGTCACTGTAATGCAGTTGATCAATGTGGGGTGTATCTTGTACATTTGTAAACATCCCTTTATCTGTGAATGTGGGATATTGTCAAATGCTTTTTTTTTTTTTTTTTTTGTAGTTTATCCACACCATACTTAAATTCTTCCCCCTTTTTACGGTTCTCTTATGGCTTTATTAAGCAACAAATGATCCTTTGTCTATGACTTTCTTTTGTTAGCCTTTTGGTTAGTTGCCATAACTGAGTTTTTTTTTTTCTAAATGACAAGTTATTGGTCTGTAGTTCTTAGGATGGCTTGCAGGTAAGGAGTGTTGCTCTTCCTGTTAACAATGTTGTTGTCTGTTCAGCATGCACATATAAATAATTCTTACTTCAAGCTAAATCCTTCTGTAAAGATGTTAATACCTTTGGCCAGAAGTTGGATACTGCATCTGGGTCCAGGGTTTTACAATTAGAAACATTTCTTAATTTTGCCTCAATTTCTGTCGTTGTTACTTTATCCCATTTCATATCCTGTACCTTAGCACTCCTTACTGTTTCTTTTCATTCTGTCCATGCAGCATACTTGTTATGGTCAGCAGAGTATTCATAAATAATTATCCAAAATGTACCCATGTCTTCTTTTTTTTTGGTGTTTCTATTCCTTTTACTTTTTCCCAGTTCTGTGTAGAGTATTTTTGGGTCCTGAATGAACTACTTATTCTGTACTGTTTCTTTATATTTATCTCCATACCTTCTAAGTGCTTCTGCCTGTGCTTATATCTCAGGTTTGTTATTGGCAATAGTGTGTGATAAATCTTGGTCTGTTTTGATACTGTGTGTTGCTTTTTAACTGTGATATTTCTTGTCTTAATTGCTTTAAAGTTTTCTCTGATGCTTCCATAGTTACCTCTTATACGTTCCTTCCTTCCGGTAACCACGTTGTCCGTTATTAGTTTAGCTGCATAGTAATATATTCTATTTATTTGGGTTCTGTCACAAGCATGTTTTTTAATGGTCCTTATTGCTGTGTTCATCTCTTTTACCAGTCTTCTAACATATTGGGTCGTATTTATTTTTACTCCTGTTTCTTTCTTCTATTTTAACATGTCTGTCCATCTCTATTAAATCAAGCAGGTCTTCCCTTTAATCATTTTCTTCTGCACAGAGAGCATCTTCTTTGTTCTCTTTTTCCTGTGAGTCTTTTACAAAAAGTTCCAGTGTTCAGTGTCTGCGTACGCATGTATCCTGATGCCACTCTGGTGATTCTGTGTACCCTCACTAAACATTTTTTTAATGCATTTGCATGGGTTAAGGCTGAATAGGGTTGGTGGACCAGTCCACCCACCTGGTTATAACATTCTACCTATGAACCTATGTTGTTAAATTGTTCTTTTCTAGAATTGATTATATTTTCTCTCTCTCTAGATCATGTTTGTGAGTATAGGTCAATGAGAGTCATCATTCGTTTTTTTGTCTATTTTCCAGTTATTTTTTTCTTAGCACCTTCTAATTTCTCTGGATTTCCTGCCCTACGCAGCATTGGCCATCAAAGTATTTGCCTCTCTACTTAGGGATTTTTCCTGACATCTGGCCATTGCCCAGTTGGCAGTGGGTCTTCTTGTTTTGGGCCTGATCTTTGGTACATGTTGTATGTTTTTTCCCCATCTTGGATTTCCCATTAAAGAGTTTGCCTAATTTGACAGCTTTATGCAATGTGTTCATGTTGCACATTCTGGTTTCTACATTTGCTGTTTTGGCTGGTAAGTTGTTGCTTTGTACAACCTTTGGGAAATTATCTTTGTTGGATTCACCATACCTTGTACAGCTGTAGGCATCCATGGATCTTTGATGGAGATCTCCTCCCTCAATGGCAGAGAGCTTCACTGAGCTTCAGGTTCCTCTTACATTGCCTGCTTTCCTGGGTCTACAAATGTTGTTCTGTTCTACTCTAGGCCTGAGTTCTCCAGTCTTTCCATTGCAGATTTTGAAGGAAGTTTCCAGTGCGGTAGCATGAGTGCATTGTCCCAAGGCTGCCTTGATTTGTCTCTTCTTGTGGGTTCAGGCCTGACATTGGACCTTGCAATGGTGTCAACAGGTGTTGGACCCATTCCTGTGTAGCTGACACTAGACCAGGTGCAGACGGGGCAGATGTTAGGGCATTGTGTGAAACACCCCTCTGACAGCTGACTCAGTGATATTAATTCTCACCTTGCCTCTATGGGCTTGTCGTCCATTAAGGGAACAAATGCAGGTATTGCACCCCTCTACTATAGAAAAACACAAGCGTGTACAATAACTAAAGAATCCAAGTGGCGTACAAGACACGCTAACGCCAATGAGTGAAAAAGTCAACTGCTACACCGCCAGGCTATGAATCAGCCACAATGTTTGAACAGAGCTGTTCCGTAAGCACAAATTCCAAACTATTGTAAAATAAAACCGTTGTTTATTGCATAAAAATATCAATCCAAGTTAAGCGCTTTCACACACTAGATCGTGTGCTTCATCAGAACAATACTAACTAAATCTTGCACTCCTTAAATACATAACTTGGCGCCAAAAACATTTAGAAATATTTGAAAAAAATTTTTTTAAAGCCATATTACCACACAATATCTGCTAACAAATTCATTAACATTCATCCTAAAATGTGTACATATATTTATCTAAATATATTTTAAAAATGCACTTTTAAAATTACACAATTAAAATTGCTTTATATACTCCTAATGTATGTACTCAGCTATGTATATATATTTTGCAAGACACTGCCTACATATAATTCTAAATTGATTGTAAAACAGATTACCTAACAACTCATTGTGATGTGTACACATATAAAACATCCCATTCCCTTTTAAAAACTGATGCTTACTTTGTAACCTTCACCTACACATTTATACTTTAATTATAAATATATATACATACTTCATGCATACCTATAGTTCATAATAAATAATTCATAATAAATAATATATTTAAATAAATAAATAAATAAATAAATAAATAAATAAATAAATATACCTAACTATGGACAGGATTGTGTTTAACCTATTTCTAAAATATCCTATTTCAAAAATATCCTATTTCATAAATATTTTACTCATATTTCTAAAATGGGTTTAACTGGTATATGTTCATTTATACCTGGGTATGTGGTAGCATCTGTCATGATTTGCTAATAACATTCCCTAAATGCTAAAAGCCCCCTAATATTACCCCCTCTAGGATTGACCTTAATTACTTCCAGTATACAAAACCTAAACTGATGCTCAACTCCCTTGTTCATTATGTGTTTTGCTAGGGCATTTTTCTCATCTTTTTTCCTAATAGATTTGTCTCTTCTTGTGGGTTCAGGCCTGACATTGGACCTTGCAATGGTGTCAACAGGTGTTGGACCCATTCCTGTGTAGCTGACACTAGACCAGGTGCAGACGGGGCAGATGTTAGGGCATTGTGTGAAACACCCCTCTGACAGCTGACTCAGTGATATTAATTCTCACCTTGCCTCTATGGGCTTGTCGTCCATTAAGGGAACAAATGCAGGTATTGCACCCCTCTACTATAAGAGTGTTAAGGATGGTCTCCTTTTTTCTTCCTCTGAGGATTTTTCATGTCCAGGAGGCTGCCCTTGTGTCTTTTGAAGTGGAATTTTATTCAGCTCTTGGCTTGTTGGTTAATTGGAGTCTGAAGGAATCATTTCCTTGACCCCCTTCTGTATGAAGAATCTGACCTTAGTGAATTGTTGCAGGTGATGTTGGAAAGGGGTAAGTGACCCCCTAAGGATTGCTTCTCCCCACAGCCTTTCACAGTGAAAGCTTTTAGTTAAATCTGGCTGCTCTTCTGGTTGATTTTATCCTTCAGTTCAGGATTACTAAGGTCATGGAGAGGTCACCGTTACACTGTGTATTGTGTCTTTCAGTTGTATGATTTCTGTCAAAGGAGGGTGAAGGTTTTCACCCCTTACCTTGTGCCTCTGGGCATGGTTGTTACAGGTATGGTCACCTACCCAGACTGCCCAGTAACTGCTGCCATTTCACTTTGCTAGGAAGGAAATTCTGTGTTTCCTCATTTGGTTTCTATGCCTGTGAGATACAGGGCTCCGGCATGTTGATACTCATTTTTAGGAAGCTGTACATCTTCTCCAATCCTCCAGAGTGGCTGTTTCACGCCAGTGGAGGATTATTCTTTTGCAGCTACGGTATTTGAAGCAGTAGTCGGACTCAAGCAGGTGCTTGACTAGGCCATATACCAACCCCCATGTGGTTCTTGAGGTGGATGCCTTGCTGATCCTTTCCATACCAGGGGGGCTGGACTGTCAGTTCTTTGAGATTGCCTTAACAATTGCCTTTCATCTCTTATACCCTTGTCCGTCCAGTGCACGGGGATGTTTGCCTAGCTTCTCCTCTTCACCCACTTGTTTTTTTTGTTTCGCAATAGCTGTTTGTTGGGGTGTTAATTCTGCGTAAGCTGTGGTTGCGCCAGGGGTAGGCTTGCTTCCTTCACCCTGGTGCCTTACTCACTTAGGCCTCACTTTTCTTTACCTTTTTAGATAGGTGATTGTCAGTGAATGTTTAAACAGATCTTCCTTTCTGTGTTTATACTGTAGGGCAGACTTCCCCAGGCAAGGTACATATTCTGATTCTCCTGGAGCTCCTACTTGGACCAGTGGATGAACTTTGCTTTGACACTTTGTAGGTACTCTTTTGCTTGTGGTTATAAAGTTGAAAGGTCATTTAAGCCTAGTTTAATTTTCTGAGGAGATTGTGATGTTATTCAGTCCCTGTCATATCGAACAGTCTGTTTAAGGTGGCGATTATCCTGTAAAACTCACCATGACTTCTTGATCATTTCCTCGATAGCTCAGAGCCTGGTCATTGTTGGTTGTCTGCAGCATAATGGTCTTTGGTCTCCTTGTCTAGATCTGATGGACATGGAAAGCTACTTCCACATTCTTTCTTCCCTTTGATCTCCTTTGTGGATTGTTATAATTTAAGTGTATTTGCTGCTGTACAGGCTCTTCTTTCCTAGCCAGATCGAGTAGGTGGTGATTGCATGATTGTGATTCTTCTGGCCATTCTTTTATTAACTTTATTAGGACTGTGTACAAATGGAGTTCCTCTGGTGGGCAACAGCCTGTTCTCAGAACAAAGCTCTACCTTTCCGCCCACCGCTTGTCAGCCAGACTCTAACCACAGATGCCTCAGATGTGGCATGGGGGGCTCATCTGGAAGGCAGGGGCGTACAGGGGAGTTGGCGCAACCAGCAGTTCATCTGCACATAAACTTAAAAGAATTGATGGCAGTGCAGCAGGCCTTGCTGGCATTCAAGGACCTACTCTACCCTTGGACACTGCTGATCAGAATAGACAATACCACAGTCATGTGATACATCAACAAGCAAGAGGGGGCTCACTCTTACCCCTTGTGCAGACAAAGCATGAGACTGTGGCCCATAGCAGTATCCATGGGCTTACATCTAATAGCCCAGTATCTCCCAGGGAGGCTAAACTCTTTGGCGGATCATTTGAGCAGACGTGTTCTGGATCCTCACGAGTGGCAACTGAACAAGAACATTTTCCATCGCTGTTGAATTCAAGTGGCAGTGTTGGCCAGTTCTATGGGGAGGCCTTAAAATTCTTGTTGGGACATAGGAGTTGATTCAGGATAGGATTTCCCAGACTGTGTGATACCCGGTCTGGAGGTTAATCTCAGTTTTTCTTGGCTATGGCTGAGGATGTGCTGCCCTTTTGAATAGGTTTTAAAGCTGGTTCCCCATTGCTAGTGTCCTGTATCTGCTCTTCCCTTCAGCAACTTACCTGTGGTACTCACCCCCCACCTCAGCCGCTCATCTTGGCTGGCATATATCCCTTTATACAGGCCCATCTCCAAACTGTCTTGCATATGGCTCTGCAGACAATGTCTGTGGTTCAGTCTAGCTGGACATCTTTATGGGGCTAGGTTGTTTAGCACTACACTTGCTTGGGTGACTTCCCTGCTGTTGTCACTCAGGAGGTTTCTGTTATTTCCTTTCTGTGTGTTTTGTGGTTGCACTGTTATATGCTATTACTGGCCATCTGACTTCTCCACTGTCTGTGTTGTTTGGACTCTGGCCAATCTTCTTTTGAGTAGGGTCTGTTATTTCTGCAGTGCTTTATAGTGTAAACAGACACAAGCCCATTTCCCTGCACTGAAAAGGTCTGTGTTTCTGGGACACTGACCATCATGCTGGGTCTAGGTTGCCCACATTTCACAGTGTGGTGGTGAGTTCCCCATTCCTGCTGTCTAGGAAAGTTAGCTAGGGACTGTGTCCTGTGAGATGATGACTGATTTCTCTTAGCAGATGTGAAAGTTCTCTGTTTGATACTAGATCTGCTAGGATGATTCAGCCTTCCTTAACTAACCCCTCCTCCATCCCCTAGTCTAGGTAGAGGTTAACTTTTGTTGTCTTCTTTTATCAGCTTTGTCACAAACTGGAGAACTGAAGAGAGAGAGTTGCAGATGAAGGGTAGCTGCCTGTGTGGAGTGGGAAAGTTATATCAGCCAAGCAGAGTTTTCATGGTGTGTCTGCTCCTGCACGTTAATGAAAACTAAATCCTACTGGCAGATTTAGTGGTATATAGCTTTCATATATCCAGTATGTCTTACCAAGTATTTTTTGTCAGTATGCTGGATATTTTCCTCAAATCTAGCTGCAGTGTCCAGGGTAGGTGAGTTTTTTAAGCAGTAATAGAGCAGGTGCTAAGACTCTGTAAGCCAGGTTTTAGTTGAGTGAAACCGGTTTGTAGCTGACTATGAGCAGGAGTACTGCAAGTGTTTTTACAAAGAAGGGCAATATTTATTTATTTATTTGTTTTGTTAGTTAATCAGGAGAATGGACTGGTATATGATCCTTTTCAACCAGTTCCCAGGCCACAGTGCTGAGACAAGACATTACAAACATCCAACTTTACATAAATGATAATCTGTTTATGCAAGTGAATAGCGAGTAAACATAACATTAGTAACAGTATGCATAGTGAGTCAAAAAGAAAAAATAAATATATATTCCTGTTATGTAAACAAATTGATACAGAGAAACAAAGGTATTAAAGAATGTCTTAGCTACAAATAGCAATCTTAAAATTAAATTAAGTAGGTATTGACTATGTTGGAAGAATGTAATCGGTGTACTACAATGTTTACAAAGCATAACAGTACTGCAACTTGTAGCTAATATGTATAGGGAAAAAAAAGCGGTCCAGTTAGGATTTTTGAGGATACATTTTTTGGGAGATTTTGTTGCAGTAGTATGCAAGTTTCTGTTTTACTTTGCATCTTCTCTGTGATAAGTGGGTACAACAATCAGTGGTATTTGCATGGAAACCTAATGCAGCCATCCTTTCTGGATGACAGGTATGATTGATGGTGTCACATGTCTCAGGGAAGTAAAGATATAGATCAGCTGCTTCCAGGCCTCTATTTAAAGTGTCCCCAATGTACTCTGTAATATCCATAACAGCTGTTAACTGTGAAGCCTTTCTGAAAGCATGTTGACATGTAGGAACTGATGTTGAGTTCACGTGGTTCGTTCTCTTCTGCTGAACTACACATACTGCATTCATAGGAGACAAGTATTCAAAGTAGCTTCGGGCCTTTAGTCTTTTGCCAAGTCCCCTCCATCGTGTAAAGATGTACAAGTTATACGTTTGGATTTTTTTTCCAGATTACTGGAACGGCGCATTTATGTTTTTTTAAACACTTTTATTGAAGTTTCACTTGTGACATAGGCACATTTACATTTATACAAAAGTAATCCAACTGTGTTAACAAATTAACATTAAGAAACGTTATACTTCACATATATTGGTTCATAGGTTGGTACTAGGCTATCGGCCCTAGGGCCTCTACAAGCCAAGCCATAACAATTCCCTGGCTATTTCTTCCCACACTATTTACTTCCCTGGACCCCTGTCTAGCAGGGCGACTAACGTGCTCCCCGGGGTGAATTTCCTTTCTCCCATCCAATCGTCAAGCTGTATGTGATATAACCTAAGCAACATTACATAAATTATTTAGTCCCCCCCTTTTTTAAATAAGAAACATCTTCATTAAACCATCACTTATGACATAAGCAATCATACATTTATATAAATTTTATTTTATTTTTTTTAATTTTATTTTACATTTGTTTACCCGGAAAGTCCTTTTGGACACGGGTCCATTTTCAGCAGAGGTCCGGGGAGAAGAGCTCCAAACATTAATACAGTTAAAAGAGATAAAACAGTCTCATATAAGAAAACATAGTGCAATACATGTTAAAAATACATTACATTTGAACATAGCTAGGGCTGGGGAGAAAAGCTCCCAATACTACTACAGTTCCAAGGAGACAGAAGTAGTACCAAAGAAGAAAACAGACAGAGCCATACATGTTAAGAATATATTTGAGTATAGATAACAGACATTAACAATGTCTAAATTTCTGGTACTAAGCTAATACCCATGTAAATATTTTTACAAGTGGGACTTGGGGAGCACCCATTTGATCCTTAGCAGAATCCTAGTGACAGTGCAGTGGTATGGCCTAGCCTGGGGAGTAACATGAGCAATACCAGTTATTAATGTAGTGGGTTTTGAGAAGTTTTATAAATTGTGAAGTAGAGGTGGTGGACGTTAAGTGGCTTGGAAGTGAATTCCAGGTTCTGGCAATGGAGCCGGCAAAGAGATATTTACCAGCATCATTTTCATGTTTGATGACATTTATGTGGTTCTGAGAACTAGATCTTAAGGTTCTAGTGGTGTGGTATAGGGGTGAATCAGATTCTGAAGTGCAGGAGTTTTGTCAGGAAGGTAGTAGAGCTTGTGAGCTATTGAGAGTTGGTTGAGTGGGAGTAGTTGGGGTAACTCAAGGCATTAAGTTGCTTGAGGGCCAGACAGTGATGGGACCTATGAGAAGCATCGGTAGCCAGACAGTGATGGGATCTATGAGAAGCATCGGTAGCTAGACAGTGATGGGATATATGAGAAGCATCGGTAGCTAGACAGTGATGGGATCTATGAGAAGCATCGGTAGCCAGACAGTGATGGGATCTATGAGAAGCATCGGTAGCTAGACAGTGATGGGATCTATGAGAAGCATCAGTAGCTAGACAGTGATGGGATCTATGAAAAGCATCGGTAGCTGGACAGTGATGGGATCTATGAGAAGCATCGGTAGCTAGACAGTGATGGGATCTATGAGAAGCATCGGTAGCTAGACAGTGATGGGATCTATGAGAAGCATCGATAGCTAGACAGTGATGGGATCTATGAGAAGCATCGGTAGCTAGACAGTGATGGGATCTATGAGAAGCATCAGTAGCTAGACAGTGATGGGATCTATGAGAAGCTTCGGTAGCCAGACAGTGATGGGATCTATGAGAAGCATCGGTAGCTAGACAGTGATGGGACCTATGAGAAGCATCGGTAGCCAGACAGTGATGGGATCTATGAGAAGCATCGGTAACAAACTTGGCAATCTTGTAGCAGGATTCCAATTTGCGTAGGTCAGTGTGGTGAAGGTTAGTTAAGATAGGTGAGGCATAAAAGAGAATGGATAAGAGGTGAGTCCTTGCTAAGGTGGCTTTGGTAGGTTTAGTGATGAACTGTCTTGTTCCTGTATAGGAAACCAAGCTTTTTTGTTAACTTTCTTAATTGTTTGGGCTATGTGTATGTCAAATTTTAGATTATCATCAATTTCAACGCCTAATAGTTGTGTGTGTGTTGTTGGGGTGATTTGTACGTTATCATTAGATGTTATGGTAAAATCATTATTTATTGGAGGAGATCTACCAGGGCTAAAGAAAATGAGTTTGGTTTTTTTTTGGGATTAAGAATAAGTTTTATGTTAGTGAACCATGCTTCTGTTAAGGAAAAGTTTTTCTGGGTTACAGTTTTTAGCTCGTGTAGGGTGGGGGAGGCACATATAATAGTGGTATCATCTGCATATGGCACTACTGAGGCAGAGAGTGAGGATGAAGCTGTCTGGTTAGTAAACAGTGAGAATAGCAAAGGCCCTAGTATGGACCCTTGTGGGACACCTATGCCTACAGGTAATGGGGGGTGGGGGTGGGCAGTTGTTCTTGCCATAGAATAGCCTGCTGACAGTTTGATAAGTAGCTATTGAACCAAGATATGGTGAAGGAGCTTATGTTAAGAGAAGATAGAGTTTCTAGAAGCATACTATAGTTCACCATATCAAAGGCTTTTGATAAGTCTAAGAATATTGAGGATACAAATAGTCCATTGTTTCTATGGTTGACAATGTTGGTAAAGGAGAGTAGTGCCATAGTAGTGTTATGGGAGGGTCTGAAGCCATGCTGGGATGTGGATAGCAGGTCATTCTTAAGGAGGTACTGCATTAGTTGGGAATGAACTACTCTAATATTTTTGATAGAGGTGATAGGATTGCAATAGGGTGGTAGTTGGTAAGCTTTTGTGTAGTGGTTATAATATGTGATATTTTCCAGGAGTGAGGTACTTTACATTCTGATATTGACCTGTTTATGAGAATGGACACTGGATATGCTGTAGCTTCAGCTTTTATTTGAAAGAAGTCTGCAGGTAGATTGTCAGCTGCTAGAGTGGTTGGTTTCAGTTTTTTGAGGAATTTCGCAATTGTATTAATGGGGACTGGGTCCAGGGAAAACTGGAGGAGGAGTTTGTTGTACTGAAGTAGGGAGGGGTCTCTGTAGATAAGGGGCTGCTAGCAGTATTTTGAGTGTTGGCTAGGGCTTGGACTGTTTTAGTAAAGACTTTGTTAAATTGGGTGGGGATATTGTCATGGTTGTTTGGTAATACAGGGGTAGGAGTGGTTGATTCACCTGGGTGCAATAAGGTATTTATAGTGATCCAGAATTGTTGAGGGTTGTGAGCATATTTTTCTAGTCTGGTTTTATGGTAATTAGTTTTGTCATGTGTTATTAGTTTTTTAGCTTTGTTCTGGAGTTCAAGATAAGTGTGTCTAGTGGTGTTTTTTTGTTTGTGGAATTGTAACCAGGCTTTGTCCCTTTCTTTCATTGTGGTTTTAGTATCTTTTGTTAGCCATGGGGCATATTTAGCTTTGATTCTAATGATTCTGGGGGGTGCATGGCAGTTTAGGATTTCCAGGAAGGTTGAGTTGAAGTACTGCACGGCATCATCTAGAGGTAGTTGTTTTAAGTGAGTCCAGTTGCAGTATTTCAGTGAGTTGATTAGGTCATTAGCTCTGAAGGTCTTTTTATTACGTACTACTCTGAGGATGGGATGTCCTTCATGGATGCATCTGCAGTCATAACAAATGGGTTGTCCTGTCGTCAGGCAGCCCTTCGGTCGGCCGGATTCCAAAGTCCGGGTCCGGCTTCGGCTGATGTCGCACTTCACCTGACGTCATCTCTGCTGGTCTTCGGGTATAAAGGCATCAGCCGACGCCATTTTCCTCAGTCTTTCTTGCCGCGTGGCGCCCGAAGCAGAAGCTGTTCGCAAGTGCCGGTCGGTCAGATCCAGAGATTACTACTACCGAATACTACTTTGAAGACTTCTAAAAAGCTAAGTACCCCGTTGGGGACGCTTTCTTGCCTCAGCCGATGTCAGAAAAAGTCAATAACTGTTTAACTTGTGGGAAACAAATACCTCATAAAGATTTCCACTCTTACTGTTTGCCTTGCTTAGGCCCAGACCACGACGTAGCAGCCTGCTCGGCCTGTGCTTCCTTCAACCGACGAACGCTTAGGCATCGGTCGGAGTTTGCTGAACAGTTTTTCGGCTCAGATTTTGCGTACATTATGCCGTCGGATCCTCCGACTACCCAAATTGTTAAAAAACGCAAAGAAAAGGACCGACACTCGCGGTCCGTGGTTTCGGCCGAAACCACGGTTAAGCAAGCCGCGAGTGTCTCGGTTTCGGCCGAAACCGAGAAAACTGGTCAATCTTCAGCCGAATCCATGACTACTACTGAGGCTCCTGCTACCTTACCTGAATCAGCCTCAGAAATTTTGCCTACAACTGTGGTTCCTACTGATCTTTCAGACACCATCCCCTTGGATATCTCTACCCCAGCACGCTGTGCTGATAGGCCTCCTGCAGCCATGTCTATTAAGGCCTTTGCCAGGGCTAAAGCAGCCAAATCAGCTAAATCTGTGCCTGTTAAATCACCCTCACTCAGGCCCACTTCTAGTTCACAAATGCTTACTCTGGCAGAAGATTTAATATCCTTAATTAGGGGATCCCAATCTCACCCAGACAGGGCCTCTCAGCCACCAGAAAAGAGACCTAGAGCAGAGCCCCCCGAGTCTGTGTCCTCTGATGATTCTGCGGATGACTCCGACATTACAGACCAGCCAGAGGCTCCTTTTTCCAATTATGAAGATTCAGATGCTGAAGAATCCATTCCAGCTGCCTCTCCACCAGAGGAATTCTCCTTTGGGGAAACCTTACATGCCATGAGAGAACAATTCCAATGGCAGGGACAAGATTTCTCAGATTCAAGAAAAAGGCTTAGGACTTTTCTGCACTTACCACAACATAGGCCCTTAGCTATACCTCCTGTCCTACCTGTTGTGGACGATACATTTACTGATGTCTGCACTGCACCTGATTCTTTACCTCCAGCCCCTGCCAAACCAGATAGATTTTACAGGGTGCCAGACACTCATCACCACCTATACAAGGCCCCACTTGCAGACCCCAAAACTATATCCCAGGGGCCTAAGGCAGTAGCCTCGACCACAGCAAAAAACCCTATTCCCTCTGAAAGGGAATCCAGGTCCTTAGAGAGATGGGGGAAAAAAGTCTACACCTCTGCTACTCTCTCAGCTAGAGCTTTAAACTGTCAGTTTCACATGATTCAATACCAAGAGTTTATGCTTGATCAGTTAATTAAAAGCTGTCCTCTGATGAATCTTTAGATAAGAAATATGTATTAGAAATGGTGAATAACATCCAACAGGTTAGTAACCATTCTTTAAAATGTGGCTATGATGCACTGGAGGCTTCATTTAGATCAGCCATGACTGGCACAGTGATAAGAAGGCATGCATGGTTGAAAGAAAAGGTCTTGCGGATCATGTTAAAGCTAAGCTATTGGATGCTCCTATGGATAAGGCCAGTCTATTTGGGGAACCTGCCCAGCAGGTAATGAAGAAAATGGAAGAGAAGGCAAAATCTGTACAAACAGTTAAAGATTTCCTACAGGTTCAGCCCCCAAGGTTTAGCAGGAACTGGCCTGCCAAAATTGGTCCTTTCCTGACTCCACAAGATCCCAAAGGGGCAGGAACAGACGCTCTAGGGGCAGAAATCAATCCAGAGGAGGTGCCTACAGAGGACGACAGTGGCAAGGCAATAACCGAGGCACAGACACAACCACTGCCACTACAACAGGACAATCTCAGTGACTTGGCTCTATCTCCGCCTACCAGGGAGCAAATAGCAGCACCATTAGGCGGGAAGTTAGCCTTTTTCTCAAAAAATTGGCACTATATTACAAAAGACAAGTGAATTTTGCAAACCATAGACCAAGGCTACCGGTTCCACTTCCACACTTTACCAGTAAAAAGAGGAATGCCAAACCTGCCCCCAAATCAAAAAATAGAAGCCCTGCACCAGATAGCGGAATTAATAAAGATGAGAGCTGTGGAAAGGGTGCCAGTAACAGAACAGGGCAAAGGATTCTACTCCAGACTATTCCTAGTACCAAGAAAAGAAAAAAACTGGAGACCTATTCTCGACCTGTCCATCTTAAACACATACATCATTGTCCCAAAATTCAAAATGCTGACCCTACAGCAACTTCTTCCCATGCTGGGCAAGGAGTGTTGGCTGGTAACTCTAGATCTCAAGGAGGCATACCTGCACGTCCCCATTCGACCAAATTGCAGAAGATACCTCAGATTTCTTGCAGGATCAGAGCATTATCAATTCTCAGCATTGCCCTTTGGCTTATCTACTGCGCCCAGAGTATTCACAAAATGCCTGGCATCAGTAATCGCTCACTGCAGAGTACAGGGAATTCAAATTTATCCATACCTGGACGACTGCCTGTTACAAGCGGACAACAAAAGCAAGCTGACAACAAATTTACAAAGGGTCATTTACTTGCTACAAGCCCTGGGATACACAGTCAATTTTCAAAAGTCAAGGCTGATCCCATCCCAGACAAGAACATTCTTGGGCACGGAATTGGACACAGTAAAACAGATGGCATTCCTAACTGCAGAAAAACAAAAAGAACTCCCTCTTTACTTCTTAGCATTAACAAAGCAGAACAAACTAACAGCAAGAAAAGTTCTGCAGGCCTTGGGCTTCATGGCATCATGCATAATCTTGGTCCCACATGCCAGACTGCATATGAGAAAGTTACAATGGTACCTAAAGAATTTATGGTCTCAACACAGGCACAGCTTAGAAACAGAAATACCACTAATCCCATGCTTAAAACAGGAGTTCCTCTGGTGGGCTCGGCATGCCAGTCAAACCCAGGCTTACCCTTCCACAACTTTCGAGCAAACCAAACCATCACTCACGGATGCCTCAGACCTAGGATGGGGGCACACATGCTGGACAAATGCGCACAAGGACTGTGGACTCAGGACCAGCTGCACCTGCACATAAACCAAAAGAAATGCTGGCAGTAAAACTGGCAATCCTAAAATTCAGACCATTCCTCAAAGAAGGCCATTTGATGATAAGGACAGACAACACCACAGTCATGTGGTACATCAACAAACAGGGAGGCACTCATTCTTACCCCCTATGCAGAATGACTTTGGACCTTTGGAATCTGGCTCTCAGTTACAACATCCAGTTACAGGCAATATTTGTACCGGAAAGAGAACACCCTAGCAGACATTTTAAGCAGAACAACCTCGGATGCTCACGAATGGATGCTACACCCGGACATCTTCAAGGCCATCACAAAGAAATGGGGAATGCCACAGATAGATCTATTCGCTTCCCCACAAAATCACCAGCTCAAAAAATTCTGCACAAGGACATTCCACCCACTTGCATGGAAGGTGGACTCTCTATCCTTCAGCTGGAAAGGCCTGACAGCATATGCATTCCCACCTCTTCCCTTGATGCACAAAGTACTACTGAAAATCAAAGAGGAACGTCCAAGGATAATCCTGATAGCTCCGAACTGGCCAAGACAACACTGGTACCCATTGCTGAGGAGCATGTCTCGGGAGAAAATGTGGTCAATACCCCTGATGCCTCTGATGTTAACTCAGAACAACTACAACATCATACATCCAAACCTAAAAACCTTGCAACTGACTGCCTGGAACATCACATAGCAGTAATTAACCCAGACCTTTCACAAAGGGTTAAAGACATTATCCTTGAAGCCCGCAGACCTTCAACAAGAAGGAACTATGCAGGAAAATGGAAAAGGTTCGTCATTTGGAGTACTGAAAGAGGAAAAGATGTGTCGAACATAGATATTGCTAACATTCTGGAGTACTTGGCAGAGCTTCTACATACAGGCCTGTCCTATTCCTCCATCAAGATACATGCATCAGCTATTTCAGCAGAATACAGCTTTGATCCTCCTGTCTTCTCACATCCTCTACTCAGGCAGTTTCTCAGAGGAATCAAGAATGTAAAACCTCCTAGGAAACCACCATTACCAGCATGGGACTTGAATTTTGTACTAGAAAAGTTGACACTACCTCCGTTTGAACCAGCAGCAACAGCAGATCTACAACACCTGTCATGGAAAACTGCTTTCCTGCTGGCTATTACTTCAGCAAGGAGGGTTTGAACTACAGGCCTTAATGGCAGTGCAACCCTTCCTAATCTTCCATCAAGATAGGGTATCCATGAGAACTAATCCTACATTTATGCCTAAGGTGGTATCCAGAGTGTCTTTAAACCAGGCAATCCACCTACCTACCTTCTTTCCCAATCCACAAAACAGAGGAAAGAATAATGCATACCTTGGATGTACATAGACAGTTACGCTACTACCTGGACAGAACCAAAGGTAACAGAAAAACTGACCAGCTCTTTGTAGCCTATGCAACAGGAAGGAAGGAAAAGCAATTTCCAAACAGACAATCTCCAAATGGATAGGAAATTGCATAAGATTCTGTTACTCCTACCATGGAAAACCAATTCCACAGAACATAAGACCTCATTCTACAAGGGCTACAGCCACTACCACAGCTTTCTTAAGAGGAGTGGCAACCAAGGACATTATTGAGGCGGCTACTTGGACCTCCGTGCATACATTTGCCAAGCATTATAATTTACCTCTATATTCTAGATCCCGAGCAGGGTTTGCCACTGCTGTACTGCAAGGGATCCTGACTACACCATAATTATTATTCCTCCTCCCCTACTTTGGCTATGGTATTCTACCCATTTGTTATGACTGCAGATGCATCCATGAAGGACATAGTACAGTTTTGTACCTACCATAAATGTAGATGTCCGAACTGGATAGCATCTGCAGTCAGGATTACCCACCCTCCTTCCCCTCTGTGGTACTCCTAGGGTATTTACCCTTCTAATAGCTAGCTGGGGGGAGTCTCTTATGGTGTATTTGTTGTATATATGTACATACATGCTTATTTTTTGTGTTTGCCTTCTACTTTTTTGGAAACATTGGCATTTATCCAAAATTTAGCCTTCCAAGAGGGCAACTGGCATCTGGGGCAAGAAACACTGAGGAAAATGGCGTCGGCTGATGCCTTTATACCCGAAGACCAGCAGAGATGACGTCGGGTGAAGTGCGACATCAGCCGAAGCCGGACCCGGACTTTGGAATCCGTCCGACCGAAGGGCTGCCTGACGACAGGACAACCCATTTTTATGACTGCAGATGCTATCCAGTTCGGACATCTACATTTATGGTAGGTACAAAACTGTACTTTGTTTATTGTGGTAGGATCGATTCCTAATTAAGTAGGTCGCTTGATGGTCACTCAGACTGTCAGGAATACACCCTGATTGTTGAGCCAATGTGGGATCTGATAGCAGAATCCAGTCTAAGATGCACTGGCGTTTGGAGGTTTTGTCAGTTCTTGTGGAAGCAGTTATAATTTGATTAAACCCATGGAGGTTAATATGGGTGGTGGGATTTTGGCTGGAACATTCAGACCAGTCAGTGTTAAAGTCTCCTAATAGTATGGTTTCTTGTGGAAGGGAGGATGACATCCAGTTTAGTAGGCTTTCCAGTATGATAGTATTATTACCTGGTGGGATATATCCACCTGCAGTAATTATTTGTTTGTTGCAGTTAACTTTTAATTTGGCTAGAATTAGTTCTATGTCTTTTACTTCTTGGGAATTGCACTCAAATTGTTCAGTGATGAGGTGGTTTTGGAATAGTATTGCAACACCACTTCCTTTTTTTACCTGATTTATCCCTACATATAATGTTGTACCTAGGGGCAGTAATTTCATTATCATGGTGTTCAGGTTTGAGCCAAGTTTCTGTTAGCATGACTTCTGGCTTGTATAGAGCTAGTAGGGTATGAATGTCCTGGGTTTTATTAAGAATACTTCTAACATTAATATTTAAATGGAGGAGAGATGAGGATGATTGTAGATATAGAGGATTTAGTTGTTCAGAGGTACTATGGTTAGATATGTTGGGTCCTGGATTAGGGTGGATGTCCCCACAAGCAAGTTAGGTTTGGCATAGGTATAGATAGAGTTTGTTTAGTTTATGTAATATCTTAGTTTGTTTCTGGGAGGGTGGAGGGCTAGTTTTATATTTGAGTATTATATAGGGAGGAAGATGATTGGGTGGAGGTAAGGTAGCAGGGTGATATAGGGTAATGTCCTTCTTTTCTAGGAGTGGTTGTGGATTCAGTTTGCCATGGTGGTGGGGAGGTGATATTAAGTTGAGTGTGGTAGGAGGAAAGAATTGACAGCAGGAAGAGAGAGAAGATAGTTAATGAGGAACATAATACTTTTAGTAGCTGAGTGTTATATATATAGGACATTATGATTGCTTGATAAAGGAGTGATATCAGTAGCTATACTAGTCAGGTGGTGAATAGGGGAGTGGTGAAGTATTCAAGTGTGGGGTATGATTGATGAGGTTTGATTGGTAAATTGGGAGTGAGTTGTGTTGGGGGAGTGGTCTCTAACTATAAATGTAATTGATTTGGAGTGTGTGGGAATGGGGGTAGGGTAGCGAAGTGAGCCCGAGCATTAGCGAGGGCGAATGGAGCCGGGCAGCACCTTCCTGTAGGTTCAGCAAACAAGAAGGAAAAAAAACAATCGGTGAGGAGGTCAGATACTTTAGCTCAGGGGAGAGAATACCATATTTAATGTCATAAGTTCCTGATTTGGATCGGGCTTTACACAAATCTAAGCAGAAGAACTAACAGTCGCTAGGTTGGGAGCAAGGCTCTGGAGGTGAATGAAAGAAACTATACTAGGGAAAGGTCAGAGAGGGGATTCTATGTGGGAGGTAGAGGCCAAAGGGAGACTATGTGGGAGAGAGGGCGGAGGGAGGAAACAAACAGGTGGTGGTAGAGATATGAGGGCCTGTATCAGTAGGAAGAGATGAGAGTAGAGGGAAAGAGCTAGCAGAGGAAGTGGATGGGTGTAAGGTTATGTGGGTAGGTGAGTGACTTAAAGCCTAAGAGAGAACAGGGGTAGTGGGATGGGGTAAAAAGGGAGTGGTATAGCTGACCAGGGGCTTTAACGAGGCACACAGTAGGCACAAGGTTATATTCTACATCCAGTGGGTATAGAATGTTAGGATTAGTAAATACACAGTGTAATATATGTTGTTAGTTTACTGCACTGTTGCTGGATAGGAATTCCATTGAAGGATCTACACTCATAAAGGGAGTGGATGGTATTCAAATCTGACTGGCGTTAGCAATGTCCTTACATTGTTTGGTGGCAGGGACCTGAAAAACAGAGAGAGGGGATAAGTATGGGGTGAGTAATAGCAGGATTTAGTTGCAACAGAGTAGTAGTATTTTATAGTAAAGGAATAGGCTAAGTAGGGCTATGAATAGAAGGAGAAATGAGGGAGAAGGAAGGAATTTAGCTTAGAGCAGGAGTATTATAGGGACAAAGAAATGAGAGGAGTAGGATGAAGATGTTAGCTTGGGCTAGACGTGTTGTTGGGACAGACAGGAGAAAAGGCAGCAGGATAGGAGAGATGAGAGAGCAGTTAACGTGAAGAGCCACCAGAGTAGGGAGTAAAATACAGTTAACAAAACCATTGGAAATGACATTTGGCAATTCACAGCAATATGCACTTTATATGCAGTAATTTAGAAAAACAGTAGACACAACCTGCAACTCAGTGAAGACAGGGGTATCACAGTCTTACTGAGGAGGTTTAGCAGGTATAATAATGCTGTAACAGTCACAGAAATATATCAAGGCTGTATGGTCTTTGCAACTACATACTAATGCCAGGCAACAGCTAAAATGTAGGCAAGATACCCTCCATGTGCAACTGCTTCGCAGTTAAATGCACTCGCTTAGGTAAAGACACTAATGCGATCAGTAGGCATAGTCTTATAGCAGGCAATAACGTTGCAGTCTTTACCGACCGCCCAAAATATCAGAAAAGGCAATAACAGGTCTCAGTGTAATCAAAGTCACTTATAATCAGCAAAAAATGAACAAAAGCAGTTCCCAAAACCATGCATCTTACTAAGATAAATCACAACATTATAAAATAGGCAGTTACAGTGAAAAACGCATAAGGAGCAAAAACACAGTTCACAGAACCTTATACACTACTTTTGTTTGTTTGTTTGTCTTTTGGCTTTTCCTGGTTAGGGGTCGCCACAGCAGAACTCCGGTCTGCTAATGATTGGCAGTAGATTTTTACGTGCTGGCTTGCTGGGCTAACACACAACCTTCAACGAAGGAACGCCCATTCACGCATGTCGCCACACAGAAGACGCTCTAACTGAGAATCGAACGGGCAACGTCTAACCGTGAGGTGACAACGCTACTGCAGCACCACCAGATTAAAACCTTGTATAATAAGTAGTTACACTGAGAAATGCCATAGAGGCCATAAGCACGCTGTAACTATTTGGTTGTCCAGCAAGGCCCAGTCCTTACCCGCAGCTGACAGCATTAGAAAGTATATAATATAACCGTTCACAAATAACATCAGAACGAACCAGGATCACGGCTCACAGAAGCCTCAACAGTATTTGGCTTACGATACAGCACAGTTAAGTATGCTGTTTCACTGAAAAATGCCGGAAGGCAAATAACACACACTATGCAATTGGGATGACTATTTGGTAGATTGGCAAGTTACGGCAGTATATACAGTTGTAATTCCAAAACATTACATCCTTAGAAATCAGTTAAATCCAAGTAAAGGGTGTACCTGGTCAGCTTAACACACCACTGGACTATGGGGCAGGCAGGATGGGAGAGAGCTGGTGCCGCAGCCTAAGTGTGTGTTTTAAGAAACGCAATGCATTGTGGGAGGAGGATGGTGGCGTTCTGTCTTTAGAGCTGGGATAAGTGATTAAAAGCAGAGCCAGTAGGTGGCGGGGCACCTTCCTGTAGGTTCAGCAAACAAGAAGGAAAAAAAACAATCAGTGAGGAGGTCGGATACTTCAGCTTAGGGGAGAGAATAAATTAATATAAAACACACCGACACAATCCTAGTTGCAAACATTTTGCATCACGTATAATCTACTCAATCATTTCAGTCAAACATTACATAGCATTCGCTGTTGTGGAGCTGACCATTTCCGGTTTGACCTTCCGTGAACTGGAAATTAGCCTTTCAACCATTCCCAGTTCGTGTGAATGCTGTCTGACATTTCAGTAGTAAACCGTATAACATCGTGTTGGAATTGATGTAATAATAAATAAGGATCGAGTTAAGAGTAGTTGAAGAACATCATGTGAGATGGTCTGTGTGTGCCACAATGTTGTTATACCTTGTGTTACTGGTAGGACTAAAAGAATGAGCAGACAGTTGTATAGAAGGCCCAGACCAGTTTTGTTTGGTTAATGTAGCAAATGTTGCAAGCAGAGAAGATGAACAGTAATGACAGGACACGTTGTTGTTTTTAAACATGAGAGCAACTAGCCAAAAAGAGCAGTGCTGCTAGTGCCGAGTTTAGCCTGAGTGTAATTAAAAAAGCCAGGTGATAAAGTGCTGAAGGCATGTTCAGGTATAAGGCAGTGCATTAACAGGCAATAAGCATGTTGTATACTGGTAGCATGGAAAAGGCTGCAGAAGCAACTAGCCATAGAGTTAGAATGAGCTGTCACATACGATTGTTATAGTTTAGGCATTGAAAAGTTGAAGGGGACTACAGGACTAAAACAGACTGAAGTATAGGTATTGTAGAATGATATGAAAATGCTAACTGCATTCAGTACTGACAGTAGAATATGGTAAACAGGTTTGTTGTAGGAGCAGGACTATGGGATGTTAATGATAGATGGTAAAAAGTTATTTAATGTTTTTTTTTTCCTCTGCCTTTTTGACCCCATAAGACAGACCATTTGGCATAATGGTTAAGGTCTTCGCCTCCCATGCACAAGGTAGAAGGCTCGATCCTGACCTCTGATCAATGCCTGTTTGAAGTGTGCATGTTCTCCCTGTGTCTCTGTGGGGTTCCATCTCAAAAGTCACCAATGGCTGGAGCTGTGGGCAGCAGCAGCACAGATTCTACATGCTGCCCTATATGGGGAAGAGTTGTACAGACCAACTGCTTTGGGCATCTACTGTGGTGCGCAGTATCCTCAAGGTAGGAGAACATGGATTACAGACTGCGTGCTGTGGCAGGGGTGGCCACTTAACGTTGTAAAATATTGCTTTAGGTGATTCGTCATGTTCACTAATGTTGCCAAAATGGACATGGGTAGTTACCAGTGATAAGTAGGTTGAGGACCCGGCCTACTCTTACCTCTGCCAGGGACCCATGCTAACGGTAAGAGAGGTGTATGTGCCCCTGTTGGCCAGTGTGTACCCACCATAAAGCCCAGCAGCCCTGTGTCAGTAAGCTACTTGCCGGCTGGTGTCTAGTTGCTCAGCCTGGGTTAGCTGGGATAGCTCTGTCTAGCAAAAGCTGGATGTAAAACCTGTCAACTTGCGAAACATGAACTGAGAATTGCTACACTTAATGTAAGATCACCGACAGGATGCAGCTTGGAAGTGGATGACATGATGATACGGAGGATACAAGAGACAACATGGAAGGGCAGTGCAGCAAAGCCACTTGGCTTGGGATCCAGAGTCTACTACTCAGGAGGGGGACAGGCTAAAAATGGTGTGGGAATTGTGGTGAGAGAGAGCCCTTCAGAAGGCAGTGAGGGATATCATCAGAATTAATGAAAGACACATGGCAGTCAGACTCCACTGTAATGATAGGGCAGTATTCATAATCACAGCCTATGTCCCACAGCAGGGTTGTGATAGTGAGGAAAAGAGTGCATTCAGACAACAGTTGCAGGGCCTACTAGATAAAACAGGAAAACATGAATTGGTGTCGATAATGGTTGACTTTAATGTACATATCGGGAAAGACAGAAAAGATATGAGGACTACCTGGGTCCACATGGGTGGGGCAACAGGAATAAAGAAGGAGAAGCCCTTCTAGACTTTTGTCTGGCAAATGACTTGATAGTAGTCAACACATGGTTCAGAAAGAGATACAGTCACAAGATCACATACAAGAGTAGCCAAATGCAACTCGGGTAGACTTTCTCCTAGTAAGGAAAAGGCACTGGGGTAGAATCCATGATTGCAAAGTCATCCCAAGTGAAACAGTTTGCCCACAGCATAAACCACTGGTTGCCACAATCGGCTGCAAGCAGTGGTCAGAGAAGGTTCTAAGATCAACAGAGATCAGGCTGAAGACCTGGAAGTTGACTGGAGGGAAAGTACAACAATTCTAGGAATTACTCAGGGCTCTAGCACCCCAAGAAGAGGAGAAAACAGGTGGAGTTGAAGAAAAATGGCAGCACCTCAAAACAGCATGTGTTAGGACTACAGAACAGATATGGGCTGAGCCAGGTATGCAAATAAGGTACATAAGGAAAGGTGGTGGTGGAATGCAGAAGTCCAGGAAGTGATCAAAAGAAAGGAGGAGTGCAGGAAAAAATGGGCGATAGAAAAGACAGACCAGGCTGGGAAGGAATACTGGTTGGCTAACAAAGAAACTAAGAAAGGAGTTGCAATAGCAAAGAATAGGGAATTGGAGGCACTCTATCAACGTTTGGAAAGTGACTCAGTAGTTGGTACAAAGAAACTATATCAGGTTGCAAGGCAAAGACAGAAAGATAAAGAAGCTAGTCAGACACCCTTCGTAAGGGATACCAGCAACAACCTGCTCACCAGTCCACAGGACATCAAAGGTAGATGGAAGGAGTATTTCCAGCAGCTTCTGAATGCAGAAAACCCCACTGAAGCCGTACTGCCCCAAAAGAACCCTGCAATGAGAGAAGAAGAGGAGACCACCCTAGAAGAAGTAAGAATAGCACTAAGGACAATGAAGTCAGGGAAAGCAGCAGGCTCAGATGAGGTCACAGCAGATATGATAAAGATGCTGGGTGAGATAGGGGAGAAATGGCTCCTGAGGGTACTCATAGCAGTGTGGAGAGAAAGGTATATCCCAGATGTCTGGAAAATAACCATACTCATGCCAGTGCACAAGAACAAAGGGGACATCCACAACTGTGGGCAGTACAACGGCATCAAACTCCTGTCACATTGCATGAAAGTTCTGGAGAGGGTGATTGATAAACGGATATGCAGGGTAGTAGAATGTAAGATGGGAGATGAGCAGTTCGGACTCAGATCAGAATGCAGCACAACTGACCCAATGTTTGTAGTGAGACAGATGCTTGAGAAGAAGCTAGAGATGGGGAAAGAGTCGATATGGGCATTCCTAGACTTGGAGAAAACATATGACAAGGTCCCAAGAAAGCTGATCTGGGTAGTACTGCGGTGGTTCAAAGTCCTAGAAACACTAGTTGAATTAGTGCAAGCTATGTATAAGGACCCAGTGACTCAAGTACGAACGGTGTTTGGCTTCACAGAGGGGGGTTCCCAGTGGGGAATGGGTGTACACCAGAGATCAGCTCTGACTCTACTGCTGTTCATACTGGTGATGGACTACATTATCAAACAGGTTGGAGAGGACACATTAGCAAAGTTACTGTATGCAGATGATGTGGCATTACAGGCAAACTTTAAGCAAGGACTTCAGCAAAGGATAGGGGAATGGAATGCAAAACTGAAGGCATTTGGAATGAAATTAAGCACAGATAAGACGGTGGTAATAGCAGCAAACTGGGGAAATTAGAAGAAGTTGATAATTGAGATAGAAGGAAAGATAGTGGAACATGTGAATAGCTTCAAGTAGTTGGGAGGGGTGGTTGAGGAGAAGGGAAGTCTGAATGAAGAAGTCAAAGCTAGAATCAGAGGGGCTGCAGCCAACTGGCATAGAGTGTCAGGTGTAGTCTATGATAGAAGAATGCCAAAGAAGCTGAAAACTAAGGTGTACGATTGTGTGGTACAGAAACCTGGGCAGTGAGGGCAGAGCAGATAAAGAAGCTAGAGGTGAAAAAATGAAGTGCTTGAGAAGGGTGGTAGGATGCACACTGTGGGACAGGGAAAGAAATGAGGATGTAAGGGCAGAAGCCAAAATAGTTCCAGTTGCAGAAAAGATCAAAGAAAACAGATTATGGTGGCTCAGACATGTGCAGAAAAACAGAAGACAATCTGGTGAAGAAGATTTGGAGCAGACAGGAAGAAAGTAAGAGGAAATGAGTATGTCCAACAAAGAGTTGGATGGACTCTGTGACAGAAGGTCTGCGATGGTCCGGCACGAGTGTTGAGGAAGACAGGAGGGTGTCACTGAATCGAGAGAGATGGTGGCAGTTAACACAATACCCCAACCCCATGTAGAAAATGGGAAAAATGGAGGCTGATGATGGTGGTGATGATTTTGTCCCCATAAGTATTGAGCTAATTTGTTCCTCTCTGTTAGGGACATGCTCAGTACAATACAGGATTGAGAGCCATCCACGGGGGCCATCATACAGGGAAGTGTTAGGGTTGCTTGTGCCATCACTGGCATTCCAGCAACTGAAGGTATTCTTGTAGGCCCTACACCCAGACCCCTGTTGGCTATTATGAGCATCTACATCATAATAAGGACATCATACATCCCTCTAAACCTGTATGTGTGCTGCCCCATGTATGTTGACGGGCATTACCTTCATCGTCATCTTGAGAGCATGAAGTCCACGTCATCTGTCCACAGCTACTGTTATGCAAACCTCCACTTACACTGGAACAGTTTACCATATTGGGATCCACCTTCTCTCTCCCCAGAGTAGGCAAGATGACAGGAGCCACTGCCTCCCCCCCCCCCCCCAATCCAACTGTTTAGTGCTCAGGCTGCAACTTGATAATGTCATCTGAGTCACACACATTCACTTCATACCTCTGCACCACAGAGTAGGACAAATGGGACGTGAGTTATTCACATCATATTTGGTTTCTAAATTTCCTAATTTGTAGACTGCTGGTATACAATTTAAGTTAATACCTTACAAACTAATGCAGGGAGTTGAAATTGCACAACCCAGTGGACCAGAACAGTTTCACTGGAAAAGAAGAATCTTTTTTTTGCTTACACCACCTTACTTAGTTAAACACCGTGGTCAAACTTTTATAGAGAAAGGCTATAACCCCCATCCGCGGTATCTATGCTGCGTCCTACTCCCTGGCTGCAGAACTCTAGTTAAAACATAACTGAATTAGGAACATCCCCGGTATCTATGCTGCGTCCTACTCCCTGGCTGCAGAACTGTAGTTAAAACATAACTGAATTAGGAACATAGGAACATCCCCGGTGTCTATGCTGCGTCCTACTCCCTGGTTGCAGAACTGTAGTTAAAACATAACTGAATTAGGAACATAGGAACATCCCTGGTGTCTATGCTGCATCCTACTCCCTGGCTGCAGAACTGTAGTTAAAACATAACTGAATTAGGAACATAGGAACATCCCCGGTGTCTATAATGCGTCCTACTCCCTGGATGCAGAACTGTAGTTAAAACATAACTGAATTAGGAACATTCCCGGTGTCTATGCTGTGTCCTACTCCCTGGCTGCAAAGGTGTAGTTAAAACATAACTGAATTAGGAACATAGGAACATCCCCGGTGTCTATGCTGCGCCCTACTCCCTGGCTGTAGAACTGTCATTAAAACATAACTGAATTAGGAACATAGGAACATCCCCGGTGTCTATGCTGCGTCCTACTCCCTGGCTGCAGAACTGTCATTAAAACATAACTGAATTAGGAACATAGGAACATCCCCGGTGTCTATGCTGCGTCCTACTCCCTGGCAGCAGAACTGTAGTTAAAACATAACTGAATTAGGAACATAGGAACATCCCCGGTGTCTATGCTGCGTCCTACTCCCTGGCTGCAGAGATGTAGTTAAAACATAACTGAATTAGGAACATAGGAACATCCCTGGTGTCTATGCTGCATCCTACTCCCTGGCTGCAGAACTGTAGTTAAAACATAACTGAATTAGGAACATAGGAACATCCCCGGTGTCTATGCTGCATCCTTCTCCCTTGCTGCAGAGGTGTAGTTAAAACATAACTGAATTAGGAACATAGGAACATCCCCGGTGTCTATGCTGCGTCCTACTTCCTGGCTGCAGAACTGTAGTTAAAACATAACTGAATTAGGAACATTGGGAACATCCCAAGTGTCTATGCTGCGTCCTACTCCCTGGCTGCAGAATTGTAGTTAAAACATAACTGAATTAGGAACATAGGAACATCCCCGGTGTCTATGCTGCGTCCTACTCCCTGGCTGCAGAGGTGTAGTTAAAACAACTGAATTAGGAACATCCCCGGTGTCTATGCTGCGTCCTACTCACTGGCTGCAGAGGTGTAGTTAAAACATAACTGAATTAGGAACATAGGAACATCTCCGGTGTCTATGCTGCGTCCTACTCCCTGGCTGCAGAACTGTAGTTAAAACATAACTGAATTAGGAACATAGGAACATCCCCGTTGTCTATGCTGCGTCCTACTCCCTGGCTGCAGAGGTGTAGTTAAAACATAACTGAATTAGGAACATCCCCGGTATCTATGCTGCATCCTACTCCCTGGCTGCAGAACTGTAGTTAAAACATAACTGAATTAGGAACATAGGAACATCCCCAGTGCCTATGCTGTGTCCTACTCCCTGGCTGCAGAGGTGTAGTTAAAACATAACTGAATTAGGAACATAGGAACATCCCCGGTATCTATGCTGCGTCCTACTCCCTGGCTGCAGAACTGTAGTTAAAACATAACTGAATTAGGAACATCCCCAGTATCTATGCTGCGTCCTACTCCCTGGCTGCAGAACTGTAGTTAAAACATAACTGAATTAGGAACATCCCCGGTGTCTATGCTGTATCCTACTCCCTGGTTGCAAAACTGTAGTTAAAACATAACTGAATTAGGAACATAGGAACATCCCTGGTGTCTGTGCTGTGTCCTACTCCCTGGCTGCAGAACTGTAGTTAAAGCATAACTGAATTAGGAACATAGGAACATCCCCGGTGTCTATGCTGCATCCCACTCCCTGGCTGCAGAACTGTAGTTAAAACATAACTGAATTAGGAACATAGGAACATCCCCGGTGTCTATGCTGCGCCCTACTCCCTGGCTGCAGAACTGTCATTAAAACATAACTGAATTAGGAACATAGGAACATCCCCGGTGTCTATGCTGCGTCCTACTCCCTGGCTGCAGAACTGTCATTAAAACATAACTGAATTAGGAACATAGTTCAGCAAGAAAAGAACACTGTCAGGGTAAGGTATCACCTCCCAAAAAAAGCACAAATCCAAAATCAAAAGAGGATGATACTCCACAACAAACGAAGCAAAACCAGATGAATGAAAAGACAAGTCCTTTATTCGAATAAGTAAGCGCTTTCACGTTGCTTGGAACGCTTCATCAGACTTCAACAAACCATAAAATTTAAATCAACTTATATATAAGTAAAACACCAATGAAAAACACATTAGCAAGTCACATGTAAGTTACACAAATACATCATACATACATTAAATTTTATGGTTTGTTGAAGTCTGATGAAGCGTTCCAAGCAACGTGAAAGCTCTTACTTATTCGAATAAAGGGCTTGTCTTTTCATTCATCTGGTTTTGCTTCATTTGTTGTGGAGTATCATCCTCTTTTGATTTTGAATTAGGAACATAGGAACATCCCCGGTGTCTATGCTGCGTCCTACTCCCTGGCAGCAGAACTGTAGTTAAAACATAACTGAATTAGGAACATAGGAACATCCCCGGTGTCTATGCTGCGTCCTACTCCCTGGCTGCAGAGGTGTAGTTAAAACATAACTGAATTAGGAACATAGGAACATCCCCGGTGTCTATGCTGCATCCTTCTCCCTGGCTGCAGAGGTGTAGTTAAAACATAACTGAATTAGGAACATAGGAACATCCCCGGTGTCTATGCTGCGTCCTACTTCCTGGCTGCAGAAATGTAGTTAAAACATAACTGAATTAGGAACATTGGGAACATCCCAAGTGTCTATGCTGCGTCCTACTCCCTGGCTGCAGAACTGTAGTTAAAACATAACTGAATTAGGAACATAGGAACATCCCCGGTGTCTATGCTGCGTCCTACTCCCTGGCTGCAGAGGTGTAGTTAAAACAACTGAATTAGGAACATTCCCGGTGTCTATGCTGCGTCCTACTCACTGGCTGCAGAGGTGTAGTTAAAACATAACTGAATTAGGAACATAGGAACATCTCCGGTGTCTATGCTGCGTCCTACTCCCTGGCTGCAGAACTGTAGTTAAAACATAACTGAATTAGGAACATAGGAACATCCCCGGTGTCTATGCTGCGTCCTACTCCCTGGCTGCAGAGGTGTAGTTAAAACATAACTGAATTAGGAACATCCCCGGTATCTATGCTGCATCCTACTCCCTGGCTGCAGAACTGTAGTTAAAACATAACTGAATTAGGAACATAGGAACATCCCCGGTGTCTATGCTGCGTCCTACTCCCTGGTTGCAGAACTGTAGTTAAAACATAACTGAATTAGGAACATAGGAACATCCCCAGTGTCTATGCTGCGTCCTACTCCCTGGCTACAGAACTGTAGTTAAAACATAACTGAATTAGGAACATAGGAACATCCCCGGTGTCTATAATGCGTCCTACTCCCTGGCTGCAGAACTGTAGTTAAAACATAACTGAATTAGGAACATCCCCGGTGTCTATGCTGTGTCCTACTCCCTGGCTGCAGAGGTGTAGTTAAAACATAACTGAATTAGGAACATAGGAACATCCCCGGTATCTATGCTGCGTCCTACTCACTGGCTGCAGAACTGTAGTTAAAACATAACTGAATTAGGAACATCCCCGGTATCTGTGCTGCGTCCTACTCCCTGGCTGCAGAACTGTAGGTAAAACATAACTGAATTAGGAACATCCCCGGTGTCTATGCAGCGTCCTACTGCCTGGTTGCAAAAGTGCAGTTAAAACATCACTGAATTAGGAACATAGGAACATCCCTGGTGTCTATGCTGCGTCCTACTCCCTGGCTGCAGAACTGTAGTTAAAGCATAACTGAATTAGGAACATAGGAACATCCCCGGTGTCTATGCTGTGTCCTACTCCCTAGCTGCAGAACTGTCGTTAAAACATAACTGAATTAGGAACATAGGAACATCCCCGGTGTCTATGCTGCGTCCTACTCCCTGGCTGCAGAACTGTCGTTAAAACATAACTGAATTAGGAACATCCCCGGTGTCTATGCTGCGTCCTACTCCCTGGCTGCATAACTGTAGTTAAAACATAACTGAATTAGGAACATCCCTGGTGTCTATGCTGCGTCCTACTCCCTGGCTGCAGAACTGTAGTTAAAACATAACTGAATTAGGAACATAGGAACATCCCTGGTGTCTATGCTGCGTCCTACTCCCTGGCTGCAGAACTGTAGTTAAAACATAACTGAATTAGGAACATAGGAACATCCCCGGTGTGTATGCTGCGTCCTACTCCCTGGCTGCAGAACTGTAGTTAAAACATAACTGAATTAGGAACATAGGAACATCCCCGGTGTGTATGCTGCGTCCTACTCCCTGGCTGCAGAGGTGTACTTAAAACATAACTGAATTAGGAACATGGGAACATCCCCGGTGTCTATGCTGCGTCCTACTCCCTGGCTGCAGAACTGTAGTTAAAACATAACTGAATTAGGAACATAGGAACATCCCCAGTGTCTATGCTGCGTCCTTCTCCCTGGCTGCAGAGGTGTAGTTAAAACATAACTGAATTAGGAACATAGGAACATCCCCGGTGTCTATGCTGCGTCCTACTCCCTGGCTGCAGAACTGTAGTTAAAACATAACTGAATTAGGAACATAGGAACATCCCCGGTGTCTATGCTGCATCCTACTCCCTGGGTGCAGAACTGTAGTTAAAACATAACTGAATTAGGAACATTGGGAACATCCCCAGTGTCTATGCTGCGTCCTACTCCCTGGCTGCAGAACTGTAGTTAAAACATAACTGAATTAGGAACATAGGAACATCCCCGGTGTCTATGCTGCATCCTACTCCCTGGCTGCAGAAGTGTAGTTAAAACATAACTGAATTAGGAACATAGGAACATCCCCGATGTCTATGCTGCGTCCTACTCCCTGGCTGCAGAGGTGTGGTTAAAACATAACTGAATTAGGAACATCCCCGGTGTCTATGCTGCGTCCTACTCCCTGGCTGCAGAGGTGTAGTTAAAACATAACTGAATTAGGAACAAAGGAACATCCCCGGTGTCTATGCTGCGTCCTACTCCCTGGCTGCAGAACTCTAGTTAAAACATAACTGAATTAGGAACATAGGAACATCCCCGGTGTCTATGCTGCGTCCTACTCCCTGGCTGCAGAAGTGTAGTTAAAACATAACTGAATTAGGAACACCCCCGGTGTCTATGCTGCATCCTACTCCCTGGCTGCAGAGGTGTAGTTAAAACATAACTGAATTAGGAACATCCCCGGTGTCTATGCTGCGTCCTACTCCCTGGCTGCAGAGGTGTAGTTAAAACATAACTGAATTAGGAACAAAGGAACATCCCCAGTGTCTATGCTGCGTCCTACTCCCTGGCTGCAGAACTGTAGTTAAAACATAACTGAATTAGGAACATAGGAACATCCCCGGTGTGTATGCTGCGTCCTACTCCTTAGCTGCAGAACTGTAGTTAAAACATAACTGAATTAGGAACATAGGAACATCCCCGGTGTCTATGCTGCGTCCTACTCCCTGGCTGCAGAAGTGTAGTTAAAACATAACTGAATTAGGAACACCCCCGGTGTCTATGCTGCATCCTACTCCCTGGCTGCAGAGGTGTAGTTAAAACATAACTGAATTAGGAACATCCCCGGTGTCTATGCTGCATCCTACTCCCTGGCTGCAGATCTGTAGTTAAAACATAACTGAATTAGGAACATAGGAACATCCCCGGTGTCTATGCTGCGTCCTACTCCCTGGCTGCAGAGGTGTAGATAAAACATAACTGAATTAGGAACATCCCCGGTGTCTATGCTGCGTCCTACTCCCTGGCTGCAGAAGTGTAGTTAAAACATAACTGAATTAGGAACATAGGAACATCCCCGGTGCCTATGCTGCGTCCTACTCCCTGGCTGCAGAACTGTAGTTAAAACATAACTGAATTAGGAACATAGGAACATCCCCGGTGTCTATGCTGCATCCTACTCCCTGGCTGCAGAACTGTAGTTAAAACATAACTGAATTAGGAACATAGGAACATCCCCGGTGCCTATGCTGCGTCCTACTCCCTGGCTGCAGAACTGTAGTTAAAACATAACTGAATTAGGAACATAGGAACATCCCCGGTGTCTATGCTGCATCCTACTCCCTGTCTGCAAAGGTGTAGTTAAAACATAACTGAATTAGGAACATCCCCGGTGTCTATGCTGCGTCCTACTCCCTGGCTGCAGAGGTGTAGTTAAAACATAACTGAATTAGGAACATAGGAACATCCCCGGTGTCTATGCTGCGTCCTACTCCCTGGCTGCAGAACTGTAGTTAAAACGTAACTGAATTAGGAACATAGAAACATCCCCGGTGTCTTTGCTGCATCCTACTCCCTGGCTGCAGAACTGTAGTTAAAACATAACTGAATTAGGAACATCCCCGGTGTCTATGCTGCATCCTAGTCCCTGGCTGCAGAAGTGTAGTTAAAACATAACTGAATTAGGAACATAGGAACAATCCTAATGCAAGTGATAAGGAAGCCCATAAGATGCCTAACTGTGGACACCTAAAAGTAGATAAGTTTGTGCTTCCGTTTTTAATCACTCCGTGATGCTTGCCTCCCAAATTTAGCATTCCTGGTGCAAGTCTATCTACCTGTCCAGCCATCAGTACTAGCCTTAAAGGTAGTCAAAGCAGTACTCTGGGAGCACTTTAAGTTAGGAGTCTACCTCTCCAGTGAGTCTTATTTGTTGGTGTATATTTAGGCCCATAATGCAGGTGTTCGTTCAGCCACTTGTTTTGCAAAGAAAGAGAAGGTCACATAAGATTGTGATTTTCTTTTTTTAATACATTTATTGAATTATCACTTATAACATAGGCAAATATATGTTTATATAAAGGAAAATAAACCATATTAACGTGTTCACATTTATAAATAGTATACACCTCATATATTTTTCTGTACAGTTATCATCAATCCAACATTAAATAAATTGCACAATTCTTGCCTTCCCTTAAATCTCCTTCCTCCTCCTCCAAAGTGTTATTCTGTGTGTATTGTTCCCACAGTTTCCATTTTTCTCTGTGTAATTTGCTCGTACCCTTTTCTAAAGATCCTACTTTAGTTCTTTTATCTCTGTTACAATATTCACTACTTCAAGTAAGGTTGGTTTAAACTTTGATTTCCATTTTCTAGTAATTGCTTTTTGTGGCAGCCACCAGAATTAAACTTAACAAGGCCTTATTATGTCTAGACAGTTCGGATCCTGTATCACAGATCAAAAAAATTATTTCCTTAGTCACAATCATTTGCTCGCCAGTATTTCTGCCAGAGTACTCTGTAGGGACTTTTTAAAGTCTGCCAACTCCTTACACTTCCAACACTAATGTTCCCATCACACCTTCAACGTTTGCCATGTATCTCAGGAAAAATTCTTTGGAGTCTGCTTGGAGTATAAAAGAATCTATGCAAACACTCCCAGACAAAAATTCTAAATTTTCTAGACTTTGTTGCATATTTGGGAGCTATTCATATGCCTTCCCATTGTTTGCGAGCTGCATGTTTACTCTCTCTTCCTTATCTTTTCTGACCTCTTATGATAGATTCCTGTAGTTATTATGCAATATTTTATTTGTCCTACTAATTATCCCTTTTTTTTAACAGAATCTTCTGATGTCCTTCTATTCCTATGTTGCAGTATTCTAGTTGTGGGATTTCCTGCCCTCAAGCAACTCATACATTGGCTCCTATACAAAAGCTTCAGCTTGGCTGTTGCAGCGTGTGTGGGACATCAGACGTAAGGCCGTAAACCACGAGCCTTAAATGTGACGTCTGCATGTGCAATCCTCAAAACATTTCAGCCGCAGACCTACGCATCATACGATCGCTCCTTCAAAGACGTTGCATCAGTAAAGCTAAGTAACCCGTTGGGTTTCTATTTTTTCTTGTTTTGCTGATTGTTATTGCTTAGGCTGGTTGTTGTAGCCTTTAGCTGATGTCAGGTAAAAAGGGAAAGTGCCATTGTGGGTGCCAGATACCCCACAAAGACTCCCATGATAGGTGTGTTTTTTGCTTAGGCCGGGAACACGACCATTTCTCTTGCTCAATTTGTCAGTCATTTGTGACGAAGACCTTACGCAGCCATTTGGCCGCTTTAAACCTGTACCTAGAAAACCAGTGCCTTAAATGGTTAGGCCTTAGAATGGATCCTGCTTTGGAGGCCGCATCCGAACCTCCGGACAAGAAGGCCAAAATTCCAAGGCCTTCCTCACCTGCCGCTTTGCTACCTGACACCCCCGCCAACTGTCGATCTAGGAGTTGAGGAGCGCTCGTCCTTTGAGGAAGCCGTTGCATAGCTGACGACCAGTACGTCCTTGGAGCTTACCCAGACACAGACTACCGTCGATGTCAAGGGGGAACCAGTTTCTGTGGTACCTCCGACCAGGATCCACACTTCGGAAATGTTGACCTCAAAACCTGACAACAGGCCGGTTCCTACTTCCACCCCGGCCAAAAAGAAGCAAAAAACCAAGCATACCTCCTCCTCTTCAGAAGCCGTACTAGAGTGGCAGTCCTTTATTTCCTCTCTCATGCAGGCCTTTATGGCCCTTAGGCCTTCAGCCTCAACCTCCACTACTCTGCCTTTACTGAGCCCTAGGCTTGCATCTGCTTTTTCCCTCCCACCCATGACCTCTCAAGTTAGGGAGGAAGAGCATGATTCTTCCTTTTCTTCCTCAGAGGACTCTATTTCATATACATCCCAGATTGCATCTCCCCAGGAGTATTATTCTCCTGATGAGGAATCTGTGGAAGGGGATTCTCCCCCTGAGGATATTAACTTTGGTGAAACCATCACCAAGATGAAAAATTACTTCAAATGGGATACTTCCCAAATGACTGACACCCAAAACAGGTACTTTGAGCCGCTCAAGTAGAATCTCCCTCCCCTTTGGCTGTCCCTCCAGTTCTACCTGCTTACTTGGATGCCTTTAATTCAGATTCTAAGGCCCCAGACTCCCAGCCTCTGGCCCCTAAGCACACTGACTGCTTCTATAAAGTGCCAGAGGAGCAAAAATTCCTAGTTAAACCGCCCTTGGCGGACCCAGCTGTGATTGGCACCGCTCCTGATAAGCAGTCTAGACTGTGCCTTCCACCTCCCTCCTACCCACAGATAAAGATAGCAAATATATGGATAGGATGGGAAAGAAAGTATACACATCCTCCACTTTGGCTTTCAGAGCCATAAATTATCAGACCTACATGACTAAGTATGCTCTAGACTTAGTGTCTCAAGCCTCCTCCATGCTGTCTTCTATTCCTGAAAGTCCCATTAAGGCTGACATTGCCTCCTTGGCTCAGCAAGTAGCCAGGCACTCCGTCAGATGCAGCTACGATGCTACAGAAGCAACTGCCCACTCTGCAGCATCTCCTTCTGTCCTTAGGAGATGCTCCTGACTGAGACTACAGAATTTACCAGAAGACTTCAAGTCCAAGATCTTGGACGCCCCCCTGGATCACAACTTCCTTTTTGGAAAACAGTCTGCAGACCTCTTCAAGAATCTGCAGGAAAAAAAGTAAAGAATTACAGGACATCAAGCATATGCTGGTATCCCCCATTCCCAAGTATTATAGGAACTACCCTGCTAAAACCACTTTTGTAAGGCGTAACCCTCCTCAGACAGCGGCTTCCTCTTCCAGATCTAGAAGAGGGGCAGGAAGACCTACCACGTCCAGATCTACTGCACCATCTCCTCAGCCCAGACAATCCTTTCAGGAGAGAGGAGGTCCCAATAATGCTTGACTGCCTTGCCCACCTACCACTCTCTGCACGCCTTCCCCACTGTCTCCCCTTCTGGCAATCCATCACCACAGACCAATGGGTCCTATCCATTATCCAGAAGGGGTACTTGCTATCCTGGAAAGAAAAACCACCCAGGAAAGGTATTCCATTTTCCCCCAAAAACCAAATTCATCTCCTGCCACAAGTTTTGTCAGACCTGCTAAAGCTAGGCACCATAGAACCTGTCCCCTCAGGACAGGAAAGAAAGGGATTCTACTCCCGTCTCTTCCTGGTCCCCAAAAAAGATGGCCCTTGCAGACCCATCTTGGATATCTCCATTCTAAATCTACACCTTCAGGTACCCTCTTTCAGAATGCTGTCACTCCCCACTCTGCTGCCTCTTAGTCCAGCAAAGGGCTTTATGGCCACCCTGGACCTAAAAGAAACCTGCCTACACATACCCATCAGGACTTCCCACAGACAATTCCTGTGTTTCTCTGATCCTTCCTCTCATTTCCAATTTACTGCCTTGCCCTTTGGTTTATCCACTGCCCCCCGAGTCTTTACAAAGGGCTGTGCCCCAGTCATTACCTTCTGCAGAACTCAGGGAATCCAGATTTACCCTTATCTGGATGACATCCTAATACTTGCAGTCTAAAGATATGCTCTCAAGACATCTGCACTTCACCATGTTCCTTCTGCAAATTCTAGGGTTCACTCTCAACCTCCCAAAGTCCTCCTTGAACCCAGGCCAGGACAAGATTTTCCTAGGCTGCAGAATCAAAACAGACAGAATGAAGGCCTTTCTCCCACAGGACAAGGTTCTACCCCAGACTTCCCACTTCAAGGAAACCCTACACTCCCAGAAGGTGACGGCAAGGCAATTTCTTCATCTCCTGGGCTTAATGGCAACAACCATCCCTATGCTACCACTGGCCAGAATGCACATTTGGTCCCAACACCTACATCACCTAAAACAGGTTATTCCCTCCTTCCCTGTCTAAAGACAGAAATCAGGTGGTGGATCCAGCAAGTCCAACTAAACTCTGGACTCCCACCCCCCACCCCAACCCAATCAATGCATACAGATGCCTCAGATTCAGGTTGGGGGGGGGGGGAGACACTGGCATCCTACAGGGTTCAAGAAAAGTGGCACCCTTCTCTACAGGCCAAGCACATCAATATCAGAGAAATGACAGCAGTTTTCCTAGCTCTAAAGACCTTTATTCCTCTTATTGTAAAATCCAGAAGGACAAACCAAAAATCTTGTTAGTGACTCCCTACTGGCCAAGGTAGCACTGGTTCCCCCTACTTCACAATCTAGCCAAGGGCAGTCACTACAAGTTACCCTACAAGATGGACCTACTGACACAAGACAAAGGAACTCACCTCCACCCACACTTGCAAATGTTATCCCTGACTCTGTGGGTGATAAACTTTTGATCCCCTTTAGACACCACTACTCAGAGGATGTGCTTTCAGTCCTGAGGGAGGCAAGGAAACCTACCACCAGAAACTCTTAACCTAACTAAGTGGGAAATATTTACAAAGTGGTGTCTGGACATGGGAAGAGACCCTTGCCCTGCTGATGCCCCCCTTGTTATCACTTATGTGTGTCAATTGATTAAAAGTGGACTTTCCTACTCTTCAGTGAAAGTACACCTTTCTGCTATATCAGCCTGCTTGCCCCTTGATCCCCCCCTTCCTAGCCAGGCTCGATGTAAATCTCCTCCCTAAAGGGGTCTTACTCTTGAGACCACCAAAGAAACCTATACTTCTGCCCTGGCACCTTAACTACATCCTGGAAAAACTAACCCAGCACCCTTTTGAACTGGCTGGGACTTCTTCCCTACAGATGTGTACATGGAAAATGGTCCTTCTGGTGGCCATCACTTCAGCCAGAAGGGTGTCAGAGTTGCAGGCCTTAATGGCCTATCCCCCCCCTACACCACCTTCCACAAAGACACAGTGACCCTGCAAACTAATCCCTCCTTTATGCCCAGGGTGGACAGTGACTTGTCTCTAAACCAATCTATCCATTTACCTTCCCTCCCCCACTAATGAAGGTGAGAGGATACTGCACTCCTTGGATGTGCACAGGCAACTAAGATTCTACCTTGACAAAACCAAAACCTTTAAGAAATCTAAGCAACTCTTTGTCTCCTTCCACCGCAGAGCCCTGGGCAAGGCAGTCTCCAAACAAACCATCGCATGCTGGATCAGGAAAACTGTTTGTCTCTGTTACTCCCACCATGGAAAAAAAAAAACAGTGGGAGTAAAGGCCCATTCTACTAGGGATGTGGCCGCCTCCAAGGCTTTCATAAAAGGTCTGGACATGGCATCCATTATGAAAGCAGCCACATGGTCCACTATCCACACTTTCACCAAACATTACAAACTTGACTAAGTCTCCAGAGCATGGGCAGGATTCACCAGGCAATCCTGCAGGGCTTTGTATAATCCTCTTCAGCATACAACGACCTCTCATCCATTTAAGTTGTGGTACTCTCCCACAACTAGAATACTGCAACATAGGAATAGAAAGACATAGAATAGTTTGTGTAAAATCTTACCATAACCGTAGATGTCCTTCTCTTCCATGTTGCAGTGTTCCTTCCCACCCACCATTACCCCCAATTCATTCTCCTTTAGTCCCAGCTAATACCTGGACCTATCTATGCTACTGAAGGACACCATGGTCACACACCTGGCCCCACTGGCATTCCTCCTGCTGGGCCTTCTTCTCTACCTGCTGGCCTTCAAATTCTGAGGATTGTGCATGCAGATGTCACATTTAAGGCCCGTGGTATATGGCCTTACGTCTGACGTCACACAGATGCTGCAACAGCCAAGCTGAAGCTTTTGTATGGGAACCGACGTACGAGTCGCCTGAGGGCAGGAAATTCCACAACTAGAATACTGCAACATGGAAGAGGAGGACATCTGTGGTTATGGTAAGATTTTACAAAACTATTCTTTCTAAATTTATTTAAAAATTCAAGGATTTAGAGACTTCCAAGATGGCTGCACATTGAGTAACACCTTAATTCTAGCTCTCCCAGTGTGAAAACAGAAACTTATCTGAGAAAGCCAGTGGACCTAGGTTTCTTTGTAAATGTTAGTAACTGGCTAGTAAGCGCATTGCCTGGATGCCATGAAAAAATAAATACAGAGTAATTGAAGGAAAATCAACTGCAAAAGACTACAAAAACTTGGTATTGTGACAGATTAGTTTGCCACCTAACACATTGCTGTCTATTAATTAAGTAGATGGCAGACAATTTTTGGGTAAGTTCAGAGCAACCTAGTGCTAGTTTTTGTAATAGCTTATTATGTGATACTGTATCAGAGGCCTTAGATATGTCCAATAGGATTACAGAAGTTAATTGGCCAGAGTCCAAGGCTTTATTCACAGTATTTATGAAAGGTAATAGTGCAGTGGTTGTGCTGTGTGCTGGACGAAAACCATGTTGGGTGGGTACGAGGCGATTGTTATCCAAAAGATGTTTCAGTAGTTGTATGTGGATACATTTTTCCAGTAATTTGAATAAAGAGGAGAGGATCGAGACTGGTCGATAGTTTGTTAATTCATAGTTTTTTTTACGCCCTTGTGTAAGGCGATTACGGTAGATTTTTTCCAGAGTTTAGGGACTTTAGATTCCGTGATGGATCTGTTAATCAGGATGCTAACTGGGTAGGCTATTGTATTGGTAGCAAGTTTTAAGTATTCTGATGGAAGGTTGTAATAATAACCAGAATGTCGTATTTTTGCAAACAATATTTAGTGTGTATTGACTATATCAATATATTGCTATATTACTTTTCTATCTGCAGAGTACATTACTAGAAGATCTGTGAATTTCCTTTCCTTTTAGATTTTATAGCAGTTAATATCCCTTGAGGGAGGGTCACTGTTGCGGCTAATATTAGTAGTATATGTTCCCCATGTAACACATTGCTACTGAAGTTTAATGATGCTTCTATTCTGCTGTTTGTTTTCTAAATTACACTTGTAAATCTTCACATCCGGGCACCTTTTAGTGATTCTGTTTTTCTAGTATTTGTTGTATTTTTGTATCATTAACAAACTCTATAGTCTAATATTTGTTTTATTCTTTGTATTTACCTTAATGGCTCAGGTCACGACTGAAAAAGGGTTCTTAGGCAAGTTCACTTACCTCATTAAAAAGGAAAATAAACAAAAATTACAGCAGTTAATGTTAAACACAGAGATATCAAAACAACTTGAAACTCTATATGAATGTGTTTACTGTTAGAGTCGTATTTGGAATGTCTTTTGTTTAGTATACTTAAAGATGGTGTGATTCTGGTAGTAACATTCAAGGCATAACTTTATCATTTCTTATGCACACATTATTTGCAAGGTGAAACCTCTCATTTCCACAGAGGCCCCTTTCACTTGCTCAAGCATTCAAGACTTCCTCCTTTGCAAGTTAAATGCATTTCTTGTTACAGAACCTGTAATTCAGCTAAGACTTACTGCCCCAAAAAAGAGCAAGGCAATTAATTCTTTAAACTCCAGTCCATAGCAAAGACTCAGATCGCCGTAAAAGCAAATAAATAAATAATAAAAATTGTAATTACTGCAGCATGAAGACTTAATTGTACTATCACATTAACATATTACAGGAGCAAAAAATCATGTCTGCTTCATGCCACTGTGATTATGAAGAGCATGCTGTGAAAGTCGTCTTCTCCTTTTGGCTGCACCTGTTAAGTCATTGGTCCTCAGAACAAGTGACAGTAGAGTTTTATGGTATCGAGTTGCTAGCTTGGCACCCAACCTTCCCCAGAAGGCATACACACACTCACACCTAGGGGCAATTTAGAGTGCCCGGTCCACCTGCAGCATATCTTGAGAATATTGGAGGAAACTGGAGCACCCGGAGGAAACCCAAGCGAACACAAGGAGGACATGCAGACTCCACACAGAAGACACCCTAGCCGAGAATCGAACAGGAGAAATGCTGTGAAAGCGATGCATGTTGAATGCTGAAAGGGTCTACTATAAGTTCTTGCATGCTACTAGCTTGCAACACACTTGCTGTAAATGACAACTTTCACTAGCCCAGTCCTTCTTAGTTACTAGCTGACCCACCCCCTGAAGCTACTGAACTACATAGCCCTACCAGGGTCCTAACTTTGACCCTAGAACTTCCACCTGGCCCTTAACCCTAACTGTAGCACTCACCTCCCACTCCTAAACCCTAAAGTCCCCGATCGCCCCTAAACCTAAAACTGCACTCCATAAACCTAAAGTCCCCATCTGCTCTCTAAACCTAAAATTTCACTCCCTGACCCTAAATTCCCCTTCTGTCCAGCTTCCTCACTCTAAAGTCACCCCTTTAACCAGCTCTGTCACTTTAAAGTCCCCTCTATCCGACTCCTTCACCCTAAAGCCCCCGCTGTTCACCTCACTCAGCTTAGAGTCCCCCCTCTGTCCACCTCCCTCACCCTAGAGACCCCCTCTGTCTGCCTCCCTCACCTTAGAGTCCTCCCCTCTGTCTGCCTCCCTCACCCTAGAGTCCACCCCCTCTGTCTGCCTCCCTCACCCTGGAGTCCACCCCCTCTGTCTGCCTCCCTCACCCTAGAGTCCACCCCCTCTGTCTGGCTCCCTCACCCTAGAGTCCACCCCCTCTGTCTGGCTCCCTCACCCTAGAGTCCACCCCCTCTGTCTGGCTCCCTCACCCTAGAGTCCACCCCCTCTGTCTGGCTCCCTCACCCTAGAGTCCAAACCCTCTGTCTGGCTTCCTCACCCTAGAGTCCACCCCCTCTGTCTGGCTCCCTCACCCTAGAGTCCACCCCCTCTGTCTGGCACCCTCACCCTAGAGTCCACCCCCTCTGTCTGGCACCCTCACCCTAGAGTCCACCCCCTCTGTCTGGCACCCTCACCCTAGAGTCCACCCCCTCTGTCTGGCTCCCTCACCCTAGAGTCCACCCCCTCTGTCTGGCTCCCTCACCCTAGAGTCCACACCTCTGTCTGGCTCCCTCACCCTAGAGTCCACCCCTCTGTCTGGCTCCCTCACCCTAGAGTCCACCCCTCTGTCTGGCTCCCTCACCCTAGAGTCCACCCCTCTGTCTGGCTCCCTCACCCTAGAGTCCACCCCTCTGTCTGGCTCCCTCATCCTAGAGTCCACCCCCTCTGTCTGGCTCCCTCACCCTAGAGTCCACCCCCTCTGTCTGGCTCCCTCACCCTAGAGTCCACCCCCTCTGTCTGGCTCCCTCACCCTAGAGTCCACCCCCTCTGTCTGGCTCCCTCACCCTAGAGTCCACCCCCTCTGTCTGGCTCCCTCACCCTAGAGTTCCTCCCTCTGTCTGGCTCCCTAGACCTAAACTGCACTTCTACTCCCTAAACCTAAATCCCCCTCCCGATCACTGTCTGAAGCCCTAACTTGTACTCCCATCCCCTACTCCTTCTCCATGTCTGCCACACTTACCTTGCTCAAACTTGGTTACAGTGTTTGAATGAGGTGTGAAGGCTGCAGCACTCTCTCACCCAAACATTTAGCAGAGTTCAAGCATGCATATGGCAGCCCATGTGAGCTACAAGGCACAACCATTCCTAGCTTTCAAACAGTGGCCTTCAAGCCTTTAGGGCTTGGGTGCATGTAGCACACCTACATAAAAGTTGTATAAGCGGTGCTACAAGAAAAAACAGCAACAGGTTACAGGTTATTTATACAAAACTCAAAACACTCATTATCCCACCAGCATATAGGTAAAAACTATTAGAGCTTATTCTGTGTCTCAGGTTTTTTGTTCAAGGACCAGGCACAACTCTTAACAAATAATGTGGGGATAAAAGCACAGAATCAACAACAATTGTTAAACATTTCTCTAATTAACTTAAGAAGCCAGTTGAACAACAGGGTTTGTATCAGAACATTAAACTAGTATCTGGAGTTATTGATTGACTGCAACCCCAGTGATTTACCAGAAAGTCAAACATCTTAGGAGGGACAGGGCAAAAATGTGAAGTGAAATCAGGGGCAGTGTGCAAAATCAGAGCGAGAGAGAGGAGAGCTGTGGTGCTGCTGTTCTTAGCATCATACATCGCTTCTTTTCCAAGAATTCTGAACAAAGCCAAAAATAATAGGTGAGCAAAATCCAGAAATTAGTGATATTTTTAAATGTTACTCTAATTCACTTAAAAAGTTAATGGGAAAAAAGTTTTGCTTCAGCATGTATTTTCAGGATAAGAAGCATGAAACACAATGTGTTGTGCTATTGATTGACTGTAGTTCTCAGTGATTTTACCAGAAAATGAAAAATTTTAAGAGAATCCAGGTAAAACTATGAAGCAAAAATCATGGATAGAGTTGCAGTATGCTTGGTGATAATATTCTTAATTAGCTCAAAACAACACACGCAGCTCAGCTGAAACCTGTGGGAAGGGTTTTCCATCAACTTACGTTTTCAGAACAGTAAGAAGCTTGAAAAGCTAGCATGTGTAATTTTTGTCTGACTATAATCCTCACTGATTTACTAGAAAATTAAAGATTTTATGAGGGAACAGGGCAAACATCCGTGACAACACATATAATTTAAAAAATGCAAAAAATAAAATTTTAAAATACCACCAAGACCACAGATCCAAGAAGTAAGCAATTTTAATGAAACACTAGGTGCCTCGGCTTGCACAGCCTTCCAAGAGTAAAAACACTACAAAACACTCTTTACTTAAATACAGCATATTGCACGACAATTAATCATACAATTTAAATCACATACTTCCAATTACATTCCTTGTTGAGTCCCTGAGGCTGCGAACTACCATACTTTAAAATCAAGAGGGTTTCTTTTTTTAAAAGTTTATTTTTTTTTTTTTAAAAACAGGTTTATTGTTTTAACATATAAGAGAAATATCATAACAATTTTATACAAGTAATTAAAAATAGGTATTATTATAACATTCAACAAAACAACTAAAGTATTTACAAAGACATCCACTACAATCAGATCAATTAATTAAACTAAAATACCATGCTATTGAAATTAAAATTTTTTAACAAATTTTGTAAATTATCCCATACAATATAATAAGATGTTTTTCTATTTGTTCTTGTCCTAATTGTGTTTATTTCCATATGGCACACTATATTCATAACATTTTTAAATTCATTGAACGAAGGAGGTGTATCTGAAATCCAATTTCTAGTTATTATTTTCCTAGCCACTGCTAGAATAGACCATAACAAGGGAAGCTTGACCTTTTTAACACTTTGAGGTACAGGTGTGTTGAATAATATAAGAGATTTAGAAATAATGAAATTATCTGTAAAAAGAGCTTACAAAAATTCATTAATTGACTTCCAGTATTCTTTCAATTTTATACAGTCATAAAACATATGAGCCCAGTCAGCATTAATTTCTACATTACATCTCTTACATAAATTATCTTTATTATTTATTTTATTCATCATCAAAGGTGTATAAAAAGATCTATGTAAAAATTTCCATGTATAAAGTCTCCAAACAATGGAAGACATAGTTCTATAAGCAGATTCCAATATATATTGTTTATTTTGTTGATTTGGTGGGTCCCCATTAATAGAAGTGAAATAATTCCAGTATGAATCTACACTGCAAAAAGTTTCTTGTCTGATAATTTTATGTATGTATGAAAGTTTACCTTTATCAGAAACTTTATGTTGTAAATTTAATATCAAGTAATCAATCAATGTTGGAATAGATTCTTTAACTGTTATAGACATTAGATCTATTTTATTAATGAGATGTTGTCTAAAGGTCTGAACCTCTAACCAGCAAGTTTCTCTTAGATCAAATTCTTGTTTTAAAAATCTAGATTTTTAACTTTATTATCAGATATCAACTGATACCAGTACTTTAGATCATTATCTATAGCTAAATGAGTTCCTTCAGAAGTAGATGACAAAAGCATACCCTGAGTATACATTATAGGGAATACAATAAAATTCCATTCCCTATACTTAGGGTGCATGAATATAAAGTTACGATAACTAATAATAATATTTAATGGGTAACAAACCATATGTTTAGGTGTAATAGGTGAAGTACAAAATTCCTTTAGTAACCATAACATGGAGTTATTTACAATCATATTTTTATGTGTTAAGGAGATTTTCATGAAGTGCATACTAATTAGCTCCCAATAATCTTTCCATTTTGCGACATATAAAAGTTTATTTTTTAAAGACACACATTCACCTATACCAACTTGCAATTTTTCCAGAACACAACCCGTAAGAGAATCAGGATCAGAATTATGTGCTGTCATGAAATGGCTCCCAAGGGGACTCTAGTTTTTTATTTTTTTATGTCCCTAATATGTTCCTGTAACCGAACCCTAAACCTCCTATAAGTTTCCCCTGTGTAGACCGTATTGCATCCACATCTCAGCACATACACTAGCCCCTCAGTATTACAACTGTATTCATACCTAGCTGTAAATTTAATACCATTAATATAGGGAAAAGAACTCTCTACATAATGACAGATGGAACAGTCATCACATGGAACAGTGCCCTTATTTGTGCTTAAATTCTGACTAACATTAACATCTGGTAAAATTGGTTATGTACCAGAATATCAGCCACATTCCTAGCTCTTTTATATGCAATACTCACAAAGTCAGGTGATATAAAGTTCAAAATGTTATCCCTTAGAAGCATGGGCCACAAACAGTGTGCTTTTTTAACTATTTCCTCAGTTATAACATTATAGGTTGTGGTCCCCGTTATTTCCAACTGTGTTGTGTACCAACTTTATATTTCCCACTAACACAAGCATAATGAGCGTATCCCTGGGGGTTAGAAGAATACCTCATGTCCATGATGTTTTGTTTAGCTTCCCTAACCAACTGAGCATCATAGCCTCTTTTAATAAACATATCTTCTGCTATCTCTCTGTCAAAGCTCATATCAAGGCTACAAAGCCTATGAATTCATAAGAATTCATTATAAGGCAGTACCTTGACCAAATGTTTGGGGTGACAACTACTCCCATATAAAAATACATTTCTATGTTCAAATTTCCTATGGAAACTAGTTGTAAATCCATCTAAGCTAATATCTAAAAAATTCACTTGTGGGCCAGGCTGTATACCATTAAAGCTTTAGCCCATAGTATTAGCTTGTAAGTCATCGACAAACCCAAGGGCTTCTGTCTGGCTTCCTTGACTTAAAAAAATAAGATCATCAATAAATATAATATAACTTTTGATCTAAAAAATCATGTCTTAGCAGTGCCCTGTAATTGCTGAAAAATGTCTCCATTAAACATATAAAAAATATTTTTCAAACAAAACATAACTAAATCTATCAAAAAATGAGACATGGGAGAGTCCCACAGGAAATGGAACAAGGCCTGAATCCCTGTTTCATGCTTAATATTAGTATAAAGACTTTTGACATCCAGGCAGAGCCAAAACATGTTCATATTCCAAACTTTCCCTTTTATTTTGTTCAAAAAATCCTGGCTATCCCTAATATAAGAGGCTGTACTCATTACATATTTCTTAAGATGTTCATGTAGCAGCACACTTATGTTTTTCAAAAAGTACCTTTGTGCAGACACTATCGGTCGACCACTAAGGTTAGTTAGACCTTTGTGTGTCTTAGGTAAACAGTAAAAAACTGCCCTAGAGCAGTTTTCCACTCCAAACTTCTTTTCCACATTCTAAGAGGTAAAATACCCCAACCTAAGACCTTTGTCTAACAACAGTTGTTACTCCCTAATAGCTTCAAAGTATTCAGAAACGTCAAATTTGCTATAAATTTCCACATTGTTCAAATGTTTATAACACATCTCTAAATAAATATTGTATAAAATGCATGATTACTATCTGGTTGCCCTTATCAGATGGTTTAACCACCCATCTTCTGTCATTACCAAGTTCCAATAGGGCTAGCCATTTCTGCTTAGTTAAGTTAAAGAATATGTTACACTTATTCTCTATGCAAGATCAGTACATTTGTTCAACCTCAAAAGTAAGTGTAGCAAAATATCCTTGCAAAGTGCTATTTAGAAAAGGTGGAATAAAAGAGAATTTAACGGAGATAGTGTCAGTATTCAGTTGGCAATAAGCATTTAAGCCATTCTCAAATAAATCTTCCTGAGATGACAAACATGAGTGAAAAGAATCATCATCATCACCACTTTCATAACAGTCAGTAGGCACAACTCCTCCCTCTTGTTTAAAGTAATACATCAAATGCAATTTTCTACTGAAAGAAAAAATTTCACTTTTAAGTACATGTATTCTTGGTAAAGCAGTTGGTATAAATTTTAGGCCAAGACATAATATAGACATAACCACATCAGAAACGTCATGTTTGGACAGATTTAACATGTAAATTGTCACAAAATACATTAATACCAGCATTTTTCTGGTTATGTTGTCCCTTCTTATTAGAGTTCTTTTGCTGGCCCCATTCATTGCGGCCCCATTTTCTGTTGTTAAAGTCTGTTCTGGCAGAACTGGAATTCTGAAAGCGGTTCTGCATATCTTTCGAATATTGTGCTTTGGGCAGGGCTGGAAACTGTTCCACATTCCCCTCAGCTCCAGCAATCACATCTGCCTCCTCAGAAGCAGCAAAAGAAAGTGAGGAAGGAGCAGAAACATTTTTACCCCAACTAACAGCATTGCTACCATTGTTACTCCTGCTTCTAGATGAAAAAGATCTGTTATTTTTTCTTTTCCAAAGAAACGCTGTATCAAGACTGTAATCCTTAATGTCTCTAATTTTGTAGCTTTTACGTTCAACTATTTATTTATTTTATTTTGTTTTACATTGTTTACCGGGATAGTCCGGCTGGATACATGTCCATTTTCAGCGGAGGCCCAGGGAGAAAAGCTCCACGTAGACAAACTTACATAGATTACACAGAAGTTAGTAAACAATTATAAAAACAAAGTGATTGTATACAATGACTTATTAGTGTTCCCTAGTAGGGACTCCCAATTCTCATGGACAGACACAATTAAAAGTAAAAGACATCAGATTGGAAGCAGAGCTTAGTGACGTAGTTACAAGTTATGATAATTACACAATATGCTTTTAGTTTATAACTTAAACAGGGTTGGTACGTGGGCATAGCCAATTCACTTTGAAATACTGTTTGAGGGTTTTTTTTAAGAGACTTTTGGAGGATTGTAGGGTTATGTTGTTTGGCAACGAATTCCAGGTTTTGCCAACGAAGTTGGCAAACAGGGATTCACCAGCAGTTATTAGCTTTGTGGGTTTGGACCAGTAGTTTATTGGCTGACCATAGGGATCTTAGGTTGCTATATGGCTTAATAATATTTTTAAGTGAGGGGGGTATCCTCAGGGTGGTACAAAATTTTGTGCACTATTTAGAGTTGACTGAATTGAATTAAGCTGGGCTGTTGTAGCCACTCTAGTTGTTTAAGGTTCTGGCAGTGGTGAATTCTATAGGTGGAGCCAGTGGCGAATCTGGCAATATGATTGTAGCTATGGGACAGCTTACCTAGTTCGGATTTGTTGAGGTTTGAGAGTACAGGCAAGGCATATAAAAGAGTAGAGAGTAGGTGTGATCGGGCGATTGCAGTCCTAGCCAGTGGGGTTAAAAATGTCTAGTTTCTATACAGTGATCCAAGCTTCTTATTGATGGTCTGTATGGTTTTGTTGACCTGTATGTCAAATTTGAGATTATTGTCTATGATAACCCCCTAGCAGTTTGGTGTGATTATCTGGGGAAATAGTGGTACCATTGTTAGATGTGACAGAGAATGAAAGTGTGGTGGATCTACTAGTGGGGGAAAAGAGTAGAAGTTTAGTTTTATTGGGGATCAGAAGAGGCGTTGGTTGGTGAGCCAGTTCTCAATAGTGTTAAATGTATTTTGGGTTAAGGTTTGCAGTTCAGATGGGGAGGTGGTTGAGCAGATCAGAGCGGAATCATCTGCATATTGAATGCAGGTAGCTTTAGGGATAGCAGTGTGAAGGTTGTTGATGAAAATAGAGAAGAGTAGTTGACTTAGTGTGGACCCTTGAGGGACACCAAGTGTGAGAGGTAGCTGGCTGGAGAGTTTGCCCTGCCATAGTACTGCCTGTTGTCTACCAGTCAGGTAGGACTGGAACCTCTGGATATCAGGCTTGTTGAGGGAAATAGATTTTAGTGAAAGAATGAGAAGTTCTTGGTTGACCATGTCAAAGGCTTTTGATAGGTCAAGAAAGAGGGTGGAAGTTAGCCTATTGTCATTCCTGTTTTGGTTTATAGTAGTAGTAAAGGAATGTAGGGCTGAGGTGGTGCTGTGGTATGGCCTGAAACCATGCTGGGAGTTGGATAGTAAGTTATTCTGTATAAGGTATTGCATTAGTTGCTTGTGTACACATTTCTCCATTATTTTGGCTAGTGGGGAAAGAATGGCAATGGGTCTATAGTTGGATATATCTGAGGAGCTATCACCTTTATGGAGTGGGATGACGCAAGATATTTTCCAGAGGGAGGGGATAGCGTTTTCGGATAAGGTTCTGTTGATGAGGATAGATATGGGTTATGAAATTTCATCTGCAGCTATTTGCAGGTACTCTTCAGGGAGAACGTCAGCAGCGAGGGTGGTAGGTTTTAGATTTTTTAGAAGTGTTTTGATAAAACTAGTGGATATTGGTTGGAAGCTAAATTCGGGGTGATCATTGGGTAGATTAGGCGTGTGGTTTAAGTTAGAGGGCATGAGTTGATTTGCTAGGGATTGGATTGTTTCAGTGAAAAAGTTATTAAAGGCACTAGCTATGGTCGCTGGGGAAGTATGGGTGCAGTTAGCCGGGGTTGGGGTGGTGGAATGATCTGGATAAAGTAGTTGATTTAAGCCTGCCCAGAACTTTTGAGGGTTGTTATGGTGTTTTTGTAGGAAATTTTGGTAGAAGCTTTTTTTATCCAGTAAAATAGATTTTTTTGTATCATTCCTGAGTTGACAATATTTTAGATGGTCAAGTGGGGCTTTAGTTGTTCTCCAGCTAGCCCAAGCTCTGTTTCTAGTTTTGATTTTAGCTTTGGTATCTTTTGTGAGCCATGGTGCTGTATTTGATCTAGTTTTATAGTACGTGCTGGAGCATGGGAATCAAGGATACTTAAGAATTTAGTGTTAAAGTGATCTGTGGCCTCCTCTAATGTTAGATTTTTTTTTTGTTTTGACCAGTCAACTGCTTTTAATTCATTTTGGAATATATCAGTATCAACGTTTTTCCTGTTTCTAACTGTTTTATGTTTGGGCTGGTGAGGGTTTTCTGCCTTGTATTTTATGATATAGGTTAGACAATGGTTGCTGAGGTCATCAGGGAGAGTACCAGCTGTGTACAGTTGGGGTTGGTTATTAACTAGGATCCAGTTGGTTGGTTTGTTTATCCTAGTAGGAGAGGTTATGGTCTGTTTAAACCCAGAAAGTTTATATGGGTGAGGGAGGGGTGGAAGGAGCAGAGGTGCCAGTTGGTGTTAAAATTACTAAGAACTATGGTTTCTTGGGGATAGGTAGTGGATAACCAGTAAAGGAGATCTTCTAAGGTATTTAGGTTGTTGCCTGGCAGAATGTATGCAGAGACTATGTTCAAGTGCTTGTTTTGGTTAATCTGTAGCTTGGTTATGAGGAGTTCCACGTTATTGAATTGGGGAGGTTGAATGGGGTCTCTATTAACGGTTAGAGTATCCCACCTCCTTTTCTTGTAGCACGGTCTAACCGGTGAATATTGTATCCTGGAGGTAGCATCTCATTGTCAGTAGTACTGAGTTTTAGCCAGGTTTCCGTAAGACACAATGTCTGGGGAGTGGGTTGCTAGGAGGGCGTGTAGGTTGGGAATCTTATTGTTAATACTTCTAATATTGAGTTGAAATGCTAGGAGGGAACTTTGGGAGTATTCATGGGTAGCTTGACTGTGGGTGTTGTGGTAGGGGAATGGAGGTTATTGGGTGTGGGTGGGCCAGGGTTGGGATGAATGTCTCCATGTGTTATAAGGTTATAGTGACTGGATATTCTGAGCTTTAGGAGTTTGTTTATAAGTTTTATATAGTCTTTGTCTTTAGGATTATGTTTTGTGGCTGTACAGGGGAGGTATTTTATAGAGGGTGGTATATTTGGTGTGCTGGGGACTAGTAATTCTTCAAAGTCCACAAGTCTCCCATTAATTTATTCCAGCATACTAGTCAATTTAACAGATGTTAAAGGTTTATCAAGTTCAACACTCACCATTCTGATTTCTTCTTTAAGCCTTCGCTTCTTTAACTCATCCCTCTCAATTAGGGTGCGTACCCATTCAGTGGAACACTGGTGAGCTGCCTGTACCTGTCTCTTTCGAAAGACCATATCCTCAGCATTCCCCTCCTCAGAGGGGGTTGTAGGTGCTTTGTATGCTCGCAGACCTCTTGGGGTAATATTCAGCTGTACATACTGCTGAAGACAAAGAATGTTGATGTGTGTACTAGCCTCCTTCTGCAGCAGATTTTCCAGCTTCTCCCTCAGATTTACAGCCTCTGCTGATAATGTAGTCACAGTGGAAGAGCCCAAAGTTTGAAAAGGGTTCACAGAAACGATGTTCTTGTTTCCCCATAAAACGCTCCCAAGCATCTTGAATAAACTCTTCAAGAGTAGCCGAATTACCAGTACCGGACACATTAGAAGTACCAACTGCTTCTAAATTTCTAGAGCCTCCCTCATTCAGTTGTAAAACAAACTGCTGAATAGTCCTTTGGCTGCCATCAATAGTATCATCCCTAAAGGGACGTGGCACATTATTTGAAGGATCAGTGGCCATAAAAACAAGAAATACAACTTAAAAAAAGCAAAAAAAAAAAAATTTAAAAGACCACCGATCCAAGACGTAAGCAATTTTAATGAAACACTTAGCGCCTCGACTTGCACAGCCTTCCAAGAGTAAAAGCACTACAAAACACTTACAGCATATTACACAAGACAATTAATCAATTAAGCTTACAATTTAAATCACATGCTTCCAATTACATTCCTTGTTGAGTCCCTGAGGCTTCAGAGTACCATACTTTAAAATCAAGAGGGTTTCTTTTTTCAAAAGTTTATTTTTTAAGGACACACATTCACTTGTACCAACTTGCAAAATCCGTGACAGTTGAAAGGTATGCTTAATGATACAGTCTTAGTTAGGAAACGTACCTCGGCTCACAGCTGCACACCTCACTCTTTTACAGTTTTTTTGTTTTAAACTTTCTTCACCCACATACACCATGAGCCCAAAAAGAGAGCTGCATCCTGTGACACCGTCAGCCCAGCTATATGGAATTTTGTAAATAATCTTGTGTCATTTGTGAATATTGATATGATTTATACAGACTTGTACAATGTAATTTGTGACTATTGATATGATTTATACAGAACATTATGTTATGTACTGAGCTTCAAGAATGTAACCACAGCATACCCTGCTGGAACATAGAAGATTAACTTACAAAACATCAGGAAAATAAGTTGAAATTAAGTGCTTTACAGTGTGCTATAAAAGTTAGTTAATGCAGCAAGGGAACAGGATGTTTAGAGCTAGAAGTTTTTCTATTGTCTGAAAAGAAAAGTAATTATTAGATTTAAAATGTAAAGTGCTTGCTTTATGAATTCCTAGCAGCTGCACAGTTCTGCAAACTTCTGAGAGATATGTACTTCACAGAGATGTTAAAATTCTGTTAGTATCTGTTTAGCCTGGGAACTGAAGTCAGTTGACAGAGTGATGTCATCCAAGCTAACCCAGCAGTAATGTTTGACATTAATTTAAGAACTCTCTCAGAGAGACTATGCATTTTGTGTCTTATCTTGGTTCTAGAAACATCCACTCAGCACCTCTGCCTGTGTGTTGTCTGTAAGTAAGACTTAGGGCATAGTGTCTCTCTTAGATATAGATATAGATAGGAATATAGTAACGATTAGTTTAGATGTTTTCTGTATTGATTTCAGACTGTCCTACAATCTTGTTTTAAAATATTTGCTGTGATTTTGAAATCTGAAGTAACTGTGTTTGTTTATTGAGTATTGTTTTGTTCTTTTATTATTTATTATTAAATATGTTTAAACCTATCTTTGTGGTTGATATTTGTGAGACATATTTAAGCTCTTAGGGTACTTGCATATGCATTTGGTGACACTGTACAGGCCAATCCTAAATAGCTGTACAGGCCACTCCTAAATAGCCTTGCAAACCTTGGTCACAACTACCATTTGGATAATAGTAACATTACACAGTAGGTCATCCTTTGTAAGGACCTTATAGTAGCTGATAAGTAGGGGTTGGTGGCAGTGATAACTACCTTATGGTCTGGGTAGAAGGGGGCATAGCTAGTAAACCTATGCTAGCCTTCCCCAGGAGTGTCTGTGTGTTTGTATATAAATCAAATCTCAAAGTGTGTGTGTGTGTGTGTGTGTCAGTTATTTGGTCAGGGGCACGAAGGACTGGTTGGACAGAGAAGGGTGCTGGAGGTCTTGGCTTGACCCCTCAGCTGAGATCTTAACCCTATAGCTGTGCCAGTGGGGAGTCTTATTCGGGATATGGAGAAAGAGGGAGAAACCAGCCCTAGACAGACTGTGATCTCTGTGTGCTCTTAAAGGAAATTGCATTTTACTTTGTGTGTACTTGTAATCCTCCCATTGTGTACATCCCTCAATGTTGCCAGTGTTGGGGATTGAGGCTCTTTGATTACTGAGCCAGTGCAGGGGTATTGTATCACACATCCAAAACCCAGGGAAAATGTGTCTAAATAACACTTCAGGCAACAGAAATGACTTGCTTGTTCTCAGTATTCTGCTTAGACCTCCGTTGTTTGCCTCACAGCATCATGATGAAAAACTGTATATCATTAATACTTAAGAGGCAATTAAATACCCCCCAAACACAATAAAATGCTTGGAAATTCAGCAACTGTTCATTCAGCACACAAGCGGTATGCTGAATGTAACACATACTGTAAATAACGGTACTGTGTTTAGGCAGAGTTGTATACTGGGGATTTTTATTTATTATTTATTTATTTTACATTTGTTGACCGGGCTAGTCTGGCTGGATACATGTCCATTTTCAGCAGAGGCCCGAGGAGAAAAGCTCCACTATATACTAGTAAAAACATTCAAACAGGACAATAAAAGAAACAAACATTATAAGAATGTAAAGAACAAATTCAATGTAGTGTAGTTACATTTACAGTAGCACGTTAAGATAGGTAAACAAAACAAAGGAGAAATACAGAGGTGATCCATGATCCCATATTTTTTCATAACAACTATAAGAATCAAAAATATTTACAATATTAAGAATTATGATAAACAATTAGTGCCTGGGCACTAGTTCTAGGAAACAGAAATTGCACAGCAGGGATGATTAATAGGTTTAAAAACACGGTGAGATGACATGTTGCAGTAGTATATCTTATAAAAGGAGAAAGTGACCTTGTAGAGAAAAGTGACCTTTTGCCTCAAAAGGTGGACCAGGGGAAAGGGCAGTTGTATAATGGTATTCACAATTGTAATCAGGGATTCCACCTTTTGCCTCAAAAGGTGAACCAGGGGAAAGGGCTAGGTTTTGTGAGTAACAGAGCATCCTGCCTCCTCCATTACAGAATTGGTCTTCACACCCTGCTCCATAAGCACAGACTCAACAAAATTTAGAATATGAAAATCAGATGTACCTTGTCATTGGGGGGTGGATGAATAAAAGATACAGTTGTAGGAAGACGACAGCAGAAAGTAGAAAACAAAATAAGGGATGACAATACTGTGATGGACAGAAAAAAATGAAAGATTAATGAAGAATACACAAAATAACAAAGATACAGAAAGGCATAAAAATCAAAGTTTATTGGGAAGAAGGAAATATACACATGTAGAGTACCAAAATAAGTATGACATAACCCTGAGTGGGAAGATGGGTGGTGAAGGCCATGAGCACCAACACTGACATGGCAAAATATCAGCAAAAGAATTACTGAAACACATGCAAATGATAAAAAAGTAAAGGAATACAGTATGGTAACCCTGGGTACAAATTTAGACAAAACAAAAAGAGCGAAGGAGGGAGCTGGCAATTACACAACATGAGAAAATAAAAGACAAATTTACCTCCACACAGGTTAACAGTAGGAAAAAGGCAAGAAATTATGGCAGCCCTGAAATTCAGTACCACACCCTCGAATATCGCAGAATGAAAATATAAGCTGGAAAACAAACCAGATGTTAGATCAAATAGGTTTCACTCCACGTGGTACAAGAGGGCACAATGAAAGAAAGAATGTCATACTAGGAACCTAGAAGTAAAGGTGCTCCCTGCAAATACTGACAGGGCTGCTGCACCTTACAGTGGGGTAAGGCGAAAACGCACACTCTGTACATTCTAGGATTCTGTTCTATGATCGTAACTGAGCCCTGTGAACATATACGCCTTGCCAGGGCCTACCATTAGATCTTGCCTGCTTTTTTCAAGGAGCAACAGACTAGTCATATCAGGGATGAAATTATGAACAACCATCCATTTGTCCACTTACTTATTAAAGGAAGATATGGTGTCATGTTACTTGATCTGAACTACAATATGGGAATACTACAGCAGAAGAAAAACAGGAAGGAGTGAACAGAAAGAAACAAATGTAGAAAACAGCCTGCAGACTCCAGTAAACTCTTGAAATATAAACTCAAAATAAGCTGCCGCCCACACTCACTCAGAGCCCATCAAGTACAATGATGCCAAAGGCATCAATTAACTACTGCCCACGCGGAAAGATAACTCAACAAAACTGTCCCTCTGGCCTGGACTTCTCTTCCTGAGTCCATTAGAAGCATTACCAGTCTTTAGCAAGTCAGCAAATTACTACAAACGTCACTGCTTCAGTAAACCAGTGCGAGTCATAATTCAGAGCACCAATAACCTTGTCCTCTGAGGTGCAACACTCTCACTGTTGTGATTTGACTACTGAGTCTTAACCTGTAGACAGATTACTTGAATGCATATTGTAATAAAAGGTCTAGCTTTCTAAGATCTATCTGTGTAGAACTTTAATTAACTTGTGTAAGGACAGAAGAATGTGTGAAAATGTGTATTATGGCTTATTTGCATGCACTGTAAAAACAAACTATGTGAAATCTGCAAGATCTTTTTTTCTGTGGGGCTGCTTCTTACTGTATTCATATGTACGTTTCATTTTCCTTTCCTGTTGTATTATCCTAGTTTTGTTTTCTGTCCTTCTTATTGTCTTGCTGACAAAGTACTTTAACCAGTGGTGGATTACAACAGGATCGATTTGTGCAGTTGCCTGGGGCCTGTGGCTCCAGAAGGATCCATGGCTAATCCCTGATTACAGATGCAAATACCATTATGCAACTGCCCTTTCCCCTGGTCCACCTTTTGAGGCAAAAGGTGGAATCCCTGATTACAGATGCAAATACCATTATACAACTGCCCTTGCACTGATCCACCTTTTGAGGCAAAAGGTGGAATCCCTGATTGCACTTGCGAATACCATTATACAACTGCCCTTGCTCCTGGTCCGCCTTTTGAGGCAAAAGGTGGAATCCCTGATTGCACTTGTGAATACCATTATACAGCTGCCCAAAAGCACGTGTATGAAGCAGAAGTCTACGCTGTACCTTATAATATAATTCTGTTTGTGTATGAAGCCGAAGTCAAGACTGTAACTTGTAATGTAATTATGTTTGTGTATGAAACAGAAGACTAGGCTGTACTATATAATGTAATTCTATTTATGTTGTTGTTGGACTGATGCTTTTGGCCCTCTGTTATACCTGATCCTGGTTTGTGCTGTTGTTGGACTGATGCTTTTGGCCCTCTGTGATACCTGATCCTGGTTTGTGCTGTTGTTGGGCTGATGCTTTTGGCCCTGTGTTATACCCGCTCCTGGTTTGTGCTGTTGTTGGGCTGATGCTTTTGGTCCTGTGTTATACCTGATCCTGGTTTGTGCTGTTGTTGGGCTGATGCTTTTGGCCCTCTGTTATACCAGATCCTGGTTTGTGCTGTTGTTGGACTGATGCTTTTGGTCCTGTGTTATACCTGATCCTGGTTTGTGCTGTTGTTGGACTGATGCTTTTGGCCCTGTGTTATACCTGATCCTGGTTTGTACTGTTGTTGGGCTGATGCTTTTGGTCCTGTGTTATACCTGATCCTGGTTTGTGCTGTTGTTGGACTGATGCGTTTGGTCCTGTCTTATACCTGATCCTGGTTTGTACTGTTGTTGGGCTGATGCTTTTGGTCCTGTGTTATACCTGATCCTGGTTTGTGCTGTTGTTGGACTGATGCGTTTGGTCTTGTGTTATACCTGATCCTGGTTTGTGCTGTTGTTGGACTGATGCTTTTGGCCCTCTGTTATACCTGATTCTGGTTTGTGCTATTCTTCGACTGATGCTTTTGATCCTGTGTTATACCTGATCCTGGTTTGTGCTGTTGTTGGTTGATGCTTTTGGTCCTGTGTTATACCTGATCCTGATTTGTGCTGTTGTTGGACTGATGCTTTTGATCCTGTTTATACCTGATCCTGGTTCATGCTGTTGTTGGACTGATGCTTTTGGTCCTGTGTTATACATGATCCTGGTTTGTGCTTTTGTTGGACTGATGCTTTTAGTCCTGTGTTATACCTGATCCTGGTTTGTGCTGTTGTTGGACTGATGCTTTTGGTCCTTTGTTATACCTGATCCTGGTTTGTGCTGTTGTTGGCTGATGCTTTTGGTCCTGTGTTATACCTGATCCTGGTTTGTGCTGTTGTTGGACTGATGCTTTTGGTCCTGTGTTATACCTGATCCTGGTTTGTGCTGTTGTTGTACTGATGCTTTTGGTCCTGTGTTATACCTGATCCTGGTTTGTGCTGCTGTTGGCCTGATGCTTTTGGTCCTGTGTTATACCTGATCCTGGTTCGTGCTGTTGTTGCACTGATGCTTTTGGTCCTGTGTTATACCTGATCCTGGTTTGTGCTGTTGTTGGACTGATGCTTTTGGTCCTGTGTTATACCTTATCCTGGTTCGTGCTGTTGTTGGACTGATGCGTTTGGTCCTGTGTTATACCTGATCCTGGTTCATGCTGTTGCTGGACTGATGCTTTTGGTCCTGTGTTATACCTGATCCTGGTTTGTGCTGTTGTTGGGCTGATGCTTTTGGTCCTGTGTTATACCTGATACTGGTTCGTGCTGTTGTTGGACTGATGCTTTTGGTCCTGTGTTATACCTGATCCTGGTTCATGCTGTTGTTGGGCTGATGCTTTTGGTCCTGTGTTATACCTGATCCTGGTTCATGCTGTTGTTGGGCTGATGCTTTTGGCCCTGTGTTATACCTGATCCTGGTTTGTGCTGTTGTTGGGCTGATGCTTTTGGCCCTGTGTTATACCTGATCCTGGTTTGTGCTGTTGTTGGGCTGATGCGTTTGGTCCTCTGTTATACCTGATCCTGGTTTGTGCTGTTGTTGGACTGATGCTTTTGGTCCTGTGTTATACCTGAGCCTGGTTTGTGCTGTTGTTGGATGCTTTTGGTCTTGTGTTATACCTGATCGAGTGATGCTTTTGTTCCTGTGTTATACATGATCTGGTTTGTGCTGTTGTTGGACTGATGCTTTTGGTCCTTTGTTATACCTGATCCTGGTTTGTGCTGTTGTTGGCTGATGCTTTTGGTCCTGTGTTATACCTGATCCTGGTTTGTGCTGTTGTTGGACTGATGCTTTTGGTCCTGTGTTATACCTGATCCTGGTTTGTGCTGTTGTTGTACTGATGCTTTTGGTCCTGTGTTATACCTGATCCTGGTTTGTGCTGCTGTTGGCCTGATGCTTTTGGTCCTGTGTTATACCTGATCCTGGTCTGTTGTTGCACTGATGCTTTTGGTCCTGTGTTATTCCTGATCCTGGTTTGTGCTGTTGTTGGACTGATGCTTTTGGTCCTGTGTTATACCTTATCCTGGTTCGTGCTGTTGTTGGACTGATGCGTTTGGTCCTGTGTTATACCTGATCCTGGTTCATGCTGTTGCTGGACTGATGCTTTTGGTCCTGTGTTATACCTGATCCTGGTTTGTGCTGTTGTTGGGCTGATGCTTTTGGTCCTGTGTTATACCTGATACTGGTTCGTGCTGTTGTTGGACTGATGCTTTTGGTCCTGTGTTATACCTGATCCTGGTTCATGCTGTTGTTGGGCTGATGCTTTTGGTCCTGTGTTATACCTGATCCTGGTTCATGCTGTTGTTGGGCTGATGCTTTTGGCCCTGTGTTATACCTGATCCTGGTTTGTGCTGTTGTTGGGCTGATGCTTTTGGCCCTGTGTTATACCTGATCCTGGTTTGTGCTGTTGTTGGGCTGATGCGTTTGGTCCTCTGTTATACCTGATCCTGGTTTGTGCTGTTGTTGGACTGATGCTTTTGGTCCTGTCTTATACCTGATCCTGGTTTGTGCTGTTGTTGGACTGATGCTTTTGGTCTTGTGTTATACCTGATCCTGGTTCATGCTGTTGTTGGACTGATGCTTTTGGTCCTGTGTTATACCTGATCCTGGTTTGTGCTGTTGTTGGACTGATGCTTTTGGTCCTGTCTTATACCTGATCCTGATGTAGCATATGATAAAAATGGGAATTTTTCCTGGTGCTGCTTCCCATTACAGTGGATGCTCAGTTTTTATGTATGTAAATAAGTCCTGATTTTTTTAGTATGCCTCATAGAATATTTAAAATACAAATAATTCTCCACATAGCTTTAAGTATGGTCTTAATCATATGATTGCATATGCTGGGTGTATTTAATGTACAGTAGTACATTTGACTAAATCTAGATGTAGGGCAATTAGCGGCCTAGTTAATCAGGTTTAGACTTTGACACAGGTTAGATTCAAGGCTTGACCATTTTAAGACTTCTAATTATTGATTAAGTTGCGGAAATGTGTCGAAGACAGGATTAAATTTGTGGAAAATGAGAATAGTGTTTAGGTCTTCATATTACATGCACCAAGTTTTGGGGATCTTTGTACTGTGCGCAGGAAAGTTTAATGAACTTTGTCCGAAATACAGTAAGCTATAAAGATCTTGTATGCATGCAGTAGGTTATGTTAGTTTTGTAGTAAATGCAGTATGTCTGGGAGACCATTGTACTTAATGCAGTGAATTTCAAAGAGAAGATTGAACAGACAGAGCTGTATTCCTGAAGGCTTCTTAATGAAAAGCTTAGAAATTTTATATACTGTAACATTTATTAAAATAATAGTATCTTGAAATTAGGGTCATGGTTATGAAAGTCTGCTTTTTTGAATGGGCTTCATTTTTATGAACACTAGTATTTTTAGCCATTTAGCTAGCTGGGGTATTGGTATATAGGCATTTCATGGATTTAGGATTTTTCCTGCATGTTTGTGATGATATGCCTTATGAATTTGCGTAATGTTACTTTACATTTGCTTAATGGCAGAGAGAAACAATAAGCCTATCTAGTGTACCCTTGACGTTCTTCTTCTTCCCCTTCTCATTTTGCCACCTGTTCCATGCTTTGTTGAGTGCCTGCAAAGAGTTCCTCTTCACCTCCCAGTCTTGCAGTCCTTTCCATTTGCCCCACAATCCTTTCTTTGAGAAGGTACTTTTGGAGACGCAGAGAGTGATTAGTAGCTACAATCTTCTGCCTCTGCCTGTTCATACCTTCTCTTTCCTTCCTGTTCAGAATGACCCCTCCACTTCTTGACACGATCTTGTGTAGCAGTATTATGTAACCACCACTTCCACCTATTCTGCCTTGAGTGAGAAAAACTTTAGCTTCTCTAGCCTTAGTGAAAAATTATATGGTGCTAGTCACTCAGCTGGGTCGCTATTGAAAGAATATTTAGCTCTCTCTGCTTACTGCTTCTTACTGCTTGCTCTTGCTGTGGGATTTGAAGTCTTCTTAAGACACTCAGTCTTGCTGGCTGGAATCAAAGTCTGGTTATATTTGCATTCACAGTCTGTTGCATACAGAAACTCGCAGAATATACACTGATACAGCATCTGACTTTAAGAGCAGTAACCAATAACTTTTATAATAAACCAAACCGGACAAACGTTGCAGCTTAAAAGTACTGTTCCAACTTTACTACTCATATAGTACAGATGATGTGAGAGATATACCATTTACCTCAGGACGTGTCCCTACCATACCTCTAACATAACTAGATTTAATACAAACTTTTTATACATATTTTAGTTAAACACACACCCTCTTGGTTTTGGAAAGATACTGCCTTGATGACGCAAATGCTAACACATCTGTTCTTGTCCAAATGATGATAAGTAAACGGTCTTCAAGGAAACGCCTTGTGGATTAGAAAAGCACATTTTTAAACTCTCTTAGAAAAGCATGTCCTGTTGTCCAGTGAAAGCAGATTACATTCTTGTCATATCTGTAAGAAGTTCAGCTTTCTTGATGTGTGTGTGTAATACACTCATAAGCAAGTTCCTTATTTTTTTAAGCCACAGTCATTTAGTATGGTTGCTGATCACATATTACTAAACTCTGTTTCTGCATTTAAGCAAGCTTTTTCTTTCAGCATATTTAATATCTAACACTTAGGTGATATTCCTTCTCCATTCTATGTATTTTTCTGGTTGTTTTCCACTGGATTCTTTCCATCATTCTAAATTCCTCTTCTTTACATGGCCTGCAGGTGCATCCCAGCGTTCTGTTTTCTGCTACCCCTATCCTGTTGTTGTGCTTGTGGTTGTCCAAACCACCTATCATCAACGCCAGTATATCACTTTCTTGCTCTGCTGTCATTATTTCCTCTCAGCTGATGCTTCATACCAGGGTTGTCATGGCCTAAGGGCAGTCAGACTTTGCATTTTGTTTTTTTTTTTTTTGCATTGAACCTCAGCTGCCACCTTTCTGCCTGTTTGTTCAACCTCAAATCCTTCTGTATACACCCCCCACCAATCCTGCACTGCTCCTCCTACTGTTGTGTCATCAGGTATGCATGAGACAAATGTATAGAGTACTCTACCTGGGGCAGACTCCTAAATACTCCACTAGTCACTTTTTCTAGTTCTTAACATTGTCCCTCTTATCACAGCCATCTCTGTTCTATCATTCAGCAGTGCAGCTATCTGATTCTTCAGACTTGACCTTTACTTCCAATGTATCCAGTTTACAAATCAGCTTTGTGTGTATGACCAAGTGAGAGATGGAATTGAATTTAATTTATAGTACATGTAGTAGTATTCCCCAATCAGTGTCAACTGCAACGTCTTGATAAAACATTGTCAGGGTTGATTGACAACACCCTCTGGCTGTTAGCACATGTTGTTTGCTGTCTTGGAAAGTATTGTCTTGTAGAAATGCTACTATCCTTCCCCTATCACTGCTAAGTTAGCAGGAATGTCATTCCGAGTTTCTTTTTTGTCTGCTGCTTCCTTTGCACAGAGGTTCTTCAGTTGCTTTTTTCTAGTTTCTGGCATTTCTGCACTTGTAGATAATCATTTGAAACTCTTAATCAGGGAGGTCTGCCAACATACTGGCCAGATTTTTAAGGGCAACCACTCCACTGTAAACCTTCTCCCTTTCTATCCTGGTGTTTGTCCACTTGCTGGCCCATTCTGACTTGCCTCTCTGTTAACATGACACTGTCCAGTTGCCTCTCTTTACAAAGAATGAAGCAGAGTATTTGTTAATTACCTCTTCTTAATCCCAGTCTCATGTAACCTTCATGCCCATCTTTGCTCATCCTGACCAAATGTTCACCATAATATTCACTGTTGTAGTTCTCATATTTGGAATATACTGTGTGTAGGTAACCTGTGGCCAGCCTGACTTCTAAACTTTGCTGTTCTCCAGGGCTTTGGCTGATGCCCTGCCACCAAAGACATCAGTGTGTCAGTGGCAGAGGGTACATCAGCCCATGCCATCTTCATATCTGTCTTGCTGTGCAGTGTGCAGTCTTGTGTTACTCGCAGTGTTAAGTCTGTCAGCTGGCCTACTTCCAGCAGCAGTTCAAGGAGAAGCACCCCATTGGGGATTTCTTTTATACTACTCCTAGTGTTGTATCACTTTTGGTCTTGTGTCTGATTCCGAAGCTAGTACAGAAGAATTTGTTGCTGAGTTTAATAATTGTGTGGTGTGTATTAAGCAAATCCCCCACAAGGGCTGCCATTCAAAATGTTCTGCCTCGGCGCAGTGTCTGTATACATGCGTAGAAATATTTCAGCCATTGGCAATATTGCCCTTCTAGCTTGCTAATATATCAGAACAATCATTCCTATAACAAGTGTCCAGGTTGTTCTTAAAATGATCTAAACTAGTGCTTGCCTTAATATAATTTATTCGTCTATTCCATGTATCAGCTACTCTCTCAAAAAAAATGAGTGCATCTCTTATTCCTATGTAAGCTTCCACATTGGTAGTTTGCTGATTCCCTACTACTTTTTGATAACCTCAAACATTCCTAGAGTTAGTTGTCTCTAAATGCCCTATTTACCTGAATAAGATCTCATAAATATCAAGATTGAGACACTGTACAAGTTCAGATATTTTAGTCTTTCATGATAACTTAAATGCTGACATCCGTGGATGTTCTTGGTATGCTCCGGTTGTACCCTTTCCATTTTACTCATGTTTGTGTGGATCTTCTTGGTATGCTCCGGTTGTACCCTTTTCATTTTACTCATGTTTGTGTGGATCTTCTTTGTATGCTCCGGTTGTACCCTTTTCATTTTACTCATGCTTGTGTGGATCTTCTTGGTATGCTCCGGTTGTACCCTTTTCATTTTACTCATGTTTGTGTGGATCTTCTTTGTATGCTCCGGTTGTACCTTTTTCATTTTACTCATGCTTGTGTGGATCTTCTTGGTATGCTCCGGTTGTACCCTTTCCATTTTACTCATGCTTGTGTGGATCTTCTTAGTATGCTCCGGTTGTACCCTTTCCATTTTACTCATGCTTGTGTGGATCTTCTTTGTATGCTCCGGTTGTACCTTTTTCATTTTACTCATGCTTGTGTGGATCTTCTTGGTATGCTCCGGTTGTACCCTTTCCATTTTACTCATGCTTGTGTGGATCTTCTTGCTATGCTCCGGTTGTACCCTTTCCATTTTACTCATGCTTGTGTGGATCTTCTTGCTATGCTCCGGTTGTACCCTTTCCATTTTACTCATGCTTGTGTGGATCTTCTTGGTATGCTCCGGTTGTACCCTTTCCATTTTACTCATGCTTGTGTGGATCTTCTTGGTATGCTCCAGTTGTACCCTTTCCATTTTACTCATGCTTGTGTGGATCTTCTTGGTATGCTCCGGTTGTACCCTTTCCATTTTGCTCATGCTTGTGAGGATCTTCTTGGTATGCTCCAGTTGTACCCTTTCCATTTTACTCATGCTTGTGTGGATCTTCTTGGTATGCTCCGGTTGTACCCTTTTCATTTTACTCATGCTTGTGTGGATCTTCTTAGTATGCTCCGGTTGTACCCTTTCCATTTTACTCATGCTTGTGTGGATCTTCTTGGTATGCTCCGGTTGTACCCTTTCCATTTTACTCATGCTTGTGTGGATCTTCTTGCTATGCTCCGGTTGTACCCTTTCCATTTTACTCATGCTTGTGTGGATCTTCTTGGTATGCTCCGGTTTTACCCTTTTCATTTTACTCATGCTTGTGTGGATCTTCTTGGTATGCTCCGGTTGTACCCTTTCCATTTTACTCATGCTTGTGTGGATCTTCTTGGTATGCTCCGGTTGTACCCTTTCCATTTTACTCATGCTTATTTTCTTGTAAGATTTCCACATTGTTATTCCATACTCTAGTTTGGGTCTAATGTAACTTACAAACAATGATTTCATCAATTTTTCTGGCAGTTGGTGAAAAGGGTTAAGGTTGTGATTAGTAGTTCCTGTGATACAGGGTTTGATTCCTTCCAACATCTGTTGCCTAATGTGTGACTTTGAGTAAGTCACTTAACCAGCAGTGCTCTTGAATCTCTCTTGAAAAAGGACTGTGTGTCCGTGGGCCTACCTTTTTAGCAAATGGGTGGTGTTGTTATTATTTTTGACTTCCTAGACTTTCTAAATTCCTTTGTACAACCTAGAGTTCTGTAACCATCATTATCCAATTGGTTGATATGATTAGAAAAACTCAAATCTGGATCTACCCATATATCTGTGTCCTTAAGTAAATCTACAGTTTCAGTCACTGTGTGCTGTATTAAATATCCACCCTTCCGTCTATGTCTTTCAAGTGTCATATACTTAGTTTTTGAGGTATCTGTCTGCATATTACTCTCTTGTGCCCAGTTTAATCAAGTTCTTTTGCAAACATGCTCTGTCTGCAGGACATGTAATCGGTTTACCCATTTTCAAATTATCTGCATACAATAGGTAGAATATCTCACATGAAAAAGATGATGTTGAAAGATACAATGTAAATGCATATTGGGTATAGGACACCCTGACTGTAACCAGGAATTTCACCTGTCCATTTGCTGTATACTTCCATGGCCTATTTGTAAGCCATACAGCTATCCATCTTGTCAAGATTGCATAAACATTACATAAATACCTAGTTGTTCAAATGTATTGATCAGTGTTTTGTGTATGGCTCTATCAAAGGTTAAGTCTATATAAATTTTATCACAGCACAAATTTTCATTTATAGCTGTTATTGTTGTAGAACATTGTATTACAAGTTGTTATAGATATGTTTGATATTAATTTCTACAGATATAATTTTCACAGTTTTCTAAATATCTCAACAACCAAGTAACAGACAGAACTCCTTAGCCTCAAATGAAAGTTCTAAACTAGATGAATAAAATGCTGCTGACAGCATGTGTGTAACTTGAGTGGTTGCTGAGATGTTCTAAGTTGTTTACAAAATAATAAAAATGTAATAGTTACTGTGTTTGCTGTGAGTTATAGGGTTGCCACCTATCTGTTTGATTTCTGGATTATCCGGAAATCAAACCGATTGTCTGGTAGTCCGGAAAACAGTGTACAAACTCCAGTATTCTGTTTAAAAAAAGGAAACAGCCTATCAGAGTTTTTTTAAATTGGCGGATTTACTAAGCTTTTTTTTTACAGAAAAGCATAGTAAATCAGCAGAAAACAGGCATCAGGAACGGAAAAAGAGGGCATTCCCCATCAGTTGATGTCATGATGACATCACAAAATGGGCAGAACGTGGATGGTAGAGGGAGCAGAAGTGGGTGAGGTTACAGGTAATGCAAGGGGTGTGGCCTTGGTCCAGTTTTAGCCAAAACAGGAGGTGGCAGCCCTAATGACTTATAAAATTCGGTTTAAGACCTAGAACCCAAACAATATTAACACTATAAAAACAGTTTCTGCTGAAGAGTTTGCCATTTATACTTCTTTCATAATTTCTATGGTTCCAGATATATGAATATTTGATTGAAATGTGAGAACATTATTTGATTCAGTCAAAAAACTTGGACTGTGCCCACTGGAAGTTACAGTGCAAACATCCAGAGCTCCGTTGGAGTGATGTATGGTTTCAAGCCACAATATTTTTTTGTCTTTCAGTTTATCCAAAATTACCTTTTCTATTTTTTCCATAAATAAACTTGGTGTGGCCTTGTGTCTGCATTGTGCTTCATTAACCCAAAGACAATCCATTGTAGACAAAAATTTCTTCTAAAAAGAGAAGGGTAGATCCTCCTGAAGAGGAGTCAGATACTAATGACTCAGAGTCTGATGAACTGGGATATATGGGCCAACAACTTTCATAGGATGCAGTAGGTGTTCCAGTGGGAAACCAAAGCATACACTGTAGCCCAGCATGCGGATACAGGACTTATATGAGTTTGCCAGAACTTATGACTGTAGAATTTCCTGTAGTATTTGATTTGCTGGATGATGTGTAACATTGCATCCCTAGAACCTGACTCCCTTCTTTCTGACAGGTTCTACAGCTAAGAACCCATTGGTGGATCCAGATGTAGTGTCTCTGGATCCTAGCAAAGGAGTTACCTCAGCTGCAGTCAGGATTGACATTCCCAATGATGAGGCGAACACTGTGCTTGAATGATTTGGGAGAAAAATGTACACATCTGCTGCCTTTCGTTCAGAACTTTAAACTGCCAGTACTGCATGATTGACTACCAGGAATCTCTTTTGGAAAAGGTGAGGGCGGAGGGGATTGAAGACAGGGATCTCCTTGTGTGACCTCTTCTTTCAGGTGGCCAGAGACACTAAAAAATGTGGCTGTGGATGCATTGTGCAGGGAAGCAGCTATGGGGCCTATAATAAAGAGAGATGCCTAGCTGAGGACTGTTCTTCTGCTAGACAGTGTTAAAACAGAGATCCTTAATGCCCCTTTGAAAAAGAATCTCCTGTTTGGACCTGTTGCTCAAGAAATCTATAAGGAACTGGAGGAGGACAGTAGAACTATTCAGTCTGTCAGGCATTTTTTCAGACCCAAACTGGTGTCTGTCATGAAATTGACAGAATTTTTATTGAGTGATGAGTGATCAAAAAAAAAATGAATGAAACAACTTTAGCTGACAGTGGAGTTTTCTTTTTTTCTCCAGTGTTGTGCAGTCTCAGAGTATGTATATTTAAGTTTGGGGGGTGTGGGGTGCAGGAAGCCCTGCATCTCTGAGGTTTGGCATCAGTTGTTTCATTCATTTCTTTTCAGTTGATTAGCACTCTGAAAAGGAGCTGTCAATTGATCAATATCAATTTTCAGCCCCCTGTAATAAAGCCCGCTTTAGCGCGCTTTTTCGCTTGTATTCAACTCAGCACAGCTCCTCGTGGTGTCCTGCAGAGTTCTACAAGCAGCAGAGAGCAAAACAGTGACTTTTTCCTGATTTAAGTATTTTTTTCTGGCTTTTTGATTATTTACTGCTTAGCGACTGCTTTTTCGCCTGTTTATACAGCTCTGCATTCTATTTAAACTGTTTTTGTGTTGATTAACTGTTTTGCACTTTTAAAAAGTTATTTGTTGCTTAATTTTACCTGTAGGCTAACACACTCAAGTGCTAGCCGTTTAAAAGCATTTATAGCATTTACTGTCTGTTTTTCCTCTGTTTTCTGCAAAAAAGAAAAAAACAAAAAAAATCTTGTTTTCCCGCCTTACTGAACTAGAATAGTCCAGTCTTCAGAGTTTGCTGACCTCTGGGCTTTGTCTTGGTTCCTGTGCTATTCCATATCCTTATTTGGATAAAAGGAAGCGTCTTTGTTCACCAGTGGGAGTGGGGAGCACTGAGCGGCCTATTTGTCCCTAGAGGAGTGGTTCCAGCCAGAAACTTGTAGTCAGTCTATTGGCCATTTTGGGTCAATTCCTAGCTCTTTTCAGCCCCCTGTAATAAAGCCCGCTTTAGCGTGCTTTTTCACTTGTATTCAACTCAGCACAGCTCCTCGTGGTGTCCTGCAGAGTTCTACAAGCAGCAGAGAGCAAAAGAGTGACTTTTTCCTGATTTAAGTATTTTTTTCTGGCTTTTTGATTATTTACTGCTTAGCGACTGCATTTTTGCCTGTTTATACAGCTCTGCATTCTATTTAAACTGTTTTGGTGTTGATTAACTGTTTTGCACTTTTAAAAAAGTTATTTGTTGCTTAATTTTACCTGTAGGCTAAAACACTCAAGTGCGCTAGCCGTTTAAAAGCATTTATAGCATTTACTGTCTGTTTTTCCTCTGTTTTCTGCAAAAAAAAAAAATCTTGTTTTCCCGCCTTACTGAACTAGAATAGTCCAGTCTTCAGAGTTTGCTGATCTCTGGGCTTTGGCTTGGTTCCTGTGCTATTCCACATCCTTATTTGGATAAAGGGAAGCTTCTTTGTTAACCAGTGGGAGTGGGGAGCACAGAGCAGCCTATTTGTCCCTAGAGCAGTGGTTCCAGCCAGAAACTTGTAGTCTATTGGCCATTTTGGGTCAATTCCTAGCTCTTTTCAACCCCCTGCTATAAAGCCCGCTTTAGCGCGGAGTTGCCCATAGAGCACCATCGGGCAGCGCCGGTTAAACTATTTCTGGCTCCGTAAAGTCTGCTCTTCAATTTTTCCCTTAGAACTTCTCTACTTGCAATCTAAACAGTCTATTCTCTATCTCAAAAGCTCAGCACTTGCTCCTAAAGCATTTTTATATAGGTAAAGTACTTGTATGCTAAACAAAGTACTACATTAGCCTAGAATCCCCTTGAGTACCCATTTCCCTATAGGTCCCTTCTGACTCAGTTACACAGCAAACTTTTTCACTTTTTCTAGCATGTCGAAGGGTCAGTTGCTCGCGTCCTCTCCTGTTCAGCTGGTGAATCTGGGCATCTTGAGGCAATGTTACAATTGCCTCATGTACACAGACAACCCACTCCTTCTCCCACAAAACACAAATACATGTGAGAGATGCAACTATATAGCCAAACTGGAGGATGATCTCTCTCAACTCAGGACTGGCAAGACCAGACAGGAGGAGAAGGAAACCACGCACACCACAAACCCAGTTTCACATAGAACTATCACAACTGCAAAACAAACACATAAACACACAAAGACATACTCGGAGGCACTGATCAGAAATCTACCAAAACTACAGAGGCCTCCAAAGCAGACACCCAAGCAACTGCCACCTCAAGACATAAGACATGCAACACATAGTTCTCAAAGTCAGTGTGCTAAACAGTCACAGCCCTTAAGGCCAAACATAATGCCAGACACACTTGTTATAGGTGACTCCATAGTCAGACACACTGACGTCCCACTCACCAGACTGAACAAGGAAAAGATCACAGTAAGCTGCCTGTCAGGCGCTAGAATCCGCCACATAACACAAGCACTCAGGTCACTCCACAACAAGTACAAGTATGACTCAGTCATTGTCCATGCCGGTGTGAACGACCTGAGACGTACCTCCCTGGACTACATGAAAAAAGACATAGAGGAGCTCTCAGATTATGTAGCCCAGGCCGGTATGACCCTGAGCAGTATCCTACCCTCACCAAGAATGATGCCACAATACAGAGACAAAATGATCAGCTTTAATAATTGGCTTAATTACTGGTGTCATTCTAAGGGGATCCAATGTCTGTCTGCCTGGGATGACATGCTTGACAAGCCACGCTGCTTCGCAAGGGACGGCTTGCACCTGTCACCCCTGGGCTTCCGGATATTGGCAAAGGCTCTTGCCACCCCCATAGTGCCTTTTTTAGGCAAGGCTCAAATGATAAACCTACTGCCCTAGAAAACAAAAATGGAGAAAAACTAAGGGTAATACTGCTCAATGCCAGAAGTCTAAACCTCAAGATGCACGCCTCGAAGCCCTCCTCAGTATGGAGAACATCGATGTCTGTGCTGTGACTGAAACCTGGTTCAAGGCTCCTGAGAGCACCCCAGCACTATCAGGTTATACCTCATATCATGCGTCCGCCCCAAAATCTGGACCTAACCACAAAAGGAGGGGAAGTATCCATATTCATAAAGGATACCCACACCTCCAGGTTAGTGGCAACGCACGAAGCATCGGAGACCATCCAGGTGCAATTAACCATAGGTAGAACTGCCCTACAGTTTGTAACATGCTACAGACCACCTTCTCAAACTCAGGAAACCCACACAGCCTTCCTGAAGACACTGGAGAGTATGAATGTCTCTCCAAACACCATCATATTGGGTGACTTCAACTACCCAAACATAGACTGGGAACATTACTCAATCCCCAACACCCTAGCCCAAAGGTTCCTTGAGTTCATAAACTCAAATGCTATGGAACAACTAGTCACCATTCCCACAAGAGGAGAAAATATACTAGACCTGATCATCACAAACATGGGGACAAAATGCTCCACACCGAAGTATATCCCTCATTGGTGAGATCAGACCATAAATTAATTTCACTGGAGATCCACATCCCGCCCCACCCCCAGCAAAAAAGACCACAGTGAAGAACTTCTCAAAAGCAAACTTCACACTTCTTAAGACTGGAGTGGTATCCTTCAAGGCCCCTGAGCCAGTGGAAACCACAACCCACGCTGCTGAAACCCTTACAAATGCCTTCTACAAGCACCTCCAGGAATGTATGGATCAAGCAATCCCTAATAAAATCAAGACCCTTTCCACCAAAGGCAGGCACCCGGTCTGGTGGACTCCAGCCATAAACAAACTCTACAACAAGAGGAGAAAGCTACTACATGACAGAGCAAAATCCCTAAATGGGAAGGCATCTCTGATCAATACTAGCAAAAAACTACGATCACTCATAAAATCATCCAAGGCCAACTTTGAGAGAAAAATCGCTAATGACACAAAAGACAATCATAAAGCCTTCTTTAGCTATGTTAGAAACCTGGGTGGAAACTCCCAGATATGCTCAGAATTAGTCCAAAATGATAAAAAAATCACTGAACCCACAGACATTGCCAACATACTGGCAGACAGGTTCAGTGCAAATTTCTCCCCTCCCTCCCTCCCCCCAAAAGGGGAAATATATATCCCACCAGACTCTAGCCTCCCAAACATCTCAGATGCCCAGGTGAGAGCTGCTCTCTCTAAAGCAAAAAACACAGCATCAGTGGGACCGGACGGTGTCCCTGGCTGTGTGCTACACGAACTCAATGAGGAACTAAACCCACACATAAGGCTGCTGTTTAATCTTAGCCTAACTACAGGATACGTACCCAAAGAATGGCGTACGGCAACTGTGGTCCCACCCCACAAAGGCGGTGCTTCTACGGACCCTGGAAATTACCGCCCCATAAGCTTGACGAGCCTTGTCTGCAAAGCTATGGAGAGGATCATAATGGAACTCATAGATAAAGACATTGGGGACCTACAGACACTGGATCCTACCCAATTTGGCTTTGTCAAGGGCAGATCCTGCCTCTTGAACTTGGTCGACTTTTTCGAAAAAGTCACTAAGGCCATTGATGAGGGTAAGGCAGTTCACACAGCCTACCTTGACCTAGCAAAAGCTGCTCGACACAATACCCCACTCGGGCATCATAGAAAAGCTCACCAGCTTAGATGTAAACCCATATGTCACAAGATGGGTTGCAAACTGGCTCAAGGACAGAACACACAGGGTTAGAGTTGCTGGTGCCATGTCAGACTATAAGCCGGTCACGAGCGGTGTCCCACAGGGCTCAGTCCTGGGCCCCCTCTTGTTCGGCATTTATTTTTCTGAAGTGCAGGCAAACATAGGGGGATTGTGGCTGGCAAAATATGCAGATGACTGCAAACTGGGCACCATAATTGACACTCCATCAGACACAGACATCCTCCAGAAAGGTCTCATAGAAATGGATAACTGGTGCCTGAACCATGGCCTTAAGCTAAATGCCAAAAAATGTATAGTCATACCCTTTGGGAAAAACAAGGTAACCCCTAATTACCACATAGGTGGTAATCCATTAAACACGGAAGAAGTTATCAGGGACCTGGGGACCCAAGTTGACAGTAACCTCTCTTTTGACACTCACATTGCCAAAGTGGTTAGGAAGACCTTCTACATTGCCCACCTGATCATGAAGGGATTCACATCCAGATCAGGAGAGGTCATTGTACCCCTGTACTCTTCACTTATCAGACCAATGATTGAGTACAACGCCCCATTCGGAATGTACCTTACCCGACACCTGCAGCAGTTGGAAAGACCCCAAAAGTTCCTCACCAAAAGGATAAAGGTGCTCAAACATATGTCATACGATGCCCGACTGAAGAAACTCCAGCTCTATTCAGTCGCATACCATCTGCTTAGAGGTGATCTGTGCCTGACATACAAGGCCATGTCCAACCCGGAATTAATGGACATGCTCCACCTCAAAAAATCCAAATCCACCAGAGCCACGAGAGCAAGAGACTTAAACCTCAACACGGATATAAATAGGACGTGCTGGAGGGACAGATTCATCACCCAGAGACTCCCTACACTATGGAACAGAATCCCAGTCCATGTGAGGCAGAACCCCTCACTGACTCTGTTCAAGAGAAATCTTGACGAGTGGATGGGAGATCGTAGGTTTACCCCGGGAATCATCTCTGTATCACTGCTGGACAGAGGCACAGCAAACTAATGGGTATAGTATTCTCATCCTAAGGAGTGGTGAAAGTCACACACACTCTGGCTAGGCTTATAAATGCCCTAGGGCAGATAGCCTAGTATGAACCTATGAACCTATGAACCTATATGTATTCAGAGTTATAGCAGGAACTTCCCCATAAAGACCTGGTCTTGTCACCCTGAATGGAATAGTGCTAGTTCTGGCAAAGAAAAGAATGGGAAATTTAAGAAAGATTGGCAATGAGCCACTGGACCTTCTAGGCTAAGACACCTAGAGGGAACAGTAGTGACTGAGCCCAGTTACCGATGTCCCCTCCTCACCCCAAACCCACTCCAACTTAGACATCTGTCCCCTTATTTTCTTCTCCCCTCCAGAAAAAAGTTGGAGGGGACACTCAACCCTCTTTATAAGCAATTCTGAGGAAATCACATGATCATTGCTTGCCAGTCATGATAAAAAAGGGCCATATTGCATTTCCTAGACATTTCCAAACTCAAGTGGCATTCCCTACAGTTACCAAAGGTCATCATACTAAAAGTAATTTGAGATATGCTTCACTTAGGGGCCATAGAAATGGTTCAGATGGGCGAAGGAGGACAAGACTTTAATTTAAGACTTTTTCTAGGTCCAAGGAAACAGGGTCCATGGAGACCATTCTAAATGTATGCTGTCTCAACAAATTCATCAGGGTCACAAAATTCAAAATGTTCACTCTTCAAAGCCTGATACTAACGCTTTCTTTAGATGCACTGTTGGTGACTCTGACCTGAAAGATGCCTGTCTTCATATCTCTGTCACCAGAGGACTCTGAAAACACCTCAGGTTTGCATCAGAGGGATATGTTTTCCAATTCAACTCCTTACCCCTTTGGCATATTCACTGCTCTTGGGGAGCAACAAGGAAAAGTTATTGGGGGCTTGCTTGGACAGCTCACTGAGCAGAACCCTCCTTTTCCAGGACAAAGTTAAATCCTTGACCCAATACCTTCAAAATATTCTGATTCAGTACTTTCAAAATATTCTGTAGCAGAGATCACTACCAGTTCCTTAGGCTGATAGGTTTCATTGCATCTTGCATTGTAAAGGTTGGTCCTAGCATGTCTGCACATGAGGAAATTTCAGTGTATGTAAGAAATGGATGGTGTCAGTATACTTATCCTTTAGAGAGCAAAGTTCCCCTTCTTCCCTGCATTAAATGATATATCTTGTGGTGGATTTAGCAGAGTTCTCAGAATAGAAGAATTTCAGGGCATCTCTTCCTATGATGACTTTGACCATAGATTTAGATTTCTCAAACCTGGCCTGGGAGGGCTTATTTGGAAGCTGCCTAGTTAAATGGAGCTTGGAAGGGCAAACTGAGAGAAAATCACTTAAACGTTAAAGAGATAGCAGGGAAGCTTATAGGTAAGGACATATAATACAACAATGATTTGGTACATAAACGAGCAAGGAAGGTTTCATTCTTACCTGCTTTGCAGGTGTGCCAAGCAAGCCTTTAAAATTGCTTTTTAAGTGAATGTAACCCTGACTGCAACCTATATCTCATTAGTGCTGAATGTGCTAGGAAACAGGTGAACAGATTTCAAGCAGACCCTCAAAAATGGATGCTAACCAGGGGTTACCAGATTGTGGGTGTGTGATGATATGGGCAAGTGTTTTGTAAGGAATGATATGTCCTTTGAATATCAAACTGAATTATACAAGATGCTTATGTTACAAATGTATTAGAACTGTATGTCATTTGTATATCAAAGTAATTTTGTACAGATACTTTTGCTAAAAATGTAGTTGTGAGCTTTGCTTGTGTTGAAATGCATCAGTAGTTCACCCTGCTGAAATGAAGAGAAATGTGCTTGTATTATTGTAGCTGAATTAAATGTATAAGTTTTAGTAGAGGATACTGGCACAGCAGAGGTTAATTTTAAGAAAAATAAGGGAAATGTAAATGAGCTGTTAAACTCTTAAAAGGCACCCCACAGTGCTGAATAGGACCTGAGACATTGGGTCTGGGGAAGAGCGTTTGTCCATTAGCTCAGTGAAAAGAGTGGAGGCCCCAGGCACTGCCATAAATATTTGTATGTGTATTGTGGCCTTCTGCGCTAACTTCCTGTCTCAGCTTCAAAGGAGAATACTGTGAGAACCTAGAGATAGGTAACCAGATGAGGTCATTCTGCCAGCCCTCTTGGAAATTATATTTTAGATATTACAAAGAGAAATTTCAGAGTATTGAGTGTTCTGTTTGGGAAGCGTAATTAGAAAGACCGTCACCCACAGCATCTTGCCTTATGGTAGTAAATAACTTAACTATGGAACAGTAAAATTATCTTAGATTCAGTCAGGAACATAGTGAAGCTTAGTTTAAATATTGTTTTTTTTTCTTTATTTGTCTGAGTCTGTCTGTCAGTGTTCTTTTCAATATTTCCTGAGATCTGAACTCTGTGGTTTACTGTGAATAAATAAATAAATAAATATATATATATATATATATATATATATATATATATATATATATATATATATGTAGTATTTTCATGTAATTTTTTTTATTTATTATTAAATATATTTAAAACTTTTATTGTGGCTGGTCCTTGTAGAAAGTATCTATAACTTTTGAGAGTACTTGTATTTATGTGGTGACACTGTGTGGGCCACTCCAGAAGGCCTAGCCATCTTGATGAACCACTACTATTTGTATTAGTATTAATATTACACAGTATAATTAGACACCTTTTTAAGACCCTTATAGTAACAGACTGGTGGCAGTGATAACTGCCTTACAGTCTGGGCAAAGTTGGTAGAGCAGGTAATGTGTGCCAGCCTTTCCCAGGTGTGTGTGCGTGTGTGTGGTTGTGTGTGTGAAAATTAAATCTTAAAGAGTGTGTATGTGTCAGCTACATGGGGCAGGGACATGAAGCACTGGGTTTACAGACAGGGTGCTGGAGGACTTGGTTTTGACAGTGGTCTGAGGACCTAACCCTATAGCTGTACCAGCGGGGAGTCTTATTGGGGCCTGGAGGGAGACAGATATAGAGACATCCAGACCCCGGGCTGAGTGTGTTCCCTCATAATGAATATTGAATTTATAATTGTTTTTAATAAGATTTGGCAAATATCACTTTGCACACTCACCTTATTTTTAAAGAATTTTCAGTGTAATTATATCACGGCACCTTGGCTAGTAAGATTTTGTCCAACTCGTACAAACTTACACATTTGTGTATTTTTAAGTGTTATAAAGGATTTAAAGTGGGATGAGAACTTTGAAGTGACATGTATTTTTATGCCTAAAGGATGGTCAGTCATACACACGGAATAATTTTTTAATGTTTTTTATTGGTTTTATGCAATAAGGATTATGAGTGCTGTACAAGTATTACAACTTCTATTATGTTATTTTTAATAGTATGAACTCAAAAAATGAATTTTATTAACATGTTTGTATTTAATACGACGACTATTTATTAATTATGTTAATGAACTAACAAGTCACATGATTTATTACTATCTATTTAATGATGTTATTTCATTTATGTGTTCATCTTGAGAAATCTCGGTATTAACCGAGCGGAAGCGCTTAATTTTATTGTGGATTTTGTTTCATGGTGGTGAAATAAAGATTTGACATTTTAACATCACTGTTTCTGGTTTCTGTCACTTGTGGACATTTGGATTTTTCTTGGTTCTTGTTGCTGTTTGTTGTGGTTCTGTCTCTTTCATTACCATTTTATATCTGCTGTCTCGTATTCCTACCAAGTCCCATCCTCCTCTCCTCTGCCTACTTTACTTTCTGTCCCTCCCTTCCAACTTTCTGCACTTTACCTAAAAATGGTTAAGCTTCTGTACTCGATCCCTTCTGCTGACTACTTTTCAAATGTAGCCTTTATTGCCCTTACCATGTATGTTAACATTTTGCCAGCCTCAGTGCACTGTGGCTCCTCCACTTACCAACCCCATCCTTTCTAGCTTTTGAGGGGGTTTGTCATTTGCACTAACAAATGGATTTAAATCTGTTTGACAGCGTTGATCAAATGCATGTAAAAATGAGCATAGCTGTGTACTTAAATTAAGGTAGTTAGCTAATTGGTGGCATGTGTTAGCATTAAGAGTTGTGCAGGTGTCTTTATGGTATGCAGGTGACTTTCCTCCTTGATAGTTGTAGCAGTGTTTTCAGGATGTTAAATTTGTTCTCTGATTTATTTACTTGCTAATGTTCTGACCCCCCCCCCAATATCTAGCCTTTACTTTGTGGCATTGTGCCTGCACATCAATGGCATCAGCCTATATCACAAGAGTTTATGAAATTTACATTTGGCAGGAAACTAAATGTTTAAGCTTTTGTTTTGTTTCAGTTTTGGGTCCCTCGCTTTGGTGGAAGACAAACTTCGACAGTAATAGTGTCATTTGAACGACATGGCGGAGGATCACAGAGTAACACCACCTTGCATAGATCATCTGCCACTTTCTCTGCAGCAGCAGGCAAGCACCAGCAAAAAGTACCGCAGCTCTGGCCATACACAGCATCTGTTGGAGGGCTTGGTGGCTCTTCGGGACAGTCGTATCCTCTTCGATGTGCAGCTGGTAGTGGAGGAAAAGATGATAGAGGCACATCGCATTGTTTTAGCTGCATCATGTGATTACTTCAGGTAGATGTTGTGCCAAACTTGTAAACGATATAAAACTTGTAGAATTCAGTCACATCATACCTTTCTTAGAGAAACTTGAAATGTGATGGTCTGTTTCACTTTCGCTATTGCTTACTCGGTAAAATGATGCAACTGTAAACAAGTTATTTACATTTGTTAACCAGGCTAGAACAGTGATCCATATGAACCATTATCAGGCTCAGCATAGGAGAGCTACAGTCAACATATATGATACATTGTATAGTAAGTGTTTGCAAAGCTGACATGAGAATTACTTACTTTGAGGGAGGAAAGGAAAGAAGAAAGAGAAAAAATGAATGTATATTTAGAGTTTGCGAGTTATGTGCCACTGTGTATATCTACAGTATGTGTGTGTGATTTAAGAGGACCGGGAGGGAAGTGAGAGGAGACTAGGCCGAAAAACAAAAAAAAAAGTTGTTAGTAAGAGGGGAGTATGAAAGTGATGAGTTTAAGTATGTCGTGTAGTCAGACATTCTGTTTTTGATTTATTAGAAGGTATGCAGAGACACCTTTCTATCCAAGGGTATTATGGATTGGGTTTATTTAGTAGTGTTATTAGTAAAGCAGTGTGGCTTCCTTAAATAGGCACTTTTTTAAGTTAAAAGCCTGTATTTATGGAAGGGAGAGATTTATTTTAATTGTGCTGGTAATGATTCCCATGTGAGGTGGGGCCACTGTTTAAAAAACTGTGATTTTAGAATGTAATTGAGTTATGGATGTTTAAAGTAGGGTATCCACTGACAGTGTAAAAAATGTCCACGGAGGCAAGGGCTCACCCAAAAGATGCTTTATTCCAACAAAAAATTCACAACCTTCACCAGAGCTGACCTAGGTTTCGTCTGTATGACTTCATCAGAGTGTGGTGAAAAAGGCAGCCTATAAATACAACAATCTCAGTTAATACATTTATTAAATAATTAACTAATTAATCAATTTATGAATAAGTTAAACTCTAAAATAAAAGTGAAATAGTAATAAACACGTACATGCCATATTAAAATTGAAATTAAAAAAGATGGTTCATTTAAAATGTAATATAAATAAATATGAAAAAATAATGTAAAAATTGAATTTTATACCCATACTACATTTAATTTATATATAAACTACATATTATTTAAAAATGGAAATGAAAAATGTGCAACATACCCAATAAACAAAAAGGCTTCAGCCTCAACATGTTAAAAACCTAAGTTTCAACAGGGGTTTGAGCGACACACACTCGTTCAAACCAGGATAAATGTAAGCCTGAAGTCTTAGTTGCCATTTTAACTCACAAACATCAAGATGGCAATCTAAGACCCTTCCATTTTGGTCCTTAATCTGTTGTTGTACAACAAAAAACTTGAAATGATGATCTTCATATGCCATGATGTGCCTAGCTAAAGAATTAGTCACTTTTTTATGTTTAATGTCTAAAATGTGCTCATTAATTCTCTCCCTGAACTTCCTACAGGTCTTGCCAACATAAAATGCCGTGCACACCTGACATTTGGCAAGATAAATCACATTTTGAGAATAACAGTCAAAATGACCCATAAATTTAATAGAGGTGTGGTTAATTTTGATTTGTTTACCTGTTATTAAAATGTGTCTGCACGTCATGCATCTCTAACATTTAAAGTTACCCAAGTTTTTGTTGGTCCTAATTTCAACCGGCTTAGTACTATTCTCAAAAATTTATTTTAAACTTTTATCCTTTCTAAAAATAAACTTGAGTTTGTGTGTAGCCAACCTAGAAAATTCATCCAATTTGGAAAAGGATTCCCAGTATTTTTCAATTATTCTAATAATGTACTCTGCATCCGCATTGTAAGTTAATATATATAAAAAATGTTCTTTGAATGGAACATTACTACTCACACCTCCATTTAAAACGTTAAAAAATTCTTTTTCACTGTTTAAAATAGGTACATAAAGGCCGCTGTCCCTTTTAATTTGAACCTCACGTCTAATTTCTTCACACATGTATTTAGGATGCCCTCTATTCAAAAATAATTTCATCATAAAGTCCAACTCGACCTGGAAGTCCACGTCCTCACTTACCATACGGGCTGCTCTTACCATTTGCCCCTTGATAATGGCTTTCTTTTGATGGACTGGATGCCAACTATCAAAATGTAAGTATGAATTGGAGAACGTGGGCTTCCTGTAAATTTTAGAGATCAAACATTTCTTTGGCCTATCAAAAATCAACCTAATATCCAAGTATGTGATGTTGTTATATTTAACCTCATGTGTAAACTTTAAAAACCACACTGTTTGATTAATGTATCGAATAAATGCTTCCAACATGTTTTTGTCCCCTTGCCAAATAATAAGGATGTCATCTAAAAAAACGTGTATAAAATTTAGTATGTGAACTAAATTCGCAATCAAATACAAATTTAGATTCCCAATAGGCCATTATATAGTTAGCATATATGGGGGCACAAGCTGCCCCCATAGCTACCCCTGTGAATTGTCGAAATAAGTGTTCTTCAAAGGACAGAAAATTGTTTTTTAAGACTGTTTCCATTAATCTGACATATAAATTAATGGTGTGTTGTTCATAAATGCCCGTTGCAAAAAGTTGTTCTTCCAACCACATTAGCCCCATATCATGTGGTATACATGTAAACAAATTAATGACATCAATAGTGACAAAACAAATATCATTCTGAAAGTCCAGTTTTTTAATTTTATCAAGTAAATGCCACGAATCCCTAGTGATTTGAGGAAACTTCTGTAAACCTGGTTTTAATTTTGTATCCAAGAACTGACTGATAAATGTAGTTTTACCTCTCTTCCCATCAACTATAGGCCTAAACTTGACATTGTTTAGGCCTTTATGTATTTTGGGAATTCCAAAAATTCCACTAACCACTGGTGCATTGTTAGACATAAAATTGAATTCTTTCTCATTTATTTCACATTGAAAGAGCATATCATCTAAAATCAATTCAACCTTTTTATAGGCTATGTTAATTTCATTTCTGCTTGTTTCTATATAATTGTCACTCATAAGCATGGTTAAAATCTCACTCACATAATCGCCTTTGTCAACTATAACAACTCCACTACCCTTGTCGGGTTTCATAATTCGTATATTTGGTATATTTTTTAAAAATTTTAGAATATCTGAATCCTCTTTGTTCATGTTGTTCAAAAACAAATGCTCTCTATTATTTATATGACATCTGATGGCTTGTTCACATAAATTCTGAAAAACCTCCGTAATTTTATTGTATGGGGGGTTGAAAGTACTAGGTTTTTGTAACTTGTCTTCTTGATAGGCCCTTTCTTCTGTTATATCATTCTCAAAATACAAGGCCAAATTAAGTTTACGCACAAACATTCTAAAATCAATAAGGGTATCAACAATATTGGCCTTCCTACAAGGAACAAAGTTAAAACCTTTTGACATAAACTCAGCATGTGCATTGTCCAAAATAATACTAGAATAATTAAAAATCTTAAAATCCTTTGCTGCATTGAATAATATAGTAGGGTTGTTTAATACTCCTACTTCACTTGTTGTGTTTACATCTTCGTTTAAAATAATTTCTCCCTCAGTCGTATCAACCATAGAAGAAATAAAAGTGTTGGTTCCATCATCTGATTTAAACTGCCCTGCAGTACTTAACAAATTATCTATAGGGTCCTGTTGCTGCATTGTCTCCAAGTAAGAACCATCTAAGTTAATATGTGCCTGTACATTGTTATTAGACTCAAAATCTAAAATGTTGTAAATACTCAATTGTGATAAATTAAACCGTTCATCACTATTTGTACTAGGGTCATTGTGTAGTGAACACTGTCTGTCTGCTGCATTACTATCAGAAACAGTCTTACTCTTACTGCTGTCAACATTATACAAAGAAATATCTTGATTCAACAGTTTGTCAATATTTAAAACATGGTCGCTATGTATTAGACACCCATCTGTGTCAAAAACATCACTAATGGGAGCAGTCTTATTCATACTGCTACCACCATTTAACAAACCGCAATCATGGTCAATATCTATAATGTTCAAATCAATGTTTTCTACATCTAGTACATACTCATCGTGCGAATTAAAGGCATGATCTTGAAAATCAATGTTGAACAAACCATTCATGCTTGCAAAAGAATCATGTGTAATGTTCGTTGTAAAAGTCATTTCAGTTTCATTTTGCTTACCATATAGGTCCAAAATGTTTCCAAACCTGTTGTTATCTTGACATGAACTTCCACATAAATCACGCTCAACCCTTATATCTGACAAAAAACAATCGATTTGGTTTGTAGATAAGTCCACTGAAACGCTGCTTACAAATTGATTGGAATCATAACTGCCTTGAGATTTACTACAAATAATGCATTTATCATCACAGTGCATGGGACAATGTATACTATATACCTTTTTATTCACTTTTTTACAACTCTGGCCCAATTCCGATCGTGCTCCGCTGTTTGAAATGTAACTTTGGCTCTTGCTCCCCTTCGGTTCTCCTCAAATTCCTCCCGGACCGGCTCTAGACACTTCAATCTCTCCAAGCATCTCAGAACGTCTTCTAAAGGGTCGCTCTCGCCAAAAAACGTGCTATTTGGGCTCCTCATAACTTCCGGTGTTAATACGCTCACTGGGCTACCACTCCGATTGGCTGTATTAGTTTTATGCATGGATTTGACTTTTTCCTTCTTATCATAGGGGTAAACAACCCCCGATTTGTATGTGTTGGCGTCTCTATGAAGTTTATCACATTTTTTATTAAATAAAACATCACAGCACTGATCAACATCATTAATAATGTTCACATAATTGGTATAATAGTTCTCAAAGACCAAATCTTGTGTTATTTTAGAGTTAAGCGTGTCAAGCTCAGTAATCAACTTCTCGCATTTGATGTTATTATACTTGACCATGATTTCCATAATTTGTACACTAGTAGAGTCAAACAAGTAATGCAGTTCCTTAATCATATCCCTGTTGCTTTCGCATCCATTAGGATACCGCCAAATATGTAACCCTTTCGGTACAAGTCTTAACTCAATGTGTTTGGTCAAGTAACTAGTTTCTAACTGTGTTCTCTTCAATTTGAAGAGTGTTCTCTCGAATTCTTTTAACAGTGTGGCCATGGATTTATTCGTAGCAGGAACATGTTTCACTGGTACTGAGCCAATATTTGATTGAAAAATGTATGAATTGGTTAACCAACTTCCACGCATTTTAGAAACATTAATTTCACTAGTCTTGTTAGAGCGTAAACCAGAATTTTGTCGCTGACCTGAAGCATGTCCTTCATCCACATCATCAGTGCCTGATGATTGTACCACAGGGGTAGCTTGAGTTAAAGGAAGCCCCAAGCTGTATTCATTAGTGGGAACTGGCATGGTACTTTGTTTAGACTCACTCAGTTTATGAATTAAGGCAGTGTGTTCCCGAAGTTGCTCCTGAATCTGTTGTAAAAGCACCTGGATGTTAACCGGAGAGTTCTCTTCCTCCATGTGCACCGACCACAATCCAAACCAAAGAACAAAAATGAAACTTGTAAAAAATGTCCACGGAGGCAAGGGCTCACCCAAAAGATGCTTTATTCCAACAAAAAATTCACAACCTTCACCACAGCTAACCTAGGTTTCGTCTGTATGACTTCATCAGAGTGTGGTGAAAAAGGCAGCCTATAAATACAACAATCTCAATTAATACATTTATTAAATAATTAACTAATTAATCAATTTATGAATAAGTTAAACTCTAAAATAAAAGTGAAATAGTAATAAACACGTACATGCCATATTAAAATTGAAATTAAAAAAGATGGTTCATTTAAAATGTAATATAAATAAATATGAAAAAATAATGTAAAAATTGAATTTTATACCCATACTACATTTAATTTATATATAAACTACATATTCACTGACAGTGATCTGAAGTTAGTAAGTGGAAGGCATTTTGAGAGCCTACCTGCAACAAAGTTGAATGTTTCAAGGTTTAATAGTTCAGAGATTAGCCACATTAGCAGAGGTATGCTCCTTTGCTTTATGGATAGCCATTTTGATTTCTGAAGTACTGAGAAGTGGTGCTTTTAGGGGGTTGGGGTGGCAAGGTTGATGGAGCTACATATATTGTTAGATGCTGTTTTTGGGGACGTCATTCTTTTCCTGGATGCCACATCCAGGAGGTTGAACACCTTTACTTACAGCTCTTCCCCCTTCTGATGATAAAAAAATGTGAAAATCTTTTTGCCCAGAGTAGTACTCTGCTAATTTTGGATTTGGTTGTTTTGACATGATTTTTGAAGTTAATGATTTAAGCCATAGTCTGAAGATATTTATAAGATGTTTCCAAGTGATCTTTATTGGGCAGTAATGGAGAACACTGGACAATGTGCCAGTTGCAGTTAAGAATGCAGATGCCAATACTTCACCAAAATTGCAGGTTGGGGGTTGGCATAGTAGTGAAGGTGTTTACTGTAAAGACACAAAGTACTGGGTTTGATTCTCACTTTTGAGGGAAACTGGCTAGGGTTAAAAAAATGTCTCAAAAGGACAGATAGCCTATTACTTATCTAAGAACCTGTAAAATGCTGGTATAGCATATTTGTGAAACATTTTTTATTTTTAATTAATTATATAAATAAAATTAATTATAGTTAAATGTAAAAAAGAGATGGTATCATGGCATAATTAGTTACGTGATAATGTCTTTTTAGAAAAAAAAATTAATGCAGTGTAATGTTTTGATGAGCAGCAGTTTTAGGTAATACTGGTGCAGACACTTTCTCTGCTTTTTTTTGTAATACTGTGCGTAAAAGTAATAGCATAAAATGATTTGTATCAAAATGCATTTTCTGATTGATGAGATTTATGACACTAATATCTTTCAGTTTGCATCGACTAAAATTATCAGTGGTTTTATGAGTATGAAGATATGATTGTGTGGGTTACTTTGTTTTACTGTTTCCAAGAAACGCAAACAACACTATCCAAATTGCTGAGCTTTCATAAGAAGATTAATGATTATTTTACAGTGCTACAAAATGTCATTTTTCACATCCGTGTAGCTCTCATTTGATATTTAGAAGACTACTGCCGTAACCCATATGCTAGCACACTACTGCAGTCTGTTATTGTTACACTGTTGCATATTATCCACAATGCTTTTTAATTAGCAAGAGCTTTTGCCTGTATCCAACTGTCATGATTTTTGTTTCTTTTTAGTTTCAGAATTTGTTCTCTGATAGCCAGAGCTTTAGATGGTTGAGATAATTCTCTAGTTCCTTTTTTGATGGTCGAGTGGTCAGTGCTAGTATTTGCCAGGTCACTTGAAAGCTAGGGTTGCCACCTTTTCAGATGGCCAAAGTGGGACAATTGTGGTACAAACATCAGATTTTGCAGGGCAAAACATTCCCACTGCCAGTACAAAGGACAGAAATTCACTTTTTTTGCCTAAATAAAAGCTTATTCTTGTAGCATTCTAGTTGTTTGTTCTGTTTCTTATAACATTTAGGTGTTTAAGATACAGAATAACTGTGTTATGCAAGTATTACGTAAAATATAGGAAATATTTTTGTCCTAAAATCTCAGGACATTTGCCATTTTTTCAATTTTTATGCAGGACACAACATCCCAAAGAGGGACTGTCCCTCGCAAAGTGGGACAGGTGGTAACCCTATTGAAAGCTTGTTGATAAATACTAAGCACAGCAGAAGTGTGGGTCTCTTTTGGGTGTAGAGGACAAGAGTGAAAATGTTATGTCAGTTTGTAAGTTGAAGGGACTGTCACTGAAAACCTGTGGAAGCAGAGATGGAGTTGTTGCTTCCTGCTGCTGTAATTAATGAATGTAGCAGCAGATCATGATCAGCGAGGTGAAAGGAATTTACAAGGTCAGTAAAGACTGCATCTTTTAGAATCCTTTGTCCATGTTGTTGCAGCTGTGAACTATTGGTGTAGAAAAGGCAGTTTTCCCAGAAACCCTGTTGATGTGGAGGTAACATACTGTATTTTGTTGGTGTCATAGGTTCATAGGTTGGTACTAGGCTATCGGCCCTAGGGCCTATACAAGCCTAGCCATAACAATTACCTGGATATTTCTTCCCACAATATTTACTTCCCTGGACCCCTGTCTAGCAGGGTGACTGACATGATCCCCGGGGTGAATTTCCTTTCTCCCATCCAGTCATTAAACTTCCTTTTGAAGATGGCCAAGGAGGTGCTCTGCTTGACATGTATGGGCAGAGTATGGGGAATCTCTGGGTCAGGAACCTATCCCTCCAGCATGTTTTCTTCATTGTGATGACAAGGTTTAGATCCCTGGAGTGTGTGGCTCTGAGGGATTGGGATTTCTTTAAGTGGAGCATGTCCAACAGCTCAGGATTTAACATGGCCTTGTATGTTAAGCAGAGATCGCCTCTGAGTAGACGATATGCCACAGAGTATAGCTGGAGTTTTTTTAGACGGTCAGCATATGGCATCTGCTTTAGGCCTGTAATTCTTTTAGTGAGGTATTTCTGCGGCCTTTCCAGCTGTTGCAGATGTCTTTTGAGGTACATACCAAACGGGACGTTATACTCTATAATGGATCTAAAGAGGGATGAGTACAGTGGGACAATGACCTCCTTTTTTCTGGATGAAAAGCCCTTCGTGATGAGGTGTGCCACTTAGAAGGATGATGTGGCGATGTGATCTCACCTTCAATAACCATGATGAGAGGTCCAGATAGGCTGTGTGGACAGCCTTACCCTCGTCCACAGCTCTGGAGACTGATTTGAAGAAGTCAGTCAGGTTCAGGAGACAAGATCGACCCTTTACAAACCCAAACTGGGTGGGGTCCAGTGTTTGAAGGTTGCCAATGTCTTTGTTTATAAGTTCCATGACAATGCGTTCCATGCCCTTGCAGATCAGGCTTGTTAGACTGATGGGACGGTAGTTCCCGGGATCCAAGGTGGATCCCCCCCTTGTGGAATGGGATAACTGTAGCTGTGCGCCACTCAGTGGGCATGAAGCCTGAGGTATGGCTATGATTAAACATGACACTTAGGTGAGGTGCCAGTTCATTTTGTAGTTCATGTAGTACACAGCCTGGGATGTCATCTGGTCCCATGGATGCTATATTCTTAGCTTTGGAGAGTGTGGTTTCTACCTGTGTGGCCGTGATTACCGGAATTTGGCAATCTTTTGGTATTGAGATGGGCCCTTTAGGGGGTGAGAGGGGGTGAAGTTGTCACTAAATCGATCTGCCAGGATATTGGCAATATCCTTGGGATCAGTATATTTAATGCCATTCTCTTGTAGCTCAGAGCAGATCTGAGCATTGCCATTTAGATTCTTGACATGACTATAGAATGCCTTGTGGTTGTCTTTGGAATCTTTGGCAATTTTATTTTTGTAACTAGCTTTTGAGGATTTTATGAGGGATCTCAGCTTCTTACTGAGGCTGGTGAGGGAGTTTTTTGCATCCTGGGATTTTCTTCTTTTCTGCAACAGTTTCTTCCTTCTGTTGTATAGTTTGTCTATAGCAGGGGATCACCAGATTGGCTTCCTTTTTGTGGAGGAGAGCATCTTGTTTCTATTTGGGATGGCACGATTCATGCACGAGTGGATGTGCTCATACAGTTCTTTAGTGTAGGATTCTGCAGTTGAACTTTCAGATCCCGTCTGCATGGGTGTCATGAAGATGTTATGTGATCCTATCTCGCCTACATTCTGACTGATGGGTTCGGAGCCGATCCCTCGGCTCCGACTCGGCACGCTTATGCCAAAGAGCGAAGTCTCTTATTGGCTGAGCTTACTATATCCCAGGATGCACCACTACCAGTCCCCCAGATCTCGTTTGCCGCTAACCTGCGAAGACGTGGTCTCGAGCTGGCTGAGCTGAGTAGTTATTTTAACTAACTTTTTCTGTCAGTTTTTTGCTGTTTTTGCCTCAAAAAGCTGTTTTAACGGCTATTCTTCTCATTGTTGTGTGATTGGTTGGATTGTTGAAGACTTTTGGTGTGTGATTGGGTTGAGTTTGGTTTAGGCCCCCTTCATCTAGGGCCTTCCCTGTCAGTCAACCCTCCTATAACTTACATATAGAGCAAAAGGCTTTAAATTTTTTTTGTAGCTCTGTTTGTTCTTACAGGGTTTTCAAAGTTCCTTGTCATTTGCGCTTTTAGCGATAACTGTAGTCATCAGTAAGTCAGTAATTGCATTTTTCCTGTCAGATTACTGAAAATTTCTTCCATAATGTCTCAGAATCCTAGGCCTTCGGGCTTTAAAAAATGTACAAAATGTAGTTTCAAAATGTCCATCACAGATGATCACTCGCTCTGTGTGTATTGTTTAGGTGCAAAACACTTACAGGAGTCATGCAGCGTATGTCACGCTTTTTCCTCAAGGGTCCTCCAGGAGAGGAAAAATAAATTAATTCTTAAGGGGTTAATTAAACCTTCTTTTGAAGAAGCCTTGGCATCCTCTCCTTCTCCGGCTAAAGAAAGGCGCCGGTTCCGACCAGTCCGCCGGATCCGACCGCTAAGAGACATAGGCAGGCCTCCTTCGGCTCCAAGGACTTGGAGCCGAGGTCGAACGGTCTGCCTCGATGCCACCAGTATCGACTCCTCTGGCTTCGGAGCCGATGGCTGGGGCATCGAGGCGGGTCACCTTCGCCGGCTCCACTGGTCTCAGAGCCGACAAGGGTCGCCGCTCAGACACTTCCTCCTCGGCCAAGTCCACCTCGGCACCGATGGAATCTGGTGTGTGTATTCCTTCGGCGCCGATAGTCATTGAGTCACCTCGAGCCGGTCCCCTAGTCCTTTGGGGCCGTTGGAGAGGCCTTCTCGAACCCGCTCTGTTTCCTCTCGGTCTCGAGGATGTCAGATTCTGATATAGACAGGGTGCTCCAAAGACTGTTCCAGTCCCCAGTCTTCCAAAATTTGTTTCGGTTCCGACCCAGCTGGCTTCGAGCCGATGACCCTGGCCCACCCCATTGCCATTCCTCCTCCGACTGCTTCGGCTCCGCCGGAGCAGGTGCTGCTGGAGCCGGTGGAGATCTTAGGGTCGGCTCCGACCCTTACTCCAACCCGGCCTTCGGGTCCGAGTTTGGTACGCTGGACTTCTTCGGCTGGACCCGGGGTGATGTTTCGGGACCTATGCTGGTTCCGAGCCTCCCTCGGTGCCGGCTGCGGGACTTCCGTCGGCCATCACGGCTCGGGACCGGACACTCCCAGGATTCTGGGGTCCGGCTTTCAGAGCCATGAGGAGTGCCTTGGCCAAGTCCTCTTCGGTCATCTCTCCGGCTTTACCGGCACCTTCCCTGGGCGTGGAGACTGGGTCGTTGGCAGTTCCCCTGTCCGTAGTCAGTGGAGCCCGGGCCTGAGGTTACCCCATTGGGGTTCCCTCCTCCTGAGGGTTCTTCGAGTTGTCTTCGGAGGAACCCCCAAGGAAGAGATCGTGCAAGAGGAAGCACGTGGACTCCCCGAGTCTATTACATCAGACACTGATCTTGATGATGCAGAGGGGTCCCCGAAGTCGTCCTCGGATGATGTCTCATTCGCAGACATCTTAGAGATCCTCAAACAACGAGGCGGCTGGTTATCCAAACCCCCTCTGCTGATGAGTCAGTGCTCCTCAAGGCCTTTGGGGCTCAGCCCTCTGCCTCCTGGGTGTCTCCGCCTTCGACGAGCTTCTGGATTTAGTTTGTCAAGGGTGGGAACACCCAGATACCGTGGAACCAGTCCCTTCTCGTCCAAATAAATTTTTGTCTGCTCCCCGAGAAGGAGTTCCTCACTAAAGGCGTGGCTGTAGATGCCATGGTGGTGGCATCTGCTACACAACAGGACGTGGCAGAGGCTTCAACGCCCATCCATCCTCCTAATAAGGAGTCTAGGAGTATGGACAGGTACGGAAGCGCACCCTGACTTCAGCGGCCTTTACTTTAAGGTCTCTGAATTATTTGGCACATTTTACCAGGCTTCAGAGGGATCTGGTCAAGGAGTTGTCAGATTCCTCTCGGTAACCTACCTGAGCAGCTAGCCCAGTCGGTTAGCTCTCAGTTGGCTATCCTTACGCCAATTTCTAACTCGTCCATGAGGCTCATTTCCTATGCGGCCGAAGGGCGGGTAGAGCGGCAGGCACAGGCGTGGCTCACGGAGACAAGCCTGGCTCCGCTTGTGTCAGTTCGGAGGCCTTCAAGTCTTCCTTCGCCGACGCTCCCTTTGATGGGTCCTCCTTGTTTGGACCCAAGGTTAAAGACACCCTTACCCGCTGTGAGCAAGAGGGAAAAACTTTATCTGCCGTAGGTGCCCGTTATTCCACTCCCTTCGGCCTTACCCCAAGGCTAAAGGAGGGGAAAATGTGGTTCCGCAAATCTCGTAAGTTTTTCTCCCAACAGCAGGAAGATTCCCTTCCAGAGGCAGAGGACGGGAAATTTTTCAGGGAGACGCCGTCCCAGAGGCGGCAGAGGGCCCCGCAATTCTGGAGACCGCGAGTCCTTTCGTGGCTCTTCAGCCTCCCACACGCCATGAGGGATTGCCCGGCTGTGCTGCTCGAGCCAGTCGGGTGTCGTTTTGCCAAGCACCTAAAAGCCTGGGAGTCAATCACTCAGGACAGATGGGTGCTTCGGATCATTGCCGGAGGTTACACCGTCCCATTCACATACTCGCCCCCACCGTCCAAAAGAATCCCGGACCCACCACCCAGTCAAAGGGAAATGGCAGCCGCAGAAGCTTTAAAGCTGCTAGAAAAAGGAGTCATCCAACCGGTCCCCACTGACCAGATCGGATCAGGAAATTACTCCAGGTTCTTTTTAGTGCCAAAAAAGACAGGGGACCTGAGACCAATATTGGATCTCAGCAGACTGAACCAATCCGTCACGAAATCCAAATTCGAATGGTCACGTTACAATCCATTCTCCCATTGTTGGAGAAGGATGTTTGATGTGCTCCATAGACCTCAAGGACGCCTATTATCACATACCGATACATCAGGCGTCCAGGAGGCATCTGCGCTTCAGCCTGGGAGTCAGTCATTACCAATTTTGCGCTCTGCCCTTTGGTCTCACCACAGCCCCCAGGGTGTTCACCAAGTGTTTGGCAGTAGTGACGGCTCACCTGAGAAGTCTTGGATTCCAAGTGTTTCCCTATCTGGACGACTGGCTCCTGACTGCCACCACCAGGCATCTACTAATGGACAACCTCAAAGCCACCATCTCCTGGGTATTACCCTGGGGATTACATTCAATTGGTCAAAGTCTGTCTTGCTGCCCTCTCAACGCATAAAGTTCATAGGAGCAGAGATAGACTCAAGATTGATCTTGGCGTCTTTCTTCCTGCCGAAAGGATCCAAACTTTACAGGGCCAAGTTCAAGCTCTGATCTCGAGATCCAAAGCCCCAGCCAGGATGGTTCTACAAGTTTTAGGCTCAATGTCTGCCACGGTTCTTTTAGTTCCTCTGGCAAGATTGCACATGAGGATTCTTCAGTGGCTATTGTCAACTCAATGGTCCTTTCAGGATCTTCCCTCAATCATCACATCATGGGTGCGGAAAGCTGCAAAAGGGACCTACGCTGGTGGCCTCAGACAAGCAATTTGGATCAAGGAAACCCTTTGTTCTTCCCTCTCCAGTGGTTACCCTGACGACAGATGCCTCCCAGATAGGGTGGGGGGGGCATTGTCTGGGCAGGCTAGTTCAGGGCTCCTGGCTTCCAGACGAAGCTCTTCTCCACATCAACGTGTTGGAGATGAGGGCTGTACTTCTATCCCTACAGGCCTTACACAAGTTTCTTCCTCAGGGCATCATCGCCATCCACACAGACAACATGTCGGTGGTCTGGTATCTGAACAAACAAGGAGGGACCAGATCGCACCCCTTTGCAGAGAGGCCATGAGAGTGTGGGAATGGGCTGTAGCTACCAACCGCTTCTTGGTAGCGACCCACATCCCGGGAAAGTCAAATGTATTGGCAGACAAATTAAGCAGGACAATTCTCTCTCCTCACGAGTGGTCTCTAAACCACACAGTAGCAGCTCAGGTTTTCAGGAGATGGGGACGCGTGCTGCGACCTATTTGCAACTCCACTAAACACCAAGTGCCAAAGGTTCTTCTCCTTGATCCCACATCAGGGAGTACCAGCTATGGATGCTCTAGCACAACCTTGGCCAACAGGGCTACTTTATGCCTTTCCTCCAATTCCACTTCTCCCCAAAGTTATTCAAAAAGCTTCTCAATTGGGGTCCTCAATGATACTGATTGCCCCATACTGGCCTCGTCAGGTATGGTTTCCTTACCTGAAGAAGCATGCGGTGGACGATCCGTGGACTTTAGACCTAATTCGGACTTGCTAATCCATCAGTCGGGACATCGGCATCAGTCCCTTCAATCTTTGAAATTGACAGCTTGGCTCCTCAACTTCCGACTTTAGTCAGAAGGCACACACTAGACCCGGAAGTTGTTCACATTTTATCTTCGCCCACAAACCCACCACTAACAAATTGTACCTCAGTAAGTGGAAGAGGTTTGCTATCTGGGCTCAACTCAAGGGCTTAGACCCTATCACTGCTCCTGTCCCAGAGGTTTTGAAATTCTTAACATCCCTGTTTAATCAAGGATCTTCTGTCTCAACTATTAAAGTCCAACTAGCGGCTATCTCTAAATTCCACGAATCCATGGATCCTCCTTTGATGAGCAGCAGACTATGCAAAACTTTCATTAAAGGTGTGAGCCTATTAAGACCCCCAATTTTTCATCCTGCACCTCCGTGGGATCTTGATTTGGTGCTTCGCATTAACATCTTCCCCTTCGAACCGGCTGCTACATGTGAGTTAAAATATCTGTCTTGGAAAACTGCCTTCTTAGTTGCAATTACTTCTGCAAGAAGAGTTTCAGAGCTTCAAGCCCTGTCTATTAAGCCACCGTACTTGATTTTCCACAAGGATAGAGTATCACTTAGGCCTAATCCATCCTTTGTCCCAAAGGTCTGTTCTAGTTTCTGTCTCCAACAATCTCTAGAGCTACCAGTTTTCTTCCCAAAATTCTCCAATGAAGCAGAATACACTCTCCATAAATTGGATGTTCACAGGCAATTACGCTTCTATTTAGACAGGACTCAGCAACTTCGTAAGTCAGACCAGTTGTTTGTGTCCTTCTCAGATAATAAATTGGGCCAAACCATCACAAAAGCTACTATCTCCAAATGGATCAGAGATTGCATAACTCAGGCTTATTCATCTTGAATAAGCAACTTACAACATCTATCAAAGCTCATTCTACCAGAGCTATGGCTACTTCTATAGCTTTTCATTCCAAGCTCGCTATATCGGAAATTTGTGCTGCGGCTACTTGGTCCAATCCGCACACTTTCATTTCCCACTACAAATTGGATGTGGCATCTAAAGGACGAGCTTCATTTGGTTCCACGGTACTCAGGAGTGTTTTCCAGTGAGCCACCCAGGATTCAGGTGCTAGGACGCTGTCCCATCAGTCAGAATGTAGGCGAGATAGGATCACATAACCAGTTATAGTTATGTACACACCGTAACTTCAGATGTTTGGGATCCATCTCGCCACATTCCTGATACCCACCCTCCTTCCCCCTGCCTTGCAGATCAGAAGAGATTGAACGGTTTTGAGTTCTACTGTTTTATCTTGTTTCATCTGACGATGTTATATAAGCAGGGCGTGCATGTGTGCATGTATGCGGACAAACTAGATCTGGGGGACTGGTAGTGGTGCATCCTGGGATATAGTAAGCTCAGCCAATAAGAGACTTCGCTCTTTGGCATAAGCGTGCCGAGTCGGAGCCGAGGGATCGGCTCCGAACCCATCAGTCAGAATGTAGGCGAGATGGATCCCAAACATCTGAAGTTATGGTGAGTACATAACTAAAAGTTTGTCACTTCTGACTTCAGTAGCATGAAGTTGGCTTTGGAGAAGTTTTTTAAGGAGGTTTCCTTACTGGGGGTGGAGTGGGGGTGGGATGTGGATGTCAAGGGTGATTTGCTTATGGTCAGACCTGACCAATGAGGGGATGACCACTGGTGTGGAGCATCTATCTCCCATGTTGGTAATGATCAGGTCTAGGATATTGGAGCCCCTGGTGGCACAATGGATTAGTTGACCCAGGGCATTGGACTTTATGAATTCCAAGAAACGTTGGGAAAAGAAGTTGGTACCCGAGTAGTTTTCCCAATTAATGGCAGGGTAGTTGAAATCTCCCAGTATTAGGGTGTTTGGTTGTATCTTAATATTTTTCAGTGCGTTTAGAAAGGTGTAGTGAGAATCTTGGAGCATGGTGGGGGATATGTAGCAAGCTACAATTTGGATTGCAGTCTTACCTAGTGTTATTTGCACCTGGAGAATTTCAGATGCATAGTGTTGGGCAGTTAGCCTGGAGGTGTGAATATCCTTGGTGAATATGGACACTCCTCCACCTTTAGTGTTTCGGTCTTGGTTTTGTGGCCGAAAAGTGTGGTAAGAGTTGTAGCCTGGTATTGCAGGGGTGCTCTCTAGAGCCTTGAACCAAGTCTCAGTTACTGCACAGATGGCGATGTTCTCCATTTTTAGGAGTGCCTCGAGAGAGTGCATTTTGAGGTTTAGACTTCTAGCTCTGAGTAGCATTACCTTCAGATTTTGCATGCTTGTATCTGTTACGGTGGTGGTTTTGTCCTTTGAACCTTGCCTAAAAAAGGCACTAGAGGGGTGGCAAGAGCTTTAGCCAGTAACCTGAATCCCAGGGGTGACAGGTGCAGACCATCTCTGGCAAAGCATCGTGGTTTGGTGATCATGTCTTCCCAGGCAGACAGATACTGGATCCCCTTTGAATGACACCAGAAGCTTAGCCAATTGTTGAAGTCAGTCATTTTGTCCTTATACTGTGGTATCATTCTGGGTGAAGGCAGGATGCTACTCAGGGCTAGGGTCATACTTGCTTGGGCCACATGATCTGAGAGCTCTTCCGTGTCTGTTTTCATGTAGTCCAGGGAGCTACGTCTCAAGTCATTCACTCCAACATGGACAATGACAGAGTCGTATTTGTACTTGTTGTGGAGTGACTTAAGTGCATGTGTTATGTGGTGGATCCTGGCACCTGACAGGCAGCTGACTGTAATTTTCTCCTTGTTCAGTCTGGTGAGTGGGACATCAGTGTGCCTGACTGTAGAGTCACCTATGACTAAAGTGTTGGGTGCATTGTCTTGCCTTAGGGGCTGTTGTTGGGTGGCACATTGATGTTGTGAGCTATGTGTCACGTTGGTTGTGACTGGTGTTTGTTTGCATTTCAGCTTCGGAGGTCTTTGTTGCTTGGGCAGGTTAATGTTAAGGGCCTCCGCATATGTAGGTTTAGTGTTGCTATGTGTGGGTGTTGATGGTGTGGGTTTTGAAGGGCTATGAGTTGCTTGAGGTGTAGTGCAGGTGTTAACCTTCTCCAATTGACTGTCTAGCACAATCTTGCCACGAGAGAGAGCTTTGCTTCCAGTTTGGCTATGGAAGTGCATCTCTTGCAGGTTGTAGTGTTGGTTGGTAGGAGGAGAGGGTTGTCTGTGTACATGAGGCACTTGCTGCATTGCCCCAGTATGCCCAGATTCACCAGGTGGACAGGAGAAATCACCGGGAGCTGACCCTTATTTTTGTGAATACCAGCTTTTAAAATATCTCTCCTATTTCAGGTTGTATTGTCTGTACTTGCTCTCTAGTTGTGCCTGTTTCTGAATTTGATTCCCTATGGCTTGTTTCTCTTGTATTAACATTGTGTTGATGGTGAGTTAAAGATTGCAGTTATCATCAGGGTTTGGCAATATGTTTTTGGTAAAGTGTAACAAAGAAACACATGGCTGTAGGCCGTCTGCTGCTGGAGACCATTGAAGGCTGTGTGCGCCATTATTTTTCTGTGTCTGTGACTTTTTAAAAAGACTAGACACATGTACAGAAGGGTTTCTGGTTCAAGGATTCAGGAGTTAGGTTGAGTTGGAGGGATGGGGTGATAAGATATCTTTAAGAAGGTTTGTAGGTTGACAGTTTGTGGAAATTGTCTTCATAAAGAAGATGTTTGATGTGTGAGCATCCTGTGATACTGTTAACTAGTTCCCAGATTTTTAAAATATTTTTAGGAGAGGTTTGGTCGTATTCATGCAGTATGTCCAAATTGATACTTGGGTCCTTGGAACCACTTGTCTGAACCACTCAGCAACTTCAGTGCTCCAGCCTTAAGTCCCTTAAGAATTTTCCCTCCCATAATGCACCTATCATCCTAACTGCCTTGTATCTTGTTTTCCACCTCTGCGACCAGAAGCGTTCAACAGTGCAGGTAATTGATGCACCTGTTTGCTATATTTTATTATTGATAATTTTTGATTTATTAGTGTTGGGGTAGGCACTTGGTATTTAGAACTCTTTTTGGTTGTTTGTTGTGCATTTTATATTCTTAGAGCCCCTTTCTTATTCCTACCTTTCTCCTTTTCTTGTGTGTGTTGTTACTGCTTAGTGTTGTAGTTTTGAAGTATTGAGTAATTCTAAAGTTTAAACTAGTCATTTCTACAATTTCGAATTTAGAGAACTTGGAGAATTTTCTTATAGTTCTTCCTTCCTTGAAGGATGCTGTGTATTGTTATTGTTTGAGAGTTATATCTGTATAGTATGTTTGCAGTGATAGTTCAAAGTTTTTGAATAGTTTGTTGTGTGTGATTCTTAGTGTGGTGTGCTATCTTTTGATGTGGAAAAACAAATGAAATTAAAAAATGCTCAATGTGTGGGCATAAAATCCCTCCTACAGATCTACTTAGTCAGTGTGGGGTCTGCCTAGGTCAGGGATCTGGAGCCGCATGTGCCTCCTGCACCCCTCTGCAGTGGCTTCCTGTAGCTTTGAAAAATAATGGCCACTCTGCTGCACAACACACACACACACACACACACACACACACACACACACACACACACACACACACACACACACACACACACACACACACACATACACACTGAGAGTGATCGAGCGATGGACTTTAAATATTGCTTTTATAAACTTACAAACTTGCAAGATTAACACGATTTCTGTTGCCATGCGTTCCACACACACTGAGAGCAGTCGAGTGATGATCTGAAATATCCTGAAATGTTTCTGTACCTCTCATACCTCTGCCTTACCACAAGAAATCTGGACAGAGCCACAAATAAAGGGGAACAAAGGAACAAAAATAGGCACTGACTTTAAATATTGCTCTTATAAACTTAGAAACATGCTAGAATAACATGGTTTCTGTTAACATGCATTTTCCACACACACACACACACACACACACACACACACACACACACACACACACACACACACACACACACACACACACACACAGTTACCTCTCAACTGTTCAGATTTTCACAGAATGTCCTGACTTTTGCCTCATATTTTTGGTCTGTTTCTGATAACATTGTGGTTTTCTGGCAAATCCTTGAGGGCTGAAGTCAGAAAAATACAGACATTTGAGTTTCAGACTTCATACCCTTCAGAAAATTCATCCTAATGCAAAATCTATTATTCTGTCAACTTTCTAAGTTTGTAAGAGCAATATTTAAAAAGCATCCTTATTTTTGGGCCTCTGTGCCCCATTATTTATGGCTTTGTCAAGATTTCTTGTTCTAAAAGGTCGAGAGATATAACACCAACACACACACACACACACACACACACACACACACACACACACACACACACACACACACACACACCCCGATTGTGCAATTCCAACAAAAGAACAAAAATAGGGATGGATTTTAAATATTCCTCTGATGAACTTGCTTATTTTATATTTGGTACAATAACTATATATATATAACTTTATACGCCGTGTTATCTTCATTTTAGGCATCAAATAGGTTTTGTGGCTCCCGATGAATTTTATTTGGTGGGAGAACGGCCAAAAATGGCTCTTGATAGTGAAGGTTGCAGACCCCTGGCCTAGGTGTTCCCTATTTGGCAGTGGACTGTGAAATTTGTAAAGGGTTCAGCCACAGAGCACTGGCTGACCTTAGAAATAAATTGATCCTTGAGGGATTACTTCCTTCAGATTTAGAGGTTTATACTTTCTTGGGTGGAGTGAGCCAGGGAACCTTGTTGGCTGAGCTTACTTAGGCCCTTGGGCCAGTAGCCTAGTACCTACCTATGAACCTAAAAGACAAGATACATTTAGACAAAACACTGAAGGTTAAGGGCTGTGATCCAAAGAAAAGACCATCGGAGCAAGTGTCCATCTCTGCGAGTCTAAAAGGCCCAGGTTGGAAGAATGTTTGCCACGTACACTGACTTACATCTCCCCATGGATCAAATTCCCTTGGATCCCTTTAATGTCCTTCCAAGATCACTGTTGCAGTATTGCGTACTTGAAGGGTATCCTACCAAGGGTTTCCATTCACCCAACCAGCATACCAAAGCTTGGGTCATTACATGCTTTGTTTGTCTGATGTATGATCTAAACCTGAAGGCAGGAAGTACATAAGGGACGTATGTATGTTCAAACCATAGAACTTGTTGGCTGCCAGTCTGGTCTTTGGTCTGTTGGTTGTATGTCTTGGGGCTGCTTACCTTGCCGTTTGAGTAGGTAAGTACCCCTGTTGGAGCCCCTTCCTTTTTTTAGTTTATTATATTTTTAAGTACATGTCATCTGAAAAAAGGAAGTGTGATTGTGGGACACATATTCACCATAAGGACCATCACAATACCTGTTTATTTCACTTAGGATCAGACTTTAACCAAAGGGAGTATTCATTTTACCGTTCCTTCACCCAATGACCGTACATAGCTGCCTATCCTCTTTATCAGTTTATTTAGAAAACCAGCATCTTAAGTTTCTTGCTCAAAACAAGATGTTGGACGAGTCATCCCACCCTAATGTCCAGCCTCCACAAAAGTAGTTCAAGAAATTTAAATTGGAGACTTCAGCTGTCTAGCCCCAACCCAATGTCAGTTTTGTGACCTATAATGATAATGAGACCTCAGACTGTCCAGTTCTGACACCAGCTCCTGCTATTGTGACCCCATCCAGAGGCTGATATGAGGTAGGCAACCTGCATGTCTGCCGAGGTTGATCAGTTGTCTGTTGCTGATGAGAAGGGGAGTAACAGAGGGTGGTTATGTTATTTCAAAAGGACCAGGGGGTATTCCCCTGACCCTTGTCTATGAAGAAGTGCCCAGTTCCCTAATTAAGGTATGCCAGGGCTCTGACACTCCATGATTTGTGTGGGCCAACGTCCCAACTAAAAGGAAACAAAAGACTAAGCATGATTCTGCTGTGGTTAGAGACCTTCAAAAGAAATTATAGGACTTTATACTAGAACTCTTTAAAGCACTCACATCTGTGAAGCCCCCGCAGAGTTTTCAGATGCCTTTAGCTGTTGGGACCCCTTTATCCTCCACTCCTTTAAAGAGGCATAGCATTTCTTTTTTTTGTTTGTTTTTGGAAGTTGCTGGATTTTGATGAAGAATCTCTTGCATAGTCTTCTCAGATTCATTTTCCCTTAGCCGTGGCTCCTGATGAGAACGATTCCCTTTCCCTTGATTCCTCTGTAGAAGAACTTTCTTTTGGGGATATTATAGTCAAGCTGATACAGCATTTCCAGTAGGAGAATTCTAAAATGCCTGATGTTCAGCAGCAGTGTTATGGTTTACCTCAAAAAGAGACCCCCAAGCCTTCAGCTATTCCTGAAGTGCTGGAAGCACTATTATATACTTATGTACTAGCCTGTCAGCATCCTGATTCTCAGCCTCCTGCTCCTAAAAAAACTGATAGGGTTTACAAGGTTCCTAATAATCAGAAATTTATTTATAGAAGTCCTTCTTCTGATATGTCTACTATTTCTTTTCTGCAGACAAACCTATTAAATTCCTCACTTCCCCTAAAGTCTTGCCTGCTGATAAAGATAGTGAAACCATGGACAGATTTGGTAATGAGGTTTACAGTTCTGCTACTTTTGCCTTTTGAGCCCTTAACTATCAGACTTTCATGGCGGGATATGTATTATCTCTTCTCTCTAGGCCTGGGATGTCAAGTGCTATGCCTGATTCTGACAGTAAGTCATCAGCCTTATCCTTATTTAGTCAAGTAGCTAGGCAGTCTATCAAGTATGTCTGTGGTGTTGCTACTGATGCTTTTTCAAGGGTGGCTGTGTCTGGGCAGTAATTCGTAGGTACTCTTTGCTTAGGTTCTAGTCTTTTCATAAGGATGTTAAACCCAGACTATTTTATTCTCATTTGAGCACTCAGTTTTGTTCGTTTTTGTAGCTGTAGACCTATTTTAAGTTTTACAGGAGAAAGGTAAGGTGATACAAGACCCGAAACAAGTCTTCCTTTCCTTGTCTTTAAATGTTTTAGGAATTATCCCTCTAAAGTAGATCCTTTTGTTATGAGGCATCAAAGATGGCCTCAAAAGACTAAGCGGCCCTGTAAACATAAATTTGTTAAGAAACCAGGACAGGATCCTAAAAACCAAAAGTCCTCCTTTCCTGACAAACCTGCTTCCCTGTAACTGTCTTCCTTCCCTTCCCCCTTGGCCAGATTCTTCTTTCTGAAATACTGTTTCTGTGTCCTTTCCAGTTTGGTAACAGATCACCACAGACCAGTGGGTTCTCTTCATTATCAGAAATGATTTCAGGATGTCATTGAAGTCTCTTCCCCCTTTTGCAGTCATTCCATAACCTCCTACAAACTAGTTATCTCTGTTCATAGTATCATAGGAAGTTACTAGGCTATTGGCCGTGAGGCCTTTACAAGCCTAGCCAAGAATTTAGCACATGTTCCAACAAGTCAGTACCCTGTGCCACTGTCCAGCAGGGGGGGGTTCTATATCAGAACATCAAAGTATCACTACAGAGGATGTTCTAATATCAAACCATTTCACTCGAAACACCATAACATCAAACACTCAGAACAGTGAATTTTTTCCCCAAGAGAAAAAAATTTGCTGTTCCAACAAACATACACACAACACAAGCACACCAAAATACATAATCCACACACATACACTTCACAAAACCCTACAATAAACCGTACATAGACTACTAGCTATCCACTTACCTTAACCCAACACTAACACTAAGGTCCGTAACTACCGCGCACTCACCTCACCCACTCCCTAACCCTAAAGTCCCTGTCGCACACTCACCTTACCCGCTCCCTAACCCTAAAGTCCCTATCGCACACTCACCTTAACCGCTTCCTAACCCTAAACTCCCTATCGCACGCTCACCTTACCCGCTTCCTAACTCTAAGGTCCCTATCGCACACTCACCTTCGTTCGCACACTTACCTTAACCCGGTCCGTAACCTTCGCTCCACAGTCGAAGAAATAGTGAAGCTGCAGAAACGGCCCACCGAATACTTTCCCTAGGAAAGTATTTGATATTCTGCAGCTATTTTCAGCGTTTGATGCAAAGGGTTCGATATTAGAACATTCGAAGTAGTAATACTTCAATGTTCTAATATAGACCCCAGCAGGGACATAGATAGAATCCCAGGGGTTTATTTTCTGTTCCCCATCCAGTTATCCAGGTTGTGCTTAAAAAGGGTTAATGAGGTACTCTGCTTTACATGGAGAGGGAGTCTATTCCACAAAAGGGAGAGTCACTGGGACACAACTCTATTTTGCCAACAAGTCCTATTGATGTCACAGACCAGGTTGACGTCGCGCGTTTGGATTACTTGAGTGGAGCTTGACTTGCGGATATGCAGCAGTCCCATCAGGGCGGGGTCTGGGATTGCTTTGTATGCCAGACTGAGGTCACCTCTGAGGAGTCTGTAGGAGACTGAGTAGAGGGACAGGGCTTTTAGCCTATCTGTGTAGGGTAGATGTTTGAGGCCCTGGATTCTCTAGGTGAGGAATCTCTGTGGTCTGTCCAGCTGCTACATGTGCTTTGTAAGGTACATGCCAAAAGGGGCATTGTATTCAATAATTGGTCTTATAAAGGAAAAATACAGGGATGTTACGACCACATTGTCCCTCCGTGAGATACCCTTACTAATGAGGTGGGCCATGTGGAAAGCTTTCTGTACAACTGAGGCAATGTGGTGGTCAAAAGTCAGTTTGCTATCAACCTGTGTGCCCAAATCTCTCATGACTGATTCTGTGCTTAGTGCCTTATTATCAACAAAACTGATGATCTTTTCCCCCCTCCAGAAAATCCCTAACAGACAAAAACTCTTTCTCAGTACTCAGTAACAGTAACATCCCAATCAAAATCATTTTTAATACTAAACTTCTTGGCATAATCATTGACGAGCATCTAAAATTTGACACCCATATTCCATCCACCATTAAAAAATGACCCAAAACTAAGACTTCTATGCAGACACAACCGCTACCTCCCCCTCCACCAGAAAAACCCTAGCATCTTCCTACCTTCTCCCCTCTCTTATGTATGGCACCACCCTGTAAAGAATCTCCAACTTGGTGTACAATCCAAGTTCGAATCATGCTGTTATAAAATAAGCAGATTTGCTACCAACTCAAAAATCTTCTCCCACCACTGCCACTCTCTGCATACTCTACAGTGGCTCGAACTTCCCAAATACTTGACTTTGCTTAAATTCACTAATGGCCACAAGCTCATCCACAAACTTGCTAGCTGCCCGCCTCTCTCTTCCGCACTAAACCCCTACATCTCCAACTGCTCACTCAGATCAGAAAACCAAAACTTCCTACAGATCCACAAACCATCATGACCCCATGGCCACCTCCTGCTTTCCTACTCCATTTCTAAACTATGAAACTCTCTCCCTCCTACTCTTCGTAATACCCAGGACCACACTAAATTCAAATCTCTCTTGTTCTCCTATCGTACTACTAAATGTATATGCACACCTCACTCCCCAACTTAAATTTCCTCTCTAGCCGTAAACCTCTCCACCCTGTCTGCAACAACTACATCTCTAATCACCCCTCTACACCCTAATGCGACAAGCCATCTATTACACCCAGTTCTCTCTCATCCTCAAACTGTTTACATTAATTTAATGTTTTTTATTAACTTACTTATGTTTCTATATCAAAAATGTCATTTCATTGTAATCTATGCTGTATTTCTCTGTGAATTTATTGTTTTTTACCACATTATTGTATGTTGTCACATTATCTTATTGTATACTGTATACTTTCATTAATTTTGTATTTTGTATTTTTTATTTCTCTGTAACTGTTCTTTGGAGCTTTTCTCCCCAGGCCTCCACTGAAAATGGGCTCTTCATGGCCCGGTGGACATCTCCTACTTACTAAAAAATGCAGTTTGAAAAGAACAGTAATACTGTAGTTTATGAAGCTGTATTTTTCCCAGCCTGCATAGAAATTATATTTGCTTTTTTTTAACAATCATATTATAGTATCATTAATAAACTGAAATTAATATACATTTTTAATAAGCTGGTCTTGTCCCATAGCAGTTTCCTCCCTCTGACACTATTAGTGTCATACATTACATATAATTATATTTTTATTTTTTTTTAACTTGATAAAATACGCCTTAGCATCATAATATTTATCATCAATTTCTGTCAAAATAGAACTCAGTGATTTGTGCATGCAGTGGCATTTCATGTGCAGGTGAGGTTAAACATTTTGTAATCACTGCCTTTAGACTAGAAAGTACCAAAATGATCACAAATATAATAAAAAGTACAATAACAATACTCTGGATTATGCTAGTTCCCAGGTTACCAAAAATACTGCCCAACCATCCAAAAAGTGTCCAATTTTTGGATGTGCTGTCTAACTCTTTGGCCCTTTGTTCCATGAAATTTGACATTTTTTTCTGTTCATTATGATGGTCACTAATATACGAACAGCAACGACTCCCTATGAGGGCACATGACCCCTCTTTTGCAGCAAGCATTATATCAAGTGCCATTCGATTCTGTAACACCACAGTTCACATTTCAGTCATTTTTTGATTTGCCATTCTGATGTGATGTGAAGTTTTGTTGGCCACCTCCTGTAGAATTTGAGTAAGCATGGTGATTTTAAGGATTGTCCTTTGCACTCCATATTCAGGATTAAAAATTGAAAGTACTTGCTCTCTCCAGTGGATTGCGCGCTTATTTCTCAGTTTACCTGCTGGTGGATGTTCAAAATGTTGAATAGTAGGAGTAAAATAGCCTGCAAAGCAGCATTTAGACCAGTTTGTAGGCAACCAGGGGTAGGCACGATCACTGCACTTGTAACAGTCACTTATTATGTCCATGCCATCCCCCCAGTCGTAGCTTTTTAAGTGCAAAGAGTCTAACACACTTTTATGCCTGGTGTCATTACATTTGCTTTTTCCTACTGGTACAGTCCCATTTCTGGCATAATATGTATCTCCATGATTTGTGGTTGCAAGTTGACGAGAGACGACCTGTGAAAAATCAGTTACATTATGCTAGGTTAAGCTGCTGTCATTAAGGTCCTTTTCAAGTGACACCTGTGATGCAGGGATGGGAATCATATGAATTCCTGCCTTAGAATAAGGAGGTATATACGAACATACACAGCAGTTTGTTTTGTCTATATCCTTGGCATATTGCCGAAGGACCAGCAAGAAACTGCTTTTTCTCAACCAGTTTACAGAAGGGAACAGCAGCAAAAGTACCTGTTGTCACTGGATTCATCATGGACTGCTACTGAAGTTGACCTTCTCACTGGGCAGGTGATTTATCTGTCACACCTAGATTTCCCTTTGTTGCCTGCGATAATTTGTCTGGGGTCCCCACACGACAGGTCTTCTTGCAATGAGGTGAATGGATCCACTTTGGTAGTCCTGCACAGCGAACTGCAGTCAAAGTGGTGAGCAGGACCTGAAAAGGCCCCTTGCACCTCGGGTTCAGGCAGTTTTCCCTCTGAAAAACTTTCACATATACCCAATCACCCGGTTGTAGTTGATGACAGGGCTGGTCAGGAGGCTTTGGTAACGCTGCTTTTACTGTTCGATGATATTGCTGCAAAGTTTTGAGGAGTCTCCTATAATAAGAAATCATAGCTTCATCTGACAAAGTTTAATCAGCATTTCCCACTGGAGGGGGTAGCAGGAAGGGCCATGGTTCTCCCCATTAATATTTCATATGGACTCAATTTCCTGGTGGTATTCAGTGAAGCCTTCATACTCATTAATGCTAAGGGAAGGGCTTCAGGCCACTTTAAGTGGGTTTCAGCACAAATCTTCGAAATTTTATTTTTTAAGGGTCTTGTTTACCCTTTCCAGTAATCCAGATGACTGGGGATGGTTGGGACAGTGAAGACTCAACTTAGTATTAAAAGCTTTACATAACTCTTTAAACAGATTATTATTAAAATGAGTTCCCTGGTCACTGTTAACAGTGCTGGGTATACTGAATTTTGGTATATAATCAGATAATTTTTTTAATAACTGTGATTGCATCATCTTTGTGACATGGGTAAGCTTCCACCCATGCTGAGAACATGCACACTACCACCAAAATAAATTGTAAATTATTAGTCTTAGGCATCTGGATGAAATCCAGCTGTATATTAACAAAAGGTCCTCAGGGTGGACATGCAGATTTGCTGTTGGCATGTTTGCTTATGTTATATTCCAAGCTAATACTACAATTCTGTACATACTGAAGTATCAAAGAGGAGACATGAGGGGCATACCAACTTTGGGTAATTTGATTAAGTAAAGCTGTCTTACCTGTGTGGGCCGGTAGATGATATGCCCTTACCAGGTAAGGTAGCAAAGAGGCAGGCGCCACCATTTGGCCGTCCAGATGTCGCCATATGCCATCAGAGGATTTTCTACATCCATCCTTGAGCCACCTCAGAACTTTTCCCTGTGATGCTTTAGCTTGAAAGGCTGACAACTTCTTAAAATCAAACACGTCATTACTGTTGGAGTTTGTCATAGTTAACATGCACAGGTATTTACAACAATCTTTTACTGCTTGTTTAGCAGCTTGGTTTGCCAAATTATTGCTCTTTGTTACAACATCTATGCCCTTTTGATGGGCACAACATTTGATTGCAGACAGCTTTTTAGGTAACAAAAGTGCATCTAACAATGATTTTATGTACCCTGAATTTTTTAATTTGATTTTCTGAAGAGGTCAAAAACCCTCTCTCTCTGTCTCCAAAGTTGCCCAAAATCATGTCCCACATAATGGCTGTCTGTAAAAATATTGGCCACCTTGTCTTTGGCTAACTTACAGGCTTTTTGCAAAGCCATTAGCTCAGCTATTTGAACAGAGTGAACACCCTCTAATCTTTGTTGCAACAATATTGTTTCTTCGGTGCAGGCTGCTGTTCCCGAGATCAACTTTTCTGTTTAATCTCTTCCACAGGAGCCAAGTGTCTTGGACTTTTTGCATTTGCATGTGTGGGCACTCACTCTCCAGTGTCCTGCTTCTCCACAGTTAAAGCAAGATGTATGAGATGAACCTGAAGGGGCACTGCCAGCTCATTGTTTTCAACCAGCTGCACCTTGTTCCCCTCGACCAGCACTTTTGCTAAATCCTCTAGCAATTTCTCTACCCCTTCCCCTGCTTTTACCTCGACCCCTTGGGTTTTCCAGCTGCCTGAGCTGTAAAGTTAACAGCTTATTCTCAGTATCCTTCCTTCGTTTTTCCTGATACTCTGTACAGCGATTTCCAGCACTTAAGTCTCTAAGTCCTTTCCTTGCCAGTCTATGAGCACTTGCTTTATTTGATTTTATAAAGGGGCTTGCAGACCCTGCACAAAAGCTGCTGGATAGCTGGCTTAGCTTGCTCTACTGGGTCTGGTGTTTCTTAATGTCTTGCAAATACTGTTTTAAGGTGACTCAGATAGTCTCCAGGGGCTTTCCCTTTATTTTGTTTACATGCCTGTATTTTAGACCAGTCAGTCCTAACTTGACACACATCCGTAATATTGTTTAACAGTGCTATTCGTTTGTCTGTTAATGCTGTTCGTTTGTCTGTTAATGCATTCCCTATGAGAGTGAAATCTGTTATTTCAGCCTTTTTCAGTAACTGCTTTCTTATTTCATCTGAAGTAACTACTCCCAGCAGTTGATTTAAATCAGTCAGAGTAGGATTGTAACATTGTGTTATAGTTTTTAATTTTGCTTTGAATTTTAATGAATCATCTCTTAATATTTGGAATATTTTTAGATATAGTATGCAAATTAGCAGGGGTCCAAGGACAATGAACAAGTTCCCTATTGTTAACCCCCAAAATTTCCCTGAGAGGTGCCAATAGATCCCCTCCAGAGGTTGTAATCTCTTGTTGTACCCTGTCATGTGAGCGTGTATGGTGAGATACAGGAATGTCAAATACTAATGCCTCTGTTGGGGAAGTAGAAGCTATCTAAGAAAGATAGGAGGAATAACCCCCTCGACTGCAGATGCCTGTTCAGAAGATGAAGATTGAACAGGGGAACCAGTCTGAGATGTACCAGTGTCACGCGAACTGGGTGTCTAATGGGCAGTAGACCGAAAGGTAGGGGTCTGAGAAACAACAGAGTTATGTATAGGAGATACCCGTACTGGTGCATATAAGGGTGGGGGTGCAGTAGCTACTGGAGGATTATCATCCTCTTCAGAAGTTTCTGCTTTTTGCCCATCCTCAGTTTGTTTTAAACCTGCTAAGATAGCATAAAAGGATCCCGTTTTACTGGTCTGTACTGCCTTTTTAGCCTCTTTTACTTGTTACGGTTTTTATTAACATCCTGCAACCTTCTTAATGCTGACTCCTTTTCCCTTTTAAGTGCTTCACTGTAAAAAGAATAAAATTCTGTCATTTGTTCCCCACTTACTTTGCTTTTCTTTTAAAATGCCTTTCAATGTCAGCAATTTAGTCTTATCATAAGTTCCATTTAATGGAAATACCCCACCTTCCTCAATTCATAGTAAGTTGAAACCAGTCATGCAGATATTTACAACTTTTCTTCCCATAATTAAAATACATAAAATATGCAGGTGTTCCTCTTTTAGGGATTTGATCTTGCTTATCTTTGCTCCCATTTTTCTTGTGTTATAAATCAGTAATAATAAAAATGTTAGGCTTACCCTACAATTCTTGGAAACTGGCAGTTCCAAAGACAGAAAATAACTGTAGTAATCCACACACCGTACAGGGAGGGAATGCTAGGAAGTCTGTCGGCGTGCAGCAACAGAGGAGAGGTTTCGATCAGCCTTTTCCCACAGCACCCCCTTGCTTTTGTCCCTACGCAAGCTCAAAAGTTACAGCTCCAGCATTGCAGTCTGGATAATGGGGCGGAAAAGTACTGTGTCCAGAACTGACCACTCTTTCGGATCATCTGAGGGTACTTTCACACAATCACACTGTTAAGTCCCAGCGTGTTTTTGGGCTCATGAATTTATTTTAACAACGTATACCTGTATGTCCTATTATGCGGTAGGCTCATGAATTTGTTTTAACAGTATAAAGTCTTCGTCCCAATCATGCTATGGGCTCATGAACTTGTATATTCTACGTCCCAATCATGCGGTGGGCTCATGAACTTGTTGTAACTTTACATTCTACGTCCCAGTCATGTGGTGGGCTAATGAACTAACTTTACAGTCTACGTCCCAATCATGTAGTGGGCTCATGAACTTGTTTTAACTTTATTTTTATCTTTTAACTTTTTCTTTTCTTTCTCTCATACATTCATACATTGACAGAATAAAAACATCTCTCATACTTTTTACCTTTCAATCCTGACCTGTATCGTCCTCTACACAAGGCACCTCCTTGTGTTAATTTGTCCTTTACTGTATGTGCACATACATTTACTATACTCATTTACTGTGGGGTCCTCCCACTATTACTTGTATATCTTACAACCACTCAGTCAAACAAAAACACAGTTATGCACTTATACTACAAACATAGTCATGCACTTACATTTGCTAAAATTTTCTAAAAAAAAAAAGAAAGAAGAAAAAATACCACAAACCAACCCTTTTCCCCTTACAAAACAATGTCCCTGCCAAGGCTAGTATGTTTGCACACCCTGAATAGCTGCAGATCTGAGTCTCTGACTATTCTATACAAAGCAGTGTGGAATTCACAGAAAATCTGTGATGGGCCCTATTTCAGAGCTGCCAAAGTTCAGACCCGAGTCACGGCACCAAATTGTTATAGTCATGAATAAATAACATTAAGAATTTACCTTATATGCCTTTAGTCAGGAACAACACTTCAGTTTTTGCAAACAGAAATTTTATTTTTACAGCTCTGGGAGTCCGTCTTTATAGCCCTTGCTGAAGCATTCTCACTTTCTATACAAAAACTGTAATTTTATACATTTTCTTATCAAACTGCTCATGCAGTTTCATTATATTATAATGACCGTGTCCTATAGAAAACTTTGCAAATGTCCTCATCCCTCGTGATTTTGCCTCAGACTTCACGTGAACACCTTCATGATTCACCTGCTTCCAAGGGGTCTTGTTTCTGACCTTGGATGTTTCAAACCTGCCCTACAAACAATGCACTCCTAGCCTGGAGGAGTCAGGCTAACAAATTCCTTTTTGTAGTAACTACATGCCTCACTTCATGCAACATGTACTATTCTCTCTTATTACATACTAAAAGAATGCAGTTTGAAAAGAACAGTAAATACTGTAGCTTATGAAGCTGTATTTTTCCCAGCCTTGCATACAAATTATGTTTGCTTTTTAACAATCATATTATAGCATCATTAATAAACTGAAATGAATATACATTTTTAAGAAGCTGTTCTTGTCCCATAACACCCTATTTTGACTAGGTGGGTTGTATCGGTAGCCAGTTTGCTACCCATATGGTAACATATGGATTGATGCCTAGTTGAAAGAGTTTATCTATTATTCCTGAGTGGGGAATAGTATCAAAGGCCTTGGCCGTGTCAAGGTAGGCGGTGTGCACCATTTTTCCCCTCGTCTATGGCCTTGGTGAGTGTCTCAAAGAAGTCGACCAAATTTTAACACCCATGACCTCCCCTTGGTAAAACCAAACTGTGTGGGATCAAGTGTCTGGAGGTTGCCAATATCCTTGTTTATGAGGTCCATGATAATCCACTCCATGGCCTTGCAGATCAGGCTAGTTAGGCTGATGGGTCTATAATTTCCTGGATCGGTGGATGCTCCACCTTTGTGCAAAGGGATGACAGTAGCTGTCCTCCACTCAGCTGGGATGAAGTCGGTACTCAAGCTTTGGTTGAATAGGGTGCCTAATGGTGCTGCAAGTTCCTGCCTGAGTTTGTGTAAGATGCAGCCTGGGATGTTATCGAGTCCCATGGAGGCTGTATTTCTTGCCTTTGAAAGGGCAGTGATAAGTTGCTCCTTAGAGATAAGGGGAGGGGGCAGGTACTGGGGATGTCCTGTTTTATTAATGGGGGGACAGAGGAGTGAAGTTTTCACTGAACCTATCTGCCAACAGGTTGGCTATATCTACAGGGTTTGAGTATGTGGTGTCCCTGACCACCAGTTCTGAGCAGATCTGAGTGCTTCCCTTGAGATTGTGGGCATATGTGAAGAAAGCCTTTTGATTGTCTTTAGTAGATGTGGCCAATTTGGACTTGAAGTTTGCTTTGGAGGATTTCACTACTGCTCTTATTTGCTTGTTCAGGCTAAGGAGAGATTGCTTCCAATTAGACACCCACTCCTTCTTTTTCCTGACAGCAATTATTTCCTTTTATTATATAGTTTATTTATTGTAGACGTCCACCAGGCAGGTTTACTCTTCCTTGAGGAGGATGATTTCATCCTGTCTGGTATTCCTTATTCCATACAGCTATATAAGTGCTCATATAGTACTTTGGTGTAAGTTTGGACATATGTGCCAGTTACTGTGGAGGGTGTGGGGGTTGTGAAGTTGTTATACCTGCCCTCAGGAGGTTGTAGTCAGCTTTGGAGAAGTTTTTTTTGTTCGACCCTAGCTAGGGGGTGGTTGGGGGAGATGGTGACTTTGAAAGTGACTGCTTTGTGGTAAGTTCTTACCAGGGATGATGACACTTTAAGGATGCTGCAGTGGTTACTCATGTTGGTTAATACCAAGTCCAAGATATTTTCACCTCTTGTGGGGGTGTCAATCAACTGGTCCAAGGCATTTGCATTGACGAAGTCAAGGATTCCCTGGGCATTTGTGTTTTGGCATGAGTATTTCTTCCATCCTATGGTTGGATAGTTAAAGTCACCCAGGATCAGGGTAAAGGGTTGAATCTTGATAGATTCTAAGAGGTCCAGATAGGTGGAGTGGACTTCTTGAGTCAGATTTGGAGGCCTGTAGCTAGCTATGATTTGAATAGGAGTCTTGTCAATTGTTAACTGCACCTGGAGTATTTCCTGTGCATCATACTGTTTGACTTGCCTAGAAGTGTATATGTCTTTTATATATATCACACCTCACCTCCTTTTGTTTTGCTGTCCATGGCTTGGGATCTGAATGAATGATAGGATGAGTAACCTGGTATGGCTGGGGTGCTTTCTGCAACTTTGAACCAGGTTTCTGTGACCGCACAAATGTCAGCTTCTTCCAGGGTTAAGATTGATTGCAATGAGTGCAGTTTCATGTTTAGACTCCTAGCATTTAGCAGCATGACCTTTAATTTACGTTTTGATAACATTTTCATGTTGGTAGTTTTGACCTCAAGGCGTTGCCTAAAAATGACACTATGGGGAGGCAAGAGCCTTTGCTAGGAGCCTGAAGCCCAAGGGAGACAGATGCAGGCCATCCCTGGCAAAGCATTGTGACTTGTCAGTCATGTCATCCCAGGCTGTCAGGTACTGGATCCACACTGAATGACACCTGAAACTAAGCGAGCTGTTAAAGTAAATCATTTTCTGTGTGTATTGATGCATCATTCTGGGTTATGGTAGAATGCAGCTTAAGGCTAAAAGCATACCTGCCTGGGACACATACTCAGCGAGCTCAATCATGTCTCTCTTCATATAGTCCATGGAGGTACACCTTGAGTCATTCACTCCAACATAGACTATGACAGAGTCATAACAGTACCTGTTGAGAGACTTGAGTGCATTGGTGATATGGTGGATTCCGGCACTTGACAAACTTAACTGTTCCTCTAATCCTTCAGGATCATTGTGGCACTATTCAGCCAATTCCTCCCTCTCAAGAGTGTAGAGGTTTCTGTTCTTGAATGTTCCTGTTCCTCAAGAAGGGCGGCTCCTGGAGACCAGTCTAGGATCTTACTTTTCTCAACATCTTCTTACCGGTGTCCAGTTTCAAGATGATAACACTTCAGAATTTGTTTCCCATGGCTCTCCCTCAAGCCTTTATGGTCTCCCTGGATTTGAATGATTGCTGTCTTCATGTTCCTATTCATCCTGTTTTCAGGAAGTTTGAGATTCTCTACATCTTTCTCTTACTTTCAGTTCTAGACTTTGCCCTTTGGATTTTCTACCGCCCGAGGGTATTAACCAAATGCCTAGTTCCTGTCATACCATTTTGCAGACGTCATGACATTCAGATATTCCCTTATCTGGATGACGTTTTGATTTGGGCTTCTTCTCCACCTCTTATTTATTTATTTATTTATTTTTTTACATTTGTTAACTGGGATAGTCCGACTGAGCAAAAGTCCTTTTTCAGCGGAGGCCCGGGGAGAAAAGCTCCACAGTACAAGTCAGTAAGTCATAATAGTTAGTTCATAGGTGTGTACTAGGCTAATGACCCTGGAGCCTTTACAAGCCTAGCCCATAGGATTACCCTGGCATCGTGCCACCCAACCTTAATTCCCAGTACCTCTGTCAAGTAGAGCCACTGGAGTGATTCCAGGGGTGAATTTTCTATTTCCCATACACTTGTCGAGATTCCTCTTGAAGAGTGCCAGTGAGTTCCTCTGTTTGACATGCATGGGAAGTCTGTTCCATAGCATGGGCAGTCTCTGGCTTATGAACTTGTCCCTCCAGCATGTTCTGTTGATTGTGGTAATGAGGTTGAGGTCTCTGGAGTGTATGGTGCGGAGGGATTGTAGCATTTCTAACAGAGCTGGGTCAGACATGGCTTTGTAAGTCAAGCAGAGATCGCCTCTAAGTAGGCGATATGAGACAGAGAATAGTTGGAGTTTTTTGAGTCTGTCCATATAGGACAAGTGTTTAAAGCCTAGGATCCTCTTTGTGAGGTACTTTTGTGGCCTCTCCAGTTGTTGCAGGTGTCTAGTGAGGTACATGCTAAATGGAGCATTGTACTCAATGATTGGCCTAATAAGGGAAGAGTAGAGGGAGACAACGACCTCTTTCTTCCTGGATGCAAAACCCTTAGTAATGAGATGTGCCACATAGAAGGACTTTCTGACCACAGTGGCAATGTGGTGGTCAAAAGAGAGGTTGCTGTCAACTTGTGTTCTCAGATCTTTTATAACGCTTACTGTGTTCAGTGGACTACCATCGATGTGGTAATTCACGGGAACCAGGTTTTTCCCAAAGGGGATGACGACACATTTTTGGCATTGAGCCATGGTTCTGACACCAGTCATTGGTCTCAGTGAGGCCTTTCTGTAGAATGTCAACATCACTTGGGGAGTTAATAATAGCTCCCAACTTGCAGTCGTCTGCGAACTTTGTCGGCTAGAGTCCCTTCATGTTGGCCTGGACTTCAGAGAAGTAGATACCAAACAGGAGAGGACCCAGGACCGAACCCTGTGGGACTCCACTCATCACTGGTCGACAGTCTTGGAGTCAGCTACTTTCACACTGTAGGTTCTATCTGTGAACCAGTTTGCAACCCACCTAGTGATACAGGGTTTGGTTCCTGGGTTACTGAGTTTTTCTGTAATTCTTGAGTGGGGACACAAAATAAGATACAATACAAACTAAAGTACAATAGTACTATATACATACATAACAAATATAAACATTATTTATGCTTCTATTGTGCAGTGATTTTTTTAGTCTAAACAGAGGTCCAGGGAGTAATATAAGTGCAGTTTTGTCAATATATGTAAATAAAGAGACATTTAAATATGGTTAGAAGCGCACTACCAGTAGTGTGTAAGGAAATTATCATGCAAGTGGAATGGTAGTTTGGAAATGGATGGCTGCTGGAGAATAAAGAGAAGTATGTTCAGAATGGGATTAACGATAGGGGAACGAGAATAGAAAGGATTAGGTAAAAGCTGGGAGGAAAGTAAGATAAGCCTAGTAGGGAGGTTAGGAGAAGAAAATAGAGGAGAAACGAGGGATGAGCTGGTGTAAGAGGGACAAAGAAAAGTACAAGAGAGTGAAAGATGGATAGGGTAGAGGGTAGGCAGTTCATGTAGGATATTCACACTGATATGACCAGGTAGAGATCAAGTAGTCTTTCAGAGCTTTCATGAAATTGATCCGTTTTACATAGGGACATGGGCAGCTTATTCCGTGAGAGGGCTGGTATGTAGCTGTAAAGTTTTTCTTATTTTAAAAGACCTCGAGTTCACCATGCATCTCCTTTTCTGTCTGTGGTTAACTTTAAACCTGAAGAACTTGATTTTGATGCCCTCTTGAAATTTAATTTTATGGGGTTGCAGAATTCACATTCTGTTTGTGACAGCCTTCCTTCTTATGGCCAAGGTGCTGTCACTGAGAGAAATTTATTTCAGATTCTTCTTCAGTTGCACGTAACCTCTGCAAGGGAGAGATTTTAAGAGCCCTGGAGTTCATGTCATCAACTATTCATAAAATTCAGTATGCCAGACTGCAGATGAGGAAGTTGCAGTGGTACCCTCAAGACAGTTTGGCTTCAACATTGCCATCCATTAGACTTGCAGAGTCTTCTCTTGTGTTGCCTAAGGAAGGAATGCCTGTGGCATATCAGCTAGTTTTCCCTCAGTCTGGGTCTGCTTTTTTATTTCTACCCCCAACGCAGGAGCTGTATACAGGTGCCTTATATCTGGCTCGGGGGAGGGGGGGGCTTGTTCCAACAATCATAGGGTTCAGGGAGTTTGGTCTTTATGAGAAGTAACCAAACACATCAGTATCAAGGAGATTAAGGCCTTCATTCTTGTTCTTCAGTCCCTGCATTATTTCTGGTCTCCAGGTCCTCTGAATATTCATAAACAACACCACGGTCATGGAGGGGGCTGTCCTGTCCAAGACTATATTCATCACAAATTCATGCAAGTATCATCTCAGGTGATGGCTGACTTTTCCTTTGATATTAATGGGCAAACTTTTCATGATACAAAACCTGGTAGCAGCTGTGACCACGGATGCCTTCTATCTGGGGTGGGTGCCCTTTACGAGGGAAGAATAGTCCAGCATCAATGGTCAGACATAAAGATACAAATTTACACACACACACACACACACATATATTTATGTGTGTATATATATATATATATATATATATATATATATATCTTAAGGTTGAGAGTGGTCTTCCTTGGTGTTACAGGATCTTCATGGCCATCTTCTCCAAGGTCTGTTCTCCATACAAACAGACCATATGAATGTAGTTTGCTACATCAACAAGCAAGGGGGAACTAGATCATACCCCTTAAGTCAGGAAGCTATGAAGGTTTTGCAATGGGTGATGGCCTCACAGCACTTTCTTGAGGCAACACACTTTCCCTGAGTTTCCAACTGCTTGGTGGACAGGCTTAGTAGGACTCTCCTCACACCTCTCAAGTGGTGCTCTCAAGCCAGTGATAGCCAGTCAGAGTTTTCATTGTTGCAGCACACCTTGTTACAACTTCTTTGCCTATTTCTAGAACACCAAGTGAAACAAGATGCTCTTCGTGTTTCACTGTTGCAGTCATCACATTTGGGTTATCCCTGCCAGGGTAGCCCTCGGCCAGCCCGAATACCAGAGACGTAGTATTTCTGTGTCAGTTGCTGTCGCTTGAGGACTGACGTCAGGTCATCATAGTATAAATTAAGGCAGCTGACGCCATTACATAAATCTTTCTTGCCATGGAGCTCGAAGCAGAAGCAGTTCGCATGAGTGCCATTCGGCAGCTACCTGAGTTTCGTCTCCGAATTGAAGCTGAAGTTTTCTAAAGCTAAGTACCCCGTTAGGGATCCTTTTTTCTTGCACTAATCGATGTCAGAAAAAGTTAATAATTGTCTCGCCTGTGGAAATCAAATACCACACCAAGACTTCCACTCTTACTGCATCACTTGTTTAGGCCCAGACCACAATGTCCCCTGTTGTCGCTTCTGTGCTTTGTTCAGTGCCAGAACTATCCATCGTCGGGCCCCTTATTTTAGCCAGATATTTTCGTTTACAGTCCTCCAATTCCAGTATGGCTTCATTAAGCCATCTGACAGCAGATCTTCCGAAAAAACGTAAAGATAAAGACAGAGACAGATCTTACAGTCGTCAGTCCTCCGGTACTCAGTGAGGCGCTCTCCCAGGCCCTGATGCCCACTTCAGTTGATTCACAGGCTGCTACCAAGACCCTTTTGGAGTCCGATATGCCGCAAAACTCTTCTTCGACTAAGGATCCTGCGGTCGTCTCTACCTTGGATGGGTCCGGAGCCACTGAGCAGGCACCTACTTCCGAGGAAATCCTTCCCACTACCGAATCTCGATACAAACCGACATCTTCTTTCACAACTACCGTTCTTTCAAAAACGACTAAGTTTCTTAGGCCCAGGGTCATACCTCCCAACTCTCCCGAATTACTCAGTTTTTACCGAGTTTTGGGGTCCAAAAATGGGGTGCCACGATTACCGAGTGGCACCAATTGATTTCCGATTTTTTTTTATTTTTAATTTTTTAATTTTTCGCGCTTCATCAGCTGACATCATCGCGCACGCGATGACTTCAGCTCCGTCAGGGCTATCAGCCTGTCGGAAGTGAGCTTGCAAACGTAGGCTCAAATCAAATGCTTTTGTGAACGGGAATTGCTTATTTGTATTGCTCGCGCCTGGATTTTATTAGCTCCTGCCTGCTTTTTTGCTCAGCTAGCCTGCAATGGAATGTGGATATATTATGGCCAAACATCTCGCTCGTCGGATTTTAGAAGGCTCGGCATTCACAGTCAGTGTAGAGACTTTAACTGAGAGATTGATGGTAAGCATGCAATATTGAATCAGATTACTTTTTCAAAATAATGGTTTAGTTGAAGCTGGTAGTAAACATGCCGCACTTCCTTTTGCTCCACATTATTTATGAGATATAGTGCACCACATTTTGGAGATTGAAGGTTGAGAGTTATGACTGCAATAAATAGAACATTGTCTCTTGTGATCAGCTTTATTATTTTTCAATATAAATTTGTCAATATTATTTATTAATTCAAAAGCTTTGCCATATATTTGGTCATCCCGAAATGGATAAGTGAAAGATTCTTGCAAGCATTTATTTCCTGAAGAGTCATGGGTTAAAAGAGTTCTTGCAACTAACAAATAAGTAGGAATAACTAAATCAGTCGATAGATGAACTGCATACCCTCTAAATCTATTTGTATTTCTTTTTCACAAAACAAATCATTCTGGTGAAATGGAGCTGTATGTATGGCAAGAGCCTGGCACATTTATAAAGGAACATAAATAAGCTCTTAGCAGTACCAGTGGAAATACGTCATTGAGAATTGGTGCATTTTCCGGATAACAAACAGAAAAAAACACTACAGTCACCTCATTTAAACATTAATTTATTTATTTACATACTTATTTATTATTGTAGCAGTTATTAACTACCACTAAACAATGATCCTGAAGCAACTATTCCATTCCTTTGCAGAATGCATCGAGCCCAGTGTATAATCATCGGCACAGGGCACAAAGTTTACTGTCAATCTTCAAATGCAGACTGTTGTATTACACCAAACATTTCTAGCGAGTAATACACATAGACGGTAGCTGGCCAGTTTGATAGCTAGAGAGAGAAGAGAGAGACTAACTTGTATTTTAAGTGCTTCTTGTTTGCAGTTAGTTGTTATCACTAACTGGTATTCGGAGCAGCACTGTACATGTATGCTGTTGGTGACCATCTCTTTTGGGTACGAGTTAGGGCCTCCCATTTCTCTGACTTGAGTTTATCAGTGCAGGACATTGGGACTTTTAACTATTGACTCTGTTCATAGACTCACTTTGCGATTGCTTTAATTTCTACACCTGATGTAATACCTGAGCAAAATGTTGATTTGAGTGTACCTGCTTCAATAGTATGTATATAGCTGAAAACTTAATTACTTGTGAAAATATGTTGTGAATGTGTTGTTTTGCTTTCATGTTTTCAGTTTGAGTTTCTCTCCTTGGACTTCTGATGAACATGCAACAACTTGGTCAACCAACACTGCATAATAAAACATGGTACACATTTTTGTATGTTTTAACTTTTGATTCTGAGTCACTAATAAACGGATAAAATGTATGACATGTTTTTATCTGTCCACTTCATCACCACCACCCAATGCAGCAAGAAATTATTAATCCTTGTACTAAGTACATTCACAATCAGGATGTCTGTCAGTATTTTATTTTCTTAACACTCTCACGAAGGTATTTGCCATTATGGTTAACTTTAAATTGTTATCCTTTTAATAAGGCAACCTCTTTAACTCCATTAACTCCAAGGCTAATCCTATCAAAGTAAAGTATCAAAGCACACAGTTGGTTCACTGTATGTACAGAGGAAGTAAATTAATATAAAATCAAAATATGCTCTAATTTAAAATAAATACTTATTTTACAAATATTTCATGGAAAATGGAGAGGGGTAGCTAAAAGTTAAATATGCCATATGTATGGTCTTGATACATTCTCTCCGTTTTAGGTATGTATACCAGTTGTGGTTTGTCATATATTCAGAAATCTTTGTAATCTTACAATGAGTTTTTGTAAACTTTTTTTGTGTGATCTGATGCCACTGTGCATAGGCCATCCTTTCTAGGAAGTGTTGTAGTAAGGGCTCAGTTTATCCACCACTGGCCAGATACATTTTCTTTGGATGTGGTGTGAGTTTCAATGCTGTTTCAATAAATGAGTTTCAAGGGCAGAGAAGTTTTAATGCCAAGCCTATTTTCACTGTGAGACAGTATTGCTTTGTTTACCAGATGTCTTTTAGTGTTTCTGCATTGTTGTGCTGTAAAATGTAAAAATAAAATCCAAATAATCATTGTAGAAGTAAAGCCGTATGCATACATTAGTGTTTATGGTAAATGGGGTGAAACAGCCAGGTAATGGGACATTGGAATGGCTGCAGGGAGACTCAGGTGCCATATTTTGGTTGTCTGTTCTTCAGTTTGCTTTTGAAAGTTGGTATCCCACAATTCCATTGGAGTGGGTGGAGTTATGTAACTGTGTATGCAAATTAGATGTTAATCAGCGTACAGATTTGTACCTATTTTTCATGGGCTTTGTCCAGATTTTTGATGTTTTCAGGTTGAGAGGTATGCCCAGGGTTCAAACCACACCCAAGAAACTAACAACCCACTCTCCGGCGCCTGCTACCTTGCCTCTGTCTCAAATGCTTAAAATGGCGGAAGACCTTATCATGCTGATCAGGGGAAGCCAAGCTACCCCCTCAAAAATGAAAAGAGATCTGTCCCCTGTAGTTTTGTCTGAACAAGAGTCAGTTGAATCTGATGCAACTGACTATGAAGACATGCAACCCTCTCCACTTATGAGGAGTCTGATGCAGAGGACTCCATTCCTTAAGCCTCTCCCCCAGAGGATTTTTCCTTTGGGGAAACCCTGTATACATTAAGGGAGCATTTCCTGTGGGAGAGTCAGGACTACCCTCAGTCTAAAAAGAGACTCAGAGAATTCCTAGATCTTCCGCAACACAGAGGCTTGGGCATCCCCCCAGTCCTGGATGTTGTGGATGATGTTTTCCTTGAATCCAGCTTGACTCCTGACGTCCTACCTCCTGCTCCAAGAAAACCAGACAGGTACTGTAGAGTCCCTGACTCACACAAATGTCTTTTTAAAAATCCAACAGTTGACCCTTAGGTCATTTCTCAAGGGCCAAAAGGGATTAAAGCAACCTCTGCTAAGAATCCCACCCTCTCATACAGGGATTCCTGAGCATTGGACAGATGGGGTAAAAAGGTATACACCTCAGCTACTCTTGCTATCAGGGAACTACATTGTCAGTTCCATATGCTGAAATTTCAACAACATACCTTGGAACTTAAACAAAAAATGTCTTCCTTTCCTGCATGGGCAGAATATAAAGATTTACAGGAGTTAATGCACTCTGCTGGTCAAGTAACTAAACACACTTTGCACTGCGGTTTTGATGCCCTAGAAGCTTCTTGCAGGCCAGCAGTCACTGGATCTGTCATTAGAAGACATGCATGGCTTAAGGAACAACCCCTGCCAGACCATGTCAAATCTAAATTGTTGGATCCCCCCTTGCACAAAGATAACTTATTTGACACTAAAGCAAAATAGGTCTTAAAAAAGATGGAAGAAAAAGCAAAAAATCTATGCAAACAGTTAAGGATTTCTTACAGGTCCAGACCCCTAGGTTCAGCAGGCATTGTCCCTCCAAGCACTGGCCCTTTCCTGTTCCCAGTAAACCAGCCCAGCCTAGGCCCCGTGGAAACAGACCCCCCCCCCCAGACAGCAGCCCCAGGGAATGCAGAGATCTAAGTAGTGGATTGCCTCCACTTCAAAACCAGGGAGTTCTAAGCCACCCCCTTATGGTAAGAACTCACAATGACTCTCCTCCTTCACCCACCCCCTCTACCCACCTTCACTTACCCCTAGGAGGAAAACTCTCCTTTCACTCAAGCACCTAGGCCACCATTACCAAGGATCAATGGGTTCTGAACATTGTGTCTCAGGGATACAAATTTTCCTTCCACACCCTTACAACCCCAAAAGGTTTCCCAGATCTACCACCAAATCAAAAGCAAATCCTTTCCCTACTCTCTATGAGGACATTAGAGCACATTCCTGCAGAACAGGTAGGCCAAGACTTCTACTCCATACTTTTTCTGGTGCCCAGAAAAGAGGGCACCTGGTGCCCCATCCTCGATCTATCCATTCTAAACACCTTCCTGGTGATCCCAAAATTCAAAATGCTCACCCGCCAGCAGTTGCTACCCATGCTCACAAGGATGCTTGGCTAGCCACCCTAGATCTAGAAGAGGCCTACCTCCACATTCCTATCAGGGAATCATGCAGGAAATATCTTCGCTTCAGGGTAGGATCTCAATGCTTTCAGTTCTCTGCGTTTCCTTTTGGCTTATCTACTGCTCCCAGAGTTTTCACAAAGTATCTGGCTCCGGCCATTGCCTTTTGCAGACAAAGAAATATTCAAATTTACCCATACTTAGACGACTGCCTTATTCAGGCAGACAGCCAGGAAAAGCTACTCAAGCACCTGTCCTTTGTAAAGACCCTACTAACCTCCCTAGGTTACACAATCAACGAAAGAAATCCAAACTGGTGCCCACCCAAAGGATAATCTTCCTGGGAGCAAGTCTGGACACAGCATCCAAGATGGCATACCTTACACCAGAGAAACAACTTTTCCTGACAGCCTGCTTCTCTCAATTAGCTACCAGATCCAAGCTATCTGCAAGGAAGATCCTGCAAGCTCTGGAGTTCATGGCATCTTGCATACTACTCATTCCATATGCCAGACTGCGTATGAGGAAACTTCAGTGGTACCTAAAGAGCCTTTGGTGTCAGCACTCTCAAGACCTGGAAACTCTTCTACCTATAATTCCTTGCTTTGGAAAGGAATTTCTTTGGTGGGCAACAGCATGCTCCCACAACAAGGGACTGTCCTTCTCCCCACCCCCGCCACCCAGACCCTCACCACAGATGCATCAGACTATGCTTGGGGTGCTCACCTGGACAGCAGATGCATACAGGACCAATGGAACCCACAGCAAATCCCTCTGCACATCAATCAAAAAGAGGTGATGGCTGTGCAGCATGCCTTGACAGCTTTCAAACCCCATCTCTCTCCAGTGGTTCTCTTGATTAAAACAGACAACACCACTGTGATGTGGTACATCAACAAGCAGGGAGGGACTCACTCCTACCCTCTATGCAGGCTGGCCATGACCCTTTGGCTTACAGCCTCTTGCATGCAACTACACCTGTTAGCACAATTCCTTCCAGGCTCTCTCAACTCTCTGGCAGACCAATTAAGCAGAAACCTTCTGGACCCACACGAGTGGCAACTCAACAGAAGTACCTTCACCCTAATAACTCAGAAATGGGGAACCCCGAAGGTCGACCTCTTTGCCTCCCACAGCAACCATCAGCTCAGCAAATTCTGCACCAGGGAGCATCACTGCATGGCTTGGAAAGTGTAAGCCCTGTGCCTTTCCTCCTCTACCGCTCATCCCCATGATACTGCTCAAAATAAGGGAGGAAAATCCAAAGACCATTCTTAAAGCTCCAGATTGGCCCCGACAACACTGGTACCCCTTGTTGGCACAGCCTGTCCCCGCTGCCTCCATGACATCTTCCTCAGATTCCAAACCTCCTGACTCAGAGGGAAGGGGAATTCATGCAGCTCCAATTGCAGACACTAATTTTGAGAGCTTGGCTTATTCCCTGACCCCGAACCAATCTGCCGTCCTCAGTAAACAGGTTCTGGATGTTATCTGTGAGGCTAGATGTCTTAGCACCAGAAAGTCTTATGCATATAAATTGAAAAGGTTCTGCATCTGCATCCAGGCTAAGGGAGCCAATACGGCACATCCCTCCATCCCTCTCATCCTGGATTACTTAGCTAGCCTACTACACAGGGGTCTCTCTTTCTCCTCTATTAAAATTCATGCCTTTGCTATTTCTGCTCATTTTTCCACTGAGCAGCCACTTTTCTCACACCCTTTGATCAAACAGTTCCTCAGAGGGGCTAGCAACTTGAGGCCTCCCAGAAGGACACCAACACCAGCTTGGGACCTTAACTTTGTCTTGGAAAAGCTCACCCTGCCCCTTTTAGAACCAGCATCTTCTGTAGAGCTAAAATTTATTTCCTGGAAGACAGCATTCCTTCTGACCATCACTTCAGCCAGAAGAGTCTCTGAGCTGCAAGGGCTTCACTGACATGCTCCGTGATATTCCATGACTTTGGTGTTTCCTTTGGCAATAGACAGCATGTGTGCATTTCAGTGACCCAAGACGAAAACAGTCACTGTACACACTATGTCAGAGAGGGTGAGTGTGCTGCATGAGGAAAATCAAACACTGCAGAGACTGTAGGGTATCCTGTAGTGCATGCAGAATGACTTGGTGTATGTAGTTCTGGGGCAAACATACCTGCTGAAAGAAGTGATGGCCCACTTGACAGTTTTTGATACATTTGGACAATATTGGCAAATACCCACCATGACTGCTCTAGGGGATGGATGCATGGCCCACTGTCACAAGCCAGACATACGCAGATGACGCACACTATTCCAGGGATAGCATCACTGTCCATGGCTGCCTCCACTCCTGGGCATGGGCACTGTCATTGTTGTGGCTGACACTGTTCTGGCTCCACAGTATGAAGAGCTCACTGTGCCAACTACCAAGGATCACATAGTTCCATGCCATCCCACTACCCTTTTACCCTACAGAGTTCAGTACCAAGCCATAGCTGTTTATGGGTCATGAACGCTGACCTTCTAGATCCTTTCCATATAGGGGACCATGGGGCTTTTGTACACATTGCTAAAGTGGTGTATGATCCATCAAGACAGGACACCTGCAGTCCTGATAACAAAAGGCCACAAAGCACAGCTGGTCAGCATTCAGGTCATGGAAGCTCCGTCTGGACATTGGACGATGTAACCCTGACTCCCTCCAATTCTGTAGCTGTATGCATGACTGCTACATCCATCTCCCTTACCTCTTCCTTGTCTTGTAGCATTGCTGTCCCCAGTCACTGTGCCACACCCCATCTATGCATATGGGTAATGACTGTGCTCTACCCCCACTCTTCTGGATTATGTGAGAATGGGAATTCGGATGTTCAGCATAGCTGGTCAGTGCAATGTAGGTATATTAATGCATGCTTCCGTTTTATTTTGTGTTGTTCCTGTCATGGCCGTAGTTGTTGACTAAAGACTACTACTTTGCCTGTGTTATTAAATATTGTGCCCACCTGTGCCTCACATGGGATGCCTCTAAAGCCAGTTCCTGCGAGGATTCCTCACTTGAGTTCTCCTCTTCCTCCTGTACTGTTGACACATGCCTGTCTGATGGCACTACTGTGCCCCATATTATATACTGAATTTGTAGCATGATATTATGGAACATTGCACAAAGAACTAATATCTTATGCAGGATTCCAGTGCATACTGCAGTGCATCATCAAATGCATCCAGACAGAGAAAGCAAGACTTTGTAAATTCATGCATACACACTCTGTGATGATTTAAATCTGTATCAGTGTTGTGATACACACCATGTCTCCAGTGGTCTTTGGGGAATGAATGGGGGTCATCAGCCACAGTTTATTTATTTTACATTTGTTGACCGGGCTAGTCTAACTGGATATATGTCCATTTTCAGTAGAGGCCCGAGGAGAAAAGCTCCGAGACAATAATAAAAAAAAAAAAAATTTTATACAAATAGTCCACAAGAAAAAGTGGAAATACAAAATAATTACACAAGTATACAACTGATTGGCAGGAATATTATAGCAAACAGTTTTTTTTTGGCTACACATAAGAAAAAGAACAAATTGTACTTCTTTTTTCAGTATATATATATATATATATATATATATATATATATATCTATGAAAAACAAAAAAGATATTAAATGTACATAAATTAACACAGCAGAGTAGGGAGGTACAAAAAAATGAGAAAAAAATGTTTAGTGAAGTCAGATATAGAAGGTAGAGAAATCTCAGAAAAAAGATTTCAGTTAGGGAGTCAAATAGGAAAAAAGGAGAAAAAGCATCAGTCAGGCTTGGAGCAGGGGCAAAGCCATTGGGTTTTAATGAAGCTTTTCAATTGTTTCTTGAAAAGGTTGGTGGAAGTAAGGGATGTTATTTCACTTTTTGTTTTCACAAGTTTGTTCCAAGTGTTGCCAACAGCATTTGAGAATAGGCAGTCCCCGGATTTGTTATTTGATTTAATGGTGGCAACTTGTAGCTTTTTAGCAGATCTTAGGGTAGGAAGGTTTTTATAAGAATTAAAAAGGCTACAAAGTATGGGAGTATTTGTAGGATGATGTAAAATCTTGTGAATAAAAATGAGTTGCTGGAAAATTAGTTGGTTTTGTACTTCCACCATCCTAGAAGTTTAAGATTAAGGCAATGGTGGGTACGGAAAGGGGCACCGGTGGCAAATTTGGCTATGTTGTTGTAGGCGGTTGCTAGTTTATTTAGATTGCTTTTGGATAGATTAGTATAGCTGGGGGATACGTAGAGAAGGGTGGAAATGAGGTGGGTTTGGGCAATAGAGATGTTTGCTGATTCTGTAAGAAAAGGTCTGATTCTATAGAGGAATTCAAGTTTTCTATTGACTGATTTAATAGTTGAGTTAGTGTGTGTGTCAAAGTTGAGATTGTTATGTATTATTACACCGAGGAGTTTGGTGGTGGTTTCGGGGGCTATTTCTGATAGAAGAGGACTTTTGTGTGGGAGTAAATAGTAGTACTTTAGTTTTTTTTGGGTTAAGGAGGAGACATCTTTGATGGAACCAGTTTTCAACTAAGGTAAAGACTGTGTGCTAGTTTGTAGTTTTGCAGGGGAGGATGCAGCACATATCAGAGTCGAATCATCGGCATATTGTATGCATGTAGTTTGGGGAAGGGAGGTTTTTAGATCATTAATGAAAATTGTGAAAAGGAGAGGTCCAAGTATTGATCCTTGAGGGACACCAAGGGTGATAGGAAGCTGAGAGGATAGATTGTTTTCTCACAGGACAGCTTGTTTTCTGTTTTCCAGGTAGGATTTACTAATTGAGAATCAAGAGTGATTCAAGTATACCTATCAGTAGTTGGTGATTAACCATATCAAAAGCCTTTGTGAGGTCTATGAAGAGTGCAGAAGATAGAAGGTTAGTATTCCTATTTTTATTAATGCAGTCTATAAAGGATAGAAGAGCTGTTGTAGTACTATGGTGTGGCCTGAAACTGTGTTGGCAGTCAACTAGTAGGTTTTTTTGTAGGAGGTAGTGAAGTAATTGCCGGTGGATACATCTCTCCATAATTTTTGCTGGGGGAGAGAGAAGGGCTATGGGGCGGAAGTTTGATAAATCATTTGAGGTACCTCCCTTATGCAGAGGGATGATATAGGAGACTTTCCAGGTGTATGGGACATAAGATTCAGAGATAGTTCTGTTTATTAAGATAGAAATAGGGTAGGCAAGTACACCAGCTGCAATTTGCAGGTATTCACCTGGGAGAAGGTCAGCTGATGGTGTACACGGTTTAAGTTTAAGAAGCAGGGAGTGTATTAAAGATGTTGGATCAGGCTGAAGGTTAAAAAACTGGGGCAAGTTGGTTAGTGAGGGCAATTTAGTGGTGGTAATAGGTGTTAAGGTATTTGCTAGTGATTGGACTGTTTCAGAGAAGCATTTGTTAAAGGTGTCAGCAATTTGGTTGGGAGAAGTTTGGGTTAGGTTAGAGGGGGTAGGTGTTTTGGACTGTCCTGGGTGGAGTAGTTTGTTGATACCTGACCAGAACTTTTGAGGGTTGTTTTGCTGGTTCTGTTGGATTTTGAGGTAGTAGTTTTTTTGTCAAGGATTATGGATTTTTTAGTGGTGGTATGAATTTGTCTAAAATTTAGGTGATCAGTTGGGTTTTTAGTTTTTTTCCATTTGGACCAGAGTTTGTTTCTTAATCGAATGTTTAGCCTTGTGTCCTTAGAGAGCCAGGGAGCTGGTTTATTTTTAGTTCTAACAGTGCAAGTGGGAGCGTAGTGCTCAAGGATTTGCAAAAATGTTTTGTTAAAGTATGAAACGGCTTCGTCAAGAGGTAGGTATTTTAGGGGAGACCAATTGCAAGCTTTGAGCTCAGCTTGAAAATTAACTGGGTTGAGATATTTTTTGTTTCTGGTAGTTCTAAAAGCTATTTGATTATTAAGTCTTTTGCCTAGAAATGAAAGTAAGAGAATGGTCAATAATATTGTCGGGGAGTATACCTGTTTGATAAGTATGGGGGTCATTATTTACTAGTATCCAATCTAAGGTGGTTTGTTTCTTGCTAGGTTTGTGGGTTCTGGTAGGGAAGGTAATGGTTTGGTGGAAGCCAAAGAGGTCTATATGCGTAGTTGGATTGGCAGAGGTACAGCTATTCCAATCAATATTAAAGTCACCAAGGAGTATGGTTTCTTGTGGTAGGGACATGGAAAGCCAGCTAAGGGTATTTTCAAGAGTACTGATATTATTCCCTGGGGGGATGTATGAACAGATAGTGTATATTGATTTATTTGTATTAATTTGGAGCTTAGAGGTTAAAATGTCTGCATAGTTAGGTGGTGGAGGATGAAAATCTAATGATGTGACCTTCAGTTCAGATTTGAACAGTATTGCTACTCCACCTCCCTTTTTATTTAGACGGTCTAGTCTGAGAATGTTATAGCCTGGAGGGACAATGTCATTGTCTTTAGTTGTGGGTTTAAGCCAGGTTTCATTAAGGCATAAGATGTCAAAGGAATAGATGTCTAATAGGGCATGTAGCTGGGCAATTTTGTTATTAACGCTTCTTATATTGAAGTGACCTATAAGTAGAGAGTTTAGACTTTTTGGGACATTGAGGGGAGTGGTAGTAGAGGCTGAAAAAGTATTAGGGGGTGGTGAAGTTAGGACCAGGGTTTGGGTGGATGTCACCATGTAGTAGTATGCAATTTTGAGGGTTACATACTAGTTTGAAAATTTTACAGAGAGAAGGGTATCCTTTTTTCATTTGGAGATATTTAATATGGGTTAGTCTATGAAAGTGCGGTAGAAGGAAGGTTGAAGAGGATGTTATGTTACTGTGTGTTAGGGAGGTGATAGGAGAGAGAGGGCTTGTTTGTCTTGGGGGGGTGAAGAAATGTAGCAAAAGTTAGGGATTCATAGCCTGTTAGGCCATGAGTTATAAGTAATGAGGTGAGCCCGATGGATAAGAAAAGAATGTTAGGGGGTGTAGGCCTAGAGTGGTTATACATAGTTAGGGGTATAGGGTGGTGGAGGTTAGGCTATTTGGAAGAAACTGAAGACTAGTTGTGAGGTGTGGAGTGTTTGAGGGAATAGCGGGTGTGGAAAGGTAAGCCAGAATCTGTTAATTGATAAAGAGCTGTGTAGTGAGGTAATTGGTAGATTAGGGTTGAGGGTGTGGCTAGGTAAGTATAAGGTCAGGTGCACTGAGTGTGGGTGGGATCTGGGGGTAGGTTAGGGGACCGGAGTGAGCCCGCTGGGCGAACAGAGCGGGTAGAGACAAGAAAAGTGTTAGGCTCAGAGAAAAAAAAAACAATCAGTGAAATGCTTATTCTAGAGGGAGATTTAGTTTACTGGTCTGGATAGAGTCTAGAGATGCTGTAGTGGTGGCAGTAAGAGACAAACAGTTTGCTATGGGGATGATAGTAGAAATGAGAGGGGAAGGGTCTGGGGCAGAGGGATAGCCTTATGGAAGGTGGATGGAAATTATATACTTGAAAATACTATACGTCTGGAAAAGAAAAACTGTATATAGGAAGAAATACCTTGACTGGGATAGGGGAGACACAAAATTGCAGGCAATACAATAAAAATTGTACAGAGAGAGAGGCGACAGAGGGCAGAGAGGGGGATATGGCTGCTGGCTAACCTAGTTTGGAAGTGTGCCTTAGACTGCTAGAAAGTAGTAGTTACAATAAACGCATAGTAGCCAGGTTTGTAGGAAAAATTACATACTTTCTGACTTCCTTTCTTGGAAGGGTACAGAGATATGAGATAGTTAGATGAGGCAGTAGGAGATTATTACTGGGTTCCTTTATGTCAAGCAGTGAGATTTGATTACTAGTTCAGGATATGCAAGGTTGAGGAGCTTGGAACTTTGGGAGAGAGAGAAAGAGCTGTAGTGAAAAGAAAAAACATTCTTTAGAAAAACTCAAAAATGCAAAAAGTGTTAGGCATAAACCAAAATACTATCAATGTACACACCTTAATGAAGTAAATACACAAATATTAATATAGCAGGCAGGGGAGCTATTGGATCTAGTAACAAAGGTCCGTAAATTACAGCAAGAATCCTAGAAAGACACTAGAAAAATAACTATACATTGGGTACACAGTTATTGAAAACAGCAACAGAGTAAAACAGTTCTTGCCTACTAGCAATTGAACAGATGAAATCCACAAGTTAATGTAGTAAAACAGTAGTAAGGCTAGTCACAGTTTAATCAGGAAAAAATGATTGCTGCAATCAGGTAACTCTGGCCAGTACATACTAGCATACAGAAAACAAACAGAATCAAGCAGGCTTAAAATAAAACATAAGCGCCGTTCCTAACAGCTGTTATCTAATATGGTTTAGCGTTCTATCAAATGAACTGTAAGACTAACAAGTTCTAGTGTTTAAATTACTGCGCATTCAATGGGTGGAATGAGATAGTCGCTAGATCCAGCAGGCTTTAGATAAGTCTTAAACGCAGTTCAAAAACAACACTTTTCAACATAGAATAGCTAATTATCCAAAAGATCTATAAGCTAATTTGTTCTGGCAATTCAAAATGCTGAGCATTCACTAATCAAAAAATGTGATAGTCACTAGTTCCAAGGGCTTAAGATAAAACATAAACGCTGTACGTAAACAACTTTATTCTAATATGGAGTATCCCTCTATCCAGTTCCAAGGCATATCCTCATAACCTACAGCACATAACAGTGGAGCCCACTAAGTGTCCTACTACGTATGTTCATGGGGACAGTTTAGTGTAGCACTGGGGGTGGCCAGTTTGTAAAACTATCAATCAGATGGTCCAGTGGAAAGTCACCCTAAATTAAATGCTACTATAGGTTTCATTTCTGTCAGTTGTAGGAATCATGGGAACTGCCTTGGTTGTGCACAGATGCATTGTATACAATACCCTGTACATTAAACACCACATGGGAGTTGGGAGTGGCTGCCCTTCCAGTTGATATATCAGGTGCCACACGGAGCAGGTGGACCCTTGATGACAGTGAGTGTGCATTCAATGACCCTTGGAGAAATGAGCTTTGTCATAGAATGCCCACTTACTAGTGCTTCTTTTCTCTGCTTTTGATGAAAACCAAATGTGCTTCTTTACATGCTGTAGCATTACGACAAGGAAATGGTGTAGGCTTTGCAAGGCTGATGCCTGTTGTGACACTCCTTATGTGACTCCTGTTGAATGCTGAAAGTCCCTGTGGCAAGGATGGTTAATGCTACAAGATTTATTTATTTAACATTTGTTGATCGGGAAAGTCCGACCAAGACAGAGACTATTTTCAGAAGGCCTGGGGATAAACGCTCCAGACACATGTCTTTGGAATGTGGGAGGAAATTGGAGACCCACGCGAATGCAGTGAGGGCATGCAGACTCATCACAGAAGGCACCCCAGCTGTGAATTGAACCAGAGAACTCTTGCTGTGAGGCGACAGTGTTAACCGCTGTACCACTGTGCCACTTTTTGCATCTACCGGGATGTGCAGTCCATGCATACTTCCTGATTTCATGTGAAGGAGACATGTCTGTTAACTTCATATGGTGTCGCTGTACATACATTAGAGGTTGACAGCGTACTCTTTCTGGAGGTGATGGTATGTTAGCTGCTAGCAGACCTGTTTGTGATGCAGTGGGCAACAACAAGCAGCATCATGGATACTGACTTCATGAGCAGCAGCTAATGTGTGCTGCTGTTCTAAAGCTAACGCACCTGCTAGTGTCATGATACCAGTGAAGCTCATGTACACTGGAAAATCCTGACATTCAGTACAGATGACTGCCATGGCTTATTGTGCTAATTGTATGCATTTTTAATTCATAGTAGGTAGTACACTCGCCTTTGGTGTAAAAGGCTGCAGGTTCTGTTTCCACACCAGGTATTTTAATTACTGACAGTGCAGTGCAGCATAAGTGGGGTGCTGTACTCCTGAGTGTGTCGGTCTTCTGATGAGACATTAAACTGAGGCCCAATCTGCTTGAGTTGGTGGTTGCTCAGGTGGATGTATCGAAAAGAGTAGGGGTCCTTTATTTATATACAAAAAGAACTCTTATTTACATCATATTCATATATTTACAAATGTTCATATATGTAGTTATACAAATCTGTTTGCACATATTCATTATTTCCTTTACAATCATACTAAATGTTCATCCCTATTAGACTCTCCACTCCCTTTTCCATAACAGCATTCTAATTTTACTTAATACTGTCACCAAAATCCATTTACATTTAAACATAATTTAATTTATTCTTGTAGTCCATATAACCCATATGATATAAAATACCTTTATCTATTTGTTTAACATATTCTGTACTTCTATTCTTGTAATAGCCATATTTAATTATATCTATGTTTATTTTGTTCACTTCTTTTATATCTTCAAAAAATCTTCTTTACATAGTTTTCCTCATAACTTTTTTACTCTTATACATTTCCAAAACATGTTCCGTAGTTTCTTCTTCTTGACAGTGCAAACATATTTTATCACTTTTCTTTTATATGACATATTTCCTTTACTGGCAATTTATCTATTACCAGTCTGCACAAAAAATCTTGACCTTCTACTTTCTGATTACACCATTTGCTTCTTATTTTTATAGTTTTTTTTTTCATGTGTTAGATTTTCCCATGGTTTTACATAGTAATGTTTTGTCATTACATTCTTATCCCATACTTTTCTTTTTCTATATCATCAATTTTTATTTTCCACAAAAATATTTTTTCCTGGTAACATTTTATTTTTTCATGTATGCAGTCTTTTTCTCTTTTCTACCATACGACCAAAATTATCATACTTGTAGTTATACAGTTTTACTACTAATCTCTCATCTTTTTCATTTATTCACTTTAACATTTTGTACAAATTTAATGAAGCAGCATATACCACTGGGTTAATTAACCCTACACCTCCTTCCTCTTTATTCACATGCAGGACTCCTCTTTTTACTGGGTTTAATGTACAACCCAATATAGATAAAAAAAAATGCAATAATTCTTTTTCAAATACTGTTGATGTCATAAATACACTTGCTAAGTGCTATTTTTGCCATCAGTGCAGAATTTATGAGCCTTTTATCTGAATGATCATTTATATAGTCTCCAGAGAAGACAGGGTTGTTTTATTTCTGCTGTTGTTTTTCCCATTGAATTCTACTTGTATCTTTATTCCCAAATTTTATACCTAACACCAGAATTTAATTTGTTATACAATATATACCCCTATCTTTACTACGTCACCTAAACCTTTACTTTTCTCTTTATTTAAAGTCATCCCTATTACCTGTAGACACTCATTTGTGCAAGTTATTACTTGTTTTATCCAAATTTTGTCTTTTGATATTACCAGCGGTGGTGGTGCTGCGGTAATATTGTCGCCTTACAGTAAGACGCTGTCCGGTTCGATTCTCAGTTAGAGCGTCTTCTGCGTGGAGACATGCGTGAATGGGTGTACCTTCGTTGAAGGTTGTGCGTCAGGGCTGGCAACTCGGTACGTAAAAATCAACTACCAATCATTAGCGGACCGGAGTTCTGCTGTGGCAACCCCAAACCGGGAAAAGCCGAAAGACACAAACAAACTATAATGTCATCTGTATATGTTAACAGAACTAAAATTCTTAACCCTTCAGGTGTTATATGCCCTGCTTCCTTCATTTAGCAATTTATTTCACATACTATCACATTTATAAGTAATGCAAAGACTATGCATCTCTTTGGACATCACTGGCTTATACCATTCTTCATATGCACCCCTTGGCTTAACCGGTCATTTACAAGTATTTTAACTTTATTATTACTGTATGCTGACTTACATAATTTCCTAAGATTTCACGTCCAGCTGTATCATATGGCTTATTAAAGTCTCCTTTCATGATTTTCATTTCTTCTTTTCTATTCATATAATCAACAATTTTGCTGTCATTAATAATTCATGACAGTCCTTCCCTTTTATAGAATGTATACTATCTTCCGTAATATTTTCCATTTTAGTTTCAAATTTCTTTTGTATTATATTCATAAAAATCCTATAATCATTATTATTCAGTACTATCTGCCTCTAGTTTTTAATTGTCTTTTATCTTCCTTCCTTCATTGAATTTAAGTAATCCACTACACAATTTTTATGCATAAAACCTTCACTTAGCCATTCATTCAAAATCTTTGAATTTTTTTGCCAATTCCTTACATTTTTGTACATTTTATACCCTATTCCATCTCGTCCTGCAGCTGAATCTATATTTATTTATCCTAATACTTTAACTCATTTAAAGAAGTCTCCTTTTCCAACACTTTATTCTCCTTTTCTGTTAACTTTTTTGCTTCCCATGTTTTTTAACCACCTTTTTTTCTTTAAATATTTCTTGTACATATTGTACTATACTCTTTATAATCTTTTCCTGAGTTATTTCTATTTTTCGTTCTACATTTTTGTTTCTCTCATTATACCAACATCTTCCTTTACTAATTTTCTTAAGTAGCATGTTACTTTTCCTCTATTTCCTTGTAAAAATATCATTGATTAAATAGCAATTCTTGTATTTTTTCTTGATTTCTTTCATATCATTCTTTATCTTTGTCAAAGTACTTTCTATCATTATGTTCTAAATCTCCAAATGCATAGTTATGTTATTTTATATTTTTCTTTCTCACAAAATATTGCCACTGTAAGAAACGTTTGTTTTTCCTTAAATATCATCTACCATTCAGAACAATTTTTTATAAAATGTTCTCTTAGTAATATGACCGTTCCATAACTGTATTACTAACCTCTTTCCTTCTTCATTCCATGCTTTCTCGTTTATCTTTTTTATTCCTTTGCCTATTTTTATATATTCCTCATTTTCCTTTATCTCTAGCCATATTGCAAAAGGATCAGAAAATCCTGTTTCAACTACCTCCCCTTCGCCTATAACTAAACCTTCTGATACTATACAGTAATCTATGCATATGCCTTTAGTAAGTCCTTGAATTTTTGTCCCAAAGTGTTATCTTACCATATCTTATAACTTCTAACTTCTTTCTTACGTCATGTCATTTCTTTTTAAGCTTGCCTGTTAAATCACAATTAAAGTCTCCTCTTATTATGATATTCATATTTATCACTACTTAATCTAAATTGTAAAGAAGGCATTCCCTTCCTTAACAATTAGTATAAGCATGTGATGCTATAATTCTGTATACTTGTTCTTTCCACTTTGACTCTACATTAATCTTCCAATTTTTGCTAAAATATACATCTAAAATTTTTACTGTATTTCAAAAGAATACAGCTATTCCAGAACATCTCTCATTTCCCAAATTACAGATTCTTTCCTCCCCATAGTTTCTCTGTTTGTAATACTTCTTCATTTGTTGAAAATCTTATATCTTCTAGTATAATTATGTCTACATCCCATGTATTACACTACTTCAAAATCCCCGTTCTTCTTACTATATACTTAATATACTATTCACATTTAGAGAAAGCACTCTAACATTTTCATTTTGCCTTTTCCTTAGATTCATGATTTCTTAAGCTCATAGCTAATTACTAGGCCAGCTTTCTTAATAGGCCATTCTAAGTCTAGCCTGTTTCCTTCCCAAAGGTGAGGATCAATCACTGTACCTTGTGTCTGTCAGTCAGATACCTTAACAATTATACCAGCCCCCAATCATTAGCTGCATATTTTTTTCCATCCGTTTCCTTTCATTGTTTTTGTACTTATCCGTTTAAAGTTTCTTTTTCTGTTTTTTACTTTTACCCTTTTAGCAGTAGAAATAAGTACCTCACAGTGTATGTCTACTTCATCACTTATTTCAGAACATTCTTCTATATCCTCTTTATTATTTTTTCTCATTTAACTCTTCTATTTCTACTGCTAAAATGTTTTCTCTTTCTTCATTTTCTTCTCGTTTTCTTTACTCTTATTTTCATGTTTGCAGTTCATACATAAATGCCCAATTTTGTTACATTTGTAACATTTCAGTTCACATTTTTACATCATGTTCCATTTCTACACAAATATAAAATTTTATTTTATCACAGTTGCTTATTTTCCACAAAAAGTATGGTTTGGGTTATCCCCAGTATTTTACGACACCCCTATTCCCCTGCACATTTATGTTTTGTATATGTATAATTTTTTCTCTTTCTGTTTTTAATACAATATTGCAATCACATTCACCAGTCCATAAATCCCTTTTGTCATAAATGTTTTCAGTGTCCAGTGTTTCTTTACATAAAGTTTTCAGATGTCCTTTCAAAGTCTCTGTTCCGCCTGCTTTTGAAATTCTACATGAAGTTTCTTTTTTGTTTCCCTGATAAATGCTTCTGTCATTTAAAGATTCCATGAGTTAGTCTTTTTTTATATTCTCCAAGAAAAATTTCCATTGAAAAAACAGTTTCAAATATAATGTCAGAAAATGTCTATTTATTAATGAGAATAAATATTCTTACCTCATGTGCTTTTTCACCCAGCGGAGCTATTAAATTGCCCCCCACGTCATAGCCATCCATTTCTTTGTCTTCTTTACTTTGAATCCTTACCACTTCCATTTTCCATATTCTTTTGCCTTTTTTCTGCTACTCCCCTTTTGCCTTCTTTTACTTTCTCTGCATATGTTTTATTTTCCATCTAAACACTATTCTTCAGGATTGTCTCTGCATCCCCCTTTTTTATTTTTTCCATAATGTGCCTCCATGCAACAACATCTTCATTTTCTGGCTGACTATGCATCACCATTTATTTAAGTAAGTCATACTGTAACCCTCCTGACTAGAGGGTTGTAATTATATATCATTCATTTGCTGACTCATCTCTATCAAACACATTTCTTTGAAACATCTCCTCAGAATTCTGAACACATTCTCCTGTCTCAATAATTGCTTTCTCCTTCATTCTCTCACAAGTCCATCGTCTCTTCTCTCTTCCTCTGCCTCCCTGTTTGATGGGATGCCTGCGTGCCTCAAATGGAAACAAGAAGTGCTTCTGCAAAATGGTTCCCACTCACAAGAATGAGTAAGGGAAGTTCCCTGATAGTCTGGCCACATTTTCCCCAGTAGTATAAATCCCACCTCAGGTCTCTCTTGAAAAGAGGCTACTAGCCTAGTGGGACTAACCCTGTCAACAATAACAAAGTAAGTAAATAGTTTGATGTCATCATCTGCATATGTGGTGGCTGTTATTAGTATATTAACACTCGTTTGTATACAGCGCATTCTGTGCTGTTTCGCTGCATGTCTTTGAATTGCCCTATCTGTGTTTCACTGTTCATTGCAGTGTTTTATATAAAGCTGTGTGCTGTTTGTTTCTGAGACGTCCCCAACATTCTAGCATTTGGATTTGATGGTGATGAATCAAAGTCAGGCTTGTTTATCTGTTAGTGACTATTGTTCGCTGTGTCCAGTAGATGAAGACAGATGCATCGTGTGTGTGTGTGTGTGTGTGTGTGTGTGTGTGTGTGTGTGTGTGTGTGTGTGTGTGTGTGTGTGTGTGTGTGTGTGTGTGTGTGTGTGTTTAGATCTACTCATACACACTCATGCACATACACACAGAGATACCCAAACATTTAAGAATCAAGGAGAGAGTAATATACAAGAAGTTGTGCATGTAGAAATATGTCTTTTGTCTGTAGTTCCAGTAAATAACAGATGTGAGTAACTGTGGAGAAAATAAATGTGAAACATTTTTGTTCATTCAAATAACATGCAGGAGTAAGTAGGAAGTTGCAGGAGGAGTGAGAATTTCTAGGCTAAACAGGTAGTGAATATTTTTGAGAGTGTAGTTACTCACTAAACAGTGTTAGAGTTGTATCTGTGTCTTTAAAGAAAAAAAAATCAGCTGGGTGCACTTCCTTACCATGTTTAGATGGAGAATTACCCTTGCAGATGCATTAGAAGGTGAGATAGCTCTGATGGTGGGACAAGATTAATAAAGTGCTGAAGAATTAAATTGAATTGGTAGTACAGTTGGGAAATTATGGTAAAATATACAATCAGAAGAGTGTAATACTGATGTTAGTCAGCCTGAGGTAGTCTGAAATATAGAAAGCAGATTATTAGAATGGACTTCAAATTTGCCATGTTTGGAGAGTTTGTGGCTTTTGGAGAAATAACTTGCTCTGACCTGTCATTTTGTCTCATTCCGCAGCTTTTAAGAATAGATTTCCATTTGAATGTGACTCTACGAAGTTCTTTTCTATGTATGAAAATATCATCTGATGTTGTTAATCTTCTTCCCATTCATCACTGATGGAAGTCAGCCTAATACCAAGCTTGCATACACCAAAAGCTCTGGGGGTACGCTGCTACCCACAATGCCCTTCTCCCAGTTACCTCAGATCTTGTTTGCTGCGCAGCCATATAGCAGTGTTTCACCGAGCTCTCCAGCTAAGTGTCATATTTTTACAAATTTTGCTGTATTTTGAAACTTTTTTTCTAATTTAACTCATTTTTCTACCCTATTTCTCTGTCTAGCTCTACCCATCGGGTATTCCTTATACCCTCGTCGGTAATGCCCTCTCCTACCCTTGTGGTATCGTTTGATACCATCTTTGGTATCATCCTTTCCTGCTTCTTTTTATGTACTTTCTAGCAGTAATTTGTTTTTCTTTTTGTGTGTTGGATATGTCTGAGAAAAAAGGGACTTTGGGGTTCAAACATTGCACTTCCTGCAGTGGCAAACTCCCCAACAGCGACTTACACGATGATTGTGTCTATTGTCTGGGGGTTTCTCACTTCTCTGTGAAACCTCCTTGCCAGATTTGCCTGAGTTTTAGTCAGCGGATGCTGAATTATAGAAAAAACACACTTATCTTGAAAGGCCCGTTAACCTCACCTTTCTCAGAGGCTCTTTCTGTGTCGAGGTCTCAACCCCTCCAGTGAAGGACAAAAAACGTCCACATTCCGATTGTTCTCCACCAGCTGGTGGTAAGGGCAAGTCCCACAAACACAAGGCCCACATATCTTCTACTGAACACAAGATTGCTTCCTTGGCTGCGAATATTCCTGTTGCTTCTGTTCCGAGCTCAGTTCCAGTTGCTTCTTTGGACATTACGATAACTTTGACATTGGTGCCACTTTTGGCACTTACATCTATGGCGCCATTCATAACTCCGACCTTATTGTCTTCGATAATCTTGGCACCGACTTCACCTTTCACCGCACTGAAGATGGTTCCAACGATCCCCTTGGAGCTGTGAATAACCTCAACTCCGAGTGCCTCCTCGAAACCGAGTCCATTCTCGACACCATTAATTCTTGTATTGCCTGTTTCCAAGTTAGAGTCTTTGGTGCTGACAATTCAAACACCACGGACCCAGTACTCCCCCTCATTGGACCCATTCTTAGGCCAGGCTTATAGCCGTTTTCTGGACCGGCCTGCCTCCCCTTAAGGAGTGTCTTTAAGGTCCACCAGGAGTCTGTCTGAATTCGATGTGGTGTGCCGGCTGGACCAGCTGTTGACAGCCAGAGGGATAACAACATTCCTAAGACTAATCCCACTTCGGGATTTGGGTCTACTGCTCCCAGGACTCCCACTTGTACTCCTCCCTCAGATCCATTAGTTCCGAAGCCCATAGCTCCGACGTCTCTTGGTGGGAACCCTTTCCTCGGCGCCGACAGTGACCCTCACTGAGGCTCCGAGGCCTCCCCATTGGGTTTTGGTTCCATTGGAACCGTCTTTTCCTCAGTCTCATGGTTGGGGGGAGGAACCCTCGGTTCTGAGCACGGTTCCAAGTTTTTTGTTGGTTCTATCCTTGGATCCGGGGGACAACTCCTGCTCTGATCTTGCTTGTGGCTCCATCCCCTGAGAGTGGGTCTGATGAAGCGGGATGTGACCCCAGTTCCGAGATGGTCTTACTTGGTTCCGGGCTCCCATTCCTCTTCGGGCGGGCCTGCTTTCCAGGTGATGGAGAGGGTGCTTGCTTCTGGAAGCACTCCTCCTATGTCAGATCTTCCCCCTGCTCTCTCTGAGCTACAGCTACCACAGGCCACCTCCCCAGGACACAGAGAGCACAAGCCTCAGGAAACCCCTGTTCAGGGTATTTTTCCTTCCGAGTCTTCTTCAGACATTCCCACTGAAGAACCCCCCTCGGAAAAAGGTGTGTAAGAGGAAACACCTTGACTCTCCGGAGGAGTCTTTCACAGAAGATACGGACTACAATGATGGGGAAGGGTCCCCACGGTCACCCCCTGACGATGTCTCTTTTGGAGACATCCTGGAAATATTGAAACAGAGGGGTGGCTGAAAGCCTTCCAGCCCTTCCTCAGAGGAGTCCATCTTTCTGCAGGCTTTCCACTCTTGGCCTTCTACTTCTTGGGTGACCTCACCTGCCGATGGGTTAGTCCAGCTCGTCATGCAGTGTGCATGGAAGAACCCTGATTCTATTGAGGTCATTCCCCGGAGACCAGACAAGATTCTTTCCCCACTGGTCTAGAGGATTGCCAGTAGACGCTATGTTGGTGGCGGCGGCCACTAAAAAGGACTTTGCAGAGGAAAATCCTACCGTCCACCTACCCAACAGAGAGTCCCGAGCTGTGGACATACTAAGGAAGCGAGTTTTTGCTTCAGCGACCTTTGCAGTCAGGTCTCTGAACTACTTGGCACATTTCACGAGGCTCCAAAGGGATCTGATCTCCGAACCTTCTGGAGCCCTCGCGGGTCAAGTTTCTGATGGGGCACAACTTGCCACCCTTGAGTCTGTCTCCAACTCGTCCATGAGGTTGCTCTCCCATGCAACCGAAGGGGCGGCTAGAGCTGCAGGTGCAGGCGTAGTCATGAGACGTCATGCCTGGATGTGCATCTATGACCTCATGGACTCCTTCAAGTCCTCCTTTTTAAATGCCCCTATAGAACCATCTTCCTTGTTTGGTTCTAAAGTAAAGGACACACTGGCGAGGTGCGAGCAGGATGGCAAGACCTTGTCTGCCATTGGCCTACGTTTTTCCAAGCCTCAACGTTCTTTTTCTAGGAACCATAGGAGTGGGAAAATATGGCACAAAAAATTTCAAGGTCCTTTCCGCAGCGTACATGGTGAGGATTCCCCTAGAGGCAGAGGGGGTTCCAGTAGTGTAAGACACCCCTTTAGAGGCAGAGGGGGTCCCCAAAATCAAGACTCCAGGAATTCTTTCTCCTGGCGGTCTTATCAACACTCCTGAAGCGTTGCCCGATTGCTTTCCTCTGGAAGCAGTCTGGGCTCGTTTTTCTTTGCACCAAACTGCCTGGCACTCTATTACAAAAGATCGGTGGGTACAGAGAATAATCTCCAGAGGCTATTACATCCCTTTAACACTGCACCAAACTGCCTGGCACTCTATTACAAAAGATCGGTGGGTACAGAGAATAATCTCCAGAGGCTATTACATCCCTTTAACATCACGTCCAAAACCTACACAGAACCTTCCCAATGTTCCACCCAGTCAAAAAGAAGAAGCGGCTTCAGAAGTAAGGCAGTTGTGCCAAAAAAGAATCATTCAACCATTCCCCCCAGACCAATGTGGATCCGGTTTTTACTCAAGATTTTTTTTGGTGCCAAAAAAGACTGGGGACTGGAGACCCATTTTGGATCTCGGCCATTTAAACGAGTCAGTAGTTCAAACCAAATTCCACATGGTCATGATACAATCCATTCTCCCTTTTTTATGGGAGAATGTATGGATGTGCTCAATAGATCTCCGGGGTGCGTATTACCACATCAGAATGGACAAACAGTCCAGGAGTCTCCTTCGCTTCCGGCTGGGAGCCAATCATTATCAGTTCAGAGCCCTGCCATTCGGTCTCTCGACAGCCCCCAGAGTGTTCACAAAATGCCTAGCAGTGGTGACAGCTCATCTGAGACTTCAAGGATTCCAGGTGTTTCCATATTTAGATGATTGGCTCTTCTCCACCCCCACCAAAGGTCTCCTCTATGCTTATCCTCCAGTTTCCTTGATACCCCTATTTTTGAAGCAAGCAATTCTGTTGAGATGCAAGGTGATCCTCATTACCCCATTCTGGCCTCAACAAGTGTGGTTCCCCTTCCTATGGCCTCACCTATTATAACCTTCATGGATCCTGGAAACTTGTCAGAACCTAATCTCTCACCCCTAAGGGTTGACTCCCCACTCTCAAGCTGACAGCTTGGTTTCTCCACTTACATTAGTCGCCAGGCAGGAAACCCTCTCCTCACCTGTTCGCGATATTATTTTCGCCTCCCATAAGCCATCCACCAGAAAACTCTACAGAGATAAGTGGAAAAGGTTCGCTCTCTGGTCTACAGAACAGATTTTAGACCCCTTCTCAGCTCCTGTATCTGTTATACTTAAATACCTTTCTGAGTTTTTTGAGAATGGAGCATCAGCTTCTACTATTCGAGTCCACTTGGCAGCTATCTGCAGTTTTCATAATGGTCTAGAAGGCATTCCACTTATCACCACCCGCATTTGCAAGACCTTTCTCAAAGGAGTTTTCCACAGCAGACCCCCAATCGGGTGGCCTGTAGAGACATGGAATCTCTCTCTGGTATTACAGTCTCTCTCTTTACTTCCTTTTGAGCCTGCTGCAAAATGTGACCTTAAATTTCTGCCATGGAAATCTCTATTTTTGGTGGCAGTCACATCAGCTAGACGGATATTGGAATTGCAAGCCTTATGCATCAAGAGTCCGTATTTAATCTTTCATAAAGACAGAGTATCTCTTCGTACTAATCCATCTTTTCTCCCCAAAGTGATTTCTGATTTCTCTATCAACCAATCCATTGAGCTCCCAGTGTTTTTCCCAAATTATTCCAATAAAGGAGAATACTGTCTACACTCATTGGATGTACATAGGCAATTACGTTTTTACTTGAATAGGACTAAATCTTTCCGGAAGTCAGATCAACTTTTCATCTTCATCTTTGGACCAAAAATGAGATGTGCCATATCAAAAGTCACTTTATTAAAATGGCTCAGAGATTGTATTACCTTTTCATACTCACTGGCGAATGAATCTAAACCTGTTCATATCAAAGCTCATTCAACGAGAGCCATATCAACTTCTGTTGCTTTTCACTCCAGAGCTTCTATGGACGACATTTGCGTAGCAGCCTTTTGGACTAAACCCCATACTTTCATCAAACATTACAAATTGGACATGGTCTCCAGGGGAAGAGCAGCCTTTGGCTCAGTGGTACTCAGGAATGTTCTTCCATAAGGGCCACCCAGGTTTTCAAGTAGCTTGGGATTCTGTCCCATCAGTGATGAATGGGAAGAAGATTAACAACATCAGATAAAGAAGTTATGTCTTACCATAACATTCTATCTGTGTTGCTGATCTTCCATTCATCACATCCCACTCTCCGTCCCCCCCCAAAGGCTCCTGGTGGATCTTATGGGTCCTTGTGGTGTTTCAGCGGTTTCTGTGCAGAAATGGCCTCTGCTTTTACTTCTATATGTTGCATGCAAACTCAATCTGAGGTAACTGGGAGAAGGGCATTGTGGGTAGCAGCTTAGCTCGAAAGTTTTTGGTGTACGCGAGCTTGGTATTTGGCCTCCTCGGTTCCGAGCCCATCAGTGATGAATGGAAGAAGATCAACAACACAGATGGAATGTTATGATAAGACATAACTTCTTTTTTTCTTTAAACACCATTATTGAGTTGTCACTTGTGACATAGGCACATTTACGTTGATATAAAAGTAATCAAACTGTATTAAGCTAAATTTAACAAATGTTATGCTTCACATATATTGCTATATATATATATAACCTAAGCAACATTACATAAATTATTCAATTCCTGCCCCCCTTTTTAAACAAGAAACATCTTTATTAAACCAAAGTTATGACATAGGCAATCACACATTTGTATAAATGAAAACAAACCACACCGACACAATCCTAGTTGCAAGCATTTTATATTACAGACTATACTGACATTCCCATTTGCAAACATTATATATCACTTATAATCTGGCCAATCATTTTCTTTCAGGCATTACATAGCTCTGCCTTCTTTTAAACCTCATTCCTCCCCCTGTATGTACTTTTCCCTCAAAATACCCTCTTTAGGTATTACAGCTACCACTGCTTTCTTCCAGGATGGTGGTACTTCTCCTCTTAAATTACTGTTAAAACCTTCCAGATCTTTATCAATTTTTCCCTCCTAGCTTCCAAACTTGCACAGGAATACCATCTGTTCCTGGGGAATTCCCTATATAATGGTTATACAACATAATTTTTATCTCATCTCCTCCTATCCTAACCATTAGTAATTGAGACTCATTTACCTCAAGTCTTGGCATATTTAATACTTCCATAAACATTTCCATTTGTATCTTTTCTTGATTTCCAGATTACTGTGCTTTATACAGACTTTCATAGAATTTCTGAAATATTTCTAATACCTCTACAGGATCTCTTTATACCTTCCTTGTTACAGGCTCCCTAAGCTTGGCAGCAGCCCTTTCTATTTTCTGTTGCCTGAGTCACTGTGCTAAAAGTTTTTGTGCTCTAGTGTTATTATCAAAAAACAGTTGCTTAAGAGCAATCTTGCTAAACTCATGTATATTATCGAGGTAATGTCTTATTTTCTGCTTAACATTCTGCAGTTGATCCTCTTCTTGTTCCCCCTATTCTGCAATACTTTAAAATCTGTCAGCCCCTCTAAATAATTATTGTTACTTCTTAACCATAGTTCCCTTTCTTGTATTTCCATCCTACTTTTAAACTCCACCTTAATTATATCCCACTCCCTAGCTGTATTTTCAGAAGAAATTTCTATACTCTCTAATAGCTCCTGAGTAATCGCCACTACCCATTTCTGAAATTCCTCTGTTTTCAACAGATAGGTGGGAAAGTGTCAGTGTCTTATCTTTATTTCATTACCCTGTGTTTTTATTTTAATCATTATTGGAATATGATCTGAAATAATTATAGGATGCATATCAAGACCTTAAATTAAATGCACATGTTCCTGTGAAATGTAAATTCTGTCTAGCCTAGCCCAGTTTTTATGTCTTGGGGAATAATATGTCAATTCACTCAGAACTCCTTATTACTGAAGTCACATCTTCCATGCCAAATATTTTCATAAATTTCTTCAGAAATCCACCCTCCTTTGTTATAATTTCCCTTCTGGGCCCCCAGACACATCTTCCCTGCTGCAAATCACATTCTAGTCCCCAACTATAAATAATATTCGTTGCTGAAAACTGATTATTTATCCCAGAATTTTCTTAAGCTCCGTTATAGCAGATGTTCTTTGTGTTTCACTTTTGCAGTCATCACATTTGGGTTATCCCTGCCAGGGTAGCCCTTGGCCGGCCCGAATACCAGCGGCTTAGTATTGCTGCGTCGGTTTCTGTTGCTTCAGGACTGACGTCAGGTCATCAGTAGTATAAAGTAAGGCAGCTGGCGCCATTACATCAGTCTTTCTTGCTGTTGAGCAGCAGAAGCAGTTCGCACGAGTGACGGTCAGCCGCTACCTGACTTTCGTGTACCGATTTAAAGCTGAAGCCTTCTAAAGCTAAGTACCCCGTTGGGGATCCTTTTTTCTTGCACTAACCAATGTCAGAAAAAGTTAACAATTCTTGCCTGTGGAAAGCAAATAGGTTCATAGGTTCATACTAGGCTATTTGCCCGAGGGCATTTACAAGCCTAGCCCGTCGTTTTGTGGCTTACGCCACCCCTTTAGTATGGGGAACTATACCCATTATTTTGCTGTGCCTCTGTCGAGCAGTGACACTGAGGTAATCTCTGGGGTATATCTGCGGTCTCCCATCCATTGGTCAAGATTTCTCTTGAACAAGGCCAGCGAGGTGCTCTGCCTCACATATACCGGGATTTTGTTCCACAGCATAGGGAGTCTTTGGGTGATGAATCTATCCCTCCAGCACGTCCTATTAATAGCCGTGTCGAGGTTTAAGTCTCCCGCCCTTGTGGCTCTGATGGATCTAGATTTTTTGAGGTGAAGCATATTCATCAAATCTGGGTTTGACATGGCCCTGTATGTTAGGCAAAGGTCACCTCTGAGCAAGCGTGGCGACTGAATAGAGCTGGAGTTCTTTCAGTCGGGCAGCATAGGACAGATTTTTGAGACCCTTTATCCTTTTGGTGAGGAACTTTTGTGGCCTCTCCAGCTGCTGCAAGTGTCGAGTCAGATACATTCCAAATGGGGCATTGTACTCAATCATTGGTCTGATGAGTGATGAGTAAAGGGAGACTATGACCTCCCTTGATCTAGATGAGAATCCCTTCATGATAAGGTGGGCAATGTAGAAGGTCTTCCTAACTACTTTAGCTACATGGGTGTCGAATGACAGACTACTATCAACCTGGGTCCCCAGGTCCCTGATAACTTCTTCTGTGCTCAGTGGATTGCCACCTATTTGGTAGCTAGGGGTAACCTTGTTTTTCCCAAAGGGTATGACTATGCATTTTTTGGCATTTAACTTTAGGCCATGGCTCTGGCACCAGTTATCCGTTTCTGTGAGACCCTTCTGAAGGATATCTGTGTCAGATGTGTTTTCTACTATGGCGCGCAGTTTGCAGTCATCTGCAAACTTTGTCAGCCATAACCCTCCTGTGTTTGCTTGTACTTGAAAAGTAGATGCCAAACAAGAGTGGGCCCAGGACTGAGCCCTGTGGGACACCACTTGTGACAGGCTTTGAGTCTGACATGGCGTCAGCAACTCTGACCCTGTGGGTTCTGTCACTCAGCCAGTTTGCAACCCATCTTGTGATGTATGGGTTAACATTTAAGCTGATGAGTTTTTCAATGATATCCGAGTGGGATATTGTATCGAAGGCCTTCACCAGATCGAGGTAGGCTGTATGGACTGCCTTTCCCTCATCAATGGCTTTGGTGACTGTTTCGAAAAAGTCAACCAAGTTTAAAAGGAATGATCTGCCTTTGACAAAGCCAAACTGGGTTGGATCCAAAGTCTGCAAATTCCCTATGTCTTTATTTATGAGGTCCATTATGATCCTCTCCATGGCTTTGCAGATAAGGCTTGTCAAGCTAATGGGCCGGTAATTTCCAGGGTCGGTGGAGGCACCGCCTTTGTGAAGTGGGACCACAGTTGCAGTGCGCCACTCCCTGGGTACGTATCCAGAGGTAAGACTTTGATTAAACAGCTGTCCTAGCTGTGGGTTTAATTCCTCATTGAGTTCATGGAGCACACAGCCGGGGACACCATCAGGTCCCATGGATGCTGTGTTTTTTGCTTTGGAGAGAGCAGTTCTCACTTGGGCGTTGGAGATGCTTGGGGGCTGCAATCGCTTGGTATACATATCTCTTCTTTGGGGAGGGGAGAAGTTTGCACTGAACCTGTCAGCCAGTATGTTGGCAATGTCTGTAGGATCAGTAATCTTCACATCGTTTTGAACTAGTTCTGAGCATATCTGGGAGTTTCCTCCCAGGTTTCTAACATAGCTAAAGAAGGCCTTATGATTGTCTTTTGAGTCTTTAGCTATTTTTCTCTCAAAATTTGCTTTGGATGATTTTATGAGAGCTCTTAGTTTTTTACTTATAGTGATCAAGGGTGTATTACCTTTTAAGGATTTTGCTCTATCTTGTAGTAGCTTCCTCCTTTTGTTCTAGAGTTTGTTTATGGCTGGGGTCCACCAGACTGGACGCTTGCCTTTGGTACAAGGAGTCTTTGTTTTGCTTGGGATTGCCTTATCCATGCAGTCCTGCAGGTGCTGGTAGAAGGCATTTGTAAGTGATTCAGCGGCTTGAGTACTGTTTTCCGCCGCTCGGGGCCTTAAAGGAGACCACACTAGTCTTTAGAAGTGTGAAGTCGGCTTTCGAGAAGTTCTTTACTGTGGTCTTTTTATTTCAGGTGGGGTGGGATGAGGACCTCCAGCGAGATTAGTTTGTGATCTGATCTCACCAGTGAGGGGTATACTTCCGGTGTTGAACATTGTGCTCCCATGTTCGTGATGATGAGATCAAGTATGTTATCTCCTCTTGTGGGGATGGTGACTAGTTGTTCCATGGTATTTGAGTTTATGAATTCCAGGAACTTTTGGGCTAGGTTGTTTGGGCTTGAGTAGTGTTCCCAGTCTATATTAGGGTAATTGAAGTCACCTAGTATGATGGTGTTTGGTGATACATTTATCCCCTCTAGTGTTTTCAGGAAGGCCATGTGAAGTTCCTGAGTTTGTGAGGGTGGCCTGTAACATGCTACAATTTGCAGAGCAGTCTTGCCTATGGTTAATTGCACCTGGATGGTCTCCGATGCATCGTGCGTTGCCACCAGTCTTGAGGTGTGGGTGTCCTTGATGAATATGGATACCCCCCCTCCTTTCTTGGTATTGTCCGGATTTTGGGGCCGGAACGCATGATATGAGGTAAAACCTGATAGTGCTGGGGTGCTCTCAGGAACCTTGAACCAGGTTTCTGTCACAGCACAGACATCGATGTTCTCCATACTGAGAAGGGCCTCGAGTGCGTGCATTTTGAGATTTAGACTTCTGGCATTGAGCAGCATTACCCTTAGTTTTTTCCTTTTTGTGTTCTAGGGTGGTAGGTTTAGAATTTGAGCCTTGCCTAAAAAGGCACTATGGGGTGGCAAGAGCCTTTGCCAATATCCGAATCCCAGGGGTGACAGGTGCAAGCCGCCCTTGAAGCAGCGTGGCTTGTCCAGCATGTCATCCCAGGCAGACAGACACTGGATCCCCTTTGAATGACACCAGTGTTTAAGCCAATTGTTAAAGCTGATCATCTTATCTCTGTATTGTGGCATCATTCTTGGTGAAGGTAGGATACTGCTCAAGGTCAGGGTCAACCTGCCTGGGCTACATAATCAGAGAGCTCCTCAATGTCTCTTTTCATGTAGTCCAAGGAGGTGCGCCTCAGGTCGCTTTACACCAGCGTGGACAATGACTGAGTCGTATTTGTACCTGCTGTTGAGAGACCTGAGTGCTTGCGTTATGTGGCGGATTCTAGCGCCCGACAGGCAGCTTACTGTGACCTTCTCCTTACTCAGTCTGGTGAGCGGGACGCCAGTGTGTCTGACTATGGAGTCACCAATGACTAGTGTGTCTGGCATTGTGTTTGGCCTTAAGGGCTGTGACTGTTTGACACTCTGACTGTGAGGTCTATGTGTTGCAGGTGTTGTGTTCTGAGGTGGTGGTTGTTTGGGTGTCTGCTTTGGTGGCCTCTGCTGTTTTGGTAGATTTTTGATCAGAGCCTCCGAGTATGTCTTTGTGTGTTTATGTGTATGATTTGAGGTTGTGATGGTATTATGTGAGACTGGGTCTATAGTGTGTGTGGTAACCTTCTCCTCCTGACTGGTCTTGCCAGTCCTATGTTGAGAGAGCTCAGCCTCCAGTTTGGCCGTATAGTTGCATCTCTCGCATGTATTTGTGTTTTGTGGGAGGAGGAGAGGGTTGTCTGTGTACATGAGGCAATTGTAACATTGCCTCAATATTCCCAGGTTCACCAGCTGAGCAGGAGAGGACACTAGCAACTGATCCCTCGACATGCTAGAAGGAATAGACAAAAAAACTTTTAAAAAAGATTCTGGGGGACATGGGTGACCGAGAAATGGGGGTTTGCCTTTTTGGGGTACTATCTATGACAAGAGTGCCGTATCAAGGTAATAAGTACTGTAGGAGCAAGAGCTAGGTTTAACAGATAGAGAATAGTCTACTTGGAATCAAGTAGAGATGATCTTTTTAGTTATAGGTTACGCTGATTAGATCAGTAGTATAGTTCGAGGAAGGTAGTTTTAAGGGAAAATTTGAAGAGTGGACTTTAGGTAGCCCGAATAGTTTAAACCTGCTTAACCGTTGCTGCCCTAGTGTGCAACAGTGGCAACTCCTCGCTAAATCGCGCTAATTCGTGCTAATTCGCGCTAAAACGCGCTTTATAGCAGGGGTCTGGAAAAGACAGGAAATTACCCAAAATGGCCAATAGACTACAAATTACTGCCTTAAACCACTCCTCTAAGGACAAAACAGGCAGCTCAGTACTCCCCACTCTCACTGGTGAGTAAAGAAACTTCCCCCTGACCAAACAAGGAAAATGGAGAAACACAGGAACCAAGACAAAGCCCAGGGATCAGCAAAATCTGGTCTCTGGAACACTAGTTAAGAAAGTATGGAAAACAAGGATATTTTTTTTGTTTTTTTCAAGTTTTTTTACAAAAAAGCAGAAAACACAATAAATGCTATGATTTTCGACTAAATGCTATAAAAAGCTAGTACACTTGAGTGTATTAGCCTGTAGTTTAACTTTTAGGCAAAACTTAAACTAGCAAGTGCAGTAAACAGTTTTAGCTTATAAACACAGTAAAAACAGTGCAAACTTTGATAAAACAAGCAGAAACAGTAGTCGAAAGGCACAAAAAGTCGAAAAAGCCAAGAAAAATACTTAAAATCTGGAAAGGTAGTCTTTTCTGGTCTCTGCTGCTAGAGGAACACTGCTGGCCACCACGAGGAGCTGTGCTGAGTTCTCAATAGCTTGAAAAACCCGCCAAAACGCGCTTTATAGCAGGGGGCTGGAAAAGACAGGAAATTACCCAAAACGGCCAATAGACTACAAGTTACTGCCTTAAACCACTCCTCTAAGGACAAACAGGCAGCTCAGTACTCCCCACTCTCACTGGTGAGTAAAGAAACTTTCCCCTGACCAAACAAGGAAAATGGAGAAACACAGGAACCAAGACAAAGCCCAGGGATCAGCAAAATCTGGTCTCTGGAACACTAGTTAGGAAAGTATGGAAAACAAGGATATGTTTTTTTGTTTTTTTAATATTTTTTTTACAGAAAAGCAGAAAACACAATAAATGCTATGATTTTCGACTAAATGCTATCAAAAGCTAGTACACTTGAGTGTATTAGCCTGTAGTTTAACTTTTAGGCAAAACTTAAACTAGCAAGTGCAGTAAACAGTTTTAGCTTATAAACACAGTAAAAACAGTGCAAACTTTGATAAAACAAGCAGAAACAGTAGTCGAAAGGCACAAAAAGTCGAAAAAGCCAAGAAAAATACTTAAAATCTGGAAAGGTAGTCTTTTCTGGTCTCTGCTGCTAGAGGAACACTGCTGGCCACCACGAGGAGCTGTGCTGAGTTCTCAATAGCTGGAAAAGCCCGCCAAAATGCGCTGTATAGCAGGGGTCTGGAAAAGACAGGAAATGACCCACAATGGCCAATAGACTACAAGTTACTGCCTTAAACCACTCCTCTAAGGACAAACAGACAGCTCAGTACTCCCCACTCTCACTGGTGAGTAAAGAAACTTCCCCCTGACCAAACAAGGAAATTGGAGAAACACAGGAACCAAGACAAAGCCCAGGGATCAGCAAAATCTGGTCTCTGGAACACTAGTTAGGAAAGTATGGAAAACAAGGATATTGTTTTATTTTTTCAAGTTTTACAGAAAAGCAGAAAACACAATAAATGCTATGATTGTCGACTAAATGCTATCAAAAGCTAGTACACTTGAGTGTATTAGCCTGTAGTTTAACTTTTAGGCAAAACTTAAACTAGCAAGTCCAGTAAACAGTTTTAGCTTATAAACACAGTAAAAACAGTGCAAACTTTGATAAAACAAGCAGAAACAGTAGTCGAAAGGCACAAAAAGTAGAAAAAGCCAAGAAAAATACTTAAAATCTGGAAAGGTAGTCTTTTCTGGTCTCTGCTGCTAGAGGAACACTGCTGGCCACCACGAGGAGCTGTGCTGAGTTCTCAATAGCTGGAAAAGCCCACCAAAACGCTCTTTATAGCAGGGGGCTGGAAAAGACAGGAAATGACCCAAAATGGCCAATAGACTACAAGTTACTGCCTTAAACCACTCCTCTAAGGACAAACAGGCAGCTCAGTACTCCCCACTCTCACTGGTGAGTAAAGAAACTTCCCCCTGACCAAACAAGGAAAATGGAGAAACACAGGAACCAAGACAAAGCCCAGGGATCAGCAAAATCTGGTCTCTGGAACACTAGTTAGGAAAGTATGGAAAACAAGGATTTTTTGTTTTTTCAAGTTTTTTTACAGAAAAGCAGAAAACACAATAAATGCTATGATTTTCGACTAAATGCTATCAAAAGCTAGTACACTTGAGTGTATTAGCCTGTAGTTTAACTTTTAGGCAAAACTTAAACTAGCAAGTGCAGTAAACAGTTTTAGCTTATAAACACAGTAAAAACAGTGCAAACTTTGATAAAACAAGCAGAAACAGTAGTCAAAAGGCACAAAAAGTCGAAAAATCCAAGAAAAATACTTAAAATCTGGAAAGGTAGTCTTTTCTGGTCTCTGCTGCTAGAGGAACACTGCTGGCCACCACGAGGAGCTGTGCTGAGTTCTCAATAGCTGGAAAAGCCCGCCAAAACGCACTTTATAGCAGGGGTCTGGAAAAGACAGGAAATGACCCAAAATGGCCAATAGACTACAAGTTACTGCCTTAAACCACTCCTCTAAGGACAAACAGGCAGCTCAGTACTCCCCACTCTCACTGGTGAATAAAGAAACTTCCCCCTGACCAAACAAGGAAAATGGAGAAACACAGGAACCAAGACAAAGCCCAGGGATCAGCAAAATCTGGTCTCTGAAACACTAGTTAGGAAAGTATGGAAAACAAGGATATTTTTTTTTGTTTTCAAGTTTTTTTACAGAAAAGCAGAAAACACAATAAATGCTATGATTTTCGACTAAATGCTATCAAAAGCTAGTACACTTGAGTGTATTAGCCTGTAGTTTAACTTTTAGGCAAAACTTAAACTAGCAAGTGCAGTAAACAGTTTTAGCTTATAAACACAGTAAAAACAGTGCACACTTTGATAAAACAAGCAGAAACAGTAGTCGAAAGGCACAAAAAGTCGAAAAGAGCCAAGAAAAATACTTTAAATCTGGAAAGGTAGTCTTTTCTGGTCTCTGCTGCTAGAGGAACACTGCTGGCCACCACGAGGAGCTGTGCTGAGTTCTCAATACCACACCAAGACTTTCATTCTTAATGTGTCACTTGTTTAGGCCCAGACCACGATGTCCTCCGCTGTCGCTTCTGTGGTTTGTTCAATGCCAGAACTATCCATTGCCGGGCCCTTATTGTAGCTAGATATTTTCTTTTACAGTCCTCGAACTCCGATATGGCTTCGGTAAGCCATCCGACAGCAGATGTTCTGAAAAAAACATAAAGATAAAGACAGAGACAGACCGCAGAAGGCCAAACCTACTGACGATGCTTCCATTCTCCAGTCAGTTCTCCGGTCCTCAATGAGGCGCTTAAGCAGCCCCTGATGCCCACTTCTGTGTATTCGCAGGCCGTTACCGAGACCCTTTCGGAGTCCGGTATGCTGCAGAACTCTTCCTCGACTAAGGATCCTGCGATCGTCTCTAACTTGGATGGGTCCGGAGCCACTGAGCAGGCACCAGCTTCCAAGGTAGTCCTTCGCACTACTGATTCTCGACACAAACGATGTCTTCTTTTGCGACTACCATTCTTTTGAAAACTACCGAGTTTCTTACGCTCAGGGTATGAAACACACCCAAGAAACCGACGACCCAATCTCAGGCACCTGCTTCCTTGCCTTAGCCTCAAATGCTTAAAATGTGGTAAGACCTTATCATGCTGATCAGGGAATGCCAAGCTACCCCCTTCAAAAGGAAAATAGATATGCCCCCTGTAGTTTTGTCTGAACAAGAGTCAGATGACTCTGATGCATCTGAATATGAAGACATGCAACCGCTCTTTACTTATGAGAATTCTGATGCAGAGGATTACATCCCTTCTGCCTCTTCCCCAGAGGATTTTTCCTTTGAGGAAACCCTTCATACCTTAAGGGATCATTTCCAGTGGGAGAGTCAGAACTACCCACAGTCTAAAAAGAGACTCAGGAAATTCTTAGATCTTCCACAGCACAGACCCTTCGCTATCCCCCCAGTCCTGGATGTTGTGGAGGATGTTTTCCTGGAATCCAGCTTGACTCCTGACACCCTCCATCCTGCACCCAGAAAACCAGACAGGTATTGTAGAGTCCCTGACTCGCACAAATTTCTATTTAAAAATCCTACTGCTGACCCTGAGGTAATTTCTCAAGGACCTAAAGGAATTAAAACAACCTCTGCTAAGAATTCCACCCCCTCAGATAGGGATTCCCGAGCATTAGACAGATGGGGTAAAAAAGTATACACATCAGCTACAATTGCTATCAGGGCACTAAATTGTCAGTTCCATATGATAAAATTTCAGCAACATACCCTGGAACTCCACAAACAAAAAATGTCTTCCTTTCCTGCTTGTGCAGAATCTAAAGGGTTACAAGATTTAATGCATTCTGCAAGTCAAGTAACTAAACACACCTTGCACTGTGGTTTTGACACCCTAGAAGCTTCTTTCAGGGCAGCAGTCACTGGATCTGTCATTAGAAGGGATGTATGGCTTAAGGAACAGCCCTTGCCAGACCATGTCAAATCTAAATTTTTGGATGCCCCCTTGCACAAAGACAACTTATTTGGCACTAATTCAGAAGAGGTCTTAAAAAGATGGAAGAAAAAGCAAACTCTATGCAGACAGTTAAGGATTTCTTACAGGTCCAGCCACCCAGGTTCAGCAGGCATTGTCCCACCAAGCACTGGTCCGTTCCTGCTCCCACTGAGTCAGTCCAGCCAAGATCCCGGGGAAACAGACCCCCCCCCCCCAGACAGCACCACAGGGAATGCAGAGATCTAAGCAGTGGATCACCTCCACTTCAAAACTAGGGAGTTCTAAGCCACCCCCTTATGGTAAGAACTCACAAAGACTCATCTCCCCCACCCCCTCCCTCTGCCCACCTTCACTTACCCCTAGGAGGAAGACTGTCCTTTCACGCAAGCTCCTGGGCCACCATTACCAATGACCACTGCGTTCTCAACATAGTGTCCCAGGGATACAAATTTTCTTTCCACACCCTTCCTACCCCTAAAGGGTGTCCGGATCTGGTGCAAAAGCAAGTCCTTTCCCTGCTGTCTATGAGGGCAGTAGAGCAAGTTCCTGCAGAACAGAGAGGACAAGGTTTCTACTCCAGACTTTTTCTGCTACCCAGAAAAGAGGGAACCTGGTGCCCCATCATTGATCTATCCATTCTAAACACTTTCCTGGTGATCCAAAAATTCAAAATGCTCACCCTCCAGCAGCTGCTACCTATGCTCTCCAAGGATGCTTGGATAGCCACCCTAGATCAAAAAGAGACTACCTCCATATTCTTATCATGGAATCATGCAGGAAATATCTCCGTTTCCGGGCAGGATCTCAGCACTTTCAGTTCTCTGCTCTTACCTTTGGTTTATCTACTGCTGCCAGAGTTTTCACAAAATGTCTGGTTCCGGCCATTACCTTTTGCAGACAAAGGAATATCCAGATTTACCCATACTTAGATGACTGCCTAATTCAGGCAGCCAGCCAGGAAAAGCTGCTCAAGCACCTGGCCTTTGCAAAGTCTCTACTAACCTCCCTAGGGTACACAGTCAACAAAAAGAAATCCAAACTGGTGCCCACCCAAAGGATTATATTCCTGGGAGCAAGCCTGGACACAGCATCCCAGATGGCATTCCTTACATCAGAAAAGCAAAATTTCCTGACAGCCTACTTCTCTGAACTAGCCAACAGACCCCAGCTATCTGCAAGGAAGATCCTGTATGTTCTTGGATTCATGGCATCTTGCATACTACTATTCCATATGCCAGACTGCATATGAGGAAACTTCATTGGTACCTAAAAAGCCTTTGGTGTCAACACTGTCAAGACCTGGAGACTCTTATACCTATAATTCCTTGCCTCAGAAAAGATTTTCTTTGGTGGGCAACAGCATGCTCCCACAACAAGGGACTACCTTTCTCACTTACCCCCCCCCCCACGCCGCCCAGACCCTCACCACAGATGCATCAGACTATGCCTGGGGTACACACCTAGACGGCAGGTGCATACAGGGCTAATGGAGCCCACAGCAAATCCCTCTGCACATCAACCAAAAAGAAATGATGGCTTTCCAGCATGCCTTGATAGCTTTCAAGCTCCTTCTCTCCCCAGGAGCTCTCCTGATCAAAACAGGCAACACCACTGTAATGTGGTATATCAACAAGCAGGGAGGGACTCACTCCTACCCTCTATGCAGGCTGGCCATGACCCTTTGGCACACAGCCTCTTGCATGCAACTACACCTGTTAACACAATTCTTACCAGGTTCTCTCAACTCTCTGACAGACCAATTAAGCAGAAATCTTCTGGAACCACATGAGTGGCAGCTCAACAGAAGAACCTTCACCATAATAACTTGGAAATGGGGCACCCTGCAGGTCGACCTCTTTGCCTCCCACACCAACCATCATCTCAGCAAATTCTGCACTAGGGAGCATCACTGCATGGCTTGGAAAGTGGATGCCCTGTCCTTCCCCTGGTCAGTCTTATCAGTCTATGGATTTCCTCCACTATCTCTCATCCCCAGGGTGCTGCTCAAAGTAAAGGAGGAAAAGCCTAGGACAATTCTTATAGCTCCAGACTGTCTTCACCAGCACTGGTACCCCTTGCTGCTGAGCCTGTCCCCACTGCCACCATGGCATCTTCCTCAGATTCCAAATCTCCTGACCCAGAGGGAAGGGGAATTCATGCATCCCTAATTGCAGACATTCAGTTTGGCAGCTTGGCTTATTCCCTAACCTCCGATCAATCTGCCAACCTCAGTAAACCGGTTCTAGATGTTATAAATGAGGTCAGATGCCCTAGCACTAGAAAGTCTTATGCTGACAAATGGAAAAGGTTCTGCACCTAGATTCAAGCTAAGGGAGCCAGTACAGCACATCACTCCCTCCCTCTCATCCTGGAATACTTAGCTGACCTACTACACAGTGGCCTCTCTTTTTTTTCTCTATTAAAATTCATGCCTCTGCTATCTGTGCTCATTTTCCCACTGAGCAGCCCCTTTTTCTCACATCCTTTGATCAAACAGTTCCTAAGAGGGGCTAGCAACATGAGGCCACCCAGAAGAGCACCAACCCAGGCTTGGGACCTTAACTTTGTGTTGGAAACGCTCACTCTGTCCCCCTTTGAACCAGCTTCTTCTGTAGAGCTAAAATTTCCCTCCTGGAAGACAGCCTTCCTTCTGGCCAACACTTCAGCCAGAAGGGTCTCTGTGCTGCAAGCGCTCACTGCTGTAGAACCCTTCATCATCTTCCATGCTGACAGGGTATCCCTCAAGACTAACCCATCCTTCATGCCCAGGGTGGTGTTCATTGTGGTTCTCAACCAATCCATTCATTTGCCCACCTTTTTTCCTAATCCCCAGTACAAGAGAGAAAGGATCCTGCACTCTCTAGATGTGCACAGACAGCTCAGATTCGGGATTGGTTGAGAGCCACACTGAACACCACCTTGGGCATGAAGGATGGGTTAGTCCTGAGGGATACCCTGTCAGCATGGAAGATGATGAAGGGTTCTACAGCCATGAGCCCTTGCAGCTCTGAGACTCTCACCCTACATAACTAGCTCCTAGCTAACTTTACCCTCTCCCCCCTTTCAGTTCTCTTATACCACTTATTCCTCTCCCTCCTTTCTTCCCACCCCTTTCAGTTCTCTTATACCACTTATTCCTCTCCCTCCTTTCTTCCCACCCCTTTCAGTTCTCTTGTACCACTTATTCCTCTCCCTCCTTTCTTCCCACCCCTTTCAGTCCTCTTATACCACTTATTCCTCTCCCTCCTTTCTTCCCACCCCTTTCAGTTCTCTTATACCACTTATTCCTCTCCCTCCTTTCTTCCCACCCCTTTCAGTTCTCTTGTACCACTTATTCCTCTCCCTCCTTTCTTCCCACCCCTTTCAGTTCTCTTATACCACTTATTCCTCTCCCTCCTTTCTTCCCACCCCTTTCAGTTCTCTTATACTACTTATTCTTCTACCTGTCTTTTCTTACTTGACACCTAATCTCTTCCTATCCCCTGTATACTCTGCTATAACTCTTATATGATACCTATACAAATCCCCCTCACCTCTGTTTTAGATTTACCACTGTATGAACTAAGATATTTTGTAAATACTTAATGACATGTTGTTTTTTGCCTTTTGCTGTTGTAGGTTGTAAGCTATGTTACTCATTTTTATGATTTTTATGATTTGTCCAAATTGTATAATGTTCTTATGGAGCTTTTCTCACCGGGACTCCATTGAAAATCGGCTTTTCTAGGCCTAATGGACTATCCCTGTAAACAAACTGTAAAATAAATAAATAAATCTAGACAGGACTAAATCCTTCAGAAAGTCTGATCAATTGCTGGTTAGCTTTGCTACAGGGGCAGAAGGCAGAGTAATCTCCAAACAAACCATTTCCAAATAGATAGCACACTGAATCCATTTCTGCTACAAATGTGGAAATCCTCCCCCAAGGGAGTCAGGACTCACTCCACCAGAGCAGCCTCCACCTCTGCAGCTTTCCTCAGAGGAGTCCCCACCAGAGACATCCTGGAGGCTGCCACCTGGACATCTGTTCACACTTTTACCAAACATTACCACCTGCCTCTCTTCTCCAAATCCAGGACAGGGTTTGCCTCAGCAGTCTTGCAGGGCATCCTAGCCAGCCCCTAGTTTCCTTGACTGCTTCCACCCATTTTCTCAGCTTTGGGAATCAACTCAAATGTGATGACTGCTACAGTCAAACATGAAGAACATAGTACAGTTGTGTACACTTGCCATAAATGTAGATGTTCGAGTGTATTCAGTGTTGCAGCCCTGGTTTCCCTCCCTCCAGCCCCCTTTTTTCTTCTCTTTCCTTACAAGGGACATATTAGTATTTACTTTCTGCTGGTGGGGTTCTTCCACCAGAACCTGGCTCCTACTTGGGGGCTCCTGACAGGTTAGGGCAAGAAAAACTGATGTAATGGTGTTGGCTGCCTTACTTTATACTACTGATGACCTGACGTCAGTCCTGAAGCGACAGCAACCAACACAGAAATACTAAGCCTCTGGTATTCGGGCCGGCCGAGGGCTACCCTGGCAGGGATAACCCAAATGTGATGACTGCAATAGTGAATACACTTGAACATCTACATTTATGGTAAGTGTACACTACTGTACTTTTTAGTTGGAATATAAAAACATGCCAGTGTAATCCTCCTCCCTTGCCAATAGCCCCTTAGCACTAGAAATCTGCCATTATTTTCTTTTTTATCCTCTTCTGTTACTGTTGGAAGTCCTCTTGCAGTTAATATAAGTACTCCTCTTTTCCTTTGTCCCAGGTATTCCTCTGAGTAACCATCCTAAAACGTTCTTTTTTTATGGATGGTGCAGTGGTGCAGCGGTAGCATTGTCACCTTACGGCAAGAAGGTTCTCTGTTTCGATTCTCATCTGGAGTGCCTTCTGTGCGGAGTCTGCTTGTCTTTCCTGCGTTCATGTGGGTTTTCTCCAGGTGCTATGGTTTCCTCCTATGCTTCAAAGACATGCGACTGGAGTGTTTCTCCCCAGGCACCCGCTGAAATGTTGCTTCTGTCCAAGATGGACTTTCCCGGTAAACAAATGTTAAATAAAATGAATAAATTCACATGTTCAGTTCTTTTTAAGTGCGTTTCCTGTAACACAGCTTTTTGCACTCTACATTTTTTAATATAGCTCACTACTCGTTTTTTGTATTTATCTGTGAGACTTTTAATGTATAAAGATATTACAAAAAGTATCATTTCATTAAAAAGTTATTATTCATACACTTTATAACACCTTTTTTAAATGTCTAGTTCCAGCTTTTGTGTTACATGCATATGCTGTTTGGCAGATAGAACTTTTATACAGTTGTTTCTTGTCATATCCATTTGAGCCTATGTCACATCTTACAAAACTTTTTGTTTTATTGAAAGCCCTCAAACCAAAAAAGAAACACCCCACAATAGCCCCCTAAAACCTATTAACTTAATACTAACAGACAAAACTATGTCTTATTCAGATATTGAAGTTATACCGTTCTAATAAGAACAAAAGTCCCAAACTGACAGCCACACTCTGACTTGAGTTAACTTAAAAGAAAGGTTATACAGTGGATATAAAAAGTGTACACACCCCTGTTAAAATATCATGGTTTTGTGATATAAAAAAATGAGACCACAATAAATCATTTCAAAACTTTTCCCACCTTTAATGTGACCTATAACCTGTACAATTCATTTGAAAAACAAACAAATCTGTTAGGGGAAAAAATATAAAAAATAAAAAGCATACAATAAGCTGGTTGCAAAAGGGTGCACACCCTTAAACTAATTCTTTGTCGAAGCACCTTTTGATTCAATTACAGCGTTCAGTTTTGGGTAAGAGTCTATCAGCGTGGCACATCTTGACTTGGCAATATTTGCCCACTCTTCCTTGCAAAATCGCTCCAAATCTGTCAGATTGTAAGGGCATCTCTTGTGCACAGCCCTCTTCAGATCACCTCACAAATTTTCTTTTGGATTTAGGATTTGGATGTATGCTCGGGGTCATTGTCATGTTGAAAGGTGAAATTCCTCTTCATCTTCAGCTTTCTAGCAGACGCCAGAAGGTTTTGGGCCAAAAGTGTCTGGTATTTGGAACTGTTCATAATTCCCTCCACCTTGACTAAAGCTCCAGTTCTAGCTGAAGAAAAGCAACCCCAAAGCATGATACTGCCACCAGTATGCTTCACCATGCGGATAGTGTTCTTTTGGTTATGCGAAGTGTTGGTTTTGCACCAAACGTACCGTTAAGAATTGTGGCCAAAAAGTTCAACCTTGGTCTTACCAGACCATAACACATTTTCCCACATGCTTTTGGCTCACAGGTAAAACCCACAGTGTGAAAGTAGCTGGCTCCAAGTCAGACTGCCAACCAGTCATGAGTGGAGTCCCACAGGGTTCAGTCCTGGGTCCTCTCCTGTTTGGTATCTAATTCTCAGAAGTCCAGGCCAACACAAAGGGACTTTGGCTGACAAAGTTTGCAAGTTGCGAGCTATTATTAACTCCCCAAGTAATGTTGACATCCTACAGAAAGACCTCACTGAGACCAACGACTGGTGTCAGATCCATGGCCTTAAGCTTAATGCCAAACAAAATGTGTCATTATCCCCTTTGGGAAAAACCTGGTTCACATCAATTACCAAATCGATGGTAGTCCACTGAACACAAAAGGCATTATAAGGGGTTGACAGCAACCTCTCTTTTGACCACCACATTGTCACTGTGGTCAGAAGGTCCTTCCATGTGGCACATCTCATTACTAAGGGTTTTGCATCCAGGAAGAAAGATGTCATTGTCTCCCTGTACTCTTCCCTCATTAGGGCAATCATCGAGTACAATGCCCCATTTGGCATGTACCTCACTAGACACCTGCAGCAACTGGAGAGGCCACAAAAGTACCTCACAAAGAGGATCCTAGGCCTTAAACACTTTTCCTATATGGACAGACACTATTTTCTGTCTCATATTGCCTACTTAGAGGCTATCTCTGCTTGACTTACAAACCCATGTCTGACCCAGCTCTGTTAGAAATGCTACATATAAAGAAATCCCAATCCCTTCGCACCACATGATCCAGAGACCTAAACCTCTTTAACACAATCAACAGAACATGCTGGAGGGACAGGTTTATAACCCAGAGGCTGGCCATGGTATGGAATAGACTTCCCATACATGTCAAGCAGAGTGCCTCACTGGCCCTCTTCAAGAGAAATCTTGATGAGGGGAATGCAAATAGAAAATTTACCCCATCATTTCAGTGGCTTTACTCAACAGAGGCACTGGGAACTAAGGTCTGGTGGCATGATGCCAGGGTAATCCTATGGGCAAGGCTTGTAAAGGCTCCAGGGCCATTAGCCAAGTACACACCTATGAACCTGTGTATTGTTTTGCAAATTTTAGCTGGGCCTGGAAGTTTTTCTGTGTAGGAAAATGCTTCCATCTTGCAGTCCTTCCCCATAGTCCAGACATATGGAGAATACTGGAGATTGTTGTCACATGTAGTACAACCAGTACTTGGCAGAAATTCCTGTAGCTCCTTCAGTGTTGCTGTAGGTCTCTTGGCAGCCTCCCTGACCAGTTTTCTTCTTGTCTTTTCATCAATTTTGGAGGGGCATCCAGTTCTTTGCAACGTCACTGTCGTCCCATATTTTCTCCACTTTTTGATGACTGTCTTCACTGTGTTCCATGGTATATCCAATGCTGTGGAAATTTTTTGTACCCTTCTCCTGACTGATACCTTTCAACAATGAGATCCCTTTGATGATTTGTAAGCTCTCTGCGAACCATGGCTTTTGCTGTAGCAGGCAACTGAGTAAATGTCAGGAAAATTATACTAGGACAGCTGAACTTTGTTTGGGGTTAATCAGTCTCTTTAATTGATGGAAGGTATGTACCCAAGAAGACTGAATGCTGTAATTAAATCAAAAGGTGCTTCAGAAAAGTATTAGTCTAAGGGTATGCACACTTATGCAACCAGCTTATTGTTGTTTTTTATTTTTTATATTTTTCCCCTAACAGATTTGTTTTTCAATTGAATTGTACAGGTTATAGGTCACATTAATGATGGGAAAAGTTTTAGAATGATTTGTTGTGGTCTCATTATTTTATCACAAAAACCTGGCATTTTAATAGGGGTGTGTATACTTTTTATATCCACTGTAAATGTTAAAATGCATAGTGCATCCTGGGTTTCTGCTAAGTGATAATTAGTTTTATCTTAGCTTTATCTCTCTCCCAGCTGGGAAAACCCCTGAATGCTTCCAAAGAACATAATGTCTTAGCGAAGTTTTATCTTTCTTTTTTTTTCTCAGCGAGTCACTCTCCACCAGACTGTAGCCAGACGTAGAGAGGTGTTTGGTCTTCCAGCAACCCTTCATCAGAGGAATTAGTATTTCTGGAAGCCTTTGGAGCTGCCCTGTCTACCTCTGTGTTACTCTGCCCACTGATGAGCTCATTGATTTGGTCTGTAGGCAGGTGTGGAAGGAACCTGATTTAGTTAAGCCAGTTCCCAATAGGCTAGATCAGAGTCTGGCTCCACCTGTCGAGAAGGAATTCTGGAGTAGGGGTGCCAGAGGATGCTATGGTCATGGAGGCAGCCACCAAGAAGGAACTTACTGAGCAAAGTTCCTATATCCATCCCCCTAACAGGGAGTCTAGTGCAATGAACAGATTTGGGAAACATGTATATGCTTTAGTGACCCTTGCTGTTAGCTCCCTGAACTATTTGGCACATTTTACTAAACTACAAAGGGACTTGATAAAGGAACTTTCAAAATCCCTTTCCTGGACCATTACTGCTGAGGCTCAGTTTTCTGTGGCCTCTCAGTTGGCATCCCCTCTATTCTGTTTCAAATTTGACCATGAGTCTTATCTCGCATGCAGCCGAATGTGCCGCAAGGGCAGCAGGCTCAGACTTTTCCATTAGGAGGCATGCCTGGATTCATTTATGTGATTTTGCGTAGCATTTCAAGTCTTTGTTTGTCAGTGCACCCTTTGACAACAGTTCGTTGTTTGGCCCAAAAGTGAAGGATACACTTTCCAGGTGTGAGAAAGTTGGAAAGACCATCTCTGCAATGGGCATTTGTTTTTCAACCCTTCAAAGAGCCTTTTCTAGGAATCAACAAGGTGGATGAAAAATGTGGTTCAGGAAATCCCAGGGTCCTTTCTAGGACACACGTGGAGATAGTTCCCCAAGGAGCAGAGGGGGGAACTCAAATGGAAGATGATGCCCATCATGTGGCAGAGGTAGCCCATAGAACCAAGGGCCCAGAGATTCTTTCTCCAATAGACTGTATCAGTGCTCGTGAAAGGAGGCCCTATTGTCCCACTCTGGATGCAATCAGGGGTCAATTATCCCTACACCAGAGAGCTTGGCTAGACATAACAAAAGATACTTGGGTGCAGAAGATTATTTCCAGAGGTTATATAATTCAGGTCTATATTAGAACATTGAAGTTTCAAAACTTCGAATGTTCTAATATCGACCCCTATTCAGCGAAAGCTGAAAATATCGAAGCAAAAGAAAACCAAATGTTTTCCTAGGGAAAGAATTAGGTTGTCCGTTTCTGTTGCTTTGGTATTTTCAGCGCTGTGGTGGAAAGTTACGTGTCGGTTCAGGTGAGTGTGTGATTGAGTGCAGGTTAGGTTAGTTAGGGTGCGGGTTATGTATGTGTGCGATTGTGTGGATGTGAGGGTTAGGGCGTGGGTTAGGTATGTGTGCGATGGTGTGGACATGAGGGTTAGGGCGGGGTAGGTGAGTTAGGGTTAGGGCACGGGTGAGGTGAGTGTGTGATAGTGACGGACCTTAGGGTTAGGGTTTGGGTTAAGGTAAGTGAATAGTTAATGGTGTGTGTATAGTTTAGTGTAGGGTTAGGTGTAAGATTTTAGGTGTATGTGTATGGATTGCTGTTTGTTTGGTGTGTTTGTGTTGTGTGTATGTGTTTTGGAACAGCTAATTTTTTTCCCTAGGAAAAAATTCGCTGTTTTGTATGTTTGATGTTCATAGGTTCATAGGTTCATACTAGGCTATCTGCCCAAGGGCATTTATAAGCCTAGCCCAGAGTTTTGTGGCTTTCGCCACCCCTTTAGTTTGAAGGATACTATGCCCGTTATTTTGCTGTGCCTCTGTCAAGCAGTGACACTGAGATAATCCCTGGGGTATAGCTGCGATCTCCCATCCATTGGTCAAGATTTCTCTTGAACAAAGCCAGCGAGGTGCTCTGCCTCACATGTACCGGGATTTTGTTCCACAGCATAGGGAGTCTCTGGGTGATGAATCTGTCCCTCCAGCACGTCCTATTAATAACCGTGTCAAGGTTTAAGTCTCCCGCCCTTGTAGTTCTAAGGGATCTAGATTTTTTTGAGGTGAAGCATGTTCATCAATTCCGGGTTGGACATGGCCTTGTATGTCAGGCACAGGTCACCTCTGAGCAGACGGTGGCGACTGAATAGAGCTGGAGTTCCTTCAGTCGGGCAGCATAAGACATATTTTTGAGACCCTTTATCCTTTTGGTGAGGAACTTTTGGGGCCTTTCCAGTTGCTGCAGGTGTCGTGTCAGATACATTCCGAATGGGGCATTGTACTCAATCATTGGTCTGATGAGTGATGAGTACAGGGGGACGATGACCTCCCTTGATCTAGATGTGAATCCCTTCATGATCAGGTGGGCAATGTAGAAGGTCTTCCTAACTACTTTGGCAACGTGAGTGTCAAACGAAAGGTTACTGTCAACCTGGGTCCCCAGATCCCTGATAACCTCTTCAGTGCTCAGTGGATTGCCGCCTATATGGTAGCTAGGGGTGACCTTGTTTTTCCCGAAGGGTATGACTATGCATTTTTTGGCGTTTACCTTTAGGCCATGGCTCTGGCACCAGTTATCCGTTTCTATAAGACCCTTCTGGAGGATATCTGTGTCGGATGTGTTCTCAACTATGGCGCCCAGTTTGCAGTCATCTGCAAATTTTGTCAGCCATAACCCTCCTGTGTTTGCTTGTACTTCTGAAAAGTATATGCCGAACAAGAGTGGGCCCAGGACTGAGCCCTGTGGGACACCACTTGTGACAGGCTTTGAGTCTGACATGGCGCCAGCAACTCTGACCCTGTGGGTTTTGTCACTTAGCCAGTTTGCAACCCATCTTGTGACGTATGGGTTTACATTTAAGCTGATGAGTTTTTTGATGATACCTGAGTGGGTATTGTGTCGAAAGTTTTTGCCAGGTCGAGGTAGGCTGTGTGGACTGCCTTTCCCTCATCAATGGCCTTGGTGACTGTTTCGAAAAAGTCAACCAAGTTTAAAAGGCATGATCTGCCTTTGACAAAGCCAAACTGGGTTGGATCCAAAGTCTGCAAGTCCCCTATGTCTTTATTTATGAGTTCCATTACGATCCTCTCCATAGCTTTGCAGATCAGGCTTGTCAGGCTGATGGGATGGTAATTTCCAGGGTCGGTGGAGGCACCGCCTTTGTGAAGTGGGACCACAGTTGCCGTACGCCACTCCTTGGGTACGTATCCTGAGGTGAGGCTAAGATTAAACAGCTGCCCTAACTGCGGGTGTAATTCCTCATTGAGTTCGTGGAGCACACAACCGGGGACACCATCTGGTCCCATGGATGCTGTGTTTTTTTGCCTTGGAGAGAGCAGTTCTCACCTGAGCGTTAGAGATGTTTGGGGGGCTACAATCCTCTGGTATAGATATCTCACCTTTTGGGGGGGGGGGGGAGTTTGCACTGAACCTGTCAGCCAGTATGTTGGCAATGTCTGTAGGTTCAGTAATTTTGACATCATTTTGAACTAATGCTGAGCATATCTGGGAGTTGCCTCCCAGGTTTCTAACATAGCTAAAGAAGGCCTTATGATTGTCTTTTGAGTCCTTGGCGACTTTTCTTTAAAATTTGCCTTGGATGATTTTATGAGAGATCTTAGTTTTTTACTTATAATGATCAAAGATGTCTTCCCTTTTAAGGATTTTGCTCTATCTTGTAGTAGCTTCCTCCTTTTGTTGTAGAGCTTGTTTATGGCTGGGGTCCACCAGACTGGACGCTTGCCTTTGGTACAAAGAGTCTTTGTTTTGTTTGGGATTGCCTGATCCATGCAGTCCTGTAGGTGCTGGTAGAAGGCATTTGTAAGTGATTCAGCGGCTTGAGTAATGGTTTCCGCAGGCTCGGGGGCCTTAAAAGAGACCACACTAGTCTTTAGAAGTGTGAAGTCTGTTTTTGAGAAGTTCTTCACTGTGGTCTTTTTTATCTCAGGTGGGGGCGGGATGTGGACTTCCAGTGAGATTAGTTTATGGTCTGATCTCACCAGTGAGGGGTATACTTCCAGTGTTGAACATTGTGACCCCATGTTCGTGATGATGAGATCTAGTATGTTTTCTCCTCTTGTGGGGATGGTGACTAGTTGTTCCATGGCATTTGAGTTTATGAACTCTAGGAACCTTTGGGCTAGAGTGTTGGGGCTTGAGTAGTGATCCCAGTCTATATTCGGGTAGTTGGAAGTCACCTAGTATGATGGTGTTTGGAGATACATTTATCCCCTCTAGTGTTTTCAGGAAAGCTATGTGAGGTTCCTGAGATTGAGAGGGTGGCCTGTAACATGCTACAAATTGCAGAGCAGTCTTGCCTATGGTTAATTGCACCTGGATGGTCTCCGATGCATCGTGCGTTGCCACCAACCTTGAGGTGTGGGTGTCCTTGATGAATATAGACACCCCCCCTCCTTTCTTGGTGTTGTCCGGATTTTGGGGCCGGAACGCATGATATGAGGTAAAACCTGATAGTGCCGGGTGCTCTCGGGAGCCTTGAACCAGGTTTCAGTCACAGCACAGACATCGATGTTCTCCATACTGAGAAGGGCCTCGAGTGCGTGCATCTTGAGGTTGAGACTTCTGGCATTGAGCAGCATTACCCTTAGTTTTTTTCCTTTTTTGTGTTCTAGGGTGGTAGGTTTAGAATTTGAGCCCTGCCTAAAAAAGGCACTGTGGGGGTGGCAAGAGCCTTTGCCAATATCCGGAAGCCCGGGGTGACAGGTGCAAGCCGTCCCTTGCGAAGCAGCGTGGCTTGTCCAGCATGTCATCCCAGGCAGACAGACATTGGATCCCCTTTGAATGACACCAGAGTTTAAGCCAATTATTAAAGCTGATCATCTTGTCTCTGTATTGTGGCATCATTCTTGGTGACGGTAGGATACTGCTCAAGGTCAGGGTCATACCTGCTTGGGCTACATAATCAGAGAGCTCCTCTATGTCTCTTTTCATGTAGTCCAAGGAGGTACATCTCAGGTCATTCACACCAGCGTGGACAATGACAGAGTCATACTTGTACCTGCTGTTGAGAGACCTGAGTGCTTGCGTTATGTGGCGGATTCTAGCGCCCGAAAGGCAGCTTACTGTGACCTTCTCCTTACTCAATCTGGTGAGCGGGACGTCAGTGTGTCTGACTATGGAGTCACCAATGACGAGTGTGTCTGGCATTGTGTTTGGCCTTAAGGGCTGTGACTGTTTGGCACACTGACTATGTGGTCTATGTGTTGCATGTGTTGTGTCCTGAGGTGGCAGTTGTTTGGGTGTCTGCTTTGGTGGCCTCTGCTGTTTTGGTAGATTTTTGATCAGAGCCTCCGAGTATGTCTTTGTGTATTTATGTGTATGATTTGAAGTTGTGATAATACTATATGAGACTGGGTTTGTGGTGTGTGTGGTTACCTTCTCCTCCTGTCTGGTCTTGCCAGTCCTATGTTGAGAGAGCTCAGCCTCCAGTTTGGCTATATAGTTGCATCTCTCGCATGTATTTGTGTTTTGTGGGAGAAGGAGAGGGTTGTCTGTGTACATCAGACAATTGTAACATTGCCTCAATATTCCCAGATTCACCAGCTGAGCAGGAGAGGACACTAGCAACTGATCCCTCGACATGCTAGAAGGAATAGACAAGAACTTTGAAAAGACTCCGGGGGATGTGGGTGATCGATAAGAGGTTTTAGGCTGGTGGGGTACTATGTATAATAAAAGTGCTATATCAAAGTAAAAAAATACTTTGGGAGCAAGTGCTAGGCTTTACAGATAGAGAATAGTCTACTTAAGAATCAAGTAGAGCTGAACTTTTTAGATATAGAATACGCTGGTTTGATCAGCAGTACAGTTCAAGGAAGGCTGTCTTAAGGGAAAATTTGAAGAGTGGACTTTAGGTAGCCCGAATAGTTTAACCTTGATTAACCGCCGCTGCTCTTGTGTGCTCCTGTGGCAACTCTGCTCTAAAGCGTGCTTTATAGCAGGGGGCTGGAAAAGACAGGAAATGACCCAAAATGGCCAATAAACTACAAGTTACTGCCTTAAACCACTCCTCTGAGGACAAACAGGCAGCTCAGTACTCCCCACTCTCACTGGTGTGTAAAGAAACTCCCCCCTGACCAAACAAGGAAAATGGAGAAACACAGGAACCAAGACAAAGCCCAGGGATCAGCAAAATCTGATCACTGGAACAAACTATTAGGAAAGTATGGAAAACAAAGAGTATTTTTTTTGTTTTTTTCAAGTTTTTTTTTCAAATAGGCAGAAAATACAATAAATGCTGTGTTTTTCGACTAATTGCTATCAAAAGCTAGTACACTTGAGTGTATTAGCCTGTTGTTTAACTTTTAAGCAAAACTTAAACAAGGAAGTGCAACAAACAATTCAAGCTATTAAAAACAGTAAAAACAGGTAATAACTGAATAAAACAGGCAGAAATAGTCGTTGAAATGCTCAAAAGGTCGAAAATGCAGAAAAAAATACTTCCCCTATTCAGCAAAAGCTGAATAGGGGAAGATATTAGAATATTCGAAGTTCTGAAACTTTGATGTTCTAATATAGACCCTATAATTCCCTTCTCCCTTCCACCTCTGTCTGTATACAAATTTCCCAGTGTTCAGCTCGGTCAGTGGAAAGCAGCAGCACTACAAATACAAAAGCTGCTAGAAAAAGAGTCATCCAGGAGGCCCCACCAGACCAGATAGCGTCCAGAACTTGCTCAAGATTCTTTTTAGTGCCAAAGAAAACAGAACACTGTAGACCAATTTTGGACCTCAGCAACTTGAACAAAGCAGTTCATCACACAAAGTTCCAGGTGGTCACGGCTCAGTCCAGTCTGCCTTTTTAGGTAAGGATGACTGGATGTGCTCAGTAGACCTTCAGGATGCGTATATGACATAAAAATGAACAGGCAGTCCAGAAGGTATTTATCCTTCGTCATGTCTGCCTGAACAAAGGATTTCTCACACAATATATAGGAAATCCTATCAAAGTAATGCATTTTATATATGAAACCACTGATCTGAAGTAGTTTACTACATTTGGTCTTCAACCTGTGGGATACCGGATGTGAGCCGGCAATCTCACTAGCATCTGCTCCGAGCTCTAAGCTCCTCCCCTTATCCATAATACACCTCCACTAACTTCCAACCCCCAGATCTCATTTGCCGTGGCTTGCTGAAGCATCGTGATCTCCTGAGTTCTGAGTAGTGAGTGAGTTTTTTTCTGCTTTTAAGCAGCTTTTTTCTCTGAAATATTAGTATAATGTTTTAGTGTAGGTTCCCTCTTCTCCTCCCCTCGCTGGTGCATCGTGAAATTGAACCTTGTTGTAGTTTAGCATTAGCTGGTTAGTGTGCTTTGCTTCCCCTCCTCCCTCAGTGTGTTCTGTGTGACTTGAGTGTGGCGAGTGGTTTGAGTGGGAAAACTTGTAATTTTTCTCTCCTTTTTTCCCTTCCCTTGTTTGAGTGGCTGGATAGAAGCATGCTGATAAGCCTTTGTTCAAAAGGTGCACTGAGTGTGGCCATAAATTGTCTCCAGGTTTTAACCCATGCGGTGTCAAGGGCAGGAAGGCTAAGTTGGCCCTGAAAGGCCTTCTTCCCACTTCTGTGGCGGTTGCCTCATCCTCAGCTTCAGTCACAGCGGCTACTGTGGCTGCCTCTCCTTCCTCTCTTGCCCTTGCTTCTCCTCCCCTCCCAGGCTGGGACTCAACCTCCCATTTCAGAGCCTGTGGAAGTGGAGCAGAAAAGGGGCAGAGAGGAGAGAGCCAAAATGTCACAGACCTGACAAACGTAAGAGGTCCCCGGACCTCCCTTCTCCTGCCAAAAGTCAGCCTAGGATCTGTGACTCCCCTCGGCTCTGATCTTCGAGATTTTCCCCAGAGCTGGAGGAGACACGTTCTCCATCTAGGGCCTCGGTTCCTCGACCCGCAAGGTCGGAGTGCGTGGGGTCCACTCATACCTTATCAGAAGTTGACATGGATAAAATGATAAGGAGATTAATTCGTACTTCCGGAGGGTGGAGCTCGCTTCCTTTTTTTTTTTTACACCGATTTCTTCTTCACAGATCCATCCACCGGGTTCAGAGTACTCTGATCCCGAGGATGGCTTTAGTCAGGGGGTCGGCGACAATGGTACCTGCTTCCTCGATGCCGACAGCTGCCTGGAGTGTGTTGGATCTGACCAGCTTGGATCCAGGCTGCTCTCGGAGCCGGAGCTTGGGTGTCGGATTCGAAGGAGCGGAATTTTTTTCACTGGCTCCGGCTTTGTCGGGCCAACTTCCCTCCCTCAGAGCTCTGTCTACTTTGGGCCCGGCTCCGATTCTCACGTTGGATCCGGGGAGACCGGCTTCTTTATTGGTTCCCTATGAGGTTTGTTCTCCCTCAGCATTCGATGTGGTAGAAAGGATTCTCTCCGCTGAATCGGGACCCTTGACTATCCCCTTGGACTCTGCCTCGACCCTCTCGGCTCTATCTATGAATCCCATAATTTTAGCAGAGGGACAGCCTGTGCTCAAGAAGCCCCAGACGGTTCCCCCTGTGGAACAAGTAGCTTGCGAGTTCCCCCAGAGAACCCCACCGATGTGCCTTGCAAGCATACGTGTAAGAGGAGTCACATGGACTCCCCCGAGTCCCTCACTGAGGACACGGATTTGGATGATGGGGAAGTTTCCCCCAGGTCACCTCCCGAGGATGTCTGCTTTGGAGACATCATGGAAATCCTTCACCAACGGGGAGGCTGGTCCACCCCCTAAACACCTTCTGATGAGTCCATGTTCCTGGAGGCTTTTGGCACGGGCCCATCTACTTCCTGGGTGTCCCTTCCCACAGATCCCTTGGTGGACCTGGTCACCTCGTGGGCCTGGAAGGAGCCGGACACCGTGGAACCAATCCCTAAATGGCCTGATAAGCTCTTGAGTCCACCTTCAGATAGGCCAACTTGGAACAAGGGCTCCCCCGTAGATGGGTCTATATTAGAACATCGAATATTTAACAGTTTGAATCACTAAAGATCGACCTTTAGTGATCGAACTGTTAAAACATTTAATGTTCAGAAAAAACATATAAATAAAAAAAAAAAAACTAAATGGTGTAGGCTGGGGGGCAAGTCCCCCTGCACCCCCCACACCCCCCGCTACTTAAGTATACCAACTCCGAGACCAGACTACATTTAAGTAAGCAGAAATCTCCCCCTTACAGAGATTTCCATTTACTTGTTCGATGTTCTGCAGTTTTGCTATTCTCGTGTCAATAGTGTCAGATTCGACATCGTTGGCTTTCGAGAATGTAATATATACCCCCCATAGATGCTGTGGTGGTAGCAGCAGCCACAAAGAAGGAACTAGCCCAAGAGAGTTGCTCGGTTCATCTTCGTGACTGAGAGTCACGGATGATGCTTAGGGAAGCGGGTTTATGCATCAGCAACCTTTTCTATTAGGGAGCTGAACTACCTGGCCCACGTCACAAAACTCCAGCTTGACCTGGTCAAGGAGCTGGTTGAATCTCCCCCCTAAATCCATGTCGCAAAAGGACAGGGACTCGTTCTCCACGAGGATGGCCACTTTGAAAGCAGTCTCCAACACGTCCATATGACTCCTCTCACATGCTATTGGAGGAGTGGCTAGGGCGGCTGGTTCCGGCGTGTCCATGAGGCACAATGCCTGTCTCAGACTGTCAGTTTTTGGAACCTTTCAAGGTGTCCTTTGCCAGTGCCCCTTATGACGGCTTTACTCTCTTTGGTAAGACCATCAAAGAGACTTTAGTCCAGAGTGAGAAGGACGGGAAGACACTGTCTGCCATCGGAATCCACTTCTTGAACCCTAAAAGATCCTTTTCCTGGAATCAGAGAGGGCAAAAGAAGATGTGGTTCTGGAAGTCACAGTATTCCCAGGACACTCAGGGCGCTTCTTCCCCCAGAGGCAGAGAGGGACAGAATGGATGCCGGCCCAGAGGCAGAGGGGGGTCCGAGGAATTTTGGGTCTTGAGAACCTTTCTTGGACAGTACTCTGGAGGCAGTCATGGGATGATTGTCATTGCACCTGGCGGCATGGGAGTCCATTACATCAGACCGCTGGGTGCTTCAGATCATATCCAGAGGATACTCTATCCCCTTTGTGTTTCCTCCCAAACACCTCCCAGATGTACCACCCACACAAAGGGAGGCAGCAGCACAGGAAACTTGCAAGATGCTAGGAAAACGAGCCATCGAACCTGTCCCCCCACATCAGTCCAGATCAGGCTTCTACTCCAGGTTCTTTTTGGTGCCAAAGAAAACGAGGGACTTAAGGCCCATTCTGGACCTATCTAACCTGAACCTGTCAGTTGCCAAAGAAAGATTCCAGATGGTCACACTACAGTCCATTATGCCGTACCTGCAAGAGGTTCCTCTGGTTCTGGCTAGGAGTCAGTCATTACCAGTTTCGAGCCCTACCCTTTGGTCTCACCACAGCCCCCCCAGGGTGTTCACGAAAGTGATGGTAGTAGCGGCTCACCTGAGGCTTCAGGAGATTCGGGTCTACCCCCATACCTGGATGATTGGCTCCTCACTGCTCCCACCAGGCGTCTACTTTCTCAAACCGGGGATTATATACCTAAAGCTCTCCCTGCATTTGGGGATCACAATCAGCTCATCCAAATCACTTCTAAATCCTGTCCAGGTGATAGACTACATTGGGGCAAGGATAGACACCTTACAGTGCAAAATCTTCCTGACCTCGGAGAGAGCACAAAACCTGAGGATGCATGTCTCTCTGATCTACCGTTCTCATCTTCCATCGGCAGAATCAGTGTTGAGGGCCTTGGGTTCAATGGCGGCGACCATAACACTTCTTCCGTGCGCCCGGTTACATATGAGATTTCTACAGTGGACACTAACTGTGCAGTGGTCCCTGTTGGAACTTCCTTTATCGTATCCAATACAACTCGGTCGAGTCTGTCGGTCATCCCTTCTGTGGTGGATGTGCTCTTTGGAGATCTCGGAGGGACGACCCTTTGTTTCAGCCTCTATCCAAGCCACAGTGACCACGGATGCCTCCCACTTTGGGTGGGGGGCCATTGTTCAGGTAGGACGGTCCAAGGCCTGTGGTATGTAGAGACCAGCTTGCACATAAATGTTTCAGGTGATGAGGGTGGTCCTTTTGGCGTTGCAAGCCCTTCGTGCCTTTCTTCCTCTGGGAACCATTGCAGTTCAATCAGACAACATGTCAGTGGTCTGGTACATCAGCAGACAGGGAGGGACCAGATCTTACCCCCTTTGTCTCAAGGCCATGAGAGTGTGGGAATGGGCAATCTCCACCAGTTGTTTTCTCATAGCAACGCACATTCCAGGATGGTCCAACATTCTAGCGGACAGGTTAAGTCGGACTATTCTGATGCCTTACGAGTGGTCTCTGAATCATTCAGTAACGGAGCAGATTTTTCTGGAGTGGGGTCAGCCTTGCTGCAATCTCTTTGCATCTCCTTCCAATGTGAAGTGCAGTGAGATTTTTGCTCTGAACCCCCTGCCAGGGGAGTCCCCCAGAGATGCTCTAGTCCATGCTTGGCCTCCCGGTCTTCTGTATGCTTATCCTCCAGTACCTGTTATTTTGAGGTTTCTACAGAAAGTTTGTTGACTGGGGAGCAAAGTGATCCTCATTGCCCCGTTTTGGCCTCGCCAGGTATGGTTTCCCTTCCTTTGGTCTCACCCTCTGGCTCCACCCTGGATCTTGGATCCCATTTAGGATCTGAATTCACACCCATCGGGGGTTCCTCATCTGAACCTGGACAGTTTGAAGCTCACAGCTTGGCTGCTCCAGTTCCCATGATCGCTAGGACTCCTGGATTATCCTCTTCAGTTAGGTCTATTCTGGTGGCTGCTCATAAGTCTTCAACCAGGAGGGTTTACCGCAGCAAATGGAAACGTTTTTCCTTTTGGCCTTCTCAGTGGAGTTTAGACCCCTTCACGGCTCCTGTTTCTGTTATTCTTGATTTCCTAGCCAATATTTTTCAGCAGGGAGCTAGTTCTTCTACTATCAGAGTTCGATTGGCTGCCATTTCTCATTTTCATGTGGGTGAGAATTCAGCCTCACTGGCCTTCTCCAGACTGTGTAAAGCCTTTATCAAAGGGACTTTTCTGTTACGCCCCCCCCCCCCCGGTCAAGGATCCTATTCCCCCATGGGACCTTACTATGGTTCTTCAAGCTTTGGTTGCTCCACCTTTCGTACCTGCTGCAACCACAGATCTGAAATTCTTATCTTTGAAAACAGCGTTCCTGGTGGCTATCACTTCTCTTAACAGGGTTTCAGAATTGCAAGCCCTGTCCATCAAAGTTCCATATATGATTTTCTATAACGATAGGGTTTCCCTTCGGACCAATCCATCCTTTCTTCCTAAGGTGGCATCACAAGTTAGTGTCAGTCAAACCATCAATTTACTGGTTTTCTTTCCTAATTTTGCTAACAAAATGGAATACAAGCTCCACTTGCTGGATGTTCATAGACAGTTACGATTTTATTTACACAGGACCAAAAACTTCCGTAAATCCGATCAACTGTTTGTGTCATTCTATAAACCCTTTTTGAGTAAACATATCTCCAAGGTCACTGTTGCCTCATGCTTCCTTTAGGTCTATAAGGACAAAGGCATGTCTCCTCCGGGTCAGGTGAAAGCTCATTCTCCTAGGTCCATGGCTACTTCTGCGGCCTTTTGATCTAGAGTCTCATTGGATGATATTTGTTCTGCAACTACTTGGTCCTCATCTCATACCTTTATTTCTCACTATAAATTGGATTTGACTTCTAGAAGGAGAGCATCCTTTGGTTCCGCGGTGCACAGGAATATCCTTCCATGAGGGCCACCCAGGAGTTTAGTAGCTGGGGACTCTGTCCCACAGGTTGAAGACCAAATGAAGTAAATTACTTCAGATAAAGAAGTTATGTACTCACCATAACGTTCCATCTGAGTAGTTCTACTTCATTTGTCTTCAACCGTCCCTCCTTCCTTCCCCCTGACCTTGTCATGTGAACAGCCTGCGGGCTGCAGTTGTAGGTCATAAAGTATTTTTCAGGTCGGGTTATCAGTATAAGGGTCAGCAAACTCGATCTGGGAGTTGGAAGGTAGTGGAGGTGTATTATGGGTAAGGGGAGGAGCTTGGAGCTCAGAGCAGATGCTAGTGAGATTGCCGGCTCGGATCCGGTATCCCACAAGTTGAAGACAAATGAAGTGGAACTACTCAGATGGAATGTTATGGTGAGTACATAACTTCTTTTTATTATCCAATAGAAATATATCAAGGCAGTACATTTCATCTAACAGACCACTATCCTATATCCAACAGGAAAATGCTAGGTTTAGTAGAAAATCTATTTTATATTTGTTATCTGTTGTTCGTCCTAATAAGGAATGAGTTTCCATTCTGCTATGTGGCTAACAAGAAACAGTGCCTCAAACCAAGAAAATCGAAACTCAAGAAGCTTCTTCTCAGTACTTTTCCATGACTTCAGGATACCTTTACAGTCATGTGCACTAGCCTGCCAAACACACATATTTAACCCTTTACAGTTCCCCCCTTTGATGCTGAGAAAGCATCAGACCAGAAACTACTTTTCAGTGACCAAAGATATTATCATACATTCTACCAAATCCCTCAAAAGACTGTTTTTTTCATTTTCATTTTCCACAAAACCTTCATCGGTACACTTGGTAAATGGCATATTTTTAAAATTATTTACATGTACACAATGTAATGCAGTAGAAGCTCGAGATGCAATGAGCTTAATTATTAAAGTTTTGCATAAATATAAAAGCAAAAACAGAGTTAAAATAACAATAGCAACACGCACGATAAACTTTAAAAATACCACAACCCCATCCAGAAAATAAAATAGTGAGCCATGCCCATTGTGAGCTGTCTGCCTCCTTGGTATTGGACAACTTGGCTACTTTTTGGATAATTTTCAAGTGACTACATATGGCGTGCTCGTTATTGGGATTAAAAGTACAGTATTCCTCATGCATGAGCACACACGTACCCCCTTTCAATTCAAGTATGAAGTCAAGTGCCATTCAGTTCTGCAGCACCATAGCATGCATAGCACTCAGCTCCGCAGTTATCAAGTTCACAGACGTGAATGTTACGTTGCTGAGTACTTCTGACAACTTAGATAACTTTTGTAGCTCCCATATTGCTTTTGGAGCTCCGTAAGCAGGAAGTTAACATCATCACCAAGGTGTATATGAGAAATTCCTTTGAAAGCTGCTTTTTCTAAATCATGTTGGTAAACCCAAGATGCATCAATTTTGCCAGTCGGATTTTTCACAGACTGAGTCTCTCAAACATTGCAAATCTTTCCACTAGGCAGAGCATCAACATGTTGAATGACTGATCCTTCCTACATAACAGCCATTGATATGCTAAACTGTCACAGATATAATAAATGTCTTTTAACTTGACCATAGCTTTTACTTCAGTTCCACTATACATTCTTCTAGTAACATTACACTGTCTCTGTCCATCTTGCACAGTTCTATTCCTAGCATAGCAAGTATAGCCTCTAACAGTTAGTGAAAGTCTAAGTGCAGCTATCTTAGTAAACGATGGAACATTATGCCAGGGAACATTTTTAGTTAAAAGTGCTGCTGTGAAGGCTGTTTTCATTTCAACCTCTTTTACAGCACAGGAAACAATTGAGTGCCACCATCATGAGCAGTGGGCATATGGGCACATACTCAGCAGTTACGAACGTTTAAAGTCTTAGCGTAAGTGCTGAGAGTGGCATCAAATGTATTAAAGGTTGGGTGCCAGCCAACTGATCTCTGTCTGGACTTCAATAACCTTTTTACCTTATTATCAAAAGACTGAACAGTACTTAAAGTTTCTGCAGGGATCAAAAAATATAGCAACAAAACAAAAATAACAATTGCAGTCATCAGCGGAACAATCACACCGGAAGAGCATGCTAGGCAGGGTCGGAATGGATTTTCGCAAATGTCCAGGCACATATAAGGTTTGTGATAACTAGTTTGCTGCTGCTGCTGTTGAATGCCAAGTAAATTCCCCATTGGCTGCAGATATTGTCTGTGTCCCATGAGAGGTGCTTGGTCTCCTGACTCGGGGGAAATGTCCTCCTCCACTGGTCTTACAACACTGGTCATCACATCTTTCTGTTTTTTGATCTGGTATGAGAAGAGACTGATTTATCATCTGATAAGGCCTCAGCAGGGGAGTTGAGTGGAATGGGTTGGTTTTCCTTATTTGGTACTGCTTTTTGCACGCGGGAGATGTGGATCCAGATTGAAGACACATAGAGTCTAATAGCTGTGGCTGTTGTGAACACCACCAAGAAAGGTCCTTTTCATCTGGGCTGTAAGGTGTGTCACCTGGAAAATGATCGAATATACACCCAATCACCTGTATGAACGTCATGTATCGTGTCTGGATCAGACTGGATCTGGGTGGAGAGTACCTGCAAATGGTAGTACTGCAAAACAGAAATAAGAGTCTTACAGTAATTAAACAGCACATCATAAGTCAGCTGTAATTCAAGATTAGTTGGAAGGGGTGTGGCTGCCATTCTCATGTACCTTCCGATGAGGATCTCATGTGGAGAAAATTTTCTAGGTGCACTTACTGTACTACAGAGTATATATAATACTAAAGTTAATGCTTCTGGCCATTTTAGCCCTGTTTCAGCAGTCAGTTTAAGTAGTTTAGTATTTAATGTCTGATTAACACGCTTAATCATACCTGAAGCCTGAGGTCTGTGTGGACCGTGAAACTGAAGATTGACATTAATGCTTTACAAATACTGAATGCTGCACCATTTGGCCAGTGAAGTGGGTGCACCTGTCAGATTGTATATTGCAAGGAACCCCAAATTGGGGTATCAGTTCATACATCAACTGTTTTGTCACCGTAGCAGCATCATTTCTTTACACACGGGTATGCTTCTGCCCAACCAGAAAAAATAAACTTTGCACTCTGTGGTAATTCATTGAAATCCCACTGGATACTTCAAAAGGATCCCTATGGTTTTTTAATGTGCTGTGTGGGAACAGTAACAGATTTAGACTCATTAAAAGAAAGACATGTATTACAAATATTTACAAGATGCTGAACGACTTCTTAAACATAAGGGGCATACCAGTCAGTCAAAAGTTGTTTTAACAATGCATTTTTTTCCCAGATGGGATGGCAAATGATAAGCCCGTGCCAGTTGATGTAAAAAAAATCTCGTGGGGCTACTAACCTTCCATCCGGATGGCGCCAAAGTGAGTCCAGGGACTGACAGCAGCCGTCACAAATTTACCTTACCTTACCCTTTCAGAGTCTTCAGCTTGTTCTTGAAAATCCAACACATTAGTCAGTGACACAGCTGTGTATATCATCAGTTTGAAAAGGCTGCAAAAAGGAAGCCTGAACAGGATTTAACAAGGCAGCCTGTCGTGCCGCTCTGTCTGCAAAGGTATTTCCCTAGACTCAAAAAAGGAATCAGATTTATGAGCGGCACATTTAATGACAGCAATTTCCACTGACATTATCAAAGCATCTAACAGTTCTTGAACAAAATATAACAAAAAACAAGCCAAGTGGCTCAAAAACGTGTAAACAGTAATAAAAAAAAAAAAAAGCGAGCCACCAAGGCAGTATTTGCGTGAAACACTAGTTTATTTAACATTAAACACTGTCAAAGTAAAACCAACTAAGCGCTTTCGCCAAGAAACATGAATTGGCTTTATCAGAGTCACTCAATTATGATGCAACTTCCTTTATATAGTCTAATTACGTAGGCAACTATTCATGATTTTGCTTGCATCAATGAAATTACCCTGACTAAACTTAAAGGCATACTTCCCCTGAATATGTAATGTACATAATAACATGCTGTAAACCACAATAATAAGTACATTCATGATAAAAATTTTAGTAATAGTACTAATAATGAATATAATAATATAATACATACTTAAAAAATAAACTTAAAAATTCATAACATAGTTGCCTGTTTGTTGCAGTCAGTCAGATAAGTGTTTTCACAATACACTTAAAATTAAACCTCTGCTGCCCTTTGTTTCAAAAAGGGAGCTATCCCCACCCCTAAGGTCAATCTGTACTCTATGAAACGAATAGACAGAACAGGGTGAATCCAAAACACTCGAAGCCAGTTCAATAGTAATTCTTTATTTTAGAAGTCACACAGGTTGAGCGCTTTCATCTGCTGAAGATGCAGATTTCTTCAGAACCATTAACAAGGCATTTAATCGAACATTAAATACTTGTTTTGGCGCCAAACTTTGGTTAATTGAATTAAACATTAAATAATTTAAAACGGCAATGTTCTAAAAACTCTTTAAAATGTGACAGTATGAATATGATGCAAAATATAAGTATAAATAATGCGAACTTGCTAAACAGCATAATCATACATAGATATACTCTCAACAAATAGCATATGCAGCATAATCACTTAATGAAGTGCTAAAAAATACTTAAAATACATATAAATAAATACGTAAATGCAAAGTAATACTTGGTATTGCATAAAAATGTGTACATAGTTGTTGACCTTAGATAGGTTTTCAAGGGGGGCGATACTTCCCGGCACAAAAGAAACAACAAAGGAGATATTAGAAACACCAGGTAATACTATCACAGTTGATAGTACTAACATAGACAAAGATACTGTCCTAGACAAGGGTGTAGTGAAGGAGAGATCACCCACACTCAAGACAGTTGAGGGAGCGTGCCTGGTACCAGGCCTTAACAGAGACCCATGTATTAGCAGCCATCAAGGCTTTAAAGCATATAATTACACTGATGCCCCAGTCACTAAAGACTTTATAACACTGTTTAGTAAAGGTATGAAGTTCATACCAACGGTTAAGTCCAATCTAGTTGATGTCATTATGGAAATAAAGTTCTTTTGTAGAAGGGTAAATTTGGCTATACAATTTAAAGATAGTACCTACAAGACATTGGAACAGACGCAACCGCATGTCTTAAAGAAAAAAAGTACATATATACCTATTGCGAACCCACAGGTTACATTATTCGAGAATATGGTGTGCCATGACATTTATAAATTACATCAAGAAATTAGGTACAACAACAATGTAAGGAATGGTTTCCCCGACAACCTCACTACGGAGGAAAGGATATGCTTAAACGACCTCATTAGGAACAAACAGATCAGAATCATGAAACCGGACAAGGGCGGAGGGGTAGTGATTTTCAACAATGCCCAGTATCACAAAGAAATACACAGTATATTGTATGACTCAGGCCATTATGAGAAGGTTACCCTAAATCAGATCAACATAGGCTATAGGCGTATTGATAACACCTTGGAAGAGTATTTTATTGATGATCGTATTACCAGTGATTTATATGAGTTTGTGAAAACTGAACATCCAATTTTGGCACGCATAGTTGGAATCCCCAAGATACACAAGAACTTGACCAAGCCACCACTCAGACCAATTATTTCAGGATCCAAGTCCAAGACTTTTAAGATAGGAACCATCATTGATCAGTGGACCAAACCTATTTACAGCAAGGTTAACCACTTGGTCAAAGATTCATGGGACTTTTTGAGTAAAGCCACCAGTGACATGTGGGATGACAATTTGACGTTCCTAACTATCGACGTCCAAGATCTTTTTTCTAGCATCCCAGTTAATACAGGACTTGACTATTTTCACAGCAGCCTATTTAAGTACCTAGGATGTAGTGGGGATCGAGTGAACCTGATTACGGATATGATGAGTTTGGTGTTGCAACACAATTACATTGAACATGAGGGTGAATTATTTAGGCAATCTCAAGGGGTAGCTATGGGAGCTTCCTGCGCCCCCATTTTTGCCAATTTAGTAATGTTGGAGTGGGAAAACACCCATTTATTTACTAGTGAATTTTACAGACACATTCGGCTGTACACCAGATTTTTAGACGATGTGTTTATTATCTGGACCGGACCAACAGATGTGATTGAAACCTTTGTGGAATATCTCAATAATACCACTGATTTTTTGAGATTTACGTACCAACATGACAAAAAGGGTATATCCTACTTGGACACCTGGATAGGCAATAATGGTACCGGATTCACTTCCAGATTATACAGGAAACCTACCTTTTCAAACGACTATATCCATTTCACTAGCTGCCATCCAAGACACATCTTCAAAAACATAGTCAAAGGCTAGTGCATTAGAGCAGCCAGAATGTCATTCACCTATGAAGACATGAATAGTGAACTTGTCTTCATTTTTATTTTTTTATTTATTTTACATTTGTTGACCGGGCTAGTCTGGCTGGATACAATGTCCATTTTCAGCAGAGGCCCGAGGAGAAAAGCTCCACTATATACTAAGTACATTACATAATAAAATTTACTATTTTAAGTTAACAGCTAAGATCAGATCTTACAAAAAAAGGAAAGAAAATTTAAAAGGAACACTTTTACTATAAGCAGTTCATTAAATATACACAATTGTACAAAAAGTACATACTTGATCTCAAAACAGTGAAAGAAACAAAACTGAGGAGGGTAGAGAAGAAAAGAGAGGAGGGGAGACAGAGAAAATGGTTAGCCAGGTGTATTGCAGGAGCACAGCCAATGATTTTGGAAGTATTGTTTAAGTTTTTGTTTGAAAAGTGGCAGGGATGTGGTCAGAGTTATGTCACTAGGTAGGAGATTCCAGCTTTTACCTATTGTGTTAGTGAATAAAGAAACACCTGCTGTGTTGTTTGCCTTTATAGATTTTGTCATGAGTTTACAAGAGGAGCGAAGTGAGTTGAGATTGTTGTAAGGGATTAGAAGTTGAGAGAGTATTGGGGTGTTGTCAGGTAGGTATAAAATGTTGTGGGCTATAGTGAGTTGAGGAATTATAAGGTAGTTTTGAAATTCTAGCCAGCCTAGTTGTTTTAGATTTAGACAATGGTGGGTCCTAAATGGGTTACTAGTGGCGAGCTATGTTGTTATAGCAGGTTGTAAGTTTGTTGTGGTTACTTTGCTTAAGGTTTGTATAAATAGGGGCGTATAGGAGAGTTGATAAAAGATGAGATTGTGCAATTTTGATTCTAGTTGCTGGGGTTAGAAAAGGTTTGATGCGATAAAGGGATCCTATTTTCTGTTAACTAATTTGATGTTGTTGTTAATGTGCTGATCGAAGGAGAGATTATTGTCAATGGTTATTCCTAAAAGCTTTGTAGTGAGATCAGGTGAGATGAGAGTACCGTTATTTGAGGAAATGGTAAAGTTTAAAGGGGGGGATCGAGTGGTGGGGAGAAGAGCAGGAGTTTTGTTTTTTTAGCATTTAGAAGGAGAAAACGTTTAGAAAACCATGTTTCTACGGAGTTAAAGGTATTTTGGGTCAGTGAGATCAGTTCTGTAGGGGATGGTGCCGAGCAGATAAGGGTAGAATCATCTGCGTATTGTATGCAGGTAGCTTGAGGGATAGCAGTCTGTAGATCGTTAATAAAGAGAGAGAACAGAAGAGGACCAAGAATGGAGCCCTGGGGAACTCCGATGGAAATGGGCAAGAGTGATGAGATATGGTTTTCCCATAATACTGCTTGTTGTCTGTTGTTAAGATAAGATTTAAACCACTTAATGGCAAATTTGTCACAAGAGAGTGATTCAAGAATATTGATTAAGAGAGAGTGGTTGACCATATCGAAAGCTTTAGAGAGATCAATGAAGAGAGCGGAAGAGAGAGTATTGTTGTTACGATTTTTGTTGATAGTGTCTATGAAGGAAAGAAGGGCAGTGGTGGTACTGTGGTGAGGTCTAAAGCCATGCTGACAGTTTGCTATTATGTTGTGAAGAGAGAGATAGTGTACAAGTTGCTGATGAATACATTTTTCCATGATTTTGGCTAGGGGTGAGAGAAGGGCGATAGGTCTAAAGTTAGAGAGGTCAAGGGAGTTACCACCTTTATGTAGTGGGATAATATAGGAGATTTTCCAGATGTCAGGGATGGTTCCCTCTTGGATAGTTCTGTTTATAAGTAAGGATATAGGGTAAGCTATTTCTTTGGCCGCTTTTTGAAGGAAGAGAGAAGGGAGCTTGTCTGCAGAAGGGGTGCAAGGTTTCAGTTTATGAATGAGTCTATATATGAAAGAAGTAGATATGGGTTTTAGAGAGAAGTTAAAGGAGGAGTTAGCTATATTATTTGGAATATAAGAGTTGTTGGTGTTCATTTGTTTGGCTAGGGATTGAATAGTTTCAGAGAAAAAAGAGTTGAAAGCATTAGCAGTCTGGAGAGGGTTTCTGGGTCAGCATTAATTGGGGATGGAGTTTTAGCAATTCCTGGGAGAGAAGTCTATTTACTGATGACCAGAAGTATTTAGAATTGTTAAGATGAGTTTCCTGAAGTTCACAGTAGTATTTTTCTTGTCAGAGATTATTGATTTTTTAGCTAAGTTTCTAAGCTGGCGAAAAAGAATTAAATCAGGGTTTTGTCTATGGCATCTCCATTTTGTCCATGCTCTGTTTCTAGTTTGAATGATGTTTTAGTATTGTTGGTAAGCCATGGGGCTGTTTTGGTTTTACTCTAATAGAACGTTCAGGAGCATGTTTATCAAGTATGGATAAGAAGGTAGTATTGAAATATGAGACTGCCTCCTCCAGGGGAAGTGATTTTAAGCAATTCCAATTGCATGCTCTCAGTTCAGCTTGGAAGAGGTCTATGTTAAAATGTTTGATGGTTCGAATTAGCCTAGTATTTGGGAGGTTAACACATTCTGATTTTTGTCTAGTAATGTAGGTTAGGGAGTGGTCACTGACATCGTCTGGCATAGTACCTACTTGATACTGTTTGTTTACTTTATTTGTGAGTATCCAGTCTAATATACTCTCTCTCTTACTGGGCTTATGGACCCTTGTAGTTGAGGTAATGGTTTGGGTGAAACCGTGTAGGTTAATATGAGAGGAGGGATTGACATCATTGATAGTGTTCCAATCTATGTTAACGTCGCCAAGAATTATGGTTTCTTGGGGGTAGGTAGTAGAAACCCAGCTTAGAAAGTCTTCTAATATTGGAATGTTGTTGCCTGGAGGAAGATACACGCATATAATGTAAACGGCTTTTTTGGCATTTAGTTGGAGTTTAATAATGATGGCTTCTATTTTGCTATCTTGGTTTGGACATGCTGGTTGGGTAGAGATGTTAAGTTGATTCTTGAAAAGTATTGCTACTCCGCCACCCTTACGTTTTAAGCGGTCATGTCTTACTACATTATAACCTTGGGGTATAATCTCTGAGTCGTTTGTGCCTGGGTTTAGCCAGGTTTCAGAGAGGCAAAGGATGTCAAAAGAATGGATATCTAAGAGGGCATGGATGAATGGTATTTTCTTGTGTATGCTTTGAATGTTGAGGTGCCCTATGAGGAAGTTTTTGTTATAGTTAGGTGAGCAGTTTTGGGGAGGAGGGGAGTTAGGGCCAGGGTTGGGGTGTATGTCCCCATCTTGTAGGGTAGGATTAACTAGTTTAGTTAAAAGATTGCTCTTTAGAAGTGTGAGAGGTTTGGTTTTTTTGTGTGATTGTAGGAGGTAAGTAAGGTGATGTAGCCTGTGGAATAAAGGTAGATGATAGCTAGGGGTGGAATTAACATTAGAGTATGATGTGAAAGTAAATAAAGTAGAAGTATGTTTTTGTGAAGCATTTTGATAGTTATTAAGTGAAATTTCAAAGAAGGTTAGATGGTATGTGGAGAGAAGGGTGGTTAAGAGTAAGATTGAGAGTAAAGGCAAAGATGGTATATAGGGAGTCATTATTTAGTTATCAAGAGGTGAGGAGGAAGGAGGAAAGTACAAGTGAGAGAGGGTGAGTATGTCAAGCAGGAGAGGGGTGGTAGATCTTTTGAAAAGTAGGAAAAATGAATTGATGCTAGAGAGAATAAAGAATGAGTGGAGTAGAGAAGATAGAGTAGGGTAAAAGGATAAGTATAAGTAAGGGAGAAAGGTAATGTAAGAAATTTAGGTAACTGGGTAAAGAAAGTGATAGGGGGAGTGGAAGGGGTGTGTTAAGGCTTGGTAGTAATGTGGCGGGAAGGAGAGATAGGATGGGAGGGAAAGGGGTGTGGTTATAGGGCTATAAGATTAGGACCCTGGGGGTGGGTGGGAATTGGGGGTAGGGTAGGGGCGGAGTGAGCCCGTGAGGGCGGAAGAACCAAGGAGAAAGAAAGTCAGGAGAAAAACAATCAGGAGGCCCGTTTGGGAGCACTCCCAGGGTTAGCTGAGCCCTTAAAGTGGAGAGGAAAATAGTAGGATGTAAAAGGATGGATTCGAGAGAGTCTGTAGAAATATAGTGAGTCCAGATAGAGTTAAAAACTAAAGAGTATAGGTTAATAGTGATAAATCACTATAGGGGTCAGTGTTTGAAGAGCAGGAGAATGTAAGTAGTGGGAGAGATAGGAGGCTAAAATGAAAGAGCAGAAACTCCAAGCAAGTATAAATAAGTCAGGATAGCTAAGAAAATAGGAACAAAACACAGGGTAGGACAGGTAAGATTACTTGAGGTAGATTCAAGGGAGTGGATAGTAAGCTTAGAGGTGAATTCCCTAATGAGTGGAATACAACTAGAGAGGGGAAAGCAGACTTATACTGCCATCTAGTGGCTGTGTATGGTAATAGCTATGCAGTACAGGCTAGTCGAGATGAGGAAAAAAAATGTGGGAAAACAGAAACGGCCACTGGTGAGAGTAGGGTGTTGAGTAAGGCAAGCTGCTGGCAGCCACGAGGCAGAGCGTTATCTTGTGACAAACAAGTAGTGGTACTAAAAGTACATACATGCGGCAGGTTTTAGAGCAGGTGCTGCCTAGTGAAAGGTAGCAGAGTCAGATTCCCTTTTCCTGGAGGAGCTTTACTGGAGCTTATTTGCTGGGCAGGTAGCCACTACAAGAGGGGTCAAGGAAACACAACCGAGGGCCAGCTGTAAGGGAAAAAGATTCACACAGTTAGTCAAGCGACTAAAAGTAACCCAAGATACACTGTATAGCTACAACTGTAAGTTAGCAAGGAGAAGAGGGGCTGAGGAAATAGTCAGAAAAACAGAATAAGTAAGTGCAGAAGGCAATGCCACATCGGTTACTAATCACCAACATGAAAGAGGAGGTAAGAGAAGGAGCGTAGGGTACTGCATCAACAACACACAATCGTCGCTGAAGCTAAGAAGTAGCGGGAGACATGAAGGTTATAAAAGAAAGAGCAGAAACTCCAAGCAAGTATAAACAAGTCAGGATAGCTAAGAACGAAAGGAGAAGTAAGGTGAAGGATATAGAAAGGGAAAGAGACACACAGAGAGAAGGTAGCAAACAGACAAAGGGCTGCAATATTAAACAGTTCAGAAAAAAACTACATTTCTACTAATTGAGAAGCATATCCTAATCTATGAGGTTATTAAAAATACCAATTGCAATACAGGTAAAGACTTAGCATGAATATTGTCTCCACATACGGGCATGAGGTTTTAAAACTGAGTACAGTATACAGCTCGCCTCAACGCTCAAACGCCAGCAAGGTTTAACCGAAAACAAGAAACGGATGTTGCAGTTCGGCAGAAAATGAGATATATAACAAATGGACTTTCTGTGCTATTAACGCATCAACTGCGAGTCAAAACACTTTAAGAATAACAACACAGAATGCTAGCATGTATGCTTCACTTACAACAATAGGACTTTACAGAAGTCGTATTTCTAATTACAAATGCAGTTCAGAAAAATAACAGTATTGTAACAAATGGATATACTGTGTTATTGACGCATCAAAACTGCGAGGCAAAGCACTTTAACAATACACAACACAGAATGTCAGCATGTACAATTCACTTGCAACAGCAGTACATTATAGAAGTCCTACGACTCATATATCTAATTTCAACTGCAGGTGAAATAGTGGACTTGGAGTAATGAAAAATCGAAACAGTCACCATAGGCTAGACGTAGGCAAAATGCGATCTCTGCAGTTCATAGGTATCGGCACTTAAAAACCCAAAAACAGTGTGCCACAACAGTTTACAGTAATACTGCTGATTAGAGAGGACAACAGAGTATTTGTCAGGTTAAATATCACAAAATACCATAGAAAAACATGCACTTACCTACGGGCGGACCAGCAGCAAGCAGGACAAGCAGAAAGGGTTAGGAGGGGATATTTAAAATGGCGCGCCTACTGGGGACTATATAAAGATATCAGAGCGGGAAAAGTTGTAGGCGGGTAGGTATTGGAGGGGGGAAGGGGCAAAAACCTCGGAATAAAGGACAGGTGGTAGAGATAGCTGATTAGAGGCAAATGTGTTAAGCACGGAAAGGGGGAGGAGTTAGAACTTAGTAAAGATGGACTGGAGGTAGAGGTAGCTAGTGGGAGGGGAAATAAGTGTGTAGAAGGAGAAAGAAAGTCAGGAGAAAAACAATCAGGAGGCCCGTTTGGGAGCACTCCCAGGGTTAGCTGAGCCCTTAAAGTGGAGAGGAAAATAGTAGGATGTAAAAGGATGGATTCGAGAGAGTCTGTAGAAATATAGTGAGTCCAGATAGAGTTAAAAACTAAAGAGTATAGGTTAATAGTGATAAATCACTATAGGGGTCAGTGTTTGAAGAGCAGGAGAATGTAAGTAGTGGGAGAGATAGGAGGCTAAAAATGAAAGAGCAGAAACTCCAAGCAAGTATAAATAAGTCAGGATAGCTAAGAAAATAGGAACAAAACACAGGGTAGGACAGGTAAGATTACTTGAGGTAGATTCAAGGGAGTGGATAGTAAGCTTAGAGGTGAATTCCCTAATGAGTGGAATACAACTAGAGAGGGGAAAGCAGACTTATACTGCCATCTAGTGGCTGTGTATGGTAATAGCTATGCAGTACAGGCTAGTCGAGATGAGGAAAAAAAATGTGGGAAAACAGAAACGGCCACTGGTGAGAGTAGGGTGTTGAGTAAGGCAAGCTGCTGGCAGCCACGAGGCAGAGCGTTATCTTGTGACAAACAAGTAGTGGTACTAAAAGTACATACATGCGGCAGGTTTTAGAGCAGGTGCTGCCTAGTGAAAGGTAGCAGAGTCAGATTCCCTTTTCCTGGAGGAGCTTTACTGGAGCTTATTTGCTGGGCAGGTAGCCACTACAAGAGGGGTCAAGGAAACACAACCGAGGGCCAGATGCAGGTTTTAGAGCAGGTGCTGCCTAGTGAAAGGTAGCAGAGTCAGATTCCTTTTCCTGGAGGAGCTTTACTGGAGCTTATTTGCTGGGCAGGTAGCCACTACAAGAGGGGTCAAGGAAACACAACCGAGGGCCAGATGCGCAGGTTTTAGAGCAGGTGCTGCCTAGTGAAAGGTAGCAGAGTCAGATTCCCTTTTCCTGGAGGAGCTTTACTGGAGCTTATTTGCTGGGCAGGTAGCCACTACAAGAGGGTCAAGGAAACACAACCGAGGGCCAGATGCAGGTTTTAGAGCAGGTGCTGCCTAGTGAAAGGTAGCAGAGTCAGATTCCCTTTCCTGGAGGAGCTTTACTGGAGCTTATTTGCTGGGCAGGTAGCCACTACAAGAGGGTCAAGGAAACACAACCGAGGGCCAGATCGGCAGGTTTTAGAGCAGGTGCTGCCTAGTGAAAGGTAGCAGAGTCAGATTCCCTTTCCTGGAGGAGCTTTACTGGAGCTTATTTGCTGGGCAGGTAGCCACTACAAGAGGGGTCAAGGAAACACAACCGAGGGCCAGATGCGGCAGGTTTTAGAGCAGGTGCTGCCTAGTGAAAGGTAGCAGAGTCAGATTCCCTTTTCCTGGAGGAGCTTTACTGGAGCTTATTTGCTGGGCAGGTAGCCACTACAAGAGGGGTCAAGGAAACACAACCGAGGGCCAGATGCGCTAGGTTTTAGAGCAGGTGCTGCCTAGTGAAAGGTAGCAGAGTCAGATTCCCTTTTCCTGGAGGAGCTTTACTGGAGCTTATTTGCTGGGCAGGTAGCCACTACAAGAGGGGTCAAGGAAACACAACCGAGGGCCAGATGCGGCAGGTTTTAGAGCAGGTGCTGCCTAGTGAAAGGTAGCAGAGTCAGATTCCCTTTTCCTGGAGGAGCTTTACTGGAGCTTATTTGCTGGGCAGGTAGCCACTACAAGAGGGTCAAGGAAACACAACCGAGGGCCAGATGCGGCAGGTTTTAGAGCAGGTGCTGCCTAGTGAAAGGTAGCAGAGTCAGATTCCTTTTACCTGGAGGAGCTTTACTGGAGCTTATTTGCTGGGCAGGTAGCCACTACAAGAGGGGTCAAGGAAACACAACCGAGGGCCAGATGCGCAGGTTTTAGAGCAGGTGCTGCCTAGTGAAAGGTAGCAGAGTCAGATTCCCTTTTCCTGGAGGAGCTTTACTGGAGCTTATTTGCTGGGCAGGTAGCCACTACAAGAGGGTCAAGGAAACACAACCGAGGGCCAGATCGGCAGGTTTTAGAGCAGGTGCTGCCTAGTGAAAGGTAGCAGAGTCAGATTCCTTTTCCTGGAGGAGCTTTACTGGAGCTTATTTGCTGGGCAGGTAGCCACTACAAGAGGGGTCAAGGAAACACAACCGAGGGCCAGATCGGCAGGTTTTAGAGCAGGTGCTGCCTAGTGAAAGGTAGCAGAGTCAGATTCCCTTTCCTGGAGGAGCTTTACTGGAGCTTATTTGCTGGGCAGGTAGCCACTACAAGAGGGGTCAAGGAAACACAACCGAGGGCCAGATGCGGCAGGTTTTAGAGCAGGTGCTGCCTAGTGAAAGGTAGCAGAGTCAGATTCCCTTTTCCTGGAGGAGCTTTACTGGAGCTTATTTGCTGGGCAGGTAGCCACTACAAGAGGGGTCAAGGAAACACAACCGAGGGCCAGATGCGCAGGTTTTAGAGCAGGTGCTGCCTAGTGAAAGGTAGCAGAGTCAGATTCCCTTTCCTGGAGGAGCTTTACTGGAGCTTATTTGCTGGGCAGGTAGCCACTACAAGAGGGTCAAGGAAACACAACCGAGGGCCAGATGCAGGTTTTAGAGCAGGTGCTGCCTAGTGAAAGGTAGCAGAGTCAGATTCCCTTTTCCTGGAGGAGCTTTACTGGAGCTTATTTGCTGGGCAGGTAGCCACTACAAGAGGGTCAAGGAAACACAACCGAGGGCCAGATGCAGGTTTTAGAGCAGGTGCTGCCTAGTGAAAGGTAGCAGAGTCAGATTCCCTTTTCCTGGAGGAGCTTTACTGGAGCTTATTTGCTGGGCAGGTAGCCACTACAAGAGGGTCAAGGAAACACAACCGAGGGCCAGATGCGGCAGGTTTTAGAGCAGGTGCTGCCTAGTGAAAGGTAGCAGAGTCAGATTCCCTTTTCCTGGAGGAGCTTTACTGGAGCTTATTTGCTGGGCAGGTAGCCACTACAAGAGGGGTCAAGGAAACACAACCGAGGGCCAGATCGGCAGGTTTTAGAGCAGGTGCTGCCTAGTGAAAGGTAGCAGAGTCAGATTCCCTTTTCCTGGAGGAGCTTTACTGGAGCTTATTTGCTGGGCAGGTAGCCACTACAAGAGGGGTCAAGGAAACACAACCGAGGGCCAGATCGGCAGGTTTTAGAGCAGGTGCTGCCTAGTGAAAGGTAGCAGAGTCAGATTCCCTTTCCTGGAGGAGCTTTACTGGAGCTTATTTGCTGGGCAGGTAGCCACTACAAGAGGGGTCAAGGAAACACAACCGAGGGCCAGATCGGCAGGTTTTAGAGCAGGTGCTGCCTAGTGAAAGGTAGCAGAGTCAGATTCCCTTTTCCTGGAGGAGCTTTACTGGAGCTTATTTGCTGGGCAGGTAGCCACTACAAGAGGGGTCAAGGAAACACAACCAAGGGCCAGATGCAGGTTTTAGAGCAGCTGCTGCCTAGTGAAAGGTAGCAGAGTCAGATTCCTTTCCTGGAGGAGCTTTACTGGAGCTTATTTGCTGGGCAGGTAGCCACTACAAGAGGGGTCAAGGAAACACAACCGAGGGCCAGATGCAGGTTTTAGAGCAGGTGCTGCCTAGTGAAAGGTAGCAGAGTCAGATTCCCTTTCCTGGAGGAGCTTTACTGGAGCTTATTTGCTGGGCAGGTAGCCACTACAAGAGGGGTCAAGGAAACACAACCGAGGGCCAGATGCGGCAGGTTTTAGAGCAGGTGCTGCCTAGTGAAAGGTAGCAGAGTCAGATTCCCTTTTCCTGGAGGAGCTTTACTGGAGCTTATTTGCTGGGCAGGTAGCCACTACAAGAGGGGTCAAGGAAACACAACCGAGGGCCAGATGGCAGGTTTTAGAGCAGGTGCTGCCTAGTGAAAGGTAGCAGAGTCAGATTCCCTTTCCTCGAGGAGCTTTACTGGAGCTTATTTGCTGGGCAGGTAGCCACTACAAGTAGGGTCAAGGAAACACAACCGAGGGCCAGATGCGGCAGGTTTTAGAGCAGGTGCTGCCTAGTGAAAGGTAGCAGAGTCAGATTCCCTTTTCCTGGAGGAGCTTTACTGGAGCTTATTTGCTGGGCAGGTAGCCACTACAAGAGGGGTCAAGGAAACACAACCGAGGGCCAGATGCGGCAGGTTTTAGAGCAGGTGCTGCCTAGTGAAAGGTAGCAGAGTCAGATTCCCTTTTCCTGGAGGAGCTTTACTGGAGCTTATTTGCTGGGCAGGTAGCCACTACAAGAGGGTCAAGGAAACACAACCGGGCCAGATCGGCAGGTTTTAGAGCAGGTGCTGCCTAGTGAAAGGTAGCAGAGTCAGATTCCTTCCTGGAGGAGCTTTACTGGAGCTTATTTGCTGGGCAGGTAGCCACTACAAGAGGGTCAAGGAAACACAACCGAGGGCCAGATGGCAGGTTTTAGAGCAGGTGCTGCCTAGTGAAAGGTAGCAGAGTCAGATTCCCTTTTCCTGGAGGAGCTTTACTGGAGCTTATTTGCTGGGCAGGTAGCCACTACAAGAGGGTCAAGGAAACACAACCGAGGGCCAGATCGGCAGGTTTTAGAGCAGGTGCTGCCTAGTGAAAGGTAGCAGAGTCAGATTCCCTTTTCCTGGAGGAGCTTTACTGGAGCTTATTTGCTGGGCAGGTAGCCACTACAAGAGGGTCAAGGAAACACAACCGAGGGCCAGATGGCAGGTTTTAGAGCAGGTGCTGCCTAGTGAAAGGTAGCAGAGTCAGATTCCCTTTTCCTGGAGGAGCTTTACTGGAGCTTATTTGCTGGGCAGGTAGCCACTACAAGAGGGTCAAGGAAACACAACCGAGGGCCAGATGCGGCAGGTTTTAGAGCAGGTGCTGCCTAGTGAAAGGTAGCAGAGTCAGATTCCCTTTCCTGGAGGAGCTTTACTGGAGCTTATTTGCTGGGCAGGTAGCCACTACAAGAGGGGTCAAGGAAACACAACCGAGGGCCAGATCGGCAGGTTTTAGAGCAGGTGCTGCCTAGTGAAAGGTAGCAGAGTCAGATTCCTTTCCTGGAGGAGCTTTACTGGAGCTTATTTGCTGGGCAGGTAGCCACTACAAGAGGGGTCAAGGAAACACAACCGAGGGCCAGATCGGCAGGTTTTAGAGCAGGTGCTGCCTAGTGAAAGGTAGCAGAGTCAGATTCCCTTTTCCTGGAGGAGCTTTACTGGAGCTTATTTGCTGGGCAGGTAGCCACTACAAGAGGGTCAAGGAAACACAACCGAGGGCCAGATCGGCAGGTTTTAGAGCAGGTGCTGCCTAGTGAAAGGTAGCAGAGTCAGATTCCCTTTTCCTGGAGGAGCTTTACTGGAGCTTATTTGCTGGGCAGGTAGCCACTACAAGAGGGGTCAAGGAAACACAACCGAGGGCCAGATCGGCAGGTTTTAGAGCAGGTGCTGCCTAGTGAAAGGTAGCAGAGTCAGATTCCCTTTTCCTGGAGGAGCTTTACTGGAGCTTATTTGCTGGGCAGGTAGCCACTACAAGAGGGTCAAGGAAACACAACCGAGGGCCAGATGCCGCAGGTTTTAGAGCAGGTGCTGCCTAGTGAAAGGTAGCAGAGTCAGATTCCCTTTTCCTGGAGGAGCTTTACTGGAGCTTATTTGCTGGGCAGGTAGCCACTACAAGAGGGGTCAAGGAAACACAACCGAGGGCCAGATGCGCAGGTTTTAGAGCAGGTGCTGCCTAGTGAAAGGTAGCAGAGTCAGATTCCCTTTTCCTGGAGGAGCTTTACTGGAGCTTATTTGCTGGGCAGGTAGCCACTACAAGAGGGTCAAGGAAACACAACCGAGGGCCAGATGGCAGGTTTTAGAGCAGGTGCTGCCTAGTGAAAGGTAGCAGAGTCAGATTCCCTTTTCCTGGAGGAGCTTTACTGGAGCTTATTTGCTGGGCAGGTAGCCACTACAAGAGGGTCAAGGAAACACAACCGAGGGCCAGATGGCAGGTTTTAGAGCAGGTGCTGCCTAGTGAAAGGTAGCAGAGTCAGATTCCCTTTTCCTGGAGGAGCTTTACTGGAGCTTATTTGCTGGGCAGGTAGCCACTACAAGAGGGGTCAAGGAAACACAACCGAGGCCAGATGGCAGGTTTTAGAGCAGGTGCTGCCTAGTGAAAGGTAGCAGAGTCAGATTCCCTTTTCCTGGAGGAGCTTTACTGGAGCTTATTTGCTGGGCAGGTAGCCACTACAAGAGGGGTCAAGGAAACACAACCGAGGGCCAGATGCAGGTTTTAGAGCAGGTGCTGCCTAGTGAAAGGTAGCAGAGTCAGATTCCCTTTTCCTGGAGGAGCTTTACTGGAGCTTATTTGCTGGGCAGGTAGCCACTACAAGAGGGTCAAGGAAACACAACCGAGGGCCAGATGGCAGGTTTTAGAGCAGGTGCTGCCTAGTGAAAGGTAGCAGAGTCAGATTCCCTTTTCCTGGAGGAGCTTTACTGGAGCTTATTTGCTGGGCAGGTAGCCACTACAAGAGGGTCAAGGAAACACAACCGAGGGCCAGATCGGCAGGTTTTAGAGCAGGTGCTGCCTAGTGAAAGGTAGCAGAGTCAGATTCCCTTTTCCTGGAGGAGCTTTACTGGAGCTTATTTGCTGGGCAGGTAGCCACTACAAGAGGGGTCAAGGAAACACAACCGAGGGCCAGATGCAGGTTTTAGAGCAGGTGCTGCCTAGTGAAAGGTAGCAGAGTCAGATTCCCTTTTCCTGGAGGAGCTTTACTGGAGCTTATTTGCTGGGCAGGTAGCCACTACAAGAGGGGTCAAGGAAACACAACCGAGGGCCAGATCGGCAGGTTTTAGAGCAGGTGCTGCCTAGTGAAAGGTAGCAGAGTCAGATTCCCTTTCCTGGAGGAGCTTTACTGGAGCTTATTTGCTGGGCAGGTAGCCACTACAAGAGGGTCAAGGAAACACAACCGAGGGCCAGATCACGGCAGGTTTTAGAGCAGGTGCTGCCTAGTGAAAGGTAGCAGAGTCAGATTCCCTTTTCCTGGAGGAGCTTTACTGGAGCTTATTTGCTGGGCAGGTAGCCACTACAAGAGGGGTCAAGGAAACACAACCGAGGGCCAGATCGGCAGGTTTTAGAGCAGGTGCTGCCTAGTGAAAGGTAGCAGAGTCAGATTCCCTTTTCCTGGAGGAGCTTTACTGGAGCTTATTTGCTGGGCAGGTAGCCACTACAAGAGGGTCAAGGAAACACAACCGAGGGCCAGATCGGCAGGTTTTAGAGCAGGTGCTGCCTAGTGAAAGGTAGCAGAGTCAGATTCCCTTTTCCTGGAGGAGCTTTACTGGAGCTTATTTGCTGGGCAGGTAGCCACTACAAGAGGGTCAAGGAAACACAACCGAGGGCCAGATGCGCAGGTTTTAGAGCAGGTGCTGCCTAGTGAAAGGTAGCAGAGTCAGATTCCCTTTTCCTGGAGGAGCTTTACTGGAGCTTATTTGCTGGGCAGGTAGCCACTACAAGAGGGGTCAAGGAAACACAACCGAGGGCCAGATCGGCAGGTTTTAGAGCAGGTGCTGCCTAGTGAAAGGTAGCAGAGTCAGATTCCCTTTTCCTGGAGGAGCTTTACTGGAGCTTATTTGCTGGGCAGGTAGCCACTACAAGAGGGTCAAGGAAACACAACCGAGGGCCAGATGCGGCAGGTTTTAGAGCAGGTGCTGCCTAGTGAAAGGTAGCAGAGTCAGATTCCCTTTTCCTGGAGGAGCTTTACTGGAGCTTATTTGCTGGGCAGGTAGCCACTACAAGAGGGTCAAGGAAACACAACCGAGGGCCAGATGCAGGTTTTAGAGCAGGTGCTGCCTAGTGAAAGGTAGCAGAGTCAGATTCCCTTTTCCTGGAGGAGCTTTACTGGAGCTTATTTGCTGGGCAGGTAGCCACTACAAGAGGGGTCAAGGAAACACAACCGAGGGCCAGATGCGGCAGGTTTTAGAGCAGGTGCTGCCTAGTGAAAGGTAGCAGAGTCAGATTCCCTTTTCCTGGAGGAGCTTTACTGGAGCTTATTTGCTGGGCAGGTAGCCACTACAAGAGGGGTCAAGGAAACACAACCGAGGGCCAGCTACGGGCGGACCAGCAGCAAGCAGGACAAGCAGAAAGGGTTAGGACAGAGGATATCCTAAAAAATTTTTGGACAATATCACCACCTATGTCAAAACACAATGGGGGTTAAAATACAAACCACTTTTAGGCAGTCCTACCCCAATACAGAGTCCATCTAGTAGTATGTCAAACAAGATGGTATATGTGGTCAGATACAGCCCCTTTGTCAACATGATTATGGACATTCTGAAGAAGAATTGGAGTACCATCATTTCTACGGGTAACTTGGGGAATTTAGTTGGAACAGAGATATGTACTGTGTATAAAACTGGCAACAATATTAAACATATATTGGAATGTGGAATGAAGAATGAAAAAGCTAGAAGTACTAAAGGTACTAGTAAATGTGGACGTTGTAACCAATGCAAGTTCATTAACACCATACCCACTATTAGGCTAGAGAACATCATGCATACCAAGATAACGTGTATCCCAGGCAATTGTAATTCTATGCGTATAGTGTACATTGCCATTTGTACAAAGTGTCCGGCCTATTATATAGGCAAAACGGAAAGGAAGATCAAGACACGGATATACGAACACATTTACAAGATTAGTAAGCAAGACACGAAAAATGCTTTATATAGGCATATTTGTGATAAGGGTACAGATCACTCTTTTAGGTTTGCCATTATAGATCAAGTAAATACCAAAGATAAGGGGGGTGATTGGAAGACTTACCTGGCTTGGAAAGAAAGTAGATGGCAAATTAGTACTGATGCCACCACAATGCCAGGGATTAATGACTTCATCAGTTTAAAACCTTTGCTAGCTTTAAACTGAGACAGGTAGGTTTTACAATATGTCTTAATAGTGATACCTTTGTATTTTTCAACCCCTGTAGTGTAAACATAACAGTAGTTTGACTTTTACCAATAGAGCAAGGGACTAGATCATAGAGTACAGACTAGGAACACAGAGCACTAGATATTGTCAGTTTGTATTAAATAGCATGTCCCAGTTCTCTACTGTACCATGCATTCACTAAACGGATAACAAGAAAAAACTATCTCATCCCTATCTAAGGTCAACAACTATGTACACATTTTTATGCAATACCAAGTATTACTTTGCATTTACGTATTTATTTATATGTATTTTAAGTATTTTTTAGCACTTCATTAAGTGATTATGCTGCATATGCTATTTGTTGAGAGTATATCTATGTATGATTATGCTGTTTAGCAAGTTCGCATTATTTATACTTATATTTTGCATCATATTCATACTGTCACATTTTAAAGAGTTTTTAGAACATTGCCGTTTTAAATTATTTAATGTTTAATTCAATTAACCAAAGTTTGGCGCCAAAACAAGTATTTAATGTTCGATTAAATGCCTTGTTAATGGTTCTGAAGAAATCTGCATCTTCAGCAGATGAAAGCGCTCAACCTGTGTGACTTCTAAAATAAAGAATTACTATTGAACTGGCTTCGAGTGTTTTGGATTCACCCTGTTCTGTCTATTCGTTTCATTAGTTGGATTTATCTACTTTGTTCATTGTAATCTGTACTCTATGAATGACAAAGAATAAAAATCTCTTGTAGCTGTAGGTGGGGATGATGAATTAGAATTAGAAGCAGGAGAAACTAAATGGCAACTGAGACTAAATGCTTGTTGCAAGCCAGGCTTAAATGATTGTTGTTCAATAGCTCCCTTTTTGAAGCAAATTTACACTCCTGAAAATATGTTTCCAGTTAAGTCTTTCTTCCCCATCACACCACCACCGTTTGCTGTCTACCTGAGGAAAAATTCTTAAAATAACTATGCAAAAACCTCCAAGCAAAAATGCTAAACCTTCTGGAGTGTGTTCCATCCTTGGAAGTGATACATATGTCCTAACCTTGTTCCCTTGTAAGTGGATTTTCCAGTCAGTCTTCCCAGTGTTTTCTAACCTCTCCTGATTGATGCTTATAGTTATCATGTGGTATTTGTATTTTAAATCCCTCGCTAATTATCCCTTTTTAACAGCAGCTTCCAGAGCAGGTCTTTCCCTTAAAACACCCGTATCCCATTTTCTTTGCCTGTGTTCTGATATCAATTCCTGGTAGGGAAGGCAATTTCTAACCTGCAGTCCAGATATTTTCTTGGCCTTATCCCACTCTGTCTACCTTTTCCTTTCCATTTATGTGCTCCCAATACATCGGTTCCTTTACCAGTTTTTTCCACTAAATTCCAGCTCCTTCTTGCTTATTTTCTGTACCCCTACTTGCAGTCATACCTCCTTTCTTCTTTCCCATATTGGCTTGGTTCTTAGCCAACTTTATGAATATAATATTCTGTATTTTGTATGGTTGTTATTCTCCTTAAGGATCTGCATCCAAAATCCTACTCTCTTCTTATTTATTGAACCCTTCTTCCTTCATCATCCTTTTCCACATTGAATTATAACCTTCTGCTTGTGTTATGTATATGAGTCCTAACTGTCCGGGTGTAAAATATAGGTTCATAGGTTCATACTAGGCTATCTGCCCTAGGGCATTTATAAGCCTAGCCAGAGTGTGTGTGGCTTTCACCACCCCTTAGGATGAGAGTACTGTACCCATTAGTTTGCTGTGCCTCTGTCCAGCAGTGACACAGAGATGATTCCCGGGGTAAACCTACGATCTCCCATCCACTCGTCAAGATTTCTCTTGAACAGAGTCAGTGAGGGGCTCTGCCTCACATGGACTGGGATTCTGTTCCATAGTGTAGGGAGTCTCTGGGTGATGAATCTGTCCCTCCATTACGTCCTATTTATATCCGTGTTGAGGTTTAAGTCTCTTGCTCTCGTGGCTCTGGTGGATTTGGATTTTTTGAGGTGGAGCATGTCCATTAATTCCGGGTTGGACATGGCCTTGTATGTCAGGCACAGATCACCTCTGAGCAGACGGTATGCGACTGAATAGAGCTGGAGTTTCTTCAGTCGGGCAGCGTATGACATATGTTTGAGCCCCTTTATCCTTTTGGTGAGGAACTTTTGGGGTCTTTCCAACTGCTGCAGGTGTCGGGTAAGGTACATTCCAAATGGGGCATTGTACTCAATCATTGGTCTGATAAGTGAAGAGTACAGGGGTACAATGACTCTCCTGATCTGGATGTGAATCCCTTCATGATCAGGTGGGCAATGTAGAAGGTCTTCCTAACCACTTTGGCAATGTGAGTGTCAAACGGAGGTTACTGTCAACTTGGGTCCCCAGTTCCCTGATAACTTCTTCCGTGTTTAATGGATTACCACCTATGTGGTAATTAGGGGTTACCTTGTTTTTCTCAGAGTATGACTATACATTTTTTGGCATTTAGCTTAAGGCCATGGCTCTGGCACCAATTATCCATTTCTATGAGACCTCTCTGGAGGATGTCTGTGTCTGATGGAGTGTCAATTATGGTGCCCAGTTTGCAGTCATCTGCAAATTTTGTCAGCCACAATCCCCCTATGTTTGCCTGCACTTCAGAAAAATAAATGCCGAACAAGAGGGGGCCCAGGACTGAGCCCTGTGGGACACCGCTCGTGACCGGCTTAGAGTCTGACATGGTACCAGCAACTCTAACCCTGTGGTTTCTGTCCTTGAGCCAGTTTGCAACCCATCTTGTGACATATGGGTTTACATCTAAGCTGGTGAGCTTTTCTGTGATGCCCGAGTGGGGTATTGTGTCGAACGCTTTTGCTAGGTCAAGGTAGGCTGTGTGAACTGCCTTACCCTCATCAGTGGCCTTAGTGACTGTTTCGAAAAAGTCGACCAAGTTCAAGAGGCAGGATCTGCCCTTGACCAAGCCAAATTGGGTAGGATCCAGTGTCTGTAGGTCCCCAATGTCTTTATTTATGAGTTCCATTATGATCCTCTCCATAGCTTTGCCCTTCAAATTGGGCAGTCATAAAACGCCATGTTCTGTTTTGTGGATCAGCTTATCCCACTTAACTTTTGCCCTCTTCCCTTCCCAGATAAATTTTTTCAACTCTTTATTAATTATTGTCCATAACTTCTCCGCTGTTTGAATAAACAAATTACCTGACCTGTATATAAAACTAAATGGACTAAAAACATTTTCATTGCTTGTATCTTGCTGTCCAAAACAAGAACTTCCAGTTTATCAGTTTTTGTATAATTTTTTATTTAGTATTTTTCCACATATTTTTAGCTGCCATAACAGAAGTCATTTTAATCCATACTCCTAAATTCTTTGTCTTATCGAGTCCACATAAATATGGGTATTGCTGAGCCAATTCATGTGTGGGTACATAGTTTACGGGTATAGCCTTTGTTTTATCTTCAGTAATTTTTTATCTTGAAAATACCTAAAACTGTCTCAAAATGTTCCACAACACTGAGATGTCCTTTTTATGGATTTATCAAGTTCAAAATAATATAATCCTCATTTAATGCCAACTTGTCTGTATTACCATACCAATTATATCCTTGAGTTTCTGAGTCCCTTATTTTCTTTGCCAATGGCTCTAAATGTAAAGTAAGTAAAAAAGGGGAAAGAGAACACTCCTCCCTGATTTCAGTGTTCAAACACATCTTATCTGAAGGAACTCTCCTACTTTGATTCTTGCCTCTGATCCTTCATATGTCCTCATAATTGACCTCATTATTGCAATGGGGAATGCAGATGCTTCCATTGCCCTACTTCCCAAGTCCCAATTTACGCTGTCAAAAGCTTTCTCTGTATCAAGACTTGTGAATAATACACATATATAATATGTTTTACATTCTGCTTCCCTCTGGATCATCATTATTTTGTTAATGTTGTGAAATCTTTGTCTTCTCTCCAAAAACAATATTGATCCGTGTCTGTCTCTTTTAGCAACACCTTTGCCATTCTTTAAACTACTGTAGACTGTAAACACTTTATAATCATGATTTAAAATTAAATGGTTCTATATGAAGCTGAGTCTGGTGGGTCTTTACCTTCTTTGGGTAATAACAGTCACCACAGCTTTCTTTACATATGGCAGTGCCCCCTCCCTTTTAAAATACTATTAAACAAAATCTTGCAGATTTTGATCACCTTCCTTGCTAACTTCCAGACTTCCATAAGAATAACATGTTTTCTGGAACTTCCCTTCAGATGGATTGTACCTCATTATTTGTATCTCCTACTTTAATTATTAGTTGTTGACCATTACTTCTTCTAATCTTGGCATAATGAAATCTTCCAGAAATATTTCCATTCATGCTTTTTCTTTATTTCCACATTTCTCTGCTATATACCTCCGAAGGATCTTGTGTTATTTTTCTTGTCACAGGCTCCCTAAATTTGGTGACACCTCTTTCTATTTTCTTTTGCCCAAGTCATTGTACTAAATGTTTTTGTGCTGTAGAGTTATCAAAAATAGTTAGGTCTCTGTTGAAACTGTTTTGTCCCAACCTCCCTATTTTTGGCTTGTAGTTTAAATTTGGTGGCTTTTTCAGTTGCCCGCCCCGCTGTAGATGTGATCTGGGACACACCCCCAGTCCCATCTCTTTACCACATTCTACCTAATAAACTCTGCACTTGCTTTTAGTCCTTTTTAATTTAATTGCAATTTTTAAACTGTGTTTGGTCTAATATTGCTACATACTCAAGTGTGCTAGCTTGCACTGCATGTGAATTGTTTTTACTACTGTTTTTGGCACTTTTCTGTAAAAAAAAAAAAACTGTAAGCCTGTTTCCTACCTTTCCTGTAACTAGTGTTCCAGATACAGATTTGCTGTATCCAGGATTGTATGTAAGCTTCTGAGCCCCCCAAGCCTTTCTGTGTTGGAGGGAAGCCTTCTAGCTTATCAGTGGGAGTGGTAAGCACTAGGTAACCTGTCTACTACATAAGGAGTGGTTCTGGCCCAGAAATTGTAGTTATTGGCCGTTTGGGCAATCTCTTCCATCTCTCTCAACTTTCTGATTTGAAAGCCTGCATTTGCACTTGTTTCTGTCCTGTAACTCGTCTAGTGCAGATACAGATTCTTAGTTTTAGCACTTAAATTTGCTTATTTGTGCTCAGCACTTGTTCTGAACTTGTAAGCACTAAATAAGCTACTAATTACTACAGCACTCAACCTTCCTCATTACCTAGAGGAAAACAATTTTTGTACTAACTTTTCTCACTTGCTTAGAGAAAAACAGCTCCTGTACTCACTTTCCTCACTTATCTAGAGGAAAATACTTTCTTATTCAGGCATGTCCAAGGGTCAGCTCCCAGTGTTCTCTCCTGTCTATCTGTTGAATCTGGGCATCTTGAGGCAATGTAGAAATTGCCTCATGTACACAGACAACCCTCTGCTCCTACCACCCAACACTACAACCTGTGAGAGTTGCACTTATCTAGCCAAACTGAAGGTAAAGCTCTCTCCAACCAAGACTGAACTTGACAGTCATGAGGAGAAGGTAAACATTTGCACCACACCACACTCATCACATAGTCTCACTAAATCTACACCACCAAAATCCACACATAGAAACACAAAAACATTCATGGAGGCTCTCTGTACTAATCTAAGCAAAACAACAGAGACCTCCAAAGCAGAAACGCAAGCAACCTCCATCCCCCAACACAACCCAAATGACACATAGCCCACAGACTCAGTGTGCCACTTAACCACAGCCAATAAGGCAAAACAACGTACCCAACACACTAATCATAGGTGACTCTATAGTCAGGCACACTGATGTCCCACTCACCAGGCTAAACAAGGAGAAGGTTACTGTCAGCTGCCTGTCGGGTGCCAGGATCCGCCACATAACGCATGCACTCTGGTCAATCCACAACAAGAACAAATATGACTCTGTCATTGTCCATGTTGGTGTGAATGACCTGAGACGTACCTCCCTGGACTACATGAAAAGAGACATGGAAGAACTCTCCGATCTTGTAGCCCAGGCAGGTATGACCCTAGCCCTGAGTAGCATTCTGACATCACCCAGAATGATACCGCAGTACAAGGACCAAATGATTGACTTCAACAATTGGCTAAGCTTCTGGTGTCATTCTAAGGGGATCCAGCATCTGTCTGCTTGGGATGACATGGTCGACAGACCACGATGCTTTGCCACAGATGGCCTGCACCTGTCCCCCCCTGGGATTCCGGACACTGGCTAAGACTCTTGCTGCCCCTTTAGTGCCTTTTTTAGGCAAGGTTCAAATAACAAAATGTTAAGTTGTCAATCTCGCCTTCATTCTTGCTGGATGGGTTCGGAGCCGAACCTCGGCTGTGACTCTGCCTATTACTAAAGCTCGAGAGCTATTTTTACAGGCTCGAGGCTATCCTATGTCCCATAATGCTAGGCATCATATACCCAGATCTCGTTTGCCGCTTCAGCTACGAGGTTGCGTCGTTTTGCCAGCTCCAGGTTGTATTTATCTTTTTCTTGTATTGAGTCAGTTTTTTGGTTCTAACCTTAGCGATAGTAATTCCTAGTTCCTACCCTATAGATCCCTGTTTAGAATCCCCTCTTAGGTAGTTTTTTTTCTTCAGTTTTCCCCTCACTGAATAGTTAGGCCTTTGGCTAAACTTGTTCTATTACAGTTTCTGTAGCAGTAAATCCCTTTGGATTTTTTTCTGTAGATTTTTTCTTGTATGTGTGTGCCTAGAGTTAAACTGTGTTAAAAAGTGTTGGGTTTTTGTTTTTGTTACAAGCTCTTTGGTTGTGTGTGTGTGTTGGCTGATTGTGACTAGACCGCTTAGAATTGTCTTTTTCTGCCCATCATCCTTGTTTCAGGATGTCGAAAGACACCAAGGTCTCGGGCTTCAAGAAGTGTGACTCGTGCTGTCAGAAGATCTCTCTGACAGACGGTCACACTTCTTGTGTTTATTGCTTGGGCCCTCTGCACCTGCAGGACTCTTGTTCTGTCTGCCATGTGTTCAGTCCAAGAGTCCTGCAGGAACGCAGAAACAAACTTATTTTGAGAGGCTTGTTGAAGCCTGAAGGTTTCCCGGCTAAGCCTTCGTTGGGTAAACCTTCCAAGCCCGCCAAACCGTCAGCTCCATGTTCGGAGCTGTCGCCGAGCGGCGCTACTACTACTACCTCTGCGGAACCGATGATTCGAGGCCTCAGTCGGCTCCAACTCTGCTGTCGGAGCCGTCTTCGAGCAGAAAGCTTTCCAGGTCTCCTTCCCTGGAATCTGTCCATTCGGCTCCGTAGTCTCCCTTGTTATCAGAGCGGAGTCACAGGTCCCATTCCTCTCAGTCTTCCAGGCTGTTGGATCATGACCTCGAGAGGGTGGTTAGCAGACTACTTAAGTCGCAGGCACTGGCCCAAATGTTGCATAGCCCTCCTCATCAGGCAGTGGCTATCACTACTCCCTCTTCGATTCCTCCTCCGACTCTTCCTTTGAGTTCGGAGCCGGAGATCGTAGGGGTTGGGACCGTCGGAACGTTGATATCACTCCTTTCGGCTCCCTTGTCGGCTCCGATCTCTTCCTTGGTTCCATCCTTGGAGGGATCCGGGCGCCGGGACTCCCTCGTCGGTTCCGAGGGGGCGAGTGGCATCGAACCCTTGTCCGACCTCGTTCTCCCTCTCGGAGCCTCGGCGCAGGTGAGTTCGGCCCCGACATCGGCCTCGGAGCCGTCTCTCTCGGTGCCGGGAGGAGTCCTTGTCTCTTCGGAGCAGGGACCCCCTTCCCTGCCTAATAGGGGTGCCTTTGAGGTCATGAGGAGTGTGCTGGCCCCTGTGCCTGCTCCACGGTCGGCTCCTTCGGCTCCTTCCTCTATGGTGCCTGCTTCAGTCTCTATCTGCCCTTCCGATCCCAAGCGTGGAGAACCGACACTACAGGTAGCCCCATTGGGTGTATCCTCCTCTTCCGAGGCTTCCCCTGTTCCTTCAGGGGAGCCCCCTCGAAAGAGAAAATGCAAGAGGAAGCATGTAGACTCCCCTGAGTCAGTCACGTTTGACACCAACTTGGATGAGTCAGAAGGGTCCCCAAGATCCCCCTCTGAAGATGTCTCCTTTTCTGACATCCTGGAAATTCTTAAGCAGAGGGGAAACTGGTCTGCCCTTAACCCTTCTGAGGACAAGTGTGTGTACCCGGATGCGTTCGGTTCTCGCCCTTCCACCTCCTGGGTGTCTCCGCCTTTCGACCCACTCATGGATGTGGTGGCTCAAAAGGCGTGGACGGCTCCGGATACTATGGAACCAACTCTCCGGAGGCCTACAAAATTTATTACAGCCCCCTCTGACAAGCAGTTTCTAACTAAGGGCATCCCTGTTGATACCATGGTGGTGGCGGCGGCCACTAAAAAGGAGTTGGCTGACACTTCAGTACCTGTCCATCCTCCTAATAAGGAATCTAGGACTATGGACAGGTGTGGCAAGCGGATGTTTCTTCAGTGACTTTTGCTATGCGGTCGCTGAATTATTTGTGCCATTTCACCCATCTCCAGAGAGACTTTCTCAAAGAACTGGGTGATACCTTACAGGACCCATCAGCTGCGGGGTCTCAGGAAAAGATCAACTCCCAGCTGGGGACCCTGAACTCTATTGTCAACTCCTCCATGCGGCTCATTTCCTATGCAGCCGATGGAGCGAGCAGGGCTGCAGGCACGGGCGTTGCTCTAAGGAGACATGCCTGGATGCGGCTTTGCAATTTTGCTGACCCCTTCAAGGCGTCTTTCACTAACACCCCCTTTGATGGTTCTGCCTTGTTTGGACCTCAAGTGAAGGATACTTTGACCAGGTGCGAGTAGGAAGGCAAGACTCTCTCTGCCGTGGGAGTCTGTTTTTGTACCCCTTGTAGAACATACCCTAAGGGTCAGAAGAGTGGGAAAATGTGGTTCCGCAAACCTCAAGGAGTACTGCCTGACGCATTTGGTGAGCTTCCCTCCAGAGGCAGAGGAGGGAACAATAATAGACGCTGCTCAAGGGGCAGGGGGGGTCCGTAGAATCAGGGTAGCAGAGAACCCTTCTCTGACAAACCCTTCCAGCACCCCTGAGGAGCTGCCCAACTGTCCACCTTCGGAGGCAGTCGGAGGAAGACTATCGCTGTACCCAGAAGCCTGGCATTCCCTCACGCAAGACAAATGGGTATGGTCAATCATATCCGAGGGTTACAAAATTCCCTTTATTCACACCCCACAACAGCCAAAAGGGCCCCTTCCAGATGTTCCACCCGGTCTGAGGGATCAAGCAGCACTAGAAATTTCAAAGCTGCTAGAGAAAAGAGCCATCCAGCCAGTCCCAGCAGACCAGCAAGGATCCGGAGTCTACTCCAAGTTCTTTTTGGTGCCAAAAAAGACGGGACTGGAGACCTATTTTGGATCTCAGCAGGCTGAACAAGTCTGTTCAAAGAACGAAATTCCGGATGGTCACGCTTCAGTCCATTCTACCCTTTCTGGGTCAGGACAATTGGATGTGCTCTATAGACCTTCAGGATGCGTACTATCATATCAAAATGAGCAGGCGCTCCAGGAGGTTTCTCTGCTTCCGGCTGGGAGCCAGTCACTACCAATTCAGAGCCCTGCCCTTTGGCCTCACCACAGCCCCCAGGGTGTTTACCAAATGCATGGCAGTGGTTGCGGCTCACCTGAGACGACAAGGATTCCAGGTTTTTCCATACTTAGACGACTGGCTCCTTACTGCTACCATCAAGCGTCAGCTACTCCATTCCAGAGATTATACCCTCCAAATTTGCAACGAGCTAGGTATCTCTATAAACTCTGAAAGTCTGCCTTGTCAATCTATTACCTTCATAGGCGCCATTTTAAACACTGTGGAACTGTCAGCAAAACTGCCTGTACAAAGGATTTCAGACATTCACAATCATGATCAAATCCTACTACAAGAGAGCAGAGTCCAGGCCAGATTCGTACTAAAAACCCTAGGTCTCATGGCAGCAGCTATCACATTACTCACCCTAGCTCACTTTCACAAGCGGATCCTGCAATGGATGCTGTTTTCCCAGTGGTCCTTTCAACAGCTTCCATTGTCACACAACATTCTAATCACTCAGTCATGCAAAAGGCACCTTTCGTGGTGGATGGTCTCCCCTCAGGTTCTTCAGGGCAGACCTTTTGTCCTTCCTCCTCCTGTTGCTACTGTGACAATGGATGCCTCCCTGATCAGGTGGGAGGGGGGCATTTTCAGGGCAGGACAGTCTAGGGCACATGGCAACCTTTCGAAGGCCACCTGCACATAAATGTCTTGGAAATGAGAGCGGTACTTTTAACGTTGCGGGCCCTTCAAGACTCTCTATCCACCGGGACTATTGCAGTTCAGACAGACAATATGTCTGTAGTGTGGTACATCAACAAGCAGGGCGGAACCAGGTCGTACCCCCTATGTCGGGAAGCACTCAGACTTTGGCAGTGCCTGATCTCTTCTCAATGGTTTCTGGTAGCAATGTATATCCCCGGGAAGTCCAACGTCATAGCGGACAGGCTGAGCAGAGCCATTCTCATGCCCCATGAGTGGTCTCTCAACCAGCTAGTAGCGGAAAAAATTTTCAGAAGGTGGGGTCAGCCTTGCTGCGATCTTTTTGCAACCCCTCAAAACAGCAAGTGCCAAGACTTCTTCACCCTTTTCCCTCTCCCAGGTCTTCCCCCCAGAGACGCTCTAGTCCACGATTGGCCCCGGGGTCTTCTGTATGCTTTTCCCCCCTTTCCCTTAATTACTCAGTTAATCCAGAAAGCAACTGCTTTGAGATCCAGAATGATCCTTGTTGCCCCTTACGGGCCTCGACAAATTTGGTTTCTGTTCCTGCAACGTCATCTACTAGATAAGCCCTGGCATCTGGACCTAGCGCCAGATCTTCTGACACATCAGTCGGGCGGGCTGAATCAATCTCTCCAATCTCTCAACCTCACAGCGTGGTTGCTCCACTTCCAACCCTAGCTAGGCTTCCCTCAATCTCTCATTCAGTTCGTGACATCATCCTCGCTTCGCACAAGTCTACCACCAGAAAGACTTATGCTAGCAAATGGAAGCGTTTCTCTGTTTGGGCAGGGGAGAAACAAGTTGACCCTTTTACAGCTCCTGTCCATACAGTTTTAGAGTTTTTGGCAGAACTTTTTCAAATGGGTTCTTCTTCAGCCACCATCAGAGTTCAGCTGGCAGCTATTGCAAATGTTCATGTTGGATTGTCAGAGACCAGCATTATGTCACACAAACTTTGTAAAGCCTTTCTAAAATGAACCCTCTTACTTAGGCCCCCGGTAAAAGATCCTCCCCCACCATGGAACCTAAATTTGGTGCTGTCGTCTTTAATTCTCCCTCCCTTTGAGCCTTTGGCTTTCCTGTTCATTAAAGTTGCTCTCTTGGAAAACTCTGTTCTTAGTAGCCATCACTTCAGTGAGAAGGGTAGCTGAACTTCAAGCCCTTTGTGTTTGCCCTCCTTACCTTGTTTTTCACAAAGATAGAGTGTCACTTAGGACTAATCCGTCCTTTTTACCCAAAGTACTCTCTGAAAAAAATCTGAATCAGGCCATCGATCTTCCTGTCTTCTTCCCACTTTATACCAGTAGGTCTGAACGGAAGTTACATTATCTGGACGTTCACCGTCAATTACGCTTCTACCTGGATAGAACCAAGCAGACGAGGAAATCTAAACAGCTTTTCCTGTCTTACGTGGTAGGGAAGCAAGGCCTGCCAGTTTCCAAAGTAACCTTGTCCAGGTGGTTGACCTCTGTTATCATGTTGATTTACCAATTGAGGCATAAAGAGCTCCCTATTAAGCCCAGAGCTCATTCAACCAGAGCATTAGCTTCTTCAGTAGCCTTTCAGGCAAGATTGCCAGTGGATTCCATTTGTGCAGCGGCCACATGGGCCTCTCTTCATATCTTCATTTCTCATTACAAGCTGGACATGACCTCTAGAAGTCGGGCTGATTTTGGTTCCACTGTACTTAAGAGTGCTCCATTGAGCCACCCAGGACTAAGGTGCTAGGGACGCTGTCCCATCCAGCAAGAATGAAGGCGAGATTGACAACTTAACATTGAGAAGTTATGTACTTACCATAACGTTCCATGTTAGTTGTCTTCTTCTCGCCTTCGTTCTTGTGCCCCACCCTCCATCCCCCTAGCCTGGCAAGACCGAGAGTATCTTCTGAGATGTGTTATCATGAGAGTTATCTCCTCATCTACCTCTCTTCCTTTTCTTGGTAACTCTTATAAGAGTTTTATATATGTGTGTGTATATATATATATATATATATATATATATATATATATATATAGATATACAAGAGCTTAGATATATATAGGTATATATATATATATATATATATATATATATATATATATATATATATATATATATATATATTCTCTGTCATGGTGGGGACATGTATGTCCATAGTGTTAGCTATCAAACGAGATCTGGGTATATGCCGCCTAGCATTATGGGACATAGGATAGCCTCGAGCCGGTAAAAATAGCTCTCGAGCTTTAGTAATAGGCCGAGTGGGAGCCGAGGTTCGGCTCCGAACCCATCCAGCAAGAAAGAAGGCGAGAAGAAGACAACTAACATGGAACATTATGGTAAGAACATAACTTCTCATTCACCACCGTAACAGGAACAGGCAAGCAAAAACTGAGGGTAATGCTACAAGTCTAAATCTCAAAATGCACTCACTCGAGGCACTCCTTAAAATGGAGAACATCGATATCTGTGCAGTGACTGAGACCTGGTTCAAGGCTCCAGAGAGCACCTCTGCACTACCGGGCTGTAACTCGTACCACACTTTTCGGCCATGTAACCTGGACCGAAACACCAAAGGCGGAGGCGTGTCCATATTCATTAAGGATATCCACACCTCCAGGCTAGTTGCTCAGCATAATGCATCCAAGGTTATCCAAGTGCAACTAACTCTGGGCAAAACTGCAGTCCAAATTGTTGCTTGCTACAGATCCCCCACCATGCCCCATGATTCCCACTCTTCTTTTCTTGATGTACTGGAAAATATTAGGGTTCAACCAAACACCCTAATAATGGGCGACTTCAACTACCCTGCCATTAACTGAGAAAACTACTTGTGTACCAACTCCTTAGCTCAACGCTTTCTGGAATTCATAAACTCCAATGCCCTGGATCAACATATCCACACCCCCACCAGGGGCAACAGTATCCTAGACCTAGTCATTACCAACATGAGTGACCGGTGTTCCACACCCGAAGACAACTCCTCGTTGGTCCGATCCAACCATAAGCTAATCACCCTTGATATCCACATCCTGCCTCCACCCCCCCCCCCATTAAGGAAACCACGGTAAAAAAATTCTCCAAAGCCAACTTCATGCTTCTTAAGATAGAAGTGGTGAACTTCATGACACCCATGCAGATGGACATTACAGTTACAACTGCTGAATCCTACACAAATGCACTCTATAAGCACTTACACGAGTGCATGTATCGTGCTGTCCCAAACAGAACCAAGATGCTATCCTCCAAAAAAAGGAAGCCAATCTGGTGGTCCACTGCCATAAGCAAACTGTACAACAGAAGGAAGAAACTGTTGCAAAAGAAAGTAAAATCCCATGAGTGGAGGAGCTCTCTGGTCAGCCTCAGTAAGAAGCTGAGATCCCTTATAAGATCCTCCAAATGTAGCTACGAAAATCGCCACTAATTCTAAGGACAGCCACAAAGCATTCTATAGCTATGTCAAGAATCTCGATGGCAACACCCAGATCTGCTCTGAGTTACAGCACAACGGCATGAAAATTACAGAACCAACTGATATCGCCAACATCCTGGCAGATAGGTTCAGTGCTAACTTTACCCCCCCCCCTCACCCCCTAAAGGACCCATATCTATATAGGAAGAATGCAGAGTCCCTGTAATCACAACTACGCAGGTAAAAGCTGCACTCTCTAAAGCCAAAAGCACAGCATCCATGGGACCGGACAACATCCCAGGCTGTGTTTTACACGAACTCCAGAACAAACTGGCACCCCACTTAAGCACCATGTTCAATAATAGCCTTGCATCAGGCTTTATGCCAACTGAATGGCACACAGCAACAGTTATCCCACTCCACAAAGGGGGAGCAACCACTGATCCCGGGAACTATCGACCTATTAGCTTGACGAGCCTGGTTTGCAAGGCCATGGAACATATCATCATGGAACTGATAAACAAAGACATTGGTAACCTCCAAACTCTGGATCCCATCCAGTTCGGGTTTGTGAAAGGGAGATCATGCCTCCTGAACCTGACTGACTTCTTTGAGGCAGTCACCAAAGCCATAGATGAGGGTAAGGTTTCTCACACAGCCTATCTTGACCTCGCCAAGGCTTTCAACACCATCCCCCATTCTGGAATTATAGCTAAACACACTAAACTAGGTATAAATCCCTATGTCACAAGATAGGTTGCCAACTGGCTCACTGACAGAACCCACACTGTAAAAGTTGCAGACTCCAAATCTGACCTCAAAGCAGTGACAAGTGGAGTACCACAGGGTTCCATTCTGGGACCTCTCCTGTTTGGTATCTACTTCTCTGATGTACAGGCTAACACAGAAGGCCTCTGGCTAACTAAGTTTGCAGATGACTGCAAACTAGGAGCCATAGTCAAGTCCCCAAATGATGTGGACATCCTACCAAAGGGCCTCGCTGAGACAGATGCCTGGTGTCAGAGCCATGGCCTCAAGCTCAGTGCCAAAAAGTGCAGTGTCTTCCCCTTTGGTAAAAACTCTGTACCCGTGAACTACCACATAGGCAGTAATCTACTTAACACCGAATGCGTGATAAGAGACCTTGGGACCCAGGTGGACAGTAGTCTCTCCTTTGATAGTCACATCGCCACCGTAATCAGGAAGTCCTTCTACGTAGCACACCTTATCATAAAAGGGTTCTCATCCAGGAAAAAAGAGGTCATTGTTCCCCTCTACTTGACACTCATTAGATCCATTATAGAGTACAATGCCCCTTTTGGAATGTACCTCACAAGACATCTGCAGCAGCTGAAAAGGCCACAGAAGTACCTCGCAAAGAGGATTACTGGCCTCAAATAAATGCCCTACACTGACCACCTCAAAAAACTCCAGCTTTACTCCATAGCATATCGCCTACTCCAAGGTGATCTCTGCCTAACATATAAAGCTATGTCAAACCCAGAGCTGTTGGACATGCTACAGCTAAAGAAATCCCAATCCCTCTGAGCTACATGCTCTAGGGACATAAACCTTGTCACCACAATAAACAGGACATGCTGAAGGGATAGATTCCTGTCCCAGAGACTTCCCATACTCTGGAACAGACTGCCCATCTATGTCAAGCAAAGTTCTTCATTAGCACTCTTCAAGAAAAATCTTGATGAGTGGATGGGAAATAGGAAATACACCCCGGGATCACTTCTGTGTCTCTGCTCGACAGTGGCACAGGAAAATAACTTTCTTGGGTGGCGTAAGCCAAGGAACCTTGTTGGCTAGGCTTACGTAGGCCCTTGGGCTGATAGCCTAGTAGCTACCTATGAACCTATGTTCTAAACTAATGCATAATATCTAGGTAGTCCCTTATTTTCTCTTTAGCACTCTGCATTTGTGCCTCTTGTTATTCTGTGAGATCCCCCTTATTCTGCAATAATTTAATCTTTGTCAGCCTCACTAAATAAGTCTTATCACTACTTAACTATATATACATATTTCTGTTTTATTTCTACCCTGTTTTTCAACTCCATTTTCATTTAATCCCACTCACTAGCTATCCATTCTCAAGAAATGTCTATCTTCTATATTAAATGTTGAATAGTTTTCAATGCCCATTTCTTGCGTTCCTCCCTTTATAACAGGTAGGTGTAAAAGTGCCAGTATCTCATTTCTCTTCATTACCCTGCATTTTATGTTAGTTTTCATTGGTGCATGATCTAAAATAGTTATTGGATGTGTGTCGAAGCTTTCAATAAAATGCTAATGTCCCAGTGTAATCTAATTTCTATCTAGCCTAGTCCAGTTTTTGTACCTTGGGGAATGATATGTAAATTCTGTCAGAGTTTGTGCTACTGAATTCAAGTCTTCTTTATCAAATATTTTAGACCTTTCTTCAGAAATACACCCTCTTTTGTTATATTTCCATTCTAGGTCTCCGTGACATGCCTCCACTATTGTAAGTCATGTTCCATTCCCTGCTGAAATCTGATTATTTCTCCCAAAATGTTCTTAAGTTCTGCGGTAGAAGTTTTTGGTGGAATGTAAATATTCGCCGTTGTAATCCTCCTCCCTTGCCAGTAGCCTCTTACTATCACAAATCTGCCATTATTCTCTTTTTTCTTCTTCTGTCACTGCTGGCAATCCGAAAGGGATCCGTATTATTATTACTTCTCTTTTCCTTTGTGTCACATATTCTGCCGAATATCCATCCTGAAATTTGTCACATTCTTATATTCATTTCTTTACCAGATTTATCTATGGAGCATTGCTGTTTGCACTTTGCATTTATTAGTGTAATTCAATACTCTTTCTTTTCTGCCTTTACCTGTAAGGCCATTTACCCTCCAAGTTAATATGAACAGAGTAGCCATTATGATAAAAAGCTATTGTTCCCACCTTTTATACATGAAAGGAAAGGGCTGACATGCCTTAATCTTCATTCCAGAGTCAGGATTTCCTATTTTGTCTACTCACTGCAGTTCCAGAAGATGAATTTGCTCTTCAAGCTTGCCCTGCCCTGCTGAGGTGCATAAGAATGATAAAACTAGGAATGACTCACCAGAGCAGGAGTCTGACTCTTCATTAGCAGGTTACATGCATACATTACTTGGTGTGGCCTAACTACAGCTGAAGTAGATGGTAGTGGCTGGAGTGGCATTAGCAATGGGCAGATGTCTGGCCTATGTGGCCAGCATCCTGGAGCAAATGGCACATTTGTTGTGCTGGCTTGTCCCTACTTTTGGGCCACTGTTGGAGGGGTCCGGCCCATGTCACTGGCCAGTGTGACCCATCACTTAAAGATGGGTTCCTGTACTATCCATCTGGACTGAGATCGGGATGACACCAGTAGCTGCTTGTATCCCACCATATCCTCATCCATGTGTGCTCCCTTCCTGTTGTGTCCTGCCCCACACCTGTGCATTGCCCAGCCCTCCTCATCACCATTTTTTTACCCTTCTGTTTGTCTCACCTTCCTGTTGTGTATACTTGCATCCCTGTTTATCTGTGCTCTTTTGTATTTGTCCCCATACACTTACCACTGTATCATTTCGTACCCCTTCCCTTATCTCTAAATTTGAGAACAAAGGGAGCCATGTGCCCCACTGGAAGTTGCCTTCCTCCCCCATCCTGAACATTCCTTCGCGTTTTCCTTGTTTTATCATTTGCTTGCTGTTCTCCTTTTCCTACTTTCCTGTACATTCCCCTCCTTCCCTTTCCATAAATCTGGACATCATAACAGTGACGCTCAACAAAACATTCATAAATATCCAAGGCATTTCTTTTGCCTTCCTCTTCTTGTAACTTTCATACAGATGTAGAAAATATTTCCCATCATTAGTTTCCTTTTTATACCAGCCCTTAATTTTTCCTTTTATTTCATTAATGTTTATTCTCCTTAACTTAATTTTCCTTCATATTCTTTGTCCTGTTAGTTTAAACTTTCCAGTTTCCTTTTTCTTTCCATTGGTTGTTTCCACGCGTTCTCATACAAAAGCATTCCAATTACATGACCTCATTTCTCTTGTACCAATTTTAAATCCTAAAGCAATTGCATTGGTGCCATAAATACAACTAGATTCATCAAATTCAACGTTAACCCTCCTGCTAAATCGCCACTTTTCTTAACATGTATGTGTCAACCTTTATACTTTTGATTAGATAACAGAAATACCTTCCACCATAAAGATGATCTTTTCTATGTGCTGCATCTTTCTACATTGACCTGTCACTACTTTTATCTCCGTAGCATATCTGTAACAAACTTATTTCATTCATTTTGAAATGTATTCACTCATTTTTATGCTATTTTGTAATCCTTGACTTTTTTGGCTTATTTAGATGCAGTCCTACACTGACCAGCAACTTTTCTTTCTTTGCCTCTAACTCTGTCATCCATATTTTATTTTCTTCTACCAAGACCAATGTGTCCTTACACAAAGGTAGTAAGGGCAACCTCACAACACCTCATTCATGTTTGCACAACTGCATTAATCACTGTGCCAAACAAAACCTACTTAGTGGATATTCTAGTTTTACACCTCTGTTCATTTTTACCCTTTTCTGTATCCAACCATGTACCATTTTAGACACCCACAACTTGCAGTGTTTTGCCCTTATAATGTATTAATTTTTTGCTAGTTCTATATTTTTCCAGAATCCTCCACATCTCCCTATGACTTTTGCTGTGTTAAGCTTAACCACTCTACCTTCACTTTTTGCTCTCATACAATCTTGTGTTTCTTTTGCAGTAATTAACACCCATTCATTTCCCCCTAATTTTTTTACACCAAACATATGATCACATGCTATTCCATCTATTGCTGCATACCACCTTTTCTGAAGTATCTTCATAAATATTTCATAATTGTTGTTGCATAGTGTTACTGGCCTCCACTTCTTCAGTTTTTTCCTTTCTCTGTTCTTCCATAGGAGTTTAATTGACCAACTGCACATTTCCTGTTCTTTAATCCCTTTCTCCAGCCATTCATGCAACACCCGAAAAACCTTTCTTTTCATCTTCTTATAAAGTCCATAACTTAGCCCGTCAGGTCCAGGAGTAGACTTCCCCTCACCATCTTTTATTACAGCTTCTAATTCCTTTTTAACACCTCTACTAGCTCTTTGCATATTTGCTTTCTACCCACCTTCTTCAGTACTTATTTATTTTCTGATAATATGTTATTACCCCTTTCTCATTTTCTATCTTTTCCTCAACCCAGTTGATCTGCCTCCCTAAAAAAGTGATAGTTTTTCCTTCTTACCCTTGTACATTATTATTGTAACACATCTCCAGTTGCTGTCATATGGCTTTTTCCACCTCGTTAAATTCCTCACTTCGTTTAGTCTGCTACGTTGTGTCTTTAACCACTCACGCTGCTCAGTCTTCCTCTTTATTTCTTATTTTTCTACTCAGAGATACATTTTCTCCACCTACAATAGCCCAGCAGTATCACTAGTCTCTGTAAAACTGTCTCAGATAAATTATCACCCAGCAGTTGTCCTCTTCCCTTTCTCATTTTTCACTTCTTTACTTGCCAGTCTCTTTAATCCCTACTTAATCGCTTCATTCTTGCTCACCCTTGCTTAAACAACCATGTGATCTGAAAACTAGAAACTTTTAACACCAGTCATTACCTCATCCATATATTGAGTATAATATAAAATCTTGCTTGTATTCTGAAATTCCCTTTCACATATGTACCTCCCCTCGTCACCTTAATGTATTGTTTTAACTTGCCTTTTTCTTTTCACAAACCATAGTTGAGATTCCACCAATATTCACAATAGTATACCTCCTGAATTGTTCAAACATCAGTTTCCTATCCATTATATCCATAAACTCATGCACTGCAATTAATGTCAGTAGCCTCAACATCACACTTGTGTCATTAGACCAACACTTCCCGTGATACTACCACCATAACATCCAGTATCTTAGTATCCACATTTTATATTAATTCCAGTCTCATAACATACATTTTACCTACAGTCTGCGCTACTAGTGGCACCCACAAAAATTCAAACTTTTCTTTTCCTCTTCCACACCCCTTGTGTCTAAGAAAGATATTATGTCTGCTTCCATTGTCTTATACCAGTCATATACAGCCATTATTGTCACATTATTCTTCATATTTTTCCAGCCTTCCTTTCCTTCTCCTTGCCCATATTGATTTAACAGCTTTTTCTCAGACCCAACTTCTCTCTCACCTTCTTCCTTTTCATCAGTATCCAAAACCAAAAAAGTATTCTCCACCTGAATCATGGGATCTTTTTTTCCTTTATTGCCATCAACAACTTCATCGCATCCCATCAGTTTCCTTTTGGCTGGTCTTCAGCCACTTTCTCCCTCTTTCCAGTCTCACCTTCCTGTACCGCCCTCCTCTCTCCTACTTCCTCACCTGTTCCATCATGTTTAGTATTTTTCCCCTGGTTCCTTTTCCTTTGCACCTCCATTCTAGGTCCTTTCATCAATTAGTGTCAGGCAATGAAAACCATAAATGGCGCTCAGTGCTGCACTTGCAAGATACACATTTACAGTTTGTAGTGAAATGTATTTATTGTCCACAGTTTCTTTTATTGCAGTCCTTCACCAACTGTGACCAATCCCCCCAAAAAAGGCATTTGGATGATCTCAGTGCCTGACCGTTCTTTTCTTTCATGTACAGTTATAACATTTGAAACATGTATTTTGTAGAAAAGAAGCTGCAGCAGGCAAATTTTGAGCCAAGCAGATAAGAGATGTAGCAAAAAAAAAAAAAAGTTTAAGGAAACCAAGGAAAATGCTTTAATTCAAAACAACCACCCATTTTGTTTTTAGTGTAATCCTCACTACCCATGCAGTAGTCCATACTTTCATCCATCACTTTTTTTTAACAGTGTGTATCATTTAACATAAATTCCAAAGAACATTTGCATTTCATTTCCTTCCTTGTCCTGAGTTGTACCAGTAATTTTCTATCTGAAGTAGGATGTTCATTTGTCAGCAACCTGTGGGTTACGGATCCAATATCGGATCCGAGCCGGCAACTTGTTTCAAGCTAATGGATCCGAGCTCCTAGCTCCTCCCTTCACCCATAATCCCCTGCTAACCCTCCATGACCTCAGATCTAGTTTGCCACGCTTGTGGATGGCTGGATCCTTGTTGAGCTCGTCAGATAAGTGAAAAAAGTTACTTTTTCAAAGTACTTCCTGTCAGAAATTTATTTTTTAGTTAAAATTAATCTTTTTAAAGTGTGTAAGTGTTAGGTTCCTTATTTTTTGATTTTAATTAGTTACCCTTCCTTCGCTGGTCGCGCTAGTGTGTGAGTGTGTGTTGCGTTTTTTTGGGGCCTGTGTGTGTGTGTAGTTGCTTTTCTTTTTCTTTAAAAAAAAAAAAAAAAAAAAAAAAAAAAAAGAATGGCTGAGGCCCCAAAAGCCATATTTTCCAAATGTACCGAGTGTGGCCATAAGCTCTCCCCGGCTGATGGCCACACTCGTGCATTCGGTGCCTTGGGGTTGAACACCTCACCTTGGGCTGTACCATCTGTGCAGTGTTCAACCCCAGGGCACTGAAAGAGCGGAGGTCGAAGCTGGTCCTGGCGGGACTTTTACCCCCAGATTCAGCTTCGGCCTTCGCTACCACTGCTGCTCCCGTGGCTCCCCCACAGCCTGTGGTTGCTGCCACTCTTGCCCCCATGCCTCCGTCCGGGACCCAAACTCCTGCTAAAGTGTCAGAGGACAGGGAGGCTAGGAGGGAGAAACGGAGGGAGAAGCACCACAAGCGGCGGGCCGAGACCTCCGTTTCGGCCCCGCCAGCTAAGCGGGCTTCTCCCTCCACTGCTTCTAGGTCTCCTCCTCCTCGGCTCCGATCCCCTTGTTTCTCCCCGGGGCCCGAGGAGGAGGAGACCCGATCTCCGTCGAGGTCATCGAGGCGGCATTCCAGGCCTGCCTCGGTGGCCTCCTCGAGATCTACTTTCAGTTTATCCGATGCAGACTTGGACCTGATGATGCGAAGATTCATCCAGGCCCAGCTGCAGATGGGAGTGCTCTTGCCTCCCCCCGCTCAGGGGGGGAGCTCGACACCTTTTTTCCACCCAATTGCTCCTTCTCCGACCCGCTACCCGGGTTTGGAGCGTTCGGAGCCGAGCAGCCTTGGAGCCGGGGGTGGGTCGGCACCGACAGTACCTGGTACTTCGGATCCGACCCTGCCCTCGAGCCTGTCGGATCCGACCTCTCGGAGCCTTGGTCTGAGCTTCGGATCCGCGGGACTCAGTGTGCCTTCGGCTCCATCCAGGTCAGAGCACACTGGTCCCTCGGATCCGATGGTCTTGGCACCGGCTCCGATCCCTTCATCGGATCCGAGTGGGAGCCGACTTTCGGATCCATTGGAGAGTGTCTCTCCCTCGGCCTTCGATGTTGTGGAGAGGGCTCTGTTGAGAGCATCCGGACCCCCGGTCCTTGCATCGACTCCTCTCTGCACTCCCTCTCTGCTGGGCCAGGCTTCCATCACCCGGCCAAAGGGACAGCCTGCTTCGATGTCACAGATGGTTCCATTGGAACAAGATGTTGCTGGCGAGGCCTCCTCGGACAGTCCCCCCGAGGAAGCTCCCCGCAAGCATAAGTGCAAAAGGAGGCACGTGGACTCCCCTGAGTCCTTAACCGGGGACACGGACTTGGAGGAAGGGGAAGGCTCCCCAAGATCACCCCCTGAGGATGTTTCCTTTGGAGACATCATGGAGATGCTGAGAATCAGAGGTGGGTGGTCTGCCCCCAAGTCTTCCTCTGACGGGTCCCTGTTTCTGGAGGCATTCGAGGCAGGCCCGTCTACCTCTTGGGTGTCCCCTCCAGCCGACCCCCTGATGGACCTCATTACCACCAGGGCGTGGAAGGATCCGGACACCGTGGAGCCAATACCGAAGCGCCTAGATAGGATTCTTAGCCCCCCCTCAGACCGATCACATTGGAGTAAGGGGCCCCCCGTAGATGCCATGTTGACGGCGGCAGCCACAAAGAGGGAATTGGCTCTGGAGAGTCCCTCAGTCCATCCACCGAGCAAAGAGTCCCGTTTGATGGACCGCTTAGGGAAGCGAGTCTTTAGTTCAGCGACCTTCTCGGTAAGGTCTCTGAACTATATGGCACATGTCATCAGGATGCAGCGGGATCTTATCAAAGAATACGCTGCATCCCCCCTGAGTCCATGTCGGAGGAGGACAAACAATTGTACTCCACCCGAATGGCCACTCTGAGATCGATTTCAAACACCTCTATGCGGCTGTTGTCCCACGCCACAGAGGGAGCCGCTAGGGCTAGTGGAGCAGGCCTAGTCATGAGACGTCAGGCCTGGCTCCATCATTGCGATTTTACGGAGCCCTTTAAAGCATCCTTCGCGAATGCCCCTTTTGATGGTTCTGCCCTGTTTGGCAAAACAGTTCGCAAGACACTTGTCCAGAGCGGGAAGGACGGGAAGACGTTGTCTGCCGTTGGAGTCCGCTTCTCTGCTCCCCAGCAGTCCTTTTCGAGGAACCAAAATGGTCAGAAGAAGATGTGGTTCCGGAAATCACAACATTCCCAACCAGCTCCGGACAACCAGTCCTACCGTGGCAGAGGTGGACATGGAGGACATCGCCCCAGGGGCAGAGGGGCTCCAAGAAACTTTGGGTCCAGAGAACCTTTCTCTGAGCGGCCCGCGCAGCAGCCCTAGGGGTTGCCTGACTGCTCCACTCTGGAGGCAGTCAGGCGGCGTTTTTCGGAACACCTAGCGGCATGGGAGTCCATCACAACAGACCGCTAGGTGCTTCGCATCATATCCAAATGGTACAAAATACCAATACTTCATGTCCCCCAATCCAAGAACCTCCCCGATGTACCACCCGATCAGTGGGAGGCTGCAGCCAGAGAAATACAGCAGCTGCTAAGAAAAAGAGCCATCCAGTCCGTCCCCCAAGACCAGCTCGGATTAGGGTTCTACTCCAGGTTCTTTTTGGTGCCAAAAAAGACTGGGGACTTGAGACCCATCCTAGACCCTTCCCGCTTGAACCTGTCAGTAACCAAGGAAAAATTCCGAATGGTCCCTCTTCAATCTATCCTCCCCCTTTTGAGGGAAAACGATTGGATGTGCTCTATAGACCTCAAGGATGCGTACTACCACATCTTAATGGACAAACGATCCAGGAGGTTCCTTCGCTTCTGGTTGGGGGCCAGTCACTACCAGTTCAGGGTCCTTCCCTTTGGCCTCACCACAGCCCCCAGGGTGTTCACCAAGGTGTTAGCAGTGATTGCGGCCCACCTGAGACTCCAGGGAATACAGGTCTTTCCGTACCTGGACGACTGGCTCCTGACCGCACCAACAAGGCATCTGCTTTGCTCAGCCAGAGATTTCTTTCTCCATCTAGCCCCACAATTAGGCATTACTATCAATGTCGGCAAATCCCTACTGGCTCCGACGCAGGTCATAGAATTCATAGGTGCCAGAATAGACACCAGAGGTTTGCGAGCCTTCCTAACTTCCGAGAGAATCCGGAACCTACAACTTCATGTGCGGGGTATCCTTCATTCAGAGGCTTCACCAGCGGAATTGGTCCTGAGGGCACTAGGCTCCATGGCGGCAGCGATTATGCCCTTCCATGCGCCCGTTTGAACATGCGAGTACTGCAATGGACTCTGTTAGTGCAATGGTCCTTCCTATCCCTTCCTCTCCACCATCCCATTGCTATCAGCAAGGCTTGCAGGAGGGCGCTACTATGGTGGCTCCAAGCAGCGAACTTCCATACGGGCCGTCCCTTCTGCACCTCTCCCCCTATCGCCACGGTGACCACGGACACTTCCCGCCTCGGATGGGGGGGGCATTATTCAGGCAGGACAGTCCAAGGCACGTGGAACGATACAGAGACCTCCCTGCATATCAATGTTCTGGAGATGAGAGCAGTGCTGTTGGCGTTGCAAGCACTTCATAGCTTCCTCCCCACAGGAACAATTGCAATTCAGTCGGACAACATGTCGGTGGTCTGGTATATCAACAAACAGGGGGGAACCAGATCTTACCCTGTATGCCGCGAAGCCATGAGAGTGTGGGAATGGGCGATCTCCACCAACCGCTTTCTGATTAAATTAATGACCCTATTCCAAGGGGATCCAATACCTGCCAGCCTAGGAAGACATGATCAACAGACCACAATGCTTTGCCAGAGATGGCCTGCATCTGCTCTCTTGGGCTTCAGGCTTCTGGTAAAGGCTCTTGCTTCCCCCGTAGTGCCTTTTTTAGGTAATTCCATGAGATGAAAACTACCAACATGAAAATTTCATCAAACCACAAATTAAAGGTCATGCTGCTAAACACTAGGAGTCTAAACATGAAACTGCACTCATTGCAAGCATTCTTAACCCTGGAAGTTGATGACATCTGTGCAGTCAGAGAAACCTGGTTCAAAGCTGTGGAGAGCACCTCAGCAATACCGGGTTACTCATCCTATCACACATTCAGTCCCCAAACCATGGGCTGCAAAGCAAAAAGAGGTAGAGTTGTAATACGTATTAAAGACGTACACACCTCCAGGCTCGTTAAACAGTATGACTCTCACAGCACACACTACAGGTGCAGTTAACCATTGACAAGACCCCTGTTCAAATCATAGTTAGCTACAGTTCCCCAGCTTTGACTCAAGATGCAACTCCACCTATCTGGACCTCTTTGAATCTATCAAGAATCAACCCTTTACCCTGATCCTGGGCGACTGTAACTATCCAATCCTAGAATGGAAGAACAACTCATGCCAAAACACAAATGCCCAGAGATTCCTTGATTTTGTCAATGCAGATACCTTGGACCAGCTGCTAGATACCCCCAAATGAGGTGATAATATCTATGAGGCCCCATAGTAGTTAGGGCAAGTGGAAAGCACTGAGACGTTTTGACGGCCTTGCAGGATATAACCCATTTAGCTTAGCCTATTGCAACAACGACCTAAATGTTGAACATTCAAAAAATGAATTGTATGGAAGAAATACTCATAGAAGCAGTAGTTAGTGTGTCAAAAGTGTCAGAGCTTTCTTGCAGCCAGAGTGCGTTGTATCTGTGAGCTTCATGGAACTGACAATCAGCTAACGATTTTTCAAGGGTGGGCAGATAATGCCCTTCTGGGGAAGACCTTCCATTACATCATTTTTCAGAAAAAAATGTGCTTTTTCTTCTTTTTTTTAAACATCTTCATTAAATTGTCTCTTAAGATATAGGCTAACATACTTTAATAGAAAAGTAACCAAAACCTATTAACATTTTTCATTTGCATGCATTATGCATTACATATATATTTTCCTTCTTTGTAAAAAGTATTATTCATTCCAACATTACCTAAATTGTTTAATTCCTGCCTTTCCTTAAACCTCACTCATCTTCCTTTTTATTCTGCATGTATTTTTCCCACAGATTCCATTTACTTCTGTGTAATTTGCTCCTTCTAAGAATCCCACTCTCGGTTCCATCCTTTTTGCAATATTCAGTACTTCAAGTACAGTTGGTTTAGATTTTGATATCCATTCTCTAGTAATTGCTTCTTTGGCCTCTATTAGCATTAATTTTAGAAAGGTCTTACTGTGTCTAGGCAGTTCATATCCTGTGACCCATCTCAGAAAAATTGTTTCCTTAATTAAAGCCATTTGTTTCCCAATATTTCTGACAGAATTCTCTGTATGGATTTTTTATATCTGCCAAGACTCCCCAAAATGTATGTTCCCAACTACCTCTCTCTTTCCGATCACATCTGATCTCTATATTTTTTAAGTCTGCGTGGGTTATAAAAATACATAAGCAAACACTTTCAAAAAAAATCCTTAACCTTCTGAAGTTTGTTGCACACTTGGGAGCCACACAGATGTCCATTGATTGTTCCTTTCTAATCCCTCTTCCCAATTTTTTCTAATCTCCTCTGATCAGTTCTTATAGGTATCATACAATATTTTATACAGTAAACTCTCAGTTAACTGGAACTCAAGCAACCAAAAAAAAAAATTGAAGAAATACAGTACAGTATGAACAATTCAGTTTTTCATGTGTTGCACTTTCTGTTTTCCCATACAGAAATGGATCTAGGACTTTTGATCGAAAGATCAAAAGTCCGAATCCATTATCACTGAACTTACTTTACTAAAAGCGCTTTCACTGAAAAAGTGCTTACGGTAAAGTATGTTTAAAAAAAAAACACAACATTAAACCTGCTTCTATGCAGGGGGGCAAGCCCCCCTGCACCCCCCACACCCCCTACTTTAATATTATCACTCCGAGTTCGCACTACAGTGGGGAAAAGAGAATTTTTCTCTTATCCTCACCGTAGTACGACCGGCACAACGAGCATACTTATCCGAAAGTGCTGCTTCGGTGAACAGCACTTTCGGTTAAGTATGTTCTGTGATTTCTGCTTTGGTGGAAAGTGCATTCGGAGATCTGTACGGATCCCACAGAAACATACCTTACGTTTTTAAAGTTTTAGAGTTTTAAAAAGGAAGATAAAAATAAATTCCCTCTCTCCCCAACCTGAGAACAAGTCAAACCAGGCAAGTCAGATTGCTAAGATGTCAACACTTGCTCCATACTCACTTAGTTTGCATCAGATTGCATATTCTCTCTCCGATCTCTGACACACACACACAGTCTCTTCAGCTTTCATGTATCTCTCCGATCTGTCACACACTTTTGCTTCTGCTTTCATACATGCATTCATTCACTCTTGCTCACACCGATCTCTCACGCACACTCTTCAGCTTTCATACATCTCTCTGATCTTTCACACACAGTCGCTTCTGCTTTCATACATGCATTCTCTCTCTCTCTCTCTCTCTCTCTTCAGTTCATTCAGTTCAAATCCACTCAGCGTGCCACTGAAAACCATTCCGTGTGCCATGCTTTCTAGCAGAAATATAAGTTTAAAATATTATTCCAGCCAGGCTTTGCATCATCATCCTGTCCACTTTATTACTTTCTACTTATGTTATATATGAACCATAACTGCATAGCTCTAAAGCATCCATTCAAATTGGGTAATCCTAAACCACATTGCTCTATGGGGAGGATCAACCTATCCCACTTAACTCTTGCCCTCTTCCTCTCCTAAATAAATTCTTTCAACGCTTTTTTTTTTGTGTCATCAATGACTTCTACTTTGGTTGATAAAAATATGCCTGAGCTGTATATAAAAGTATAGGGACTGAAAAGGTTTTCAGTGCTTACATATTACTGTTCATATCCATAGTCAAGAAATTCCTGTTTTTATATTATCTTTTGTTCGGTCCCTTCTTACATATCTTTAGCTGCTATAACCAAATCTGTTTTAATCCATACACCTAAATAACTCATCTTATTGAATTCCCATAAATATATGTTTTGCTGAAACAATTCATGTGTGGGTACATAATTTATTGCTGTAGCCTTTTTTATTGTCATTAATTTTATATAAAAAATTATATTGTCTCAAAATGTTTTATAACACCAAGATGTCCTTTTCTATTTTTGCACTGTAAAGTACAAAATAATACCATCTGCAAAGAAAGCTAGCTTTTTTTAATTACCATGCCAGTTATATCCTTGAATTTGTGAGTGCCTTATTTAATGCACAGATGGTTCTAAATGTAAAGCAAATCACAAAGGGGAAAAAAACACCCCTGCCACAGTCCTTGTTGGAAAGGAATCATTCACCTTAATTCTTTCCTCTGACCTTTCATGTATTCTTCTAATTAACCATGTTATTCTATTAGGAATTGCAAATTTTCCATTGCCCTACTCATAAATTCCCAATTGATTCTTTTGAATGCCTTGTGTGCATCAAGACTCACCAACATCAGCAGTATTTTCTTACATTCTTCTCCCTTCTGAATTATCTATCGTTATAATAATATTCTTAACTGCTTTCCTCCCCTCCTCAAAACCACAGGGCTCCGTGTCTATCAATTTTGTCAACACTTTACAATTATCTTTCACTTTGGAGTCTTGGTTTAAAGTTTTAATGGGTCTGTATGAAGCTATATTAATACATCCATGACATCTTTCTTCCAAGATGCTAGTGCTTCCTCTCCTTTTAAATTACTTTTAAATAAAACCTTCCAGACCTTTATCCTTTCTTTGAGATCAAACTTCCGCAGGAGTACCATGTGTTCCTGGAGACTTCCCTGTTAAGTGACTGCACATCACTATTTGATGTCATTTGTTCATGACTTCACTACTAGTTTCTCAGCCTCATCGTTCTCTAACATTGACATAATTAAGTCTTCCATAAGTATTTCCATTTGTGCTTTTTTTTCTTGGTTTCCACATTCCTCTGCTTTAATTGCATTTTCATAAATCTTCAGAAATATCTTTAATACCAGTATAGGATCTCTGTTTTTTTTTCTTGTCATATTCTTCCAAAGTTTAGTGACATCTGTTTCTACTTCCTGTTAACGTTGTTGTGCTATACATTTTTGTGCTGTACAGATGTTATTAAAAATAGGTGCTTACCAGGAGCCTTTATAAATTCAGGTATATTGTCCAAATACTCCCTTAATTCTCTCTTTAGCACTATGCAGTTGCTTCTTCTCTAGTTCTGTGAGATTCCCCTTATTCTGCAATATTTTAACCCTCATCAGCCCCGTAGTAATTCCTTTTACTATTACTACTTAATCATATCTCTTTTATTTCTACTCTATCTTTAAACTTCACTTTCATTTTGTCACACTCACTAGCTATCCCTTCTGAAGAGATTTCTATCTTCCCTAATAACTCTTGAATGATTTCCAATACCATTTCTTAAGTTCCGCACTTTTTAACCGATAGGAAAGTACAAGTGTCTCATTTTACTTCATTACTCTGCATTTTTATCATACCTTTTATTTGTGCTTGATCTGAAATAGTTTTTGGATGTATATCAGAGGTTTCAATTAAATTAAGATGTTCCTGTGAAATACAATTTCTAGCCAACCTATCTCAGTTATTGTACCTTGGGGAATAATATATAAATTCTGTTTGACTTCCTATACCCTGTTTGAGTTCCTACTACTGAATTCACATCTTTTGAGAAATTTATAAAAATATTTGGTTCAGAAGTCTACCCCCTAGGTTCCCCAATACGTCCTCCTAATTACAAATCATTTTCCAGTCCTTCCAGTCCATAAACAATATTCCCTGCCGGAAGCTGATTATTTCTCCCTAAATTTTCATAAGCACAATAACAGCAGTTTTCTCTTGGAATATAAATACATGCTATTTTAATCCTCCTCCCTCACCAGTTGCTCCTTGCTACCACAAATCTACCATTGTCTGTTTTCCTCTTCTATCACATTTGGAGGTCTCTAGCAATCAGTTACATTACTTCCCTTTTTCCTTAATATTCTGCTGAATATCCATCCTAAAATAATTTCTTTATCAAATTCACATGCTCATTTCCATCCAGATGTGTCTGATGTAGCATTGATATTTTCAGCCTGCATTTCTTAATGTAGTTCAGTACTTTTTCCTTTTGGTCCATATCTGTAAGGCCATTTATATTCCATGATAATGCTGATAGGGTAGCCATTATGATACAAAGCTATTATTCCCATCTCTTATACATGACAGTTCTTTTGAATGTGTTGTGTCCAGCTTTTGGCTTACAGTGCACACACTAATATTTGTCAGGCTGTTTTTTATATAGTTGCTTCTTATTTCCCTTTGAAAATGTGCCACATTTTTCAAGACTTTTTTTTGTTTCTATGAAAAGACTCAAAGAAAAAAATACATTTTCAGAATTCCCCATCCCCCCTCTCTGTGTAAATTTTCTATAAATGATGTTTACTTTTCAAGATAAAACATCTGCATCAAATCAACATCTGTATACACAGGAGTTATGTTATCTAAAATTAAGGTTACCTGTGCTAGAGCTCATGTTACAGCCCGTGATCCCGCTTACACTGTTTGCTTATTTTTTTTTTTATTTTTATTCCCCTCCCAGATGTGAAAAACAGCTTGTGTGCATTTAGTCATCATTAACTTTTAGCCCTAAGAAAAGGTGCACTGGTTACCTTTTAAATAAATAAATAAGTAAACTAAATTGTGCACTTTTCTGTTAAATGCTAGAAACTATTAAGACTGCTGTGAAGATTTTATTTTTAATCTGTACTGTTGCCACTGTACCTTTAATTGTTACATTTCTCTCAGTAAAATGTGCCCAGAACTCTCAAGATTAATTCTTGCAGTTACACACAGTTGGTCTCCAAGTAAAAACACTCAGCAGTGAGAGAAAAAAAGTGAACGGTTTTACAAATGCATGAAAAAAATCTATGTAAATTTCACTAAAAACACAGTGTACAAACTTCACCTGGCCCACTGTCTGCATCTGCAGACTTCTTGTGTCTGTTTCTCCCACTGAGATAATTTGCTAATGCAAAAAAATCAAGTTAGTAACTTAGCAGATGTAAGAAACCTACCCTTTTATATGCCTTTCATCATTTTGTCTTATTTTTCTAGCATATTTGCTTAAAACAAACTTGTCTATAGCTTAAACCAAAGGCAGTAAGCTAGACATCCACCCATGTAAAAACAAGGGAAATTATTATCTTAATTCTGCACATAATATGATCAGTACACTTTTACACCAACCCCAACAGCCAAACAACATTATATTAACTTCACTTTGCTTCTGTGCGACCTTTATTATCATTTTACATTGTAAAGCCTACAACTAAATAAAAGTGCTTGCTTGCCTTTAATAACGTTAACATATACAGCAGTCAATCGGAAGACTCCTCCCTCCTCACATTTAAAATACCCCTAACTGCACACTATACAAAACTGCTTTACAATCTAACGTGGAAGTTACATCATGGAATGTTTATACAAATATTGATAACAAAAATGTTTTACTTACAGTTGCTTCTTCATTCCCTTCAGTGCCCTTCTAAACGTTGGGTATAAGTCATGCATTTCTAGTCTTTTTCACCCACTTTATTTTTTCTTGCACAGCCATATTTCATATGTCTATTATCTCCAGTGGGATCGATGTTTTATAGTCTCCCATTTATTCACTAATTTCAGTGTTACTGGCCTTATTCCTGATATCTCCATTTTCCAACACCCATCTTTGGTTTAAATCCAAGGTATTCCTGATTCTTCTAGTCAGCTCTTGTGGTTCTCTCTGTCTCTCAATAATTATGTTTTGGAACAAAGTAAAATGTTTCAATGGCAAAGTCTCTCTATGGGCTTTGTTATCAGAAGAATGAGAAGTAGAGTCCCCTACTTGTTGGCTCACTCTTTGTTGGATAGCGTTTTTTTGTAATTTCCTCTTCAATCTGTTCTGCATCAAAAAATGTCTTCAATCTTTCCAGAAAAAAAATATTCTGAAGACAGCTGGATACAAGAACTTGAATCTCGCACTTACCATTCAACATTTTCTGATTGCTGGGATAGACTTACTTGTCTTCTGCCTGATGTACAGTGAGTAATCATTTTCCACAAACATTGTGTCACCATTTTCAATACTTTTCCTTTCTGTTACAATTTTGTCAACTCTTTTTGCTAGTATGATTGTATCCTTCCTGATATAGGTCTTGGCTGCTTTCTCATGGCCAGGTTTGGATAATGCACACAATGCGCCTTTTCAATTAACAATTCTTGCAGTGGAACAGCAGCCCAATTGCTTATTTGTACTTTGATAAAATTAGAGCAGTGCATTCCTATCAATGTTTGTGGCACAGCAGAACTCTGATTTCTAACTTTACAGTTTTTTGAAACGGCTCTTCTTCAGAAGTCTCTTTCTCAGCCAGTCTTTTCTTCTTTTCACTGTCTGATTTTTGCAGTTTTATCAGTTTGTCTTTGCTACTTAAAGCATCATTTTTCTGGCCTTTTGTTATTTGCGTTGATATAGTCATTCAGTGTTAAAAACTTCTAAGTGCATTTCATATTTTCATCTATAAATTACTGAAAGTCATCCTGTATCAAAAGCTAAAACTTAAACTGCTTTTTGGTGAACAGTTACAAGATTCTTCTTAGCCAGAGTTTTCTTTTCTCTTTTTTCTGATTGATTTTCTGTCCAGGTCTCTAAATTTTTTTTTTTTTTTTTTTTGCTGGTATCCAGGCGATAATTTTACCTTTCACTGGGCTTTTTACAGTTTCTGTTTTCATATTGGAAGGGCTCTAATCAACCACCTGGTCAGTGTGCGGCCAACCTGGAAGTCTAAAAAACTGCCTATTCTGTGAAATTATATATATTATTGCTAGAATTTTTGGATGATTGATGGACTGTAAAGGAGGTTTTACTTGAGGAATGCTTGTGCAAAAAACTGTGTACCAATCTGTTTTTGTTTATTTATTTATTTTTACATTTGTATGTAGAATATTTATGTGAAGGGCAGAATGTTGTGCTTTTGGGGATAAACATTGAAATATTTTCCTCAAAACCTTATGTTTTCTGTCGGGATGTTGACTGATTCATGGATGCTGTGCTTACCCACTTTTGAGGCTTCCTTTTCAGCTTAATCATGGAGCAGTTGTTGGTTTCCTGATTTCTTCCTTTTCTCTTCTGCAAGAAGAAAAATGTTTCTTGCGAGTCTTTGGATGTTAACCCCCGTTCCCTGACTGCCTTAGTCACTGCACATATTTTTCTCTTGGTCCCTGTACTGTTGTTTTTAGGAAACCACTAAAGACTGAGAGTTGGATGACCCCCCACTGTGGCATTAGGGTTGTCGTCACTGAGAAAAGGACAACCAGTCTTGATGGTCCCAGTAGAGGGATTGGGTGAAGTTTTACCCGTAGCCAGGCTAGTTCCTCTGATATAGCACAACCTTTTCCAGTGGAGCACCCAGGAAAAGAAAACAAAAAGTTAAGATTGCCTCTACTGTTTCTTTTACTGTAGGCAGTGAATGCTTGCTAGGATTTGCCAAGAGATTACGTTTTGCTTTTAATATTTTAAATCCACTTTTTTCATTGACATCTAATAGAAAGATCAAAAAATTTCCCTCATGATGATGAAACGAGGGGGGGGGCTCAAGAAATATGGGGGTACAGATATTTTGGATGCAGATCCTTAAGGAGAATAACAATAACCATAGAGAATATTATATTCATAAAGTAACAATGTATTCTAAGATCTTAGCCAACATTGGAATGTGGAAAGCAGATTCTGCTGAGAGGGAGGACTGCAGTTAGGGGTACAGAGAAGAGGCAAGAGGGGGTTGTAATTTACTGTAGAAAACTGGTAAAGGAACCAAAGGTACAATGAGAAAATAGAGAGGGAAAGAGGGAAGAGGCCAAGAAGACATTTGGACTGCAGGCTAGAGATTGCCTTTCCTATCATTCTCTATGGCTGTTGTTATTCCCCTTAAGGGCATGCATCCAAAGTCCTACTCTCTCCTTATTCGTGAATTTTCCCTGCTGCATCCAAAATCCTACTCTCTTCTTATTCGTGAATTTTCCCTGCTTCATCATCATTCCTCTTCACTTCAAATTGTAGTATTCCGCTTAGGTTATATATATGAACATTAGGTTTACTGTCATTTCAGCGATCGCACGTCGTGCAAATTATTGTTTCTATGAACCGTAGAAACGAAAACAAAAACACTGACTGACAAAAAAGTGAACGTGAAAGTGGAGAATGTTCGAATTCAGCACAATTCGAACATTCACCACACTTCCGCAATTGCTAGTGCTGAGCAACACAAAGTAAAGAACGTTTTTGCAAGCCCCCGAACACATGGGTTGCACTCCCCCCGTGCTCTACTGTGATCGCTGTTGTGCATTTCTACATTTATATGTTTGTTCTTTTGATACTGTCGAATGGGCATTTTGGACTAACGTAAATCAAACAAAAAGTCTGACCGCTCATTTGATAGTAAACCGAACATTACCCGAGTAGCTCTAAAATATTTCTCAAAGAAGCAAAACAGTTTCAGAACAAACTTAGTTCATAAAACCAAAACTGGATGTAGTATTAAACAAACCAAGCAACGCTGATACTGAACAAGTGTTTAATAAAACCGAGCTTTCAGGTCAAACAAACCCTTCATCAGTGTATAAAATACTAACACATACTAGCCATATTTATACTATCAAAAATCACACAGCCATTAATTATTCAGTTAAACAATCCTAGTTAAGAACAGTAATTTTAAAAGCATAGATCTCTATTTCAGACACATTTGTTTATATCTTAATATAGGTTTTAAAAAAACAGTTTGAGTTAGACCTGGTAATACATCTGCATAAAGGCGTATGATATTCCTTCATCTCAAGCTTATTGTTCACATCTCCCCTGGTATATCCTTATACACTCTGTTACCCTAAAAGAGAATTTATGTGCATTTCCATATGTACTAATGTGCTTAGCCAGGGAATTAGTGTCAGTCTTTCTCCTTATTTCTGAATGGTGCTTAGTTATTCTTTCTTTCAATTTTCTGGTAAATTTCCCAACATAAAATGCCTGACATCTATTACAGATAGCCAGGTATATTGTAACACATGTTGCTAAGTCAGAAAATATATAATTCTTCCTAGTTATTGGATGTTGAAAAGTATTATTTTTGTTAATAACATCACAACAGCTACAATTGTAGCAGGGAAAAGGTACCTGATTTAACTGCTGTGACCCCACCATTCTTGACGCATGTCTTTATAACATAACTTCCGTTTTAAATTCTGACAGTTTCTATATGAGAAACTGGGTTTCATGCCAACTGTGGGATATAACTCAGGAAGAGATGTTAATATACACAAGTTGTTATTAATAATTCTTCTTACCTCAGAAGTAGCTAGATTGTATGTTTTAACAAAACATAACTTGCCTGTATCTAAGTTTGTGTCCATAGTTACAGAGGGTACTTCCATTGTGTTCATAGAGAAATGAGGATGTTCTGTAGTCCTGTCTCGCCTTCATTCTTACTCGGCCTATTACAAAGCTCAACGTCTCTTAGTTGGCTCGTGGCTAGGTAGGTATCCCATAGTGTACCAGTGCAATCCCCAGATTTCGTTTGCTGCGTCTACGAATTCAGAAGTGCTCCTTGCTTGGCTGTGGCTAAGTTTAAATTTTTTGTCTTTATTACCACTTTACTGTATCTATAGCTAGTTATCTTATTACTATATAGTCTTTAATAGTCTTAGTAGTGTTTTAGAAGAGTTTTTTGCTGTTTGAATTAGTTAGTTGTTGAGAACTGGTTGGCCGTTGGCCCTTGTTGCTCTCCGTTTGGTATCCTGTGTGCTTTTTTCTATTAACATTGATATTGCATAGGTCCGTGTTTCCCAGGACCTTATTTTTGCTTATTATATATAAATATATATTTTGTGCAGTGTTTTTTGGATATTCTTGTTACAGAGTTTTCTCTGTGGTTCTGCTTTTAGGGCCTTTGTTTCTATTTTTGAAAATGTTATGCATGCGTGTAGTGTTGTTTGATCGTTACTTGCCTGCTACTAATTTCTGGCTTTTTTCTATGACTTAGCCTATCTAGCTAGGTCCATTTAAGTTAGCGGACCTAGTCCTCTGTTAATTTCCCTTTTTCCTCAGGGCTAGGCCTGTTTAAGTTAGAGGATGTAGTCCTCTTTCCCTTTACTCTCCCTTTGTGTGTGTGTGTGTGTGTGTGTGTGTGTGTGTGTGTGTGTGTGTGTGTGTGTGTGTGTGTGTGTGTGCTTGTTACGGCTAGGCCCGTTTAAGTTAGAGGACCTAGTCCTCAGTGTGCTTGTTGGTTATCTTATTTATTACATAGCTCTTCAGCATGTCTAAAGAGTCTAAAGACCACAAACCTTCAGGTTTCAAAAAATGTATAAAGTGCTCCCAGAAGATGTCAATTACGGATGGCCATAGTAATTGTGTATATTGTCTCGGAGCCATTCATTTGCAGGAAACTTGTTTATTCTGCCATTCCCGTAGCTCCAGAGTTTTCCAGGAGCGGAAGAGCAAGTTCATTTTGAAAGGTCTTCTCAAGCCTTCCTTCAATGAAGACTTAGCGAGTTCTTCTTTTTCATCCAAGTCACATTCTTCCAAGAAAGAGAAGGTTAAGTCGGCCAAGAGGCATTCTCCAGCGCCGACTAGTGTATCGGAACCTCCTCAGAAACAATCAAAACTGGATAAGACTTCTACCTCATCCGCTCCACTGTCCTTGGATCTGGTCAATGTTGTTGATATTGGCACTTCAATGTCGGCCCCAAGTCTTTCGGAGCAGACTGAAAAGTTGCATCGGAGCCGGTCCAGAGATCCTTTGTTGGTCTCCCCAACCTCCAATTTTACAAAGATCCAGATCGCCTACCCTGTCATCCAGATCCTCCAAGAGCCTGTCAGAGGAAGATGTGGAGAGAGTAGTCCTTAGACTCCTGAAGTCGTCTGCTTTGACCAAATTGTTGTTGGCTCTGACCCAGTCGGTTCCGGAGCCACCTGAGTCCATTCCCCCTGTTGTGGTTCCTCCTCCGAGCTGAGTTGGGCCTTCGGAGCTGGAGTTTTCGGTGCCACTTGTTGTGGAACCCTCAGTTCCAGCTCCCCTCATGGCTGTCTCGAAGCTGAGTTCTGCTCCAACACCTTCAGCACCATCCGTAGGTTCTAGGAGCCGAAGCTCACCGGTCAGCCCTGACAGGGACACTTGGATCAGAACCTCCTCAGTCCCGAGTCTCCCTCTCAGTGCATCGGCTAGGGTGAGCTCGGACTCTACATCCATCTCGGAGCCGGTCGTTCTGGAGCCAGTGACTACCTCCATTTCCTCAGAACTGGGGCTGTCTTCGGAGCCAGAGAGATCTGTTTTCGAGATGATGAGGAGTGTGCTGTCTCACTCATCAGCTCCATGCAAGGACACCAATGCTCTCCCCCCTCAAGCACCGACCTCAGTATCAGCACCTACTCTCTCTCTAGACAGCAGAGACCCACAGCCTCAGGAGCCTCTGTTGGGTGGCCCCTAGTCTTCCGAGACCTCTCCAGAATACCCTTCTGAGGAGCCCCCTCAGAAGAGGACATGCAAGAGAAAGCATGGACTCCCCAGATGAGTCCACCTCTTCAGACACTGACCTTGAGGAGTCAGAAGGGTCCCCCAAGTCATCCTCTGATGATGTCTCCTTTGTAGACATCTTAGAGATCCTTAAGAAGAGTGGCAGCTGGCCCACTGTCACACCTTCTGATGAGGAGTAAGTTTACCTGAAGGCTTTCGGGTCTCAACCTTCATCTTCCTGAGTGTCTCCACCTTTTGATGAACTTTTAGACCTGGTGAGTTGGAAGATGTGGGAGATTCCTGATGCCGTGGAGCCACTTCCCAGAAGACCCAGTAAATTTCTGTATGCCCCTAAAGAGAAAGATTTTTTGTCCAAGGGCATGCCTGTAGATGCCATGGTGGTGGCAACGGCCACTAAGAAGGAGCTAGCAGAGACTTCTTCATCTGTCCATCTGCCGAATAAGGAGTCTCGAACGATGGATAGATACGGGAAGCGTATCTTTTCTTCAGCGGCTTTTACACTCAAATCGCTGAGCTATATAACACATTTTACAAGGCTTCAAAGAGATCTCCTTAAGATGTTAGGAGATTAGGAGATACTCTTCAAGGTCTACTGAAGGAGTCCCTGAGAAGGTGTCTGCTCAATTGCCCACCTTAACTTCTATCGTGAACTCCTCCATGAGGCTGATCTCTTATACATCCGACGGAGCGAGCAGGGCAGCGGGTTCACGAGTTTTCCTTAGGAGGCGCTCCTGGATGCGCTTATGTAATTTTGCGGAGCCTTTCAAGTCTACCTTTACCAACGCTCCCTTTGACTGTTCTTCATTGTTTTTACTTAAGGTAAAAGATGCACTCACCAGGTGCGAACAAGAAGGGAAAACTCTCTCTGCCGTGGAAGTACGTTTTACCGTCCCCTCTAGACCATATCCTAAGGGTCAGAGAGGTAGTAAGATGTGGTTCAAAAAGTCCCAGAGATTTTTCCTGGATGCACAGGGTGACTCCTCCTTCAGAGGCAGAGGAGGAGGAGCTAATGGTAGAAGTCGCCCTAGAGGCAGGGGGGGGGGTCCGCAAATCCAGGGAGGCTGCAATTCATTTCGAGGCCATTCCTATCAGTGCTCCTGACGTGGGGCCCAGCTGCACTTCTCTAGAGCCAGTCGGGGGTTGCCTATCTTTGTATCCAGAAGCCTGGCTAAACATCACCCAAGACAAGTGGGTACAAAGAATAATCTCCAGAGGTTACTCCATACCCTTTTCTCTTCCACCCCCGAATATCCCGAATGTTCCACCCAATCACAGGGATCAAGCAACTGTAGAAGTGCAAAAGTTGCTGGCAAAGAGAGTCATCCAAACCGTCCCCGCAGACCAGATAGGATTCGGAACTTACTCCAGATTCTTTTTAGTGCCAAAACGTACAGAGGACTGGAGGCCCATCTTGGATCTCAGCAAACTAAATGAACCCTTAAAGAAGGCCAAGTTCCAGGTGGTGATACTGCAGTCTATATTCCCTCTGTTAGGCAAAGACAATTGGATGTGCTCCATAGACCTCCAAGATGCGTACTACCATATAAAAATGGACAGCGCATCAAAGAATCACTTACGCTTCCGGCTGGGAGCCAGTCACTACCAATTTTGTGCTCTGCCCTTTGGTCTCACCACAGCCCCTAGGGTGTTCACCAAATGTATGGTGGTAGTGACAGCTCACCTGAGACGTCTAGGATTCCAAGTGTTTCCGTACCTGGACAACTGGCTTCTGACCGCCACTACCAGGCATCTACTCCTACAAACCAGAGATTTCACTATCCAGCTTTGTTCCCGGCTGGGGATTACAAAAAAATTAGGAAAAGTCTGCCTTATCGCCCTCTTAATTTGTGACTTTTATAGGCACAGAAATAGACACAGTCGCCATGTTAGCTTGTCTACCTGCCAAAAGGATTCAAAACCTCAGACAACAAATTCTCAGTTTACTTCCTGTACAGAAAGTCAAGGCAAAGACAGTGCTGAAACTCTAAGGGACCATGGCCTCCACCATAACATTGGTCCCTCTGGCCAGATTACAAATGCAAATTCTCCAGTGGCTTTTATCTTCCCAGTGGTCCTTTCAACAACTGCTTCTATCTCGCCAGATCATTATAACGGAGTCTTGCAAAAAGGACATTCATTGGTGGATTCAACCCGACCAGCTGGCAACAGGTACTCCATTCCTTCCTCGCCAACCCATTGCTACAGTGACCACGGATGCCCCACAGTTAGGGGGGGCATTATCTAGGCAGGACTGTCCAAGGCACATGGCAAGATCACGAGGCTCACCTGCATATCAGTGTCCTAGAGATGAGAGCAGTGCTTCTAGCATTGTAAGCACTTCACGACTTTCTTCTTCTAGGGACGATAGCAATCCAATCGGACAACATGTCAGTGGTATGGCATTTAAAGAAACAAGGAGGAACCAGATCTTACCCCCTTTGTCAAGAGGCTATTCATGTTTGGAAGTGGGTGATATCTTCTCAACGCTTTCTAGTAGCAATGCACATCCCAGGGACAACCAGTGTGATAACCATCAAGCTCAGAAGGACAATTTTGATGCCTCACGAGTGGTCTCTAAATCAGGAAGTAGCGCAACAGATCTTCCGCAAATGAACACTTTTATATTTCCTCCTTAGCCTGCTCTGCATCAAAAAAATATTCTGAACAGAGGTGGATACAGCAGCTTGAGTCTCACACCTATCTCTTGACATTCCATAATTGCTGGGATAAATTTGCTTCTCTTCTGCCTGGTGTACAATGAATAATCATTTTCCAAAACACTCTTCTTTCTCTAATTTTTAATATCGTGCCCTTCTGCCTCAGTTTTGTCAGGATCAACTCTTTCTGCTAGTATGATTGCATCTTTAATAACACATGTTGTGGCTGTTTTCTCATGGCCAGCTTTGGAGCATACACACGATGTGCCCTTTCAATTAACAAATCCTGCTGTGGAATACCACTCCTGTTACTTATTTGTGCTTTCATAAAAATAGTACAGTCTGTACCTTCCAGTTTCTCTGGTACAGCAGATCTCAGGTTTTGTGTGTGTGTTCTATCCTCTACCTACCATTTTTTAAAACGGCTTTTCTTCACCCATCTCATACTCAGTCAGACTTTTCTTCATTACAACCTCTGATTTTTGCAGATGATCTTTGTGTTTCACTGTTGCAGTCATCACACTTGGGTTATCTGCCTGCAGGTAGCCCTCAGTTTGCCCGAATACCAGAGACTTAGTATTTCTGCATCAGTCGCTGTTGCTCCAGGACTGACGTCAGGGGTATAAAAACAGGCAGCCAATGCTATTACATCAGTTTTTCTTGCCGAGGAGCCTATAGCAGAAGCAGTTTGTACGAGTGCCAGTCGGCCGCTACCTGAGTTTTCATTTTTGAATTGAATTATCTTGAAGTCATCTAAAGCTAAGTACCCCGTTGAGGATCCTTTTTTCTTGCTCTAACTGATGTCAGAAAAAGTTAACAATTGTCTTGCTTGTGGAAAGCAAATACCACACCGAGATTTCCATTCTTACTGCGTCACCTGTTTAGGCCCAGACCACGACATCCCCCGCTGTCAGTTTTGTGCCTTGTTCTTTTTGTTGCTAAATACTTTCGTTCTCGTTCTCCGTATTCTGAAATGGCGTCGGTAAGCCATCTGACTACCGATCTACCGAAAAAATGTAAGGATAAAGACAGAGACAGACCGCACAGGTCCAAAGCTGCCAATGACGCTTCCGTTAAGCTAGTCACCAGTTCGCCAGTCCTCAGTGAGGAGCTTTCGCAGCCCCTGATGCCCGCTTCAGTGGATTTGCAGGACTCTACCAAGACCCGTTCGGAGTCCGGTATGCCACGAGACTCTTCTTAGACAGAGCCTGCGGATGTCTCTACCTTGGGTGGGTCCGGAGCCACTGAGCAGGCACCGGCTTCTGAGGAAGTTCATCGCACTACCGATATTCGACACAAACCGACGACTTCTTTTGCATCTTCAGTTCTGTCTAAAAACTACCGAGTTTCTAAGGCCAAAAGTACGCGCTACGCCTAAAAAAACGATGACCCAAAAACATGCGTCTTCTTCCTTGCCACAACATCAGATGCTTAAAATGGCAGAAGACCTTATTATGTTAATTAGGGGAAGCCAGCCTTCCCCTGCTAAGAGGTTAAAGAGACCTGTCCCCAGCAGCTTTAACAGACCCAAGAGTCCGACAAATTTGAGGTATCGGATTATGAGGACATGCTTTTATCTGCTTCTGAGGATTCAGATGCAGAGGAATCTATTCCCTCTGCTTCTCCTCCAGAGGATTTTTCTGTTGGTGAAACCTTACATACTTTGAGAGCATTTCCACTGGGAATGCCAAGATTATCCTCAGTCCAAAAAGAGACTCAGAGAATTTCTAGACTTGTCTCAACATAGGCCCTTAGCAATACCCCCTGTCCTGGATGTTGTGGATGATGTCTTTATGGAATCAAGTTTAACTCCTGATACTTTACCCCCTGCTCCTAGGAAACCAGACAGGTACTACAGAGTACCTGACTCGCACAAATTCCTTTTCAAAAATCCTACTGCTGACCCAGAGGTCATTTCCCAGGGTCCTAAAGGTATTAAAGCAACTACAGCTAAGAATCCCACCCCTTCGGACAGGGATTCCCGAGCTTTAGACAGATTGGATAAAAAAGTATACACCTCTGCAACTCTCACCATTAGGACATTGAATTGCCAGTTTCACATGCTGAAATACCAGCAACATATTATGGAACTTATTAAGCAAAAATTAGCTACTTTTACAGACTGTGCAGAAAATAAAGAATTACAAGAGCTTATGCATTCTACAAGCTAAGTCAGCAAGCATAGTTGCAATGTGGCTTTGATGCCCTGGAAGCATCTTGCAGGGCAGCAGTCACTGGTTCTGTACTGAGAAGGCATGCTTGACTTAAGGAACAGACCTTGCCAGACCTTGTCAAATCAAAATTACTTGACACTCCTTTGAACAAGGACAATCTGTTTGGCACCAAAGCAGAAGAGGTTCTAAAAAAGATGGACGAAAAAGCTAAATCTATGCAGACAGTCAAAGATTTCTTGCAAACGCAGCCTCCTAGATTCAGTAGGCATTGCCCCTCAAAACATTGGTCCTTTCCAGTCCCCTCAAGGCCATCTCAAACTAGACCCAGGGGTAGCAGACCCCCCCAAACTACAGTCTCAGGGTATGCAGAGATCTAAGCAATAGAGTGTCTCCACTTCAAAAACAGGAATGCTAAGTCACCCCCTTTCGGAAAGAATTCACAATGACTTCTCAACTCTACTCCTCACCTCTGCCCAACAGCTCATGCCCCTAGGAGGAAAACTTGCCCATCATGCAAAAAACTGGACCTCCATCACCAAAGACCGATGGGTCCTCAACATTGTATCCCAGGGTTGCAAATTTTACTTCCACTCACTGCTAACCCCAAAAGGGTTCCCAGATCTTCCTCCAAACCAGTGGGCAGAGGCACAGAACCAAGTTCAATCCCTGCTCTCCACAAGGGCAATTCATCCTGTTCCTGTAGAACAGATAGGTCAAGGGTTCTATTCCAGACTTTTCCTGGTACCCAGAAAAGAGGGCACTTGGTGCCCAATCCTAGATCTTTCCATTCTAAACACCTTCCTGGTGGTACCAAAATTCACAATGCTCACCCTTCAGCAGCTTCTTCCTATGCTGTCCAAAGATGCCTGGTTAGCCACCCTAGACCTAAAAGAAGCCTATCTGCACATCCCTATCAGGGACTCATGCAGGAAATACCTACGTTTCAGGGCAGGATCTATGCATTATCAATTCTCTACACTTCCCTTTGACTTATCCACTGCTCCCAGAGTATTCACAAAATGCCTGGCTCTAGCCATTGCCTGTTGCAGGCAGAGAAAAATTAAAATTTACCCGTACTTGGATGACTGCCTGATTCAGGCAGACACTCAGGACTTGCTGTTGCAGCATCTGACATTTGTAAAAAAACTTCTAACCTCCCTGGGGTACACTATCAATGAAAAGAAATCAAAACTAGTCTCAAAAGATTGTATTCCTGGGAGCAAGCTTGGACACAGCATCCCAGATGGTATTCCTTACTCCAGAAAAACAAGCCTACCTGACAGGCTACTTCACTCAAATGATCACCAGAACCCAGCTATCCACAAGGAAAATCCTGCAGGCCCTAGGGTTCATGGCCTCTTGCATCCTACTAATTCCATATGCCAGACTGCATATGAGGAAACTTCAATGGTACTTAAAAGGTTTTTGGTGCCAACATTCTCAAGACCTGGAAACTGTCATTCCTAGCATACCTTGTCTAAGGACAGAGTTTCTTTGGTGGGCAGCAGCATGCAACCACAACAAAGGGACTTCCTTTACTCAACCTCATGTCATCCAGACCCTAACCACAGACTCATCAGACTATGCCTGGGGGGCACACCTGGACGACAAGTGCATTCAGGGCCAGTGGAGCCCAAGTCAAATTCATCTGCACATCAACCAAAAAGAGATGCTAGCTGTTCAGCACGTTCTAACAGCTTACAGATCCCTGCTCTCACAAGGACCCCTGCTAATAAAAACAGACAACACTACAGTTATGTGGTACATCAACAAGCAGGGTGGAACCCACACTTACCCACTCTGCGGGCTAGCCATGGCCCTGTGGAACACGGCCTTGGACATGCAGGTCCTTCTGCAAGCTCAATTCCTGCCAGGCAAACAAAACTCACTGGCAGATGACTTAAGCAGAAATCTCCTAGACTCACACGAGTGGCAATTAGAGCCCAGCACCTTCAGCCTCCTGATTCAGAAATGGGGGACCCCAGAAGTGGATCTCTTTGCCTCCCCCTGCAATCATCAGCTCAGCAAGTTCTGCACCTGGACACCTCACAGCAGGGCCTGGAAAGTGGATGCCCTATCCTTCTAGTGGGTAAACTTCTCAGTCTATGTATTTCCCCCTCTGCCCCTTCTCTCAGAAATATTGCTCAAGATAAGACAGGACAGACCAGGGGCAATCCTGATTGCCTCTGACTGGCCATGCCATCACTGGTACCTACTGCTGTGCAGCCTGTCACTGGTGCCACCCTGGCATCTACCCCAGAGCATGACCCTCCTCACTCAACAGCGGGGACAGATCTTGCATCTGCAACTGCAAACCCTGAATCTTGCAGCCTAGCTTATTCCTCAAATTCTCCCCCAGTGACCAGCCTAAGCAAGCAGGTACTGGACGTCATTTTTGAAGCCAGAAGACCCAGTACAAGGAAATCCTATACTGATAAGTGGAAAAGGTATTGCTCCTGGATTCATTCTAAAGGAGGGGACACAACTCTGCCCTCCCTACCTCAAATCCTGGATTACTTAGCAGATATACTCTACAGAGGCCTATCCTTCTCCTCCATAAAGCTCCATGCCTCTGCCATCTCGGCTCCATACAACACTGAGCTACCCCTCTTCTCTCACTCTCTCATCAAACAGTTCCTGAGAGGGGCAAACAACCTAAGGCCACCAAGGAGAGCACCCATCCCTGCTTGGGACCTTAACTTTGTACTGGAAAAGCTCACGCAACCCCCTTTTGAGCCTGCAGCTTCAGCAGAGTTAAAATTCCTCTCTTGGAAAACAGCATTGCTTCTGGCCATCACTTCAGCTAGAAGAGTGTCTGATCTACAAGCACTGATGGCTGTGGAACCCTTCATTATTTTTCATGCTGACAGGGTTTCCCTCAGGACTAATCCTTCCTTTATGCCCAAAGTGGTGTCCAGTGTGTCTCTCAACCAATCTCTCCATTTGCCAACCTTCTTCCCTAATCCTCAAAATAAAGGGGAAAGGATCCTGCACTCCTTGGACGTGCACAGACAGCTCAGATTCTACCCGGATAGGACTAAGCCTTTCAGGAAATCTGACCAATTATTACTCAGTTGTGCACCAGGGGCAGAGAGCAAGGCCTTTTCAAAACAAACATTTTCCAAATGGATAGCACACTGCATCAATTTCTTAGGTTCATAGGTTGGTACTAGGCTATCAGCCCTAGGGGCTATACAAGTCTAGCCATAACAATTCCCTGGCTATTTCTTCCCACACTATTTACTTCCCTGGACCGCTGTCTAGCAGGGTGACTGACATGATCCCCGGGGTGAATTTCCTTTCTCCCATCCAGTCGTCAAGGTTCCTTTTGAAGAGGCCAAAGAGGCACTCTGCTTGACATTTATGGGCAATCTATTCCAGAGTCTGGGGAGTCTCTGGGTCAGGAACCTATCCCTCCAGCATGTTTTGTTTATTGTGATGACAAGGTTTAGATCCCTGGAGCGTGTGGCTCTGAGGGATTGGGATTTCTTTAAGTGTAGCATATCCAACAGCTCTGGGTTTGACATGGCCTTGTATGTTAAGCAGAGATCGCCTCTGAGTAGACGATATGCGACAGAGTATAGCTGGAGTTTTTTAAGGTGGTCAGCGTAGGGCATCTGCTTTAGGCCTGAGATTCTTTTAGTGAGGTATTTCTGCAGCCTTTCCAGTTGTTGCAGATGTCTTGACAGGTACATACAAAATGGGGCGTTGTATTCTATAATGGATCTAATGAGGGATGAGTACAGTGGGACAATGACCTCCTTTTTTCTGGATGAAAAGCCCTTGGTGATGAGGTGTGCCACATAGAAGGATTTCCTGACTGTTGTGGCGATGTGGTTATCGAAGGTGAGACCACTGCCCACCTGTGTCCCTAAGTCTCTTATCACACTTTTGGTGTTTAGTGTACTGCCACCTGTATGGTAATTCACAGATACATGTTTTTTCCCAAAGGAGATAACTATACATTTCTTGGCATTGAGCTTGAGCCCATGGCTCTGGCACCAAGCACCAAGCATCTGTTTCTGTAAGGCCCTTTTGTAGAGTATCCACATCATTTGGGGATTCAATACTGGCTACCAGTTTGCAGTCATCTGCGTACTTTGTTAGCCAGAGTCCCTTAGTGTTGGCCTGTACTTCAGAGAAGTAGATGCCAAACAAGAGCGGTCCCAGGACTGAACCCTGAGGTACTCCACTTGTCACTTGTCTGGAGCTGGATTTGGAGTTTGCTACTTTTACAGTGTGGGTTCTGTCAGTAAGCCAGTTAGCAACCCATTGGGTGACGTAGGGATTAATGCCCAGCTTAGTAAGTTTATCTATGATTCCAGAGTGGGGGATAGTGTAAAAGGCCTTGGCAAGGTCTAGATAGGCTGTGTGGACCACCTTACCCTTGTCCATGGCTCTGGAGACTGATTCGAAGAAGTCAGTCAGGTTCAGGAGACAAGATCGGCCCTTCACGAACCCAAACTGGGTGGGGTCCAGTGTTTGAAGGTTGCCAATGTCTTTGTTTATAAGTTCCATGATAATATGCTCCATGGCCTTGCAGATAAGGCTTGTCAGACTGATGGACGGTAGTTTCCGGGATCCAAGGTGGATCCCCCCTTGTGGAGTGGGATAACTGTAGCTCTGTGCCATTCAGTGGGCACGAAACCTGAGGTGAGGCTACGATTAAACATGACACTTAGGTGAGGTGCCAGTTCATATTGTAGTTCATGTAGTACACAGCCCGGGATGTCATCTGGTCCCATGGATGCTGTATTCTTAGCTTTGGAGAGTGCGTTTTTTACCTGTGTGGCCGTTATTACTGGAATTTGGCAATCTTCCGGTATTGAGATGGGCCATTTAGGGGGTGAGAGGAGGGTGAAGTTGGCACTGACAAACACCATGGGAAACCATCCCCTCAGGGGGTCAGAACACAGTCTACTAGGGCAACTTCTACCATAAACAGCATTCCTCAGGGGAGTCCCTACCAGGGACATTCTGGAGGCTGCTACATGGAGTTCTGTGCACACATTCACCAAGCATTACCACCTGCCTATATTTTCCAAATCCAGGGCGGTTTTTGCAACTGCTGTCCTGCAGGGCATACTAGTCAGCCCAAACTCTTCTTCACCGCCTCCACCCTTCTTCATCTTTGGGAATCAACCCAAGTGTGATGACTGCAACAGTGAAACACGAAGAACGTAGTACAGTTGTGTACACTTACCATAAATGTAGATGTTTGAGTGTATTCACTGTTGCAGTCCTGGTTTCCCTCCCTCCAGCCCCCTTCTCTCTCTCCCTCCCCTCTCTGTGTATATTACTCATCCCTGGCAGGGGTATTGGTATTGGTATTTACTTTTTACTGGTGCTGATTTTCCCACCATAGCTTTGCTCTGTATTGGGGGGGGGGGGGTCTTGACATTTGGGGCAAGAAAAACTGATGTAATGGCATTGGCTGCCTGTTTTTATACCCCTGACGACCTGATGGTGGTCCTGGAGCGACAGCAACCAATGCAGAAATACTAAGTCTCTGGTAATCGGGCCGACTGAGAGCTACCTGCAGGCAGATAACCCAAGTGTGATGACTGCAACAGTGAATACACTCGAACATCTAAATTTATGGCAAGTGTACACAACTGTACTTTTTATCAGTTCATCTGAATAGCTGTTTAAAGCTTCTTCCATTTTTTCCAGTCATTTGTTATTTGAATTGATATACTCCTTAAGCATTTCATTTATTTTAATCAGCTCTGAGCACATTGACTTCTTTTTTTCTCTAAATTACTGGAATCTATTTCTTATACAAAAGATGGTGCTTAACTGCTTTGTGCTGAGCAGCTGAAGGATAATTCCCAGCCAGTGTTTTTTCTTCACTTTTTCTAGATGATTTTCTTTCACACTCTGTAAGATGTTCATTGTGTTTCACTGTTACAGTCCTAACAAATGGGTTATCTAGCTCCGGGTAGCCCTCAGTCGGCCAGAATACAAAAGGTAAGTAAAAATGACGTCGTTTGCCGTCGGTTGTCAAGGACGTCAGGGCGTCTGATACAAAAGGAGGCAGCCAACGTCACTTCCTCAGTCTTCCTTGACGCGGAGCCCGAAGCAGAAGCTTTTTATGCACAAGTGCCGGTCGGCAGCTTACCTTTGTTGGTTTCCGACTACAAGAGTTGAAGTGTACTACAGCTAAGTTACCCCATTGGGGATCCTCTTTTCTTGCCTTAACGAATGTCAGAAAAAGTTAATAATTGCCTTACCTGTTGAAAGCAGATTCCCCATAGAGATTTTCATTCCTATTGCATTATTTGTTTAGGCCTTGACCACGACATTTCCAAGTGTGATCTCTGTGCCTCCTTTAATCTGCGTACTATCCGTCGTCGGGCTAAGATTTTGGCTAAGCATTTTGGAGTTTGGCCTAGGTTCATTGGTATGGCGTCTGCCGGTCTTCAGGTTTCGGATGTTCCGAAAAAACGTAACGATAAGGACTGCGACAGGCCACAGAAAGCTACATCCTCGGATGAGGTTAAGTTGGTCGTCAGTCAGGCAGTAGCCAGTGAGACACCTTTGCAGTCCCTGCAGTCCGCTGATGTACAACTGCAGGCCTTGATTGAGTCCGAGTCCCTTAGGCCTTCAGCCTCCGTTTTTCCTTCCGACCTGTTGCCAGTCACCTCTTCTGCTGGAGCCGGAGCCGCTAAGCTGACTCTGGTGTCCAATGCCTCCGTTTTGCGTTCTGACAGCAAACTTCTTCCTTCAACCTCTACTACAACTTCGGCGGTTGCCAGGCCTCCTGAATCCTTCAGGCTTGCAGGTAAATCTTCCATTCGTAAGCCTGTGAAAATGCAGCCTCCAGCTTCTTCTCGTTCCCCTCAATCCCAAATGGTTAACATGGCTAAGTTAACTCTTATTAGGGGTTCTCAGCCTCCACCTTTTAAAAGGAGTAGGGATGTTTCCCCTGAGGCTTTGTCCTGCTCAGGTTCAGATTCTTCCAGCATTTCTGCTGATGAAGAGGAATTTTCTCAGGCTTTTTCTCCTTTTTAGGATTCAGATGCAGGGGAGTCCATCCCTTCAGCCTCTCCTCCATAGGATTTCTCTTTTGGTGATACTTTAAATACCATCAGAGAACATTTTAAATGGGAAAGTCAGGATTATCCCCAATCCAAGAAACGGATTAGGGAGTTTCTGGATTTACCTCAGCATAGGCCTCTTGCTATTCCCACTGTGCTGGAAGTTGTTGGTGATGTTTTTCTCGAAAATTCTTTGTCTCCAAATTTGGTTCCTCCTGCTTCCAGGAAACCTGACAGGTACTACAGAGTCCCTGATTCTCATCTGTTTTTTTCAGGAATCCGTTGGCTGATCCAGAGGTTATTTCTCAAGGCCCCAAAGGAGTTAAGGCCACTGTTACCAGGAATCCTGTTCCCTCTGACAGGGAGTCTAGGAACCTAGATAGGTGGGACAAGATGGTTTATACCTCTGCCACCCTAGCTATTAGGGCTACCAATTGTCTTTTTCATATGCTGAAGTACCAGCAGCATGCCTTGAAGGCTATTAAGTTTAGGATAGCAAATCTACCTCTTTTGGCAGAGAGTAAAGACATGCAAGATTTACTGAATTCAGCCAGTCTGGTCAATAAGCATTCTTTGCATTGTGGTTTTGACATCCTTGAGGCCTCCAGCAGGGCTACGGCTACTGGATCTGTTATTAGAAGTCACGCTTGGCTCAGAGAACAGCCTCTTCCAGAACCTGTCAAGGCTAAGCTTTTGGATGTACCTTTGCATGAAGACAGTCTTTTTGGCAGCAAAGCAGAGGAGGTACTGAAGAAGATGGAGGATAAGGCCAAGTCCATGCAAACTGTTAAGGATTTTCTGCAAGTTCAACCCCCTCGCTTTAGCAGGAATTACCCTTCCAAGAGTTGGACCTTTCCTGATACCAGCAGATAGAACTGTTCCAGGACTAGAGGTTACAAATCTTCTAGGGGGCAGTGGGCTGCCTCTCAAAGATCTAGGCATTGGCAGGCTTCCACTTCTAAAGTGGGAAGCTCTAAGCCTGCATCTCAATCAAAACACTCTCAATGACGTTTTACAACATCTGCCTGTTCTTGCTTGCCGGGAAAGTCCTTTAGGGGGAAGGTTGGCCCTTTTTGCAGATGTCTGGGCCACAATCACAGACGACAAATGGGTGCTCAGAACGGTGTCCCTAGGGCACAAGTTTTCTTTCTGCACCTTTCCAGCTCCCAAAAGATTCCTGGACGTTCCTCCAAACCGAAGGGCAGAAGTAGAAAAACAAATGTTGTCTCTGTCTCATCTGGGAGCAATAGAATCAGTCGCTGCTCAGCAGGTAGGCCAGGGCTTTTATTCCAGGCTTTTCCTAGTTCCAAAAACAGAAGGCACCTGGCGTCCTTTCTTGGATCTTTCCATTCTGAACTCTTTTCTAGTAATTCCAAAGTTCAAAATGCTCACTCTACATCAGTTGCTACCACTTCTAGAAAAGGATTCCTGGCTGGTAACCTTGGATCTCAAAGAGGCTTATCTGCACATTCCTATCAGGGAAAGTTGCAGGCAGTACCTTCGTTTCAGAGTGGGCGAGCAACATTACCAATTCTCTGCACTGCCCTTTGGCTTATCTACTGCTCCCAGAGTCTTCACAAAGTGCCTGGCCCCAGTCATTGCTTTTTGCAGGCAGAAGAAAATTCATATTTACCCATACTTGGACAACTGTCCGATTCAAGCAAGTTCTCAAGAACAGCTATTAAAGGATCTGGAATTCGTAAAGACTCTTCTCTCTTCCCTGGGTTACACTCTCAGTGTGGAAAAATCGAAAATGATACCATCCAAGGAGATAACATTCCTGGGAGCGAGTCTGAACACAGCCACCCAGATGATATATCTCACCCAGGAGAAGTGGACAGCTCTTTCAGTGTACTTCAAGCACTTGGCAAGCCTGTCCCAGCCCCCTGCAAGGAAGTTCCTGCAAGCTCTGGGATTCGTGGCATCTTGTATTCTCATGATTCCATATGCAAGACTGCATATGAGGAAATTGCAGTGTTACCTTGAGCTTGGTGTCAACACTCTGAGGACCTGGATATGATGATTCCTCTGCTTCCATCTCTGCAGACGGAGTTTCTGTGGTGGGCAGCAGCCTGTCTACAAAATAAAGGCATGCCTTTCCAGACACCTCTTGCCACTCAAGTTCTGACTACAGACACATTGTACTATGCCTGGGGAGCACACCTGGATGGCAGATGCATACAGGGATGTTGGACCGCTCAGCAAATGCACTTGCACATAAATCTAAAATAGTTGATTGCAGTTCAGCAGGCGTTACTGGCTTTCAAGGATCTTCTTTCTCCAGGGACCCTGCTTGTCAGGCAGACAACACTACTGTCATGTGGTACATCAACAAGCAGGGAGGGACTCACTCTTACCCCCTGTGCAGGCAAGGCATGAAACTTTGGTCCATGGCAGCATCCCTGGACCTCCATCTTCTAGCTCAGTTTCTTCCAGGATGGCTCAATGTTTTGGTGGACCAGTTGAGCAGACAAACCCTGGATGCTCATGAGTGGCAGCTGAACAGAGCAGTCTTTTACAGCATCATTCAATGTTGGGGCACTCCTCAGGTGGATCTTTTCTCCTCCCCAGACAACCATCTGCTACCTCTCTTTTGTACCAGACAGCAGCACATCAGAGCCTGGAAAGTGGATGCTCTGTCCTTCCCTTGGATGTTGCTATCAGTGTACACCTTCCCTCCTCTTCCTCTTCTTCCCAGAGTATTAGTGAAGATCATGGACGAATGTCCAAGGACTATTCTCATAGCTCCGGACTGGCCCAGACAGCATTGGTATCCACTGCTTCGCAGTCTCTCCCATCTTCCTCCTTGGCAGCTTCCTCTGAAGCCAGATCTTTTGCTTCATGAAAGGGGAAGCATTCTACATCCTCATCATCAGTCTCTCCATTTGGCAGCATGGCTCATTGTATGACTCCTTCCCTTTCTTCCTCCCTTTCCCAACAGGTGGTTGATGTGCTGAGGGAGGCCAGGAGGCCTAGCACTAGGAAATCCTATGCTGGCAAATGGGAAAGGTTCTCTCAATGGATGCAGGCTGTAGGGGAGTCTGCTTCTCAACGTACCCTTCCTCTGATCCTGGAATACCTGGCTGATTTGCTTCAGGGTGGTCTCTTTTTCCTCTATCAAGATCCATGCTTCGGCCATTTCTGCTCATTGTTCTCTTGAACAGCCCATTTTCTCTTATCCCCTGATGAAAATGTTTCTCAGGGGGACTTGCAATCTAAAACCTCCCAGAAGAGCACCTACACCAGCCTGGGATCTTAATTTTGTTCTGGAGAAACTCACTCTTCCTCCTTTTGAGCCAGCTGCCTCTACAGATTTAAAAGTTTCTCTCTTAGAAGATCGCCTTCCTCTTGGCTATAACTTCAGCAAGGAGGGTTTCAGAGCTGCAGGCTTTGGCCACGGAGCCTTTTCTTATTTTCCATGCAGATACAGTTTCTCTGAGGACTAACCCCTCCTTTATGTCCAAGGTGGTTTCCAGCCTGACTCTTAATCAGTCCATACACCTTCCTACCTTCTTTCCTAATCCTCGCAGTAGAGGTGAAAGGATCCTACATTCTCTTGATGTGCACAGACAGCTCAAGTTTTACCTGGACAGGACTAAGGACCTTCGGAAATCATCACAGTTATTGGTCAGTTTTGTCCCTGTAGCCCAGGGCAAGGCTATTTCTAAGCAGACCATTTTTAAATGGATTGCTCACTGCATTACATTTTGTTATTCTTTTCATGGCAAAGCTCAACCTCAAGGGGTTAGGACCCACTCTACTAGGACGGCTTCCACTTCGGCAGCCTTTCTAAGGGGTGTCCCTACTAAAGACATTTTGGAGGCTGCCACATGGTCTTCTGTTCATACTTTCACAAAGCATCATAATTTGCCTCTGTTTTCCAGAGCCCTTGATGCTGTTGGTTCCTCCCCTCTTTTTTCTCTGGGCTTTGGTAATCAACCCATTTTTAGGACTGCAACTGTGAAACACGATGAACATAGTACAGTTCTGTACGCTTACCATAAATGTAGATGTTCGAGTGTACTCACTGTTGCAGTCCTGATTTCCCTCCCTCCTTTCCCCTTTATGTGGCCCTCTCCTATTCTTTTTTCCTGAGGTACAGGCTTAATTTATTTGTCAAATTGGTTTTTGATTTAAGCCTTACTTTCTGGGGGCTCCTGACTGTTATGGCAAGAAAGACTGAGGAAGTGACATCGGCTGCCTCCTTTTGTATCGGATACCCTGACGTCCTTTACAACCGACATCATTTTTACTTACCTTTGGTGTTCTGGCCGACTGAGGGCTACTGGGAGCTGGATAACCCATTTGTTAAGACTGCAACAGTGAATACACTCCAACATCTACATTTATGGTAAGTGTACACAACTGTACTTTTCTTCTTTGCTAGCATCCAGGCAGTGTATTTACTAGCCAGTAACTGAATTTTACAAAAACAGGCAGAATTACTGTCCCTTGTCCATCGGTTTCTTTTTTCACACTGGAAGAGCTGAAATTCAGTTGTTGATCAGTGTGCAGCCATCTTGGATATCCCCATTGCTGTGTATTGCTTTTGAGGTTTTGGACATAGCAGAAGAAAGCCTTGTGGTTGTCCTTAACCTGGGTGGTTATTTTTACCTCAGATTTGTCTTTTGTGGACTATATTTTTAACTCCACTGAGTAGCTTATTTAGGCTGTCAACAGAGTGTTTATCTTGCTGGATATTGCCTGTCTTAGTTTTTTGCCATGAGTTCCTTCCTTTTGTTGTGTAGCCTTTTAATATTGGAATTTCGCCAGGACGGATTGTGTTTTGTGCAGGCCCTGCACTTACTTTGGTTAGGTGTGGCAGGTTCTCTACAGCTGTTGATATGGTTATACAGTTTCTGTGAATAGTTCTGCATAGACAGCAATATTTTCAGGGATGGGGGAGGGTTGAAATTTATTTAGGTTGTCAGTGTATATAAATCCTGCAAAATGATCCTGTTTTTCAGACATCTGCTGTTGCAGTGTGTAACCCCACAACCCTATCTACTTTCTGTTGTAAACGGTCAGTATACATACACAAAAACAGCGTGTGTTAACATTTAGTTGAAACAAACAGTCTCCGTGGTTTCCACATTCATAAGGCAGTTTCTCACATTTTTTATAACTAGGACTTTTGATTACCGTAGAACCGCATTAGAGCAGTATGTGCATAATCCGCAGATGTCATTGCATTTTGATGACAAAGATACAACCTTTTCTGAGAAACTTTAACGATTTGGATAATGATTTCTTAGCAAGGGGGTACGAGAACCAAATGTTAAGAAACATTTTTGAACTAATCATCAAGCTTAAAAATAACAGTGCAGCCACACTAAACGGACCCATTGGAAGAATTTTTAAGAAATGTGTGGACAATAAATCAAAAGTCAGCTGCATACTGACGTACTCTGAATTTTCATTGTATCAAGAATATTATCAAGGAGAACTGGGCTGTAATAATAGAAAGCCCTCATCTGGTAGACATTTTGGGTGAAGCCCCGACTTTTGTGTATAGGAAGGCTAAAAAATATTAGGAGCTTTGTAGAAAGGAAACTTAAACGACAGGAAAAGAACACGAAAAAATGTGAAACAATTTTTGTGCCTACATTCAAGGAGGAGACTCTTTTTACTGGCCATATTTAAAGGAACTTATTAAAGAATAATGCAGGGGGAGACTGCAACTGTACACAAGTTTACAGGGCTAGTTGCAATAGACGTGATGCATTTTATGTGGGAATGACTATTAATAAACTGAAACGAAGGATTTCGGGTCATCTGTCCGAGATTCGGTCTAAATGTAGAAACAATGCCCTGGCCAGACACTTTCAACTCCAGAGAAGACACTCTGGGTTTAAATTTCAAATACTTGATCACATAGACCTCACTGAACTTGAAGGAGACATCCCAAATTTATTTTATTTTTATTTTATTTAACATTTGTTTTGCCAGGATAGTCCGACTGGACAACAAGTGTCTGTTTTTAGCAGAGTCCTGGGAAGAAAAAGTCCATAAGTTTACAGAGAGAAGAAAAATTTACAAGAGAGACATTACAGAGTAGTAGCATACATTATTATACAATAAGAGGATATTCCCTCGTTTGGTTAAAAATACAAGTGTACAGAATATGCAACGAGAGTAGATAAGTTTTGCCTAAAAGTTAAACTACAGGCTAATACACTCAAGTGTACTAGCTTTTGATAGCATTTAATCGAAAATCATAGCATTTATTGTGTTTTCTACTTTTCTGTAAAAAACTTGAAAAACAAAAAAAATATCCTTGCTTTCCATACTTTCCTAAACTAGTGTTCCAGAGACCAGATTTTGCTGATCCCTGGGCTTTGTCTTGGTTCCTGTTTTCTCCATTTTCCTTGTTTGGTCAAGGGGTAGTTTCTTTACTCACTAGTGGGAGTAGGGAGTACTGAACTGCCTGTTTGTCCTCAGAGGAGTGGTTTAAGGCAGTAACTTGTAGTTTATTGGCCATTTTGGGTCATTTCCTGTCTTTTCCAGCCCCCTGCTATAAAGCATGTTTTGGCGGGCTTTTCCAGCTATTGAGAACTCAGCACAGCTCCTCGTGGTGGCCAGCAGTGTTCCTCTAGCAGCAGAGACCAGAAAAGACTACCTTTCCAGATTTTAAGTATTTTTCTTGGCTTTTTCGACTTTTTGTGCCTTTCGACTACTGTTTCTGCTTATTTTATCAAAGTTTGCACTGTTTTGTCTGTGTTTATAAGTTAAAACTGTTTACTGCACTTGCTAGTTTAAGTTTTGCCTAAAAGTTAAACTACAGGCTAATACACTCAAGTGTACTAGCTTTTGATAGCATTTAATCGAAAATCATAGCATTTATTGTGTTTTCTACTTTTCTGTAAAAAACTTGGAAAAAACAAAAAAAAATATCCTTGCTTTCCATACTTTCCTAAACTAGTGTTCCAGAGACCAGATTTTGCTGATCCCTGGGCTTTGTCTTGGTTCCTGTTTTCTCCATTTTCCTTGTTTGGTCAAGGGGTAGTTTCTTTACTCACTAGTGGGAGTAGGGAGTACTGAACTGCCTGTTTGTCCTCAGAGGAGTGGTTTAAGGCAGTAACTTGTAGTTTATTGGCCATTTTGGGTCATTTCCTGTCTTTTCCAGCCCCCTGCTATAAAGCACGCTTTAGCGCGGAGTTGCCACTGTTGCACACTAGGGCAGCTCCGGTTAAGCAGGTTTAAACTATTCGGGCTACCTAAAGTCCACTCTTCAAATTTTCCCTTGAAACTACCTTCCTCGACCTATACTACTCATCTAATCAGCGTATCCTATAACTAAAAAGATCATCTCTACTTGACTCTAAGTAGACTATTCTCTATCTGTTAAACCTAGCACTTGCTCCTACAGTACTTATTACCTTGATACGGCACTCTTATAGATAGCACCCCAATAAGGCAACCCCCATTTCTCGGTCACCCACATCCCCGAATCTTTTTAAAGTTTTTGTCTATCCTTCTAGCATGTCGAGGATCAGTTGCTAGTGTCATCTCCTGCTCAGCTGGTGAACCTGGGAATATTGAGGCAATGTTACAATTGCCTCATGTACACAGACAACCCTCTCCTCCTCCCACAAAACACAAATACATGCGAGAGATGCAACTATACGGCCAAACTGGAGGCTGAGCTCTCTCAACATAGGACTGGCAAGACCAGTCAGGAGGGGAAGGTTACCACACACACTATAGACCCAGTCTCACATAGTACCATTACAACCTCAAATCATACACATAAACACACAAAGACATACTCGGAGGCTCTGATCAAAAATCTACCAAAACAGCAGAGGCCACCAAAGCAGACACCCAAAAAACCACCACCTCAGAACACAACACCTGCAACGCATAGACCTCACAGTCAGAGTGTCAAACAGTCACAGCCCTTAAGGCCAAACACAATGCCAGACACACTAGTCATTGGTGACTCCATAGTCAGACACACTGATGTCCCGCTCACCAGACTGAGTAAGGAGAAGGTCACAGTAAGCTGTCTGTCGGGCGCTAGAATCCGCCACATAACGCAAGCACTCAGGTCTCTCAACAGCAGGTACAAATATGACTCAGTCATTGTCCACGCTGGTGTAAATGACCTGAGACGCACTCCTTGGACTACATGAAAAGAGACATTGAGGAGCTCTCTGATTATGTAGCCCAGGCAGGTATGACCCTGACCTTGAGCAGTATCCTACCTTCACCAAGAATGATGCCACAATACAGAGATAAGATGATCAGCTTTAACAATTGGCTTAAACACTGGTGTCATTCAAAGGGGATCCAGTATCTGTCTGCCTGGGATGACATGCTGGACAAGCCACGCTGCTTCGCAAGGGACGGCTTGCACCTGTCACCCCTGGGATTCCGGATATTGGCAAAGGCTCTTGCCACCCCATAGTGCCTTTTTAGGCAAGGCTCAAATTCTAAACCTACCACCCTAGAACACAAAAAGGAAATAAACTAAGGGTAATGCTGCTCAATGCCAGAAGTCTAAATCTCAAAATGCACGCACTCGAGGCCCTTCTCAGTATGGAGAACATCGATGTCTGTGCTGTGACGGAAACCTGGTTCAAGGCTCCTGAGAGCACCCCAGCGCTATCAGGTTTTACCTCATATCATGCGTTCCGCCCCAAAATCAGGAAAATACCAAGAAAGGAGGGGTATCCATATTCATCAAGGACACCCACACCTCAAGACTGGTGGCAACGCATGATGCATCGGAGACCATCCAGGTGCAATTAACCGTAGGCAAGACTGCTCTGCAAATAGTAGCATGTTACAGGCCACCCTCACAAACTCAGGAACCTCACATGGCCTTCCTGAAAACACTAGAGGGGATAAATGTATCACCAAACACCATCATACTAGGTGACTTCAATTACCCAAATATAGACTGGGAACACTACTCAAGCCCAAACACCCTAGCCCAAAAGTTCCTGGAATTCATAAACTCAAATGCCATGGAACAACTAGTCACCATTCCCACAAGAGGAGATAACATACTCGATCTCATCATCACGAACATGGGAGCACAATGTTCAACACCGAAGTATACCCCTCACTGGTGAGATCAGATCACAAACTAATCTCGCTGGAGGTCCTCATCCGACCCCCACCTGAAATAAAAAGTGCCACAGTAAAGAACTTCCCAAAAGCCGACTTCACACTTCTAAAGACTAGTGTGGTCTCCTTTAAGGCCCCGAGCCGGTGGAAAACAGTACTCAAGCCGCTGAATCACTTACAAATGCCTTCTACCAGCACCTGCAGGACTGCATGGATAAGGCAATCCCAAGCAAAACAAAGACTCTTTGTACCAAAGGCAAGCGCCCAGTCTGGTGGACCCCAGCCATAAACAAACTCTACAACAAAAGGAGGAAGCTACTACAAGATAGAGCAAAATCCTTAAAAGGTAAGACACCCTTGATCACTATAAGTAAAAACTAAGAGCTCTCATAAAATCATCCAAAGCAAATTTCGAGAGAAAAATAGCTAAAGACTCAAAAGACAATCATAAGGCCTTCTTTAGCTATGTTAGAAACCTAGGAGGAAACTCCCAGATATGCTCAGAACTAGTTCAAAATGATGTGAAGATTACTGATCCTACAGACATTGCCAACATACTGGCTGACAGGTTCAGTGCAAACTTCTCACCCCCTTCCCAAAAGGAGAGATATCTATACCAAATGATTGCAGCCCCCAAACATCTCCAGCGCCCAAGTGAGAACTGCTCTCTCCAAAGCAAAAACACAGCATCCATGGGACCTGATGGTGTCCCCGGCTGTGTGCTCCACGAACTCAATGAGGAATTAAACCCACAGCTAGGACAGCTGTTTAATCAAAGTCTTACCTCTGGATACGCACTCCAGGAGTGGCGCACTGCAACTGTGGTCCCTCTTCACAAAGGCGGTGCCTCCACCGACCCTGGTAATTACCGCCCATTAGCTTGACAAGCCTTATCTGCAAAGCCATGGAGAGGATCATAATGGACCTCATAAATAAAGACATTGGGAATTTGCAGACTTTGGATCCAACCCAGTTTGGCTTTGTCAAAGGCAGATCATGCCTTTTAAACTTGGTTGACTTTTTGAAACAGTCACCAAAGCCATTGATGAGGGAAAGGCAGTCCATACAGCCTACCTCGATCTGGCTAAGGCCTTCGATACAATACCCCACTCGGGTATCATTGAAAAACTCATCAGCTTAAATGTTAACCCATACATCACAAGATGGGTTGCAAACTGGCTGAGTGACAGAACCCACAGGGTCAGAGTTGCTGGCGCCATGTCAGACTCAAAGCCTGTCACAAGTGGTGTCCCACAGGGCTCAGTCCTGGGCCCACTCTTGTTTGGCATCTACTTTTCTGAAGTACAAGCAAACACAGGAGGGTTATGGCTGACAAAGTTTGCAGATGACTGCAAACTGGGCCATAGTAGAAAACACATCTGACACAGATATCCTTCAGAAGGGTCTCACAGAAACGGATAACTGGTGCCAGAGCCACGGCCTAAAGTTAAATGCCAAAAATGCATAGTCATACCCTTCGGGAAAAACAAGGTTACCCCTAGCTACCAAATAGGAGGCAATCCACTGAGCACAGAAGAAGTTATCAGGGACCTGGGGACCCAGGTTGATAGTAGTCTGTCATTCGACACCCATGTAGCTAAAGTAGTTAGGAAGACCTTCTACATTGCCCACCTTATCATGAAGGGATTCTCATCTAGATCAAGGGAGGTTATAGTCTCCCTTTACTCATCACTCATCAGACCAATGATTGAGTACAATGCCCCATTTGGAATGTATCTGACCCGACACTTGCAGCAGCTGGAGAGGCCACAAAAGTTCCTCACCAAAAGGATAAAGGGTCTCAAAATCCTATCCTATGCTGCCCGACTGAAAGAACTCCAGCTCTATTCAGTCGCCACCGCTTGCTCAGAGGTGACCTTTGCCTAACATACAAGGCCATGTCAAACCCAGATTTGATGAATATGCTTCACCTCAAAAAATCTAGATCCATCAGAGCCACAAGGGCGGGAGACTTAAACCTCGACACGGCTATTAATAGGACGTGCTGGAGGGATAGATTCATCACCCAAAGACTCCCTATGCTGTGGAACAGAATCCCGGTACATGTGAGGCAGAGCACCTCGCTGGCCTTGTTCAAGAGAAATCTTGACCAATGGATGGGAGATCACAGATATACCCCAGGGATTACCTCAGTGTCACTGCTCGACAGAGGCACAGCAAAATAATGGGTATAGTTCCCCATACTAAAGGGGTGGCGTAAGCCACAAAACAATGGGCTAGGCTTGTAAATGCCCTCGGGCAGATAGCCTAGTATGAACCTATGAACCTATGAACCTATGAAGAATCTGGTAGAGCATTGCAAAATATTTCACAATTGAATATGAGTATATAAATGTTTAAGTTTTCCATATATACATTCAAGCAAATATACATGCAAGAGTGTACATACATATATATGAGTACACATACATACACACACACACACACATATATATATATATATATATATATATATATATATACACACATACATATAATCTATATACACACACACGTACATACAGTCATATATAGGTTATTGCTCACACATGGATAGGTATAGTTAGATGGTGTTGTTCAGGACAGATGGGGTGTAGAAATAGTAAGCGGACAAGGCTTCAGGGGGTCAATTACAGGTGCATAGATGGTTTGTGAAGAGTTATGTTTTAAGTAGGCTTTTGAAGGAGGGTGTGGAGTTTTGTAGTCTGAGGTCAGGGGGAAGGTTGTTCTGTATTTTTGCTGTTTCATGGGTAAATAGTGATTCCCCTGAGTTGTTTTTGCTTGTGATGGTTTTGATTAAGGCTTTGTTGGAGGACCAAAGTTGTCTGTTTGCATTGTCGAAGTTCAGCGTGCCAGTCAGGTCAGGGTTTTTCTCGGAATAGTACAGAATTAGATGAGGTAGGTTGAGTTGATGGTACCTTAATAGGTTCGGAAATTCAAGCCAGTGCAAGGCTTGTAGAGAAAGGCAGTGGTGGGATCGTGATTTGGCATTGGTAGCGAATCTAGCAATTTTGTTGTAACAGATGGAAAGTTTATTAAGGTCAGTTTTGTAAAGATTAGTTAGAATTGGAGATGCATAAAGTAGAGTATATAGGAGGTGGGTCCTGGCTATTGCAATTCGAGATTCAGTGGTTAGTTAACCTTTACAGCGATATAGGGAACCTAGCTTTTTGTGGACTTTAGTGATGGTTGTTAATATGTGCTTTGTGAATTTGAGTTGCTGGTCAGTGGTAACTCCCAGGAGTTTAGCCTCAGTGACAGGGGTGATTTGGGTTTTGCTGGTGGAGAGTATACTGAAGGTAAGGTTGCTCGTTTTAGTAGAGTGGAATAGCATTAGTTGTGTTTTCTTGGAATTTAGTATGAGTTGTGAGTTGTTAAGCCTGTTCTCTATTTCAGAGGAGGCTTCTTGCGCTTTTTGTTGGTGAAGTTGGATGTTGGGTGCAGAGCATATGAGAGTTGTGTCGTCAGCGTACTGGACTATGTTGGCTTTAGAGGTAGCTGAGTGAAGTTGGTTTGTTAAGATATTAAAAAGAAGGGGTGCTAGGATTGATCCTTGCGGCATGCCTAAGAAGGTTGGGAGTGGGGGGGATAGAGAGTTATGCCATTTGACGAATTGTTGACAGTTATCAAAATAGCTTTTAAACCAGAGGAAGGTGGGATTGTTAAGGTTGAGGTCAGAGAGACAAGACAGTAGTTTATCATGTGAGACTGTGCCAAATGCCTTGGATAAATCAAATTCTTTAGAAAAACAAGAAGATATGTGGCAATAAAGGCTGAACTATTTTAGAAAGCCTGGTCTAAGCTATTATTTCTCACTGAAAAGTGTACAAAAGTTAAGAACGTTGCCCCCATTGTTTACAAGTCTGAAGGTGTGAATTTTTTATTTATTTATTTGCATTTACTTGTTATTTGCAATTAACAATTTTATTAACTATTAATGTTTTAAATTCATTCTGTACTGTCAGGATACGGGCACATTCATAAGACACTTTCTCACATTTTTTTCTAACTAGGACTTTTGATTACCGTAGAACCGCATTAGAGCAGTATGTGCATATTCCGCAGATGTCATGACATTTGTGACGCTCGTGCACTGGCCCAGCAATCAAGGAGCTTCAATCCTCACCACTGTTACCAGTGAGGGGCATCCATATAGGGAAAGGATAATAAATGCACACACAGTAAAGTGCAATTTCCCTTAGGAGCACACAGAGATCACAGTCAGTCTGGGGCTGGTTTCTCCCTTTTTCTTCAGGTCCCCAATAAGACTCCCCACTAGCACAACTATAGGGTCCAGATCTCAACCTAGTGGGCAAGCGAAAACCTCCAGCACCTTCTCTGTCCAACCAGTGCTTTGTGTCCCTGCCCAAGTAGCTGACACACACACTTTGAGAAAAGAGTTATATACAACCACAAAGACACTCCTGGGGAAGGCTGGCACAGGTTCTGCAGCTGTGCCCCTTTTACACAGTGGCTTGACCAGTATCATTATATATATGCAGTGTACTCTAGAGCTTAAATTATCTCTAGACAAAACAGCCACAGTTGAAAGGTTTAAAAATATTTAATATTAAATAATAAAAACACAAGACAATACTTCTTACTACACAGTGCAAGTCAAGAGTTCAGAGATCACAGAGAAATGCTTACAGTAATACAGTAGAAAAGTTCCAACATCAATATAGAAAAAAAACTAATCTAATCTTCCTAGTTCCTAGCTATATCTAAGAGAAAACACAGTTCTAAAATAAACTTACATATAGAGCAGGACAGTGCTGGTGATGTTGTATGTTCTTAAGACAAATGCTAAATGCTCTCATTCTTTCTGTCCTTAAATTGATAACACAGTACCACTGATTCATTTCAGATTACATCATTTATTTTTTGTTCCAGGCTAACAGACTCTCAGAGGTTAATAGCCCTTTTGATCTTGCAGCTGGTCAGGAAGCCAGAGAAATAAAAGAAATTATACATATAAATTCTAGCCATTAACTCTGGCCTCAGAACAATAGGCAGAATGCCTCCCTCTAGACATCTCAGCTCCGAGTTTTAGATCAAAGAATTTCACAATGCTTGACTTATCAACTTTCTTACAGCAGAGTGTACTGTTACATTTTTTTCAGTTCAACATCCAATACAGCCTTTTCATATTTAAGAGAACAATTCTGTGGTTTACATTAATATTTACAAATTACAGAATTATCTACAAAATTCTGTCTAGCTGGGCTGGCAGCCTTCACCTATCTTCATAACATTTTATTAATTCTTGTTTATAACTTTTTAGTGCAAACAGGGACAGCTTTAATAGCTACACTCGTATTAGTAGGGGGCTGAATGCTACTTATTTTAGCTGGCTCAGACCGATTAACTTCTGAATATTTTAATCGGTAGACTAATGTTAATTTTTTTTTGTTAACAAACAGCAGAGCTTGGTTCCATATAACACTTGCATGATTTTTGTGACAGTTTAGCCTTTTTAGGTTGTAACTTTTTAAAGCACAATGTCTGAGTTTAACTAGACACATACTGAGTATTAGTGGCAGATGTACTACTTGTTTATATTGACTCCAATATTATAACATTCATAAATTTTAAACGGGGTCCTGTTTACACATTGATAAATACCTATGATACATATCAATTTTACTAAGTTTTATGATTACTCTCATTTGGATTGAAAGTATGTTATACTATGCTAAAGTCTATGATTATTTTTCTGTGTTTGAAAGTATGTTATTAAGTGTCCATACACATCTCTTTCACTTTGTATTTGTTCTGTATAGTAGTTCATTAACCGTGGAGCTTTTCTCCCTGGGCCTCCACTGAAAATGGGTTTCTGACCCAGTGGACTTTCCCAGTCAGAAAATGTCAGTAAATAAATAAATTAATAAAATACATTTTTCTAGGGTTTGCAGATCTGAGCGAATATCACTGCTGTGAGTATGAGCGACTGTTTTCTCATAGAGTTTTCATATATTTTTTATAGATTTCTGAATGTATTTTACTTTACAATTCTTGAGATGAATAACTTATGTGTGTGTGTGTGTGTGTGTGTGTGTGTGTAGATATATATATATATATATATATATATATATATATATATATACAATACATATTCTCAAGTTTGCTAGGGATTTATTTAAGATTTTTTTTTTTTACTGTATTTTCTTAAATTATATATATTGTTTTTAGCCCAACAAAATGTAGTGTTATGTATTGCTATTTAACTTTTAATTTTTAGTTGCTTTTCCCACTTGACACACAAACCTGAAGAAGTTCTAATAGACAAAAGCGATCTATGTTAAAAATGTTTCTGAATGTTGGTAGAAAAGATTTCTAAGGAATTTTGAAGACTTGTGTTAACCTTTTCTTTTGTGATACTACAATGAAATGCTTTCAGGAAGTTTTAGCAATTAATAATGTGTAATTTTTAGTTTAACTTTTAGTTTAGTGTAGTTTAACATATCCTGAAATCACAGAGCTTGAATTAGGAAAGTACTGTGTCGAATATCACACTGGGGTATGGGGGAAGGGGTATTTAGCAAGTAAACATGCTGATTGTCTTTTATAACAGAGCTACCATAGTTAACCACTCCCACACTTTTAAACATGTATATAAATGCAATGGTCAATTTGTACACTTTATTCTGTTTTTTTTCACCTACTAATTGGATCACTTGTTTGTGTGTTTTTAATAAAGAAGATTTGACGTAAACTAGCTTGTGCTTCCCTGCTTTCATTAGTGAATTTGTATTTTGGAAAGTTTTAAAAGAAAGTATTGCTACCACTTGTTATATTAGGTGGGATATTCTCAGTATTTTTTTAGGTGCCTAAACTCTGGGGAATCTTAGATCTTCCACACAGAGAAGTTTCCTCATTATTTGTAACATTTCGTTTCCTTCTCACAATGTGCAACTTTTGCACTTAAAATATATGTTTGATGCCAACTAGCCGGACACTGTTGCCAAGGGGCATGGAATAAGATAGTGGGTCTGGCATAAGCGACTGGCTGTGATGGCAGAGCCTGTAGTCTGTTTTTCCATTTCAGGTTGTTACCTTCTAAAATCAGTATATGAAGTAATTGTATGTTCTATTCAGAACAGGTAATTTTTCAGGCATATGTTCAGAGAAGTCCTTTTAATAGTTTGCTGCAGTGTTGGATTTTCTAATCTAATCATTTGTTCATTATATTGTTATAGACTGAGCCAGTAGTAATAGTGCTAGTCAGGTAGTGACATCTGGTCTCACAGTGGGTGCTTTCACCATCAGATATAGCCTTCCTGTCACTTTAATGTGAGAGAGCCTTCCTGTCACTTTAATGTGAGAGTATTAAAGCTCACAGTCTGATGAAAAGTTTAAAGAGTTGATCCTTGCATTTCTTCTCAGGGGGATGTTCACTGGAGGATTGCGAGAGATGCAGCAGGGTGTTGTACAGATTCGTGGCATTGCATATGTTGCCATGTGCAACATTTTGGATTTCATCTACACATCTGAGATCGAGCTTAGCTTGGACAATGTGCAGGAAACACTGCTGTGCGCCTCCATATTGCAGGTAAGAAAATATAGTCATCTGGGCAGTATTTGCTTTTCAGTTATGTCTTAAAGTTGGCCACCTAGTTTCAGTACTTTTGTACAGATTTGCTTCACTGTTTTACTTCAGAGGTTGAAGCTGTTTGCGGGAGGAAGTTATGTTTCAAGCAGCAGCACCTTCAGTAATAAGTGATAACTAGAACATTTTCCTGTTATGTTTGAGTCTTGCAAAAAAGGATTCTTCCAAATAGCTTATTTTGTACATGTGCATTGGAAAAGTGTTGGTATTTTATGCAGCACTTGTGTCTAGATTTGTTGTTTTATACTTTCTGTGGCACTATGTTGATTAATAGGACACAGTGTAATATCCTGGCCAAAGTGCTGCACTGCCCGTTTACCACCACACTTCATCAGGTGTCACCCACCATAGTTGTGGAAAGCACACCTCCTTTAGTAGGCTTCTAGAAGGAAAGATAGGACCCAGTGTAATATCCTGACCAAAGTGCTGCACTGCCCGTTTACCACCACACTTCATCAGGTGTCACCCACCATAGTTGTGGAAAGCACACCTCCTTTAGTAGGCTTCTAGAAGGAAAGATAGGACCCAGTGTAATATCCTGACCAAAGTGCTGCACTGCCCGTTTACCACCACACTTCATCAGGTGTCACCCAGGAAAGAAGTAGTTTAATAAAGTGAATGTAAGTTCTTCTGTTCACACGGCTTTGTTCATAGATTAGTAGTAGGCGAGTTGCCCTTGTGGGCCATTTTAAGCCTAGTCAGTTATCCCATGTGAGAATCAAACTCTGGACATTGTGTTTGTAAGGTAAACACTTTAACCATGTGAATATCTTTAAAATATTGGTGCTTTCAGCCTTTGCAGAATCCTCTATATGTATAGTGGGTGGTCTTGTCCTGTTCAGCTTTAAGCAGTCTAAAAATAAAAGCTGATGAAGCTAGAAGCATGCATTACCTGTTTTGAATATTTGTTCATATTACGAAGACCAAAAGTTACATGATACCAGAAGTAATCAGAAATAACTAACTTTGTCTTGGCTTGAGGTGTAGTGCAGCTACAGATGTAAGAAAATGCATTTATTTATTTATTTAAAGTTTGTTAACCAGGAAAGTCCACTGAGCTGTGTATAGCCCGTTCTCAGTGGAGGCCTGGGGAGAAAAGCTCCTCAGTTCAATAAAAGACCAAACAAAAATTATGTGCATTGGTGGTATAGCATTATTTAACAAAATTGTGTAACAAATTTGAAATTACATTCAGTGCAAAGAAAATTGTATACATTGGTAGTATATAGCATTATCTAACAATACTGGATTACAAAGTAGAAAGTACATTTAGTAGTCCAAAGGAAATGTTTCTGTCCATCTGTCCAGTTATTTATGTCTACTCACCAAAGGCATTTATATTGAATGTCATCTGGTAGGAAAAAAATAGTAAACCACCTTTGGCAATTTAAATGAAAAAAATGTTTTTTTTTTTGTTTAGGGATAGGGAAGGGAGGGAGCTTTTTTTTCTCTCCAGTGCACACACGTCCAGGAGTATCAGCCACCTCTTTACCACACCCAAAAGGCTTCCTCTGATACGTTTGGAGCTGATGTGGATCTTAAGGGCATCCTAGGGGATTTCGCCATCAGCATCTGCCAGGAGTGTTTTTCTACTTTTTTTTTTTACCTACCCTATTATCCCCCCCCCCTTTATGATCCCATGGTAATGTTGGAGGTATGGGCGTCTAGTGGGGACTTGGCGCATTTTGCCCCACCTACACAGCAGCTCAGCTGTGTCTTCACCCACCTTTGGACCATGCCTCCCAGTAGTAACATTGCTAGCTTCCACCTGGGATTGTCACAGGAAATGTCCATACAACTGCCCTTAAACCACAGATGATAATGGCCATTCCTCCATGACACACTGTTGGTTGCCCAAGCAGCTAGTCGAACCCGGGTTGGGTGAGCTGTAATCAGAACTTTATCCCCTCCATGCCATACAAAACCTTTTTTCTTTTTTTTTTAAGGAGGGCAAGACCCCACCCCACACACACACACACCTTATAAATGCCAGCTCTGAGGTCACAGAGCAGTGTGGAAAAGTATAGCCTCAAAGATCACTAAAAGTGGCTTTCAACTGTTTTTATTCTACGAAATGGCATTTTATGTAAATGCCTTTGGTAGATTGACTATGACCCTCACTTCAGGATTGTTTTCTTGAGAACTGGAAATAGTGGCTATAGAAATTTGGTTTATTCTTCATTGCAAATGGCAAATCTTACAAGCCTAAAAAGTTGGTGTTACATTTCTTTATCTCACAGTAGAAACCATGAACATTTGTAACATATTTGAGTTTAAATGGGGGTGCTGAGTACTGCTAACTTGATATAGGAATTTCAGTTACAATGAACCAAGGGGGTAATTTGACATATATTCACTATTTGTTCTTTTCAAGGTCTGTAAGACTGCACTAAAACTGTAGATACTTCTGTTTCTGAAATAAAGAACTAAGCCTAAGAATGTAGATTTGGTAAATAAAATGACTTATTAGTACTAGACAGAATTGCTGTGTTATCAGGGATTATCAGAAAAGTGGCAGACTGTTGAGAAACCCATGTTTAATGTTAAAGTGATTGATTGTGTGCATGGTGAGTGAACTTAACTTCATCGCAGTTATGTCTTTCAGAAGCTGGCACTCAGACAGGCAGCCATTAGACACCTAGTGAGTAGGAAATAGCTGACGGTTGGCAGACAATGGTGAGAAAAAAATTCAGAAAGAAACTATATCCTGCAAGTGAATTAGAAGTGTGTGAAGCTGCCTGCAGGACAAAGAAACTGAAACCAAGTAAAAATAAAAAAAATGTAGCCACCTATTTTCAATATGAGATTCCTCCTTGTCACCTTTTCATTGGGAAGTTTAGCTTTTTGTATATTTTCAGTGTTGTGTGTTTGCCAGCCATTTTTTGCATCTCAGAAAAGCCTCTCCACTCTTTCCTGAATCCTTTTTTAAAGGATTTATTACATGCCTTTTATTGTCCTGTTCCTCAGCACAATACACGCAGGAGTTCTGTCCTTGTCAAATTTAAGGGTGCTACTAAACATCAGTATATGAAAGCTGTAGAGAATTTTCTTCTGTCAAAAATGCTCTTTAATCACCTTCCTTATTCCTCCTGCTACAACTTTCTTTATTAAAATCATCACATTATAAGCCATAACATGAGCCCAATTAAAAGCCCTGTATTTATTACAGGATCAGGATGATGTATCGAATTAGAAAGAAAAATTGAGGGCAGGCAGGAGCCCTACTAAATGTATGGGTAAGTCTACACCAGGAACAAAACAGGGACACAACATGGGGAATGTTAAACAATACATTAGAACATCTCTGAGACACAGTCTCCGAAACATAACTGGATTATGAGTTGAAACCAGTAGGGATGGGTAAACCTGTCAGTTGTTTAAACATTTCAGTGATGGGTAATGGTTAAACAGGGAAAAGGAGTACATTTATTGGGAGCAAATAAAAAAAGAGAGAGAATGGAATGGAATGATCTAAAAGGCATTACAATTTAGACAAGCATTAATGGATGTTTATAGGGGAGCGCAAAAAATTTTATAGAAATATGAAAAATAGAAAAACGGGCAAGGTTTAGTAAGACTCCATTTTTCCATCCATGTTTTGACATTGTAAACTGCACCATGATTTAAATGTTGTAGTATATTCTTGTATATATAAATATCTACGTGTAGTTTTCAGTATGTCCTTGTATCTTTTTTTTTCATTTCTTACGTGATCATGTTTACCAAGGCTGTTACTAAATAAATTAATTAATTAATAGACAGAAGCAAGAGCAGTAGAAACAACAAGAGTAACGCTAGTAAGCAAACTATGTAAAGGTACAGGAGAAAAAGTGCAAGAAAGTAGGAAAGAAGCTGAGAGGAATATGGGAATGGACGCTTGAGGTAGCAAATGTGCAGGAGCATTGACAGAATGTGCATCATACCCCGAAAAGTATCCAAAGCACAGAAATTCCAAATATTTCTGTGGAAATGTTGCTTAAATGTTTTTATACCCCAAATGAATTGTGTAACATATACCTGGGGGTAGAGAGCTGCTGATATAGCTGTAGGCAAAACCAATCAGGGAACTAGAGACCTGCCTTTTGGGGAATGCATTAAGCTGAGAAAATTTCAGGAGGAGCTACAAGACATATTAGGAAAATTTCTAGGAGAATCAATCCAGGTAAAAGGGGTAGGTTATGTACTTAACTGTAGGGGGCAAGAACAGGCAATAAGCAAAATGAAGACTTGATTGCATTATTTATTTATTATTTTTATTTATTTATTTAAATTTGTTGACCGGGAGTGTCCGACTGGACGTAGGTCCATTTTCAGCGGAGGCCCGGGGAGAAAAGCTCCACAGTTAAAATAAACAGACAGTATATACATTGGATTACATAGTGAATAACAATTTACATAGCAATTTACATAGCATTACTTCAGCTAGCATCTAAAATAATAACAAGAATAACAAGAAAGTGGAAAATGCAAGAAATGCCCATGGGAGTTAATGTTAGGGTACTGATGGGCTCACTAATGGAACAGGGAAAAAAGCTTCTAAGCCAAAGGGGGTGGCAAGTATCACAAGAGAAAATGGTTGGTATGAGAGCAGATATTGGAGTCAAATGATGAATCAGTAGAGGGAGAGCGACAAGAATCAGAAAGGCCAGGGTCACATGAGATGCTGGGAGTGAAGGGGAGAACGCCACCTCACTGTCACACATAAGGAAAAGCTAAGACAATATTAAAAAGGTAGGAAAGAGAAAATCCTGATCTGGGCAATAGTAAAGTAAGGATGCACACCAAAAAGAGGTTTTATAAGAAGATATAAGAAAGTGGTCAAAGAAAATGTCATGGAGCTGTGAAGACAAAACAGTGTGATCTCTGGTAGTGGGTTGAACCTGATATTATGATATAGATTAAAGGAAAATTCCACATTCTCTTACAGTTTAACTCAATCCTTGGGTATCTTTTCTCCCTACAGTATGGCTCCAGTATTGTGTAGGTACCAGAAAGCTGTTTGTACTTTATAAAGCTTTCATTTCATTGCCTTGGAATCAAAGGAAGAGAAAGACCATCTACTTTTTTTTTAACTTCATGCATATTTGCAGTGGAATTTGCCTGCACCTGCATGACATACCACAGACTTGAGAAATCTGTATTCTGGTACTGCTCACAATCTTATACGGGTAATTAGTCCTGCTGATGGCAGCTGCTGTAAAAAAATGACAAGAGAGGTGTGAAACTGTTTTCCACTGTCTTTATTGCAGAGAGGAAGAGAACTTAACACCGATTCACAGCATGTAGCCATGCCTTTCACAATGAAACACAGCAGTTAGATAATTTAGTGATTCAAGGGCAGTTGTCACATCTTTTGACAAATGTATATAAGCAGTATCACAATATTGAAATGCTAAGCTTTAAACTTTAAATGTTTATTGTTTATACTACATTCTAAGATAATTTAAATGTAGTATCAAAGATGTCTGTGACTGTCTTAATCCTAAACAACTTGATTGGTTAGAGTTTCTACACCATCTACACTTTTCACAGCTTACTATTGCCCACAAAACCCCGTATCAACCCACCAATACTCCTATACTCTCAAACCTACTTACCCCCTACCATAATCCTAAAAACTTACGCTCTCCTAACAAACTACTGTTTAACATTTGCAGATCCAACAATTTAGCTGGTGACTCCCTTTTCTCTAATACCATCGGTAAGCTATGGAATCTACTACCCACTGAACTCACAACTCTCTGCTCTCATATACTTTTTAAAAAGAAACTCAAGCTTCATCTCAAGTCGCACTGGTTATGTTCCTGTACTATCCCTGACTAACTGTTGATACTTCTCACTTATAACTACCTGCATCATCCTAAGCCTTCCCTATAAAATCTGCTTATCATGAAACTTTTGAGTGAATTCTTTATATATACTTGCATATTACATCCTCTCATGAATATTCCCTTATTGTTTACTGCTCCAGTCATGCTCAATGGTAGTAAGGCAGTTAATATTTCATATCTTAAAAACAAGACATTTTTCTTATTTATACATCTGTTCTACTCAATACTATTTTCTATATTGTTTTTGGTATACGACTTTATTGGTACTTCTTCCTTGATTGAATTTTGCATGTGTTCTGTAAACTTTTTCAAGATTGTACTTTATATATGTTTTTTATTGTTTATTGTTTTTTGTTTGATATTCTTGGAGCTTTTCTCACCGGGCCTGTACTGAAAATGGACATGTATCCAGCTAGACTAGCCTGGTCAACAAATGTCAAATAAAATAAAAATAAAATAAATTTAGAGAAAAGTCAGAAAATATTTTTCTTGTAATCCTTGTAAAGTGCCAACACATTTACCATTTTCCTGTCCTTTCAACACAGTAGGACAAAACTGCACAAATCAGGACACCTCTGCAAGGAGTGAGACTGGTAGCAACCCTGTCAGCTAGGTCCACTAATACTGTTCATAAGAAGTTTTCATAGATTCATGGACATAGATCACTACTAGGCTAACAACCCGGGGGCCTTTCTAATTGGGTTGCCACCTTTTCAAATGCCCAAAGTGGGACATTTGTGGTACACATGTCAGATTTTGTGGGCCGAAACATACCCATGGCCAATAGAAAGGACAAAACTTCACTTTTTTGGCTAAATAAAAGCTTATTCTTGTAGCATTTTAGTTGCTTATTCTGTTTCTTATAACATTTAGGTGTTTCAGATACAGAATAACTGTTTTATGCAACTATTACATAACCTAGTCAAGGTTTCCCAAAAGAATAATTGCATCCAGTACTTAAGTAGGACACTGAGGGGCAGGCATTTGTAAGCTAACTCCTTATCTTCTGTCTATTCCTTGATCTCTCTAAAGCCTTCGACACTGTGTCTCATCCCATCCTTCTTAACAAACTCTCAGACCTAAATCTCTCTCCTACTCTTGGCTGGTTCCAGTCCTACCTTACTGGCAGAAAACAAGTTGTTAGATGGCAGCAGGCTTTCTCACCCTTCCTTGTTGTTCAAACAGGAAGGCTCCAAACTTGGACCGCACCTTTTCAACATTTTTACGAACAACCTACATTCATCCTGCAGTCTCTCATCTGTAATACAATGCACAGATGACTCTACTTTCTTGTCTGACTCCAATACTTTCTCTGAACTGCACACACTAACACAGAATTCCTTTATCTCTGTTGAAAAATGGCTCAGAAATAATCAACTAACCCAAAGAAAACTCAACTCCTTCTCTTCCTACCTCAGACACTCTCTCACCTTAAATCCAACTTTTTTCTCTCCTCCCTAAATGGCACCACGATCTCCCCTGCCTCACACACCAAACTCCTTGGGGTAATAATTGATGACTGACTAAAATTTGACTTGCACATACAACAGGCCATCAAACAAACCCACCAAAAACTTGGACTACTTTATAGGAACAAAAAATTCCTCACTACTGCCACTAAATGTACTGTTGTGTAGGCATTTCTCTTACCTAGTCTTGTATGTGCTTTCCCTATCCTTATCAATATCCAAACTACCTCAATGTAGAAACTGGAACAAACATGCAACAGAATTGCCAGATTTATTCTAAACCAACCACTCTCATTGCATCACTGCCTCTCACTAAACAAACGTCAGTGGCTGGAATTTCTGCACCATCTCCTACAATTGCAACTCCACACTACCTTTTCCATACTCAACAACCCCTCTGCCTGCCGTGCTGTCACCTCCCATGTTACTCTGTACTCTCCCCCTGGCCTCTCCGGAGTGCTGATCAGCATCTTCCCTCAGTTTGTAAACCCAAAATGAATATTAACAAACTACTTTACAAACACTCTGTCTCACTAAATTGGAACAAACTCCCTCTCCATATTCAATCCAACCTTTCCTTTTCCTGTTTTAAAAAGGAGCTTAAATCCCACCTACCAAACTTGAAATTATACCATTGCCTTGACCACACGTAGTCTTAGTCTGTCCTGCTGTATAACCTGTTGCCTTGACCACACGTAGTCTTAGTCTGTCCTACTGTATAACCTGTTGCCTTGACCACACGTAGTCTTAGTCTGTCCTACTGTATAACCTGTTGCCTTGACCACACGTAGTCTTAGTCTGTCCTACTGTATAACCTGTTGCCTTGACCACACGTAGTCTTAGTCTGTCCTACTGTATAACCTGTTGCCTTGACCACACGTAGTCTTAGTCTGTGCTACTGTATAACCTGTTGCCTTGACCACACGTAGTCTTAGTCTGCCCTGCTGTATAACCTGTTGCCTTGACCACACGTAGTCTTAGTCTGTCCTGCTGTATAACCTGTTGCCTTGACCACACGTAGTCTTAGTCTGTCCTGCTGTATAACCTGTTGCCTTGACCACACATAGTCTTAGTCTGTCCTGCTGTATAACCTGTTGCCTTGACCACACGTAGTCTTAGTCTGTCCTGCTGTATAACCTGTTGCCTTGACCACACGTAGTCTTAGTCTGTCCTGCTGTATAACCTGTTGCCTTGACCACACGTAGTCTTAGTCTGTCCTGCTGTATAACCTGTTGCCTTGACCACACGTAGTCTTAGTCTGTCCTGCTGTATAACCTGTTGCCTTGACCACACGTAGTCTGTCTGTCCTGCTGTATAACCTGTTGATCTCCTAACTTTCTTTCTCTGCTAGTAACTTCTGCTTAAACTAACCCCCTAAACCCTCAGCTCTACTACTATAGCCCCCTCCTTTCTGTCCCCCCTCCCATTCTCCAGACTTTTTATTTCCCCCCCCTTTTGTATCACTGTCCGTACATTTTCCTTCTTTTGAACGATTATCCTTTTGTTTTTACTCTTTTATGTAGTAAATTTAGTCCACTGCTATCAGTGCAACCCTTAATATTCAGAATTTTTTCTTTTGTTTTTCTCTTTATAATTAATTTCGTATTTGCATTGTTATTTTTAATAGTTTTTGTGCTGTGTGTTTATCTTTGATTATGTTTGCTGGGGCTCTTTCTTCTTGGGTCTCCACTGAAAATGGGTTGCTTACTGTCAGTGCGATGCAGATAGTTAATAGCCTTTCCTTTGTTACAATTATTTTATATCGTGATTGTTATTTAATATTTGTATATTGTCACTTTATCTTTACTGAGGTTTGCTGGGGCTTTTCCCCTCGGGTCTCCACTGAAAATGGGTTTGTTTGCAAACTCAGTTGGACTAACCCGGTTAACAAATGTGAAATAAATAAATAAAAATAAATAAACTCTGTCCATCAGGGACATGGGTGCTAGGCCCAGTGTAAATTTCCTATTCCCCATCCACTGGTCTGGGTTGCTGTTAAATATGGTAACAGACAAACTCAGTTTCACGTAGATGGGGAACCTGTTCTATAGGAGGGGCAGTCTCTGGGACAGATATCTGACAGATCTCCAGCATGCTGTGTTTAAGTCAGACAAAATTCAGGTCCTTAGACCTTGTATTTCTGGTACTGTTTGACTTGTAGATGTACAGGAGATTTGTATGTGTGGGGTTTGCAGATGCCTTGTAAGCCAGGAATAGATCACCTCCTCAGCAGTCTATAGGAGGCTGAGGGAAAGGGCTGTAAGTTATTCTGCATAATGCAGGTTTGTTAAGCCTTGTATTCTTTTTGTAAGGAACCTCTGAGGTTGCTGTAGTTGCTGCATATGCCTAGTACCTTGTATTCTTTTTCTAAGGAACCTCTGAGGTAGCTCTAGTTGCTGCATATGCCTGGTCAGGTACATACTGAAGGAGCATTGTACTCCATGATTGGTCTGATAAGGGCAGAGAACAGTGGGATAATGACCTCTTTGGACTTTTGATGCATTGCCCTTGCTTACAAGTTGTGCAAGGTAAAAGAATTTTCCTCACCATGGCCACATGGCCAGGAGTTGAGCTGAACCTGTGAGCCAAAAGGTTGGCAATGGCCTCCAGTTTCTCCCCTTTTTTAATTTCTCCAGATCTTTTGGGTTTCTAATACTATGATGGGAATGGACCCCATTCCTAAGTCAAAGTATGATGAAAGTTCATGAAATTAGTATTGTTTCAATCTTTGATGTCAGCTGGATGCCTTTCTTATGTGGGTTGGAGAGTGGGCCCAGCTTGAGACTTTTGTGACAGCAATGAATGACTCTACTGAGTACCTGAGGTTTAGCATGAATCTTTCCAACAGTAAAATTGAATATATGGATCTATGCATTGAGAAAGTGGATGATGGTAATATTAACACTAGTGTATTGCTGTCATAGGAACACCTACCTTCATAGACGGAGTATGTTGTGTCTTTCGGCTTTTCCCAGTTAGGGGTCACCACAGCGGAACTCCGGTCTGCAAGTGATTGGCAGTAGATTTTTACGTACCGAGTTGCCAGCTCTGACGCACAGCCTTCAATGAAGGTACGACCATTCACGCATGTCTCCACGCAGAAGACGCTTTAGCTGAGAATCAAACCGGACAGCGTCTTACTGTGAGGCGACAACGCTACCGCAGCACCACCACCACCTCCATAGACCCCCAATATGCTTTTAAAAACATCATTAGAGGCCAGAGGATGAGGGCTTTGTGCCTGAATGCATTAGATATAGGGTATCAGTGTGAAATGGAGACTTTGAAGGATAGATTCTTGAAAAGAGGTTATAAGGAGGGTGAAATTAAAGAAGGGTTGGATGGAATGGATTTGTTGAGAAGAGGAAGAACCAGCCCTTATTTTTCTAATGGTCAGAATGTGGATATGAATCGTGAATCTAACAATAATGCATCTGAAGTTAAGATAGTCATGTTTTTTACTACAGATAATAGTAAAGTCTATGACATATTGAATAGGCACTGGGGTATTTTGTTGACCAACCCTGATATCAGAGATTGTGGGAGAAATAACCAAAGTTTAGATATAAAAATAAGCCAAATTTAAAAAGAATTCTTTTTCAACCACTTGATAAACAAATATCTCATAGTTATCAAGAGCTAGGTACCATGCCCAGTGGGCAATGCAATTTTTGTGAGTTTATAGATACCAATGGTAAAGTTATACACCGTGATACAGGGTATCAATATACGTTTCATACGAAGGCAGATTGTGCAACCCCCAATGTAGTTTACCTTGCAGTCTGGTCAATCTGCAATTCGTTTTACGTTGGCAAAACGAATAGGCTATTCAAGAATAGGATCAGGGAGCACCTATATGCCATTAGGACTCAGTCCCCTAATAATGCATTAGCCAAGCATGTTACAGCTAAGGGTAGAGACCGTATGTTTAAGTTCATGGTTATTGATTATATTATTCCTATTGCTCTCAGAGGTGACATTAGGAATGGTACTGAGAAGCGAGAAATGAACTGGATTGTAAAGCTCAGGGCTGATCAAGGGAAAGGGTTAAATGAGAGGGCTTCTTTGAAGCCAATATTGAAATCTAGGAGATAAAAGGTATCTTGGGAGTACTGATATACAAATCCAGTCTCGGCACAATTTATTTTAGTTTATGTTATTTGGATGCATATTTTTTTGTTTTATATACTTTTTTATATATTTCTTTATATATTTATTATATTCTTATATTTTTGTTCTAGACCAAGAAGTGCAATAGTGTTTATATTATATATTTTTGTATAATAAGTAGTTAGATGGTATTATATATAATAATGAAGTTTTTATTCATACTTCTATATGTAGATATGTATTTGTTATGGTAGCATAGGTATTTCCCTTTTAACATAATTGAGTCATGATTAATTAATTGCATTTGCGTAGGTATATTTAAATGCTTAATTGGGGTTTGTGCGTTTTATGGCAGATGAAGTGAATGTGAACAGCTTACCTGTTGTGCACAATAATTTATCTCTGATTTTATGGACTGAGCTTTGATAATTTATATAGCCATTGGTTGCCTCTGCTACCTTTATATGCTTGGACTGTTTCTCATATTTATTTTGGTAGTGAGACATTTGTTCTGTGGGGTGTTCTGCTGCTTATTGGATATACGTTATTTTTATTTGCTGCACCTCATAGGAACATGGCGGAAGGAAGTTCCACTAATTCTAATAGTTCTTTGAACAACCAGATGGAGGCAAGACCAAATGGGTCGAATGGAAGTGGCGAATTCCTAATGAATAAATTTAGAGTATGTATCAGTAATGATACGAATCCGCTTTTGTTATATGAGGCTAAAACTGGAGAGGAAATGTATTCGACAGACGCGGTTAACTTAGAAAGAATGAGAAGTGCAATCGATAATTTGGAAGCTGATTTCCTCAAGCTTAAATGCTTGACCACCCAGAGGCAACATTTCGAAGTATGTTTGGCCAAGAAGATCGTGCCCAGAGGACTGAGAATCCTCAAAATGCCCACATACGGAGCGCAACATCCCGACCTCCTAACCAAGTGGCAACAATTAAATTTGGAGGTAAGCTTTAAATATATAGCTTTACTTATCGAATATTTTAAGCCTGAGGAAGATGCGTTACGTATATCCATTTCTGAACAGCAACAGGCACTATACGATAACTTTATTCATTCTGTGGTTGAACGTTCTTTGGACAATATGCTGGACAGTGTCCTTGTTTTTGAGAGGAGATGCTTCAGCAAAAGAGAAATAAGATTGACAGAGATGTTAGAGATTTTGAACAAGGCCATGTCTTTATGTGGCTGAGATCTAATAACTTTCAAGTATATGAGAACTCTGATACCAATAGGGCGAATGTAGCTAATTCTCCACGGACCAATGTTCCAATTAATCAAGTGAATGCGAATGTAAATAGTTCAGCAATGGGGAATAGTACCCCGTGTTCTATGTCTGATATAGCAGGACTTCTGGTGTTAATAATTCTACTAAAGACTGTGATCAGTTGAATAAGACCAATGGACAAGTTATTATATCTGGCATGAATAGCCATGTTGATGTGCACCCTAAAATAGTATCCACAGATTTAGGAGGGGCATCTACAAGTCAAGGTCAATCTATGAGTTTGGGTTTTCGACAACTCCCCCTACCGATCTCAGTAGAAAGGGGGGGGGCAGGTCCAGCAGTCGTGGCAGACAAAAACGGAAGTATTCGGCAGACAGGCAGTCGAATCGTTCTCTGAAAAAGATGTGGAATCAGACTTGGGACTGCCTAGTTTGGAATATTTCCAAACGTGAATTGGAAATAGATGAATTTAATGTATTAAATAAAGGATTAAACTTTATTTATTCAGTTAGTAATAATGTCACTGATATTTGAACTGATATTAAGTTGTTTAATAGAAATTTGATGCTGAGACTGGAATTTGGTCAGGGTAATGCAGGGTTCACTAGCTGCTATAGGAAACCAAGTTCTTTTACTGCGACTAACCATCCCCTGGTAGAAGCCTTTTACAAGTTAGTTGAAGATGAAGTATGTAGAGAGTTTGAAGGAAGCGTCTCTAAATACAGTAATGTGAGTGGTAGATCTAACTTGACATCAAGGGAGCATAAGGCCTTGAACAGGCTTAGGAATGACGAAATGATAATTATTAGACTAGCCGACAAGGGAGGTATGGTAGTCGTTATGGATAGTGAAGGATATAGAAGCTCTATGATAACGATGCTTGGTGATGTCAAGTATTATAGGACAACTAGTTATGAAGAGGTAGTTGTTATTGAGACTAATATCAATATGTTGGAGGACCTGGTGAAAAGTCATATAATAACTGAATAATTATTTAAATTTCTGAAAATAGATTGTCCTATGATACCTGCATTACAAGGACATCCCAAAATCCATAAAGATGGAAGGAATCCACCAGTGAGACCCAATGTCTCAGGTAGAGGATGGTGTACTGAGCCCTTTTCTCTATATATTAAGAAGTTTCTTATGCCTGTACTTGATTCAAATCCTATAGTTCTTAAAGACACTAAACATTTTCTTACTGATCTATACAACTTTGTTAACACCTCACTCAATGATGATCATTTTTGCCTTGTGACGTTGGATATTCAGTCCCTATTCACAGTCATCCCCAATGATGTGGGGGTGATGTCAGTCAAGCAATATTTGAATAGGTATAGTGAATATGATTATAGGAAGACAGATTTGATATGTCTCTTTCTTGAAGGAGTTTTGGGGAACAATGTCTTTCTTTTTGATCGTACAGTTTATCTGCAGCTTGATGGCGTGGCTATGGGCACATCATGTGCCAATAGCTATGCCAACATGTGCTTAGCTCTATGGGAGGAAGATGTATTGTTTTCCATGGACAGCTTTAAGAAGTTTGTTCCATTTTATCATCGTTTTGTAGACAATGTCTTTCTTATGTGGGTTGGAGAGAGGGCCCAGCTCAAGACTTTTGTGACAGCAATGAATGACTCTGCTGAGTACCTGAGGTTTAGCATGAATCTTTCCAACAGTAAAATTGAATATATGGATCTATGCATTGAGAAAGTGGATGATGGTAGTATTAACACTAGTGTATTCAGGAAGAGCTGTCATAGGAACACCTACCTCCTCAGACGGAGTATGCCCCCCCCAATATGTTTTTAAAAACATCATTAGAGGCCAGGGGATGAGGGCTTCACGCCTGAATGCATTAGATATAGGGTATCAGTGTGAAATGGAGACCTTGAAGGATAGATTCTTGAAAGGAGGTTATAAGGAGGGTGAAATTAAAGAAGAGTTGGATGGAATGGATTTGTTGAGAAGAGGAAGAGCCAGCCCTTATAGGTTCATAGGTTCATACTAGGCTATCTGCCCTGGGGCAATTATAAGCCTATCCCGATTCTGTATAGCTTACGCCACCCCTTGATTTGAGTATACTGTGCCCTTTTTAAGGTTTAGTTTACTGTGCCTCTGTCTAATAGTGACACGGGAGTAATCCCTGGGACAAACCTACGATCCCCCATCCACCTATCGAGATTCTTCTTGAAGAGATTCAGTGAGGTGCTCTGCCTCACATGAACTGGAGTTCTATTCCAGAGCAAAGGGAGCCTCTGGGTTATGAACCTGTCCTCCAGCAAGTTCTATTTATTTCTGTGCTGAGGTTCAAGTCCCTCGAGCGTGTGGCTCTAAGGGATTTAGATTTACTGAGGTGGAGCATGTCCATTAATTCTGGATTTGACATAGATTTGTACGTCAGGCATAGATCGCCTCGAAGTAGGCGGTATGCAACTGAGTAGAGCTGGAGTTTTTTTAACCGAGCAGCATATGGCATCTGTTTGAGACCCTTGATCCTCTTGGTGAGATACTTTTGGGGTCTTTCTAATTGCTGCAGGTGTCGGGTAAGGTACATCCCAAAAGGGGCATTGTATTCTATGATGGGCCTGATGAGGGATGAATAAAGGGGCACGATTACCTCTCTTGATCTAGATGTGAAACCCTTCGTGATGAGGTGGGCTATGTAGAAAGTCTTTCTAACCACTTTGGCAATGTGGTTTTCAAAGGAGAGATTGCTATCAACTTGGGTCCCCAGGTCCCTAATAACTTTCTCTGTACTTAATGGGTTTCCGCCTGTGTGGTAATTTGTGGGCACATTGTTTTTGCCAAAGGGTATGACTATACATTTTTTGGCATTTAGCTTTAAACCATGGCGCTGGCACCAGTTATCTGTCTCTGTGAGACCTTTTTGAAGGATGTTTGTGTCAGCTGGAGAGTTGATTATGGCGCCCAGTTTGCAGTTGTCTGCGAACTTGGTGAGCCATAATCCTCCCACGTTTGCCTGTACCTCAGAAAAGTATATACCGATCAAGAGTGGTCCCAGGACAGAACCCTTATTTTTCTAATGGTCAGAATGTGGATATGAATCATGAATCTAACAATAATGTATCTGAAGTTAAGATACCCATGTTTTTTGCTACAGATAATAGTAAAGTCTATGACATCTTGAATAGGCACTAGGGTATTTTGTTGACCAACCCTGATATCAGAGATTGTGGGAGAAAGACCGAAGTTTAGATATAAAAATAAGCCAAATTTAAAAAGAATTCTTTGTCAACCACTTGATAAACAAATATCTCATAGTGATCAAGAGCTAGGTACCATGCCCTGTGAGCAATGCAATTTTTGTGAGTTTATAGATACCAGTGGTAAATTTATACACCGTGATACAGGGTATCCATATACGTTTCATACGAAGGCAGATTGTGCAACCCCCAATGTAGTTTACCTTGCAGTCTGTTCAATCTGCAATTCGTTTTACGTTGGCAAAATGAATAGGCTATTCAAGAAAAGGATTAGGGAGCACCTATATGCCATTAGGGCTCAGTCCCCCAATAATACATTAGCCAAGCATGTTACAGCTAAGGGTAGAGACCATATGTTTAAGTTCGTGGTTATTGATTATATTATTCCTATTGCTCCCAGAGGTGACATTAGGAATGGTAATGAGAAGAGAGAAATGAACTGGATTATAAAGCTCAGGGCTGATCAAGGGAAAGGGTTAAATGAGAGGGCTTCTTTGAAGCCAATATTGAAATCTAGGAGATAAAAGGTATCTTGGGAGTACTGATATACAAATCCAGTCTCGGCACAATTTATTTTAGTTTATGTTATTTGGATGCATATTTTTTTGTTTTATATACTTTTTTATATATTTCTTTATATATTTATTATAGTCTTATATTTTTGTTCTAGACCAAGAAGTGCAATAGTGTTTATATTATATATTTTTGTATAATAAGTAGTTAGACGGTATTATATATAATAATGAAGTTTTTATTCATACTTCTATATGTAGATATGTATTTTTAACATAATTGAGTCATGATTAATTAATTGCATTTGCATAGGTATATTTAAATGGTTAATTGGGGTTTGTGTGTTTTTATGGTCTGATGAAGCGAATGTGAAAACGCTTACCTGTTGTGCACAATAAATTATCTGTGATTTTATGGACTGAGCTTTGATAATTTATATAGCCATTGGTTGCCTCTGTTACCTTTATATGCTTGGACTGTTTCCCACTTTCTATCCTGTACATTTGAACTTCTTATTCTTTCTCCAGTTCAGTGCAGATGATACCATTTACAATAAGTTTAGCTCATTGTTGCATATTTCCCTTGAGGTTACCCGACATAGCTGTGGAAAGCTTTGTGGTTGTCCTTTGCCTGAGAAGCTATTTTTTCCTCAAATTTAACCTTTGAAGTATTAATTAACCCTCTTGGCTGTCTGTTTAGATTGGCCAGGTTTGTTTTAGTATGTTGGGTTTTGTTCTTCCTATGCTTGACCAAGATTTTTTTTCTTTTATTGAATAAGTGATTGATATTATGATTCCACTAGGGTGGCTTGTCATTTGCATTTGTCTTATTTTTAATACAAGTGGGCGCAGCTTCTCTGTACAACTATCATTGTGGCTGTGCAGGGATTTTGTAAATAGCTGAGCATATGCTATGGTGTTTACTAGGTTTGGGGATGCTTAGAGTTTAGCCAAGGTATTGCTTAGTAGAGTGAGGTTAGCTTTGGAATAGTTCCTAAACGTTTTTGGTTTCACTGGGTCCCCAGATTTAATTTTTATTTCAAGCAGTACTGCCTTATGGTCAGATCTAACCAGCGAGGGCATTACATTGGGTGAGGAACATCGCTCCCCCATATTTGTGAGTACAAAGTCAAGGATGTTTGTACCCCCAGTAGGAGAATGGACCAACTGTAACAGGATGTTAGTATTCACAAAGTTTAGGAATCTCTGGGCTTGTGCATTACAAGTAGTGTAGGATTCCCAATCATTACAGAGGTAGTTTAAGTCCCCCATGAAGATCATATTGGTTGAATGGTGTGGGACTCAAGTACATTAAGATAAATAGTATGGGTTTCCTGGAGCATGGAGGAGGGATCTATAGGTTGCAAGAATATGGGGCAAAGCCCTGTTTATGTTGAATTGCACATGTATGAGTTGCAGTGGGTCATATACTTTAACTAGTCTGGAGATTAAGTTGTTTTTAATATACACTGATACTTCTGCACCTTTAGTTCCCTTCTGTGCAGTAGCTGGTCTAAAGGTGTGAAAGTCATTATAACCTTGCACTGCTGGGGTACTCCCCATGACTTTAAACCATATCTCCGTTAGTACACAGATGTCTCCAGGGAGAGGAAGGCTTGCAGGGAGTTGTTAAGACTTCTAACACCGAACAGTACCACCTTCGGATATTCCTTCATAGGTTCAATTAAGTTGGGAGGTTTATCAGTTTATTGCCGAAAAAAGGCACTATGGGGGTAGAATAAGACTTTGCCAATATCCAAAAGCCTAGAGGGGACAAGGGCAGACCATCGCTAGCAAAGCAGCATGGTCTGAGTGTCAACCATGTCATAAGAAATGAGAACGGCATGTAGGTAAACCAGGCAGGATAAAAAATGCAAAACAGTAGTAAAAAAATCCAAAACCTGGAAACGATGAGGTAAAATGCAGCATTTATTCCAGACAGGAAAAAAAAATCACAAAGCGTTTGGGATCAACCCTTCATCAGTGTAAAAAAAAAGAGATCATATGCCTTCATTTAAGTAGTAAATTCAAACCATAAGACTAATCACATGACACAGTTAAGCAGTTCAGTTTAAAGACATATATACAGGTAAAATATTACTGAAAGTCAGTAAATCCATAAACTAAGTAAAACATTTAACTAAGACCTATCTACACGTGAAGGCATTTGATCTCTTTTTTTACACACTGATGAAGGGTTGATCCCGAAAGCTTTGTGATTTTTTTTCCTGTTTGGAATAAACTCTGCATTTTACCTCAACATTTCCAGGTTTTGGATTTGTTTACTACTGTCAACCATGTCCTCCCAGGCAGTCAGATATTGTACCATGTTTGATTAACACCAGAACCTAAGCCAGTTGTTAAAATCAATCATTCTGAGTTGCTAACATGGCATCATTCTTGGAGAAGGCAGTATGCCGCTCAGTGCTAGGCTTATACCTGTCTGAGGCACATAATTAGCGAGTTCGATCATGTCTCGCTTCATATAGTCAAGGGTAGTATGTTTCAGGTGATTAACACCCACATGGACTATAACAGAGTCATACTGGTACCTGTGATTCAGTGACCTGAGTGCCTGTGTGACTTGATGGATCCTAGCCCTGGAATGGCAGCTAACTATGAGTCTCTGTTTATTCAGTCTGGTGGTTGGAACATCGGTGTGTCTTTTTTTAATTTCTCCAAGTCTTTTGGGTTTCTAATACCATGACGGGAAAGGACCACATTCCTAAGTCAAAGTATGATTGAAGTCCATAAAATTAGCAGTCTTTGATGTTAGCCAGAAGTACTCTTAGCAGCACCTGCAAGGTGCCCAGTAATGACTCCTTGTTTTTTATAAGACCCGTTGCTCCTACTACTACTGGAACTGTCTGGGTATCTTTCTTCTACATTGCTTGCGTTTCTGCCTGCAAATCCTGATATTTTATGACTTTGTGTCTCTGTGTACACAGGACACTGTAGTCACTGGGTGTAGCGATTTTAATGATTAGTGCTGTTTTTTTCTTCTTTTCATGGACCGCTATATCTGGTTTTCTCGCATCTGTCTTTTGAACTGTTAGTAACAGGTGATCCCATGTAATGTAGACTTCATCATTTTCTATGATGCTTTGTGGCTCATGTTTCTAGTGTTTTTCAGCTACTTCAGTATTATAATGTTTGCACAATCCCCAGTGGGGACTGGAATTTTATTTGCAGCAGTGAAGATGTGGTTGGGGGACCCAGAAGAGCAAGTATAACAAAGGAGGGTAGATTTTTGAAGGAATTTATGAATATATTAGGCATGGAAGATGTGAATTCAGTAACAGGAGTTCAGAGTGAATTTATGTATTATTCCCCAAGATATAAAAACTGGGCTAGGCTAGGCAGAATTTACATTTCACAGGAAAACGTGCATTTAATTGAAGGTCTTGATACTCGCCCAATAACTGTTTCAGATCATACACCAGTAATAATTAAAATAAAACACAAGGTAATGAAATAAAAATGAGACACTGGCGCTTTCCCACCTGTCTGTTGAAAAGAGAGGAATTTAAGGAATGGGTAGTGGAGATTGTTCAGGAGATATTCAAGAGTATAGAAATGAATTCTGAAAATATAGCTAGGAAGTGGGATAAAATTAAGGTGGAGTTTAAAAATAAGGTGTAAGTAAAAGAAAGGGAGCTATAGTTATGAAGTAGCAAGAATTATTAGAGGTGCTGACAAATGTTAAAGTATTGCAGAATAGGGGGAATCTCACAGAACACAAAGAGGATCAACTGCAGAATGCTAAACAGAAAATAAGGGATTACTTTGATAATATGCACGAGTTTAGAAAGATTCCTGTTTAGCAACTGTTTTTTTGATCATAACACTAGAGCACAAAAATGTTTGGCACAATGACTCAGGCAACAGAAAGTAGAAAAGGCTGTTGCCAAGCTTAGGGAACCTGTAACAAGGAAAATTATCAGAGATCTTGTAGAGGTATTAGAAATACTTTAAAAATTCTATGAAAATCTGTGTAAAGAAGAGAAATATGGAAATCAATAAAAAATACAAATGAAATGTTTGTGGAAGAAGTAAATATGGGAAGGTTAGAGGTAGATGAGGCTCAATTACTAATGGCTATGATAGGAGGAGATGAGATAAAAATTGTGATGTATAACCAATCTACAGGAAAGTCCCTATGAATAGATAGTATTCCTGTGGAAGTTTGGAAGATAGGATGGAAAAAACTGGCAAAGATCTGGAAGGTTTTGTTTAACAGTATTTTAAGAGAAGTACCACTGTCCTGGAAGAAAGTGTTGTAACTGTAATACCTAAAGAGGGTAAAGCTCCATTATATCCAGCTTCATACAGGCCCATTTCAATACTAAACCATGATTATAAAGTGTTCATGTCTATAATGGCTAAAAGAATGGCAAATGTAATGCTAGAATTGATATATATAGATCAGTGTGGATTTGTGGAGGGGAGTCAAAGATCTGACAACATTAATGATCCAGAGGGAAGCAAAATGTAAGACAATATCATTGTTGTTGGGGGGGGTCTTGATGCAGAGAAAGCATTTGACAGAGTAAGCTGTGACATTATGAGCAGGGCAATGGAAGTATATGCATTTCCTGAAAAAAATATAAGGTTGATTAGGGGGATATATGAGGGATCAGCAGTGAAAATTAGAGTGGGTGGGGTCCTCTCTGATAATTTCTACTTGAGCTGAGGAACCAGACAGGGGTGTCATTTGCATTATATTTAGAACTATTGGCAAAGAAAATAAGGGACTCAGAAATTCAAGGATATAATTGGTATGGTAGTCAAGAAAAGCTGGCTGTCTTTGCAGATGTTATTTTATACTAAAAAAACCAGAGAGAGATATTATAATGTTGTGGAACATTTTGAGACAATTTCATATCTTTTCAGGATACAAAATTAAGGAAGCTAAAACAAAGGCAATAGCAGTAAATTATATATCCACATATGAATTGGTTCAGCAATATCCTTATTTATGGGGATGTGATAAATGAAGTATTTTGGAGTATGGATTAAAAACTATTCTGGTGTGGCAGCTAAGGATAAGTGGAAAGAAACTAAAAAAAAAAGATAATATAAAAACTGAGAAAATGAAAGCTTTGTTATATGGATATGAATAGTAAGATACAAGCAGTTAAAATGTTTTTAGTCTCTCTAGTCTTATACACAGGTCAGGCATATTTTTATCAACCAGAGGAGAAGTTGTGGATAACAATTAATAAAGAGCTGAAGGACTTTATCTGGGAGGGGAAGACAGCAAGAGTCAAGTGGGAAAAGCTGATTCTTCCAGTAGAACAGGGCAGATTTGGATTACATTGCATGATTTGAAGGGGTATTTCAGAGCGACACACATAATGCTCCTGTACATAGCACAAGAAGAAAACTATAATTCAAAGTGGAAAGGGATGATGATGAAACAGGGGGGGGGGGGGGCTCAAGAAACAAGGAGACTGGGATTTTGGATGTAGGCCTTTAAGGAGAGTAACAGTCATACAGAATATTGTATCTATAAAGTCGCAAAAAGTATCCTAAGAACTTAGCCAACATAGGAATGGAGAAAAGAGATTTTGCCGATAGGGATGACTACAATTAGAGATATAGAAAATAGGCAAGAGGGGGGTGGAATTTTTTGGAGAAAACTGGCAAAGGAACCAAAGTATTGGGAGCAAATAACTAGAGTGGGAAAGATGATTGAATGGGAAGATGCCAAGAATGTATCTGGACTGCTGGTTAGAGATTGCCTTTCCTATCAAGGATTGATATCAGAGTAAAGGCAAAGGGAAAGCAGTAGGGGGACCTAAATGAAAGACCAGCACTGGTAGACTTTTAGTAGAATCTGGAACAGAAGCTGCCATTAAAAAGGGAATAATTAGTAGAGCATATAAAATATTGCATGATAAATATAAGAATCAATCAGAAAAGGTTAGAAAAGATTGGGAAGAGAGACTGGATAAGCAATTCACAATGAAACAGTGGGAGGACATATGTATGTCTCCCAAATATGCAACAAAATCTAGAAGATTTAGGATTTTTGCTTGGAAATGTTTGCATAGATAATTTTATATCCCAAGTGGACACCAGAGAATTTTTCTTCAGCTAAATGGCAAATGTTGGAGGTGTGACAGGGAAGATAATTTAACATATTTTCTGGGAGTGCAATTAGTTGGTGGACTTTAAGGATTCCCTGCGGGATGCACTGTCAGTAATGCTGGGTGGGTACATTGGTGTGATGAGGTAGATGATTTTTCTGAGCTACGATACAGAATCGGAATTGCCTAGACATGGTAAGGCCTTGCTGTTTGTAATTACGGTCTCTGCCAAAAAAGCAATTACTAGAAAATGGAAATCAAAACCTAAACTAACTATATTAGAAGTAGTGACTATAGTAACAGAGATAAAGCAACTGGAATTGAAATCTTTAGAAAAGGGTAGGAGCAAACTACATAGGAAAAAATGGGAATCGTGAGAATAATACATACAGGGGAGGAATTAGGTTTAAAAGAAGGCATGACTTAAATGAACTATGTAATGTTTGACTGAAAGTGGTTGGGCAAATTATAAGTGATGTATAATGTCTGCACCTGGGAGTGTGTTAGTATGGTTTGTGATGTAAAATGCTTACAACTAGGATTGTGTCAGTGTAGTTTGTTTTCATTTATATAAATGTATGATTGCCTATGTTCTAAGTTACAGTTTAATAAAGATGTTTCTTGTTTGAAAAAGTAAGAAATTGAATAATTTATGTAATGTTGCTTAGGTTATATGATATATAGCTATATGTGTGAAGTATAATGTTTGTAAATGTTTAATACAGTTTGATTGTCTCTATATAAATGTAAATTTGCTTATGTCACAAGTGATAATTCAATAAAGGTGTTAAAAAAACTAAAAAAAGTACTTGTTTACTTTAATATATTTAACATATACAGTCACTGAAAAGACTCCCCCATATTTAAAGTGTCCCTGACTACACACTACACAAAGCTGTTTCAATGTATATATACCATGCACTTTATATCATGAAATGTTTTATAAAAATACTGATAAGAACAGAAATGGTTTTACTTACAGTACGTTTCCCCCCTTTTTCTGTCCTAAAAATTAATGATATAAAGCATGGTATATGTTTTACAGCCCACCTACAAGTCAACAGACATCCATTGGTTTTCAGATTTTTCTTGAAAACTGTATTTCGCAAATGTGATGAGGCTTTATAGTCTTCCATTTATTCACTAATTTCTGAGTTGCTTGTCTTCTTCCTGTTCATGTCCATCTCCCAACACCAGACTGCGATTGAAGTCCAAAATACTGCTGATTCTTCTAGTCAACTCCTGTATTTTTTTCTGTTTGTCAAGCATTTTTCGTTGGAACACTGGAAAAAGTTTCACTGACAAAGTCTCTTTATGAACCTTACTGTCAGAAGAATGAGAAGCAGAGTCCCCTTCTGCTTGCTGGCTTACTTTTTATTGGATAAACTTTTTTTTATTCATCCTTATCCCATTCTGTTTCAAAAGTGACTTTGATCTTCCAAGAAAAAAAACAACCTTTGAAGACCGATGGACATAGCTGTTTGAATATCGCATCTGCCTGTCAGAATTCCTTTATCGCTGGGATAAATTTGATTCTTTCCTGCTTGGTGTGCAGTGAATAATCATTTTCTGCTAACACTCTGCTGTCTTCAGTTTTTAATAATTTGCCCTTCTGCTACAGTTTTTTTTAAGCATCAGTTCTTTCTGCTGGTATGATTGCATCTTTACTAATATAGGTCTTGGCTGCTTTCTCGTGGCTAGGTTTGGAGCATATACTTGATGTGCCCTATCAATTAACAAATTCTGCTGTGGTACACCAATTCAGTTACATATTTTTGCTTTCGTAAAATTAATACAGTTTATTCCTTCCAAGTTCTATGGTACTGCAGACAGTTTCAGGTTTTTCCCTTTGTGCTCTGTCTTCTGACGCTTCTATTTTTTAAATATTTCTTCCTGTGAAACCTCATATTTATCTAGCCTTTTCTTCATGTCACCTTCTGATTTGTTGCAGTATCAGTTCATCTGAATGGCTAGTTAAAGCTTCTTCTATTTTGTCCACCCTTTGTTGTTTGAATTTATATATTCCTTCAACGTTTCATTTATTTTAATCTCCTCTGAGTACATTTGATTTATTTTTTCGTCTAAATTACTGGAAGACATATGTTGAACCAAAGCCAAAGCTTGAACTGCTTTTTGCTAAACAGCTGCAGAGTCCTACTCAGGCAGTGTTTTCTCTTCACTGTTTCTGGTTTATTTTCTTTCAGGTTTTCCAGATTTCTTCTTTGCTGGCATCCAGACAGTGTATTTACTAACTAGTTACTGAATTTAAAGCCTTCACCCCAAAAAAGACATTTTCAGTGGCACTCCATTTTCTCAGTTTCTATTCTCACGCTGGGAGAATTGAGTTTTGCTGTTGATCAGTGTGCAGCCATCTTGGAAGTCCCTGGTCAATAGCCTCAATTACTAATAACTTTTGTCAGCTTTTTCACTGAATTACTTTTTTTTCTCACCCAGAGTATTCTAACTAACATGTTCCTTCATCAACCACCATTTTGTAATTCTGAATTGGAATTCTGAAAAGCATGGCTTTTGGCTTGATATGGTCACATTTCAAAAATCTAGTTCACCATAAGAGCTGTTATGATGCACAAGTCCTTATGGTCTGTGTCATGGGGTTAAATTTGAGGGGGAAACATATCCATAAAGGCAAAATTAGTCTGTCCATCACTGTTCAATGGCACTAAAATGGAATCTTTCTGGATAAAGGCACTGTCAGCTGGAAATTTAAAAAAGCACTGGAAGCCATCTGGGTGGGAAGTTGGCATAATGGGTAAGGTGTTTACCTTACAGACGCACGGTACAGGGTTTGATTCTCACATGGGGTAATTGGCTAGGCTTAAAATGGCCCACAAGGGCAGTTAGCCTAGTACTAATCTATGAACCTATGAACTGCAAGCTTGGAATTAGTGCTTTTGTTTTCTCCTGTGAGAGAAGGAGTGCAGTTACATTATTTCCTGGAGACTGCTGATCACCAGAAAGTTTAATAACTGCTTTATATGTGACAGCTTGGAATCAGTGTTATATTCTTATCCTGGTGAGAGTAGGAGCAGAGTGCATTGATTCCTGACTCTTTCTGGTTGGAGAGCAAGTGTATGTGCTTAATGTACCTGATTGGTCTGGTTGCTATTCAAGGCATCTACCAGAAAAAGGCTGCAAGCCTGCAGACCCTTGCATCATCTGAGAGAAGACTGGATCACCAGACAGGCCGTGGCCTGCTTCTGTTCTTGGAATTGGTGCTGACATTTTGCTTCTGGTGAGAGAAGATGCAAAGGAGTATTGTATCCCAACAGAGTGAAGCTGTGCTGAGACCACCATTAGTAGTAGGAGTATTGTGTCCCAACAGAGTGAGGCTGTGCTGAGACCACCATTAGTAGTAGGAGTGTTGTGTCCCAACAGAGTGAAGCTGTGCTGAGACCACCATTAGTAGTAGGAGTGTTGTGTCCCAGCAGAGTGAAGCTGTGCTGAGACCACCATTAGTAGTACGAGTGTTGTGTCCCAACAGAGTGAAGCTGTGCTGAGACCACCATTAGTAGTAGGAGTGTTGTGTCCCAACATAGTGAAGCTGTGCTGAGACCACCATTAGTAGTACGAGTGTTGTGTCCCAACAGAGTGAAGCTGTGCTGAGACCACCATTAGTAGTACGAGTGTTGTGTCCCAACAGAGTGAAGCTGTGCTGAGACCACCATTAGTAGTAGGAGTGTTGTATCCCAACAGAGTGAAGCTGTGCTGAGACCACCATTAGTAGTAGGAGTGTTGTGTCCCAACAGAGTGAAGCTGTGCTGAGACCACCATTAGTAGTAGGAGTGTTGTATCCCAACAGAGTGAGGCTGTGCTGAGACCACCATTAGTAGTAGGAGTGTTGTATCCCAACAGAGTGAGGCTGTGCTGAGACCACCATTAGTAGTACGAGTGTTGTGTCCCAACAGAGTGAAGCTGTGCTGAGACCACCATTAGTAGTAGGAGTGTTGTATCCCAACAGAGTGAGGCTGTGCTGAGACCACCATTAGTAGTAGGAGTGTTGTATCCCAACAGAGTGAAGCCGTGCTGAGACCACCATTAGTAGTACGAGTGTTGTGTCCCAACAGAGTGAGGCGGTGCTGAGACCACCATTAGTAGTACGAGTGTTGTGTCCCAACAGAGTGAGGCTGTGCTGAGACCACCATTAGTAGTACGAGTGTTGTGTCCCAACAGAGTGAAGCTGTGCTGAGACCACCATTAGTAGTAGGAGTGTTGTGTCCCAACAGAGTGAGGCTGTGCTGAGACCACCATTAGTAGTAGGAGTGTTGTGTCCCAACAGAGTGAGGCTGTGCCGAGACCACCATTAGTAGTAGGAGTGTTGTATCCCAACAGAGTGAGGCTGTGCTGAGACCACCATTAGTAGTAGGAGTATTGTATCTCAACAGAGTGAGGCTGTGCTGAGACCACCATTAGTAGTAGGAGTGTTGTATCCCAACAGAGTGAGGCTGTGCTGAGACCACCATTAGTAGCAGGAGTATTGTATCCCAACAGAGTGAGGCTGTGCTGAGACCACCATTAGTAGTACGAGTGTTGTGTCCCAACAGAGTGAAGCTGTGCTGAGACCACCATTAGTAGTAGGAGTGTTGTATCCCAACAGAGTGAGGCTGTGCTGAGACCACCATTAGTAGTAGGAGTGTTGTGTCCCAACAGAGTGAAGCTGTGCTGAGACCACCATTAGTAGTAGGAGTGTTGTATCCCAACAGAGTGAAGCTGTGCTGAGACCACCATTAGTAGTAGGAGTGTTATATCCCAACAGAGTGAGGCTGTGCTGAGACCACCATTAGTAGTAGGAGTGTTGTATCCCAACAGAGTGAGGCTGTGCTGAGACCACCATTAGTAGTAGGAGTGTTGTATCCCAACAGAGTGAAGCTGTGCTGAGACCACCATTAGTAGTAGGAGTGTTGTGTCCCAACAGAGTGAAGCTGTGCTGAGACCACCATTAGTAGTACGAGTGTTGTGTCCCAACAGAGTGAGGCTGTGCTGAGACCACCATTAGTAGTAGGAGTGTTGTATCCCAACAGAGTGAAGCTGTGCTGAGACCACCATTAGTAGTAGGAGTGTTGTATCCCAACAGAGTGAGGCTGTGCTGAGACCACCATTAGTAGTAGGAGTGTTGTGTCCCAACAGAGTGAAGCTGTGCTGAGACCACCATTAGTAGTACGAGTGTTGTGTCCCAACAGAGTGAAGCTGTGCTGAGACCACCATTAGTAGTACGAGTGTTGTATCCCAACAGAGTGAGGCTGTGCTGAGACCACCATTAGTAGTAGGAGTGTTGTATCCCAACAGAGTGAGGCTGTGCTGAGACCACCATTAGTAGTAGGAGTATTGTGTCCCAACAGAGTGAAGCTGTGCTGAGACCACCATTAGTAGTAGGAGTGTTGTATCCCAACAGAGTGAAGCTGTGCTGAGACCACCATTAGTAGTAGGAGTGTTGTGTCCCAACAGAGTGAAGCTGTGCTGAGACCACCATTAGTAGTACGAGTGTTGTGTCCCAACAGAGTGAAGCTGTGCTGAGACCACCATTAGTAGTAGGAGTGTTGTATCCCAACAGAGTGAAGCTGTGCTGAGACCACCATTAGTAGTAGGAGTGTTGTATCCCAACAGAGTGAAGCTGTGCTGAGACCACCATTAGTAGTAGGAGTATTGTATCCCAACAGAGTGAAGCTGTGCTGAGACCACCATTAGTAGTAGGAGTATTGTGTCCCAACAGAGTGAAGCTGTGCTGAGACCACCATTAGTAGTAGGAGTATTGTGTCCCAACAGAGTGAAGCTGTGCTGAGACCACCATTAGTAGTAGGAGTATTGTATCCCAACAGAGTGAAGCTGTGCTGAGACCACCATTAGTAGTAGCCAGGCAGTAGCCATTCATGTGACTCCCCTCTTTTCATCATTCTTGACAAGCAAATTCTTTATTTTTCAGTAAGTACTGCTTTATTTCTTCCTAACTTCAAAATATCTGCCTAAATACTTCTTCCTTAAATTTTCAGGGTCTGCGTATTAGTTTCCTCTCAAGTGTTTGGCAGTGCATTTGTACATACTCCGACACCTTTAGTGACATTTTTCCTGTAAAAGGAATATATAAGGAAACAGCTCCAGTACTTAGTAATAATGACCATCCCTCATGGCATGTCTAAATGTCAGTTATCTGTGCTTTCTCCTATTAACCTGGTAAACTTGGGCATTCTGAGGCAGTGTAGCAACTGCATCATGTACACAGACACCCCTCTCTTCTTACCTCCCAACACTCAGACTTGTGAGAGATGCATTTTTTTATATCAAAATTGAAAGCCATGCACTCTCAAGTCAAGACAGGAATAGCTAGTCAAGAGGAGAAGGTCAACACCTGCACCACACCACATGCAACACATAGCCCTCCAGAACACCCACCATCACAGTTCTCACATAAAAAAACAAACCACACACCCAACTTTGCTGAGGCTCTCAATATAAATCTACCCAAACAGCAGAGAGCTCCAAAGCAGAAACGCACTTGACCACCACAACACAGCACAAATCACAAGACACACTGCTCACCTACACAGTGTGCCCCTCAGCCCAAGACCCTAAGGCAAAACAGCTTGCCCAATACACTAATCATAGGTAACTTGATAGCGAGGCACACTGATGTCCCACTCACTAGGATGAATAAGGAGAAGGTAACAGTCAGCTGTCTATCAGGTGTCAGAATTCGACACATAACACACGCACTTGGGTCACTCCACAACAGGTAGAAGCATGACCTTGTCACTGTCCATGTAAGTATGAATGACCTGAGACACACCTCCCTGGACTACATGAAAAGAGACATGGAGGATCTCTTGGATTATGTGGCCCAGGCAGCTGTGACCCTAGCCCTAAGCAGCATCCTACCATCACCCAGAATGGTATCGCAGTACAAGGAGAAAATGATTGATTTCAACAATTGGCTAAGTTTCTGGTGTCATTCTAATGGGATCCAGTATCTGTCTGCTTGGGATGACATGATTGACACACCTCAATGCTTTGCCAGAGATGGCCTGCATCTGTCACCCCTGGGTTTCTGGATACTGTCTAAGGCTCTTGCCACCCCTATAGTGCCTTCTTTAGGCAATGTTCCAAAGACCAAATTACTACAGTAACAGCTATAAATAAATGCAATCTGAGGGTCATGCTGTTCAACGCTAGAAGTCTAAATCTCAAGATGCACTTGCTCGAAGCACTCCTCAAAATGGAGAACATCAACATTTGTGCTGTAACGGAGACTTGGTTTAAAGCAGCAGAAAGCACCCCTGCACTATCAGGCTGTAATGCATTCCACACCTTTCAGCCCCAGAACATGGACCGAAACTCGAAAGGTGGTGGTGTCTCCATATTCATAAAGTATGTGCACACCTCCAGACTAGTAGCCCAGCATAATGCATCTGAGATACATTCAGGTACAACTAACATTGGGTAAGACAGTGATTCAGGTTGTAGCATGCTACAGGTCCCCAACCATGTCCCAAGACTCTCACTCCAAATTCCTAAGCACCCTGGAACCTATTAGGGTCCAACCCAACACTCTCATACTAGGTGACTTCAACTACCCCCTCCATCAACTGGGAAAACTACTCATGCACCAATGTACTGGCCCAGGGCTTCTTGGAATTTATCAATTCCAATGCCCTGGACTAGCTCATTCTTACCCCCACTAGAGGAAGCAACATCCTTGACCTGGTTATTAGTAACATGGGCAACTGTTTCTGTATACCAATAGTGAATTACTCCCTAGTTAGATCCGACCACAAACTTATCACCATGGAAATCTACATCTCACCCACACCCCCCGCAAAGGTAACCACCATGAAAAACTTCTCCAAAGCTTACTTTGGGCTCCTAAAACAGAGGTGGCTAACTTCACAGCACCCATGTCAATGGAAAATAGATGCATGACTGCCAAATCATACACCAGTGCACTGTACGAACATGTACATAAAATGCATGGAACTAGCCATACCCAACAGAACCAAGATGCTCTCCTCCAAAAAAAGGAAGCCAATCTGGTGGTCCCCTGCCATTAATAAACTCTACAATAGAAGGAAGAAACTGTTGCAGAAAAAGGTAAGGCCAAAGACTAGAAAAACTCCCTTATCAGCCTCAACAAAAAGTTGAGATCCGTCATCAAAACCTCTAAAGCCAGCTATGAAGGCAGAATTGCTACAGACACTAAAAACAACCACAAAGCCATCTGTAGTTGTATCAAGAATCTCCACGGCAATACCCAGTTTTGCCCTGAGTTACTGCACAGTGGTACCTCCTATATTGAGCCAACAGATATTGCTAACATACTGGCTGACAGATTCAGTGCCAACTTTATCCCTCTCACCCCCCTAAAGGACCAATCACAATACTGGAGGAATCCCAGGTACCCAGCATTACTGCAGCACAGGTTAAAGCTGCATTGTCCAAGGCCAAGAATACAGCTTCCATGGGACCTAACAATATTCCTGGATGAACTACAAAGTGAACTGGCACCACATCTGTGTGCCCTGTTCAATCTCAGCCTCACCTCAGGCTTTGTCCCTAACAAATGGTACACTGCTACAGTTTTTCCTCTCCATAAAGGGGGAGCGAATACGGACCCTGGGAAATATTGCCCCATTAGCCTGATGAGTCTGATATGTAAGGCTATGGAGCGCATCATCATGGACCTAATTAACAAGGATATAGGGAATTTCCAGACTCTAGATCCCACGCAGTTTGGTTTTGTGAAAGGCAGATCATGCCTGCTCAACCTGGTCGACTTCTTTGAGTCGGTCACCAGAGCTGTGGATGAGGACAAGGCATTTCATACAGCCTACCTCGATCTGGCCAAGACCTTTGATACCATTCCCCACTCAGGAATTATTGATAAACTCACCAAACTAGGCATCAACCCCTATATCACTAGGTGGGTTGCAAATTGGCTCACAGAACCCACAGTGTAAAAGTAGCGGACTCCAAGTCAGACTGCCAACCAGACACGAGAGGAGTCCCACAGGGATCAGTCCTGGGTCCTCTCCTGTTTGGCATCTACTTCTCAGAAGTCCAGGCCAACATGGAGGGACTCTGGCTGACCAAGTTCACAGGCGACTGCAAGCTGGGAGCCATTATTAACTCCCCAAGTGATGTAGACATCCTACAGAAAGGCCTGACTGAGACCAATGACTGGTGTCGAAACCATGGCCTTAAGCTTAATGCCAAAAAATGTGTCATCATCCCCTTTGGGTAAAACTCAGTTCCCACTAATTTCCACATCGATGGGAGCCCACAACACTGAAGGTGTTAGAAGAGATCTGGGGACACAGGTTGACAGCAGCCTCTTTTTTGACCACCACATTGCCACTGTGGTCAGAAAGTCCTTCTGTGTGGCACATCTCATTACCAAGGGTTTTGCATCCAGGAAGAAAGAGGTCACCATCTCTCTCTACTCTTCCCTCATTAGACCAGTCATCGAGTATAATGCCCCGTTTGGCATGTACCTCACTAGACACATGTAACAGCTGGAAAGGCCACAAAAGTACCTCATGAAGAGGATTCTATGCCTTAAACACATGTCCTACATGGACAGACTCAAAAAAACTTCAGCTATTCTCTGTCTCATATCATCTACGAAGAGGCAATCTCTGCTTGACTTACAAAGCCGTGTCTGACCCAGCTCTGTTACAAATGCTACATCTAAAGAAATCCAAATCCCTCCACACCACATGCTCCAGAGACCTCAACCTCATTACCACAATCAACAGAACATGATGGAGGGACAGGTTTATAACCCAGAGACTGCCCATGCTCTGGAATACACTTCCCATACATGTCAAGCAACGCACCTCATTGGCCCTCTTCAAGAGAAATCTTGATGAGTGGATGGGAAATAGAAAGTTCAACCCAGGGATCACTGCAGTGGCTCTACTTGATAGCGGCACTGGGAACTAACGTCGGGCGGCACAATGTCAGGGCACTTCTATGGGCTAGGCTTGTAAAGGCTCCAGGGCCATTAGCCTAGTACACACCTATGAACCTGTAAAGAAAATTCTGATTATGAGAATGTTGAAGTACAAGAGAAACTTAGTAGTTTGCCTGTTTCTCTTTTTAGATGAGTGTGCTAAATATTGTTAATTGTTTTTTAACTTGATAGGGGATACAGGTTGGACGTGTTTCATTCATGACCTTGGCTGACTGAAAACAAGTGTACATTGCAAGCAGAAAATAATATGCACAGAGTAATATGGTAACAATGTATCAATGTATTGTATGGACAGTGTCAGATACACTTGTGTTTTTGTACCATTTGGTTAAGTAAAAAACATTGTTATTAAGAAGGGACGCAGCTGTTAAAGGTTTATAAGTAATTGCATATGCTATGTAAAAAATATCAGCAGTGAATTTAAAATTTTTTGAAGTTTAGTATGTGATATGTAAAATGCGTTGTACTGTAAGATTTAGAATGCCACAGAATTCAGTAATATGACAGTAAAATATGTTTTGTGTGTCAAACAAAGCAGACCCCCATTCCATGTAGCCATCTTTTTTAAGCAAGAGTAGTGTTTTCTGTTGACTTTAATGGGCTATTTTAATTGCCTGGTTTCTAGTGATTAGAGCTTTAGGTAGCCTGCATAAATTTTAATGAATGGATATCTTGTGAGTTATTTTTTCCTGTAATTCTAAACTGTTTATTTTTATTTTTTATTTATGTATTTCTTGTTATGGCGATGCAGTGGTTAACATTGTCGTCTCACAGCAAGAGGTTCTCCGGTTCAATTCTCTGCTGGGGTGCCTTCTGTGCAAAGCCTGCATGTCCTCCCTGCATTCATTTGGGTTTCCTCTGGGTACTCCGGTTTCTTCCCACATTCCAAAGACATGCATCTAGAGCATTTCTCCCCGGGCCTCCACTGAAAATAGGCTCAGTCCTAGTCAGACTTTCCTGGACAACAAATGTTAAATAAATAAATAAATAAATAAATAAATAAATAAATAAATATTGATCTGAAGTAGGGACTTCATTTGTCAGCAACATGTGGTCTTGGATCCGATATCGGATCCGAGCCGGCAACTTGTTTCATAGCTAATGGATCCGAGCTCCTAGCTCCTCCCCTCACCCATAATCCCCTGCCATCCCTCCATGACCTCAGATCTAGTTTGCCGCGCTTGTGTATGGCTGGATTTTTGAGTTCTTAGCGAGTATTATCAGTTAAGTGTATTTTTCTTCAACTTTCTACTATCGTTAACTTTAAAAAGTGTTTAAGAGTCAGGTTCCCTGTATTTTATATTTTTTTATATAGTTTTTTCCCCTCCCTTTGCTGGTCATTAGTGAGTGTGTGTGTGTTTGTGTTTTGGGGCCTGTGTGTTTGTGTACTACTTGTTTTTTTCCTCAAGTATGGCTGAGGCCCCAAAAGCCATTTTTTCAAAATGTACTGAGTGTGGCCATAAGCTCTCCTCGGCTGATGGCCACACTCGGTGCGTTCGGTACCTTGGGGTTGAACACCTCTCCTCAGGCTGTACCATTTGTGCAGCGTTCAACCCCAGGGCACTGAAAGAGCGGAGGTCGAAGCTGGTCCTGGCGGGACTTTTGCCCCCGGACTCGGCTCCGGCCTCCGCTCCTCCCGTGGCACTACCACAGGCTGTGGTCATTGCTACTCCTGCCCCCCCCCTCCTCCGGCCAAGACTCAAACTCCTGCTAAAGCACCGGAGGACAGGGAGGCTAGGAGGGAGAAACGGAGGGAGAAGCACCACAAGAGGCGGGCCAAGGCCTCCGCTTCGGCCCCGCCAGCTAAGCAGGCTTCTCCCAACATAGCTTCTAGGTCTCCTTCTCCTCAGCTCCGATCTCCTTGTTTCTCCCCAGGACCCGAGGAGGAGGAGGCCCGATCTCCATCGAGGTGGCATTCCAGGCCTGCCTCGATGACCTCATCGAGATCAACTTTCAGTATGTCAGATGCAGACTTGGACCGGATGATGCGAAGGTTCATCCAGGCCCAGCTGCAGATGGGAGTGCTCTTGCCTCCCCCCCCTTTGGGGGGGAGCTCGACACCCTTTTTTGCTCCAATTGCTCCTTCTCTGACCCGCTACCCGGGTTTGGAGCGTTCGGAGCCGGGCAGCGTCGGAGCCGGGGGTGGGTCGGCGCCGACAGTACTTGGTACTTCGGATCCGACCCTGCCCTTGCGTCTGTCGGATCCGACCTCTCGGAGCCGTGGGCCGAGCTTCGGATCTGAGAGATTCAGTGTGCCTTCAGCTCCGTCCAGGTCGGAGCACACTGGTCCTTCGGATCTGATGGTCTCGGCACCAGCTCCGATCCCTTCATCGGATCCGAGTGGGAGTCGGCTCTCGGAGCCCAGGGAGAGCGGTTCCCCCTCGGCCTTCGATGTAGTGGAGAGGGCTCTGTCGAGAGCATCCGGACCCCCGGCCCTTGTCTCGGCTCCACCCTGCACTCCCTCTCTGCTGGGCCAGGCTTCCATCCCCTGGCCACAGGGACAGCCTGCTTCAATGTCCCAGGTTGTTCCATTGGAACAGGATATTGCTGGTGAGACCTCCTCGGACAGCCCCCCTGAGGAAGTGCCTCGCAAGCACAAGTGCAAGAGGAGGCACGTGGACTGCCCTGAGTCCTTGACTGAGGACACGGATTTGGATGAAGGGGAAGGCTCCCCAAGATCACCCCCTGAGGATGTCTCCTTTGGAGACATCATGGAAATGCTTAGGATCAGAGGTGGGTGGTCTGCCCCCAAGGCTTCCTCCGACGAGTCCGTGTTTCTGGAGGCATTCGAAGCAGGCCCGTCTACCTCTTGGGTGTCCCCTCCGGCCGACCCCCTGGTGGACCTTATTACCAACAGGGCGTGGAAGGACCCGGACACCATGGAGCCAGTCCCAAAACACCTGGACAGGATACTGAGCCCCCCACAGACCGATCACACTGGAGCAAGGGTCCCCCCATAGATGCCATGTTGACGGCGGCAGCCACGAAGAGGGAACTAGCTCGGGAGAGCCCCTCAGTCCATCCACCGAGCAAGGAGTCCCGCTCGATGGATCACTTAGGGAAGCGAGTTTTTAGTTCAGCGACCTTTTCGTTAAGGTCTCTGAATTATATGGCACACGTCATCAGGATGCAGCGGGATCTTATCAAAGAATACGCTGCCTCCCCCCCTGAGTCCATGTCGGCGGAGGACAAACAGTTGTACTCCACCCGAATGGCCACTCTGAGATCTATTTCAAGTACCTCTATGCGGCTATTGTCCCACGCCACCGAGGGAGCCGCTAGAGCTAGCGGAGTGGGCCTAGTCTTGAGACGTCAGGCCTGGCTCCGGCATTGTGACTTTGCAGAGCCTTTTAAAGCATCTTTTGCGAACGCCCCTTTCGATGGTTCTGCCCTGTTTGGCAAAATGGTTCGCGAGACACTAGTCCAGAGCGAGAAGGACGGGAAGAAGTTGTCTGCTGTCGGAGTCCGCTTCTCTGCTCCCCAGCGTTCCTTTTCGAAGAACCAAAAGGGTTAAAAGAAGATGTGGTTTCGGAAATCGCAACACTCCTAACCCGCTCCGGACAACCAGTCCTTCCTTGGCAGAGGAGGACAGGGAGGACACCGCCCCAGGGGCAGAGGGGCTCCAAGGAACTTTAGGTCCAGAGAACCTTTCTCTGACCGGCCCACGCAGCAGCCCTGAAGGGTTGCCTGGCTGCTCCACTCTGGAGGCAGTCGGGGGGGCGCTTCTCGGAGTACCTAGCAGCATGGGAGTCCATCACGACAGACTGCTGGGTGCTTCGAATTATATCCAGAGGGTACAAAATTCCAATACTTCATGTCCCCAAATTCAAGAACCTCCCCAATGTACCACCCGATCAGAGGGAGGCTGCAGCCGCAGAGATTCAGCAGCTGCTAGAAAAAAGAGCCATCCAGCCCGTCCCCCAAGACCAGCTCAGATTAGGGTTCTACTCCAGGTTTTTTTTGGTGCCAAAAAAGACGGGGGACTCGAGACCAATTCTAGACCTGTCCCATTTGAACCTGTCGGTAACCAAGGAAAAATTCCGAACGATTGGATGTGCTCTATAGACCTCAAGGATGCGTACTACCACATTCTAATGGACAGAAGATCCAGGAGGTTTCTCCACTTCTGGCTGGGAGCCAGTCACTACCAGTTCAGGGTCCTTCCCTTTGGCCTCACCACAGCCCCCAGGGTGTTCACCAAGGTGTTAGCAGTGATAGCGGCCCACCTGAGACTCCAGGGAATGCAGGTCTTCCCGCACCTGGACGACTGACTCCTGACCGCCCCAACAAGGCATCTACTGTGCTCAGCCAGAGATTTCTTTCTCCGCCTAGCCCTCCAATTAGGCATCACCATCAATGCCGACAAATCTTTTCTGGCCTCGACACAAGTCATAGAATTTATAGGAGCCAGAATAGACACCAGAGATCTACGAGCCTTCCTGACGTCGGAACGACTACGGAATTTGCAACTTCATGTGCGGGCCATCCTCCAGTCAGAAGCACCACCGGCGGAATTGGTCCTGAGGGTGCTGGGCTCCATGGCGGCAGCGATAACGCTCCTCCAATGCGCCCGTCTGAACATGAGGGTACTGCAGTGGACCCTTCTAGTACAGTGATTCTTTCTGTCCTTTCCTCTCCATCACCCCATCGCTATCAGCAAGGCTTGCAGGAGGGCCCTATTATGGTGGCTTCATGCTCCGGATCTCCATACAGGCCGACCCTTCTGCACCTCTCCCCCTCTCGCCACAGTGACCGCGGACGCCTCCCGCCTCGGGTGGGGGGGGCATTATTCAGGCAGGACCGTCCAAGGCACGTGGAATGATACAGAGACCTCCCTGCATATCAACGTTCTGGAGATGAGAACGGTGCTGTACGCATTGCAAGCACTTCAGAATCTCCTCCCCGTCGGAACTATTGCAATTCAGTCGGACAACATGTCTGTTGTCTGGTACATCAACAAACAGGGGGGAACTAGGTCTTACCCTCTATGCTGCGAAACCATGAGAGTGTGGGAATGGGCGATTTCCACCAACCGCTTTCTGATTGCAACGCACATTCCGGGGCGGGCCAACATCCTAGCGGACAAACTCAGCCGCACCCTTCTTACCCCTTACGAATGGTCTTTCAACCCACTAGTAGCGAAGCAGATATTCGCAATATGGGGGCAACCCTGTTGCGACCTTTTTGCCTCTTCCTCAAACACCAAATGCGACAATTTCTTCGCTCTGATTCCTCCTCCAGGGGAAACTCCAAGAGATGCTCTGGTGCATGCTTGGCCGCCCGGTCTACTTTATGCCTATCCTCCTCTACCCCTGATGCTACAGCTCTTACAGAAAGCCTCGCGGTTGGGGAGCAGGATGATCCTCATTGCCCCATTCTGGCCTCGGCAAATTTGGTTCCCTTACCTGTGGTCTCACCTAGTGAAGAATCCCCCCCCGGATTCTGGATCCCAGTCTGGATCTAATCTCCCATCTGTCGGGCTTGCCGACCCCAAATCTGGACAGTCTGAAGCTGACAGCTTGGTTGCTCCCGTTCCACTCCTAGTTAGGACTCCCGGTATCTCTTCACCAGTCAAAGCCATCCTCGTGGCAGCGCATAAACCTTCCACCAGGAAAGTGTACCGCAGTAAATGGAAACTTTTCTCCGTCTGGGCGGAGCATCATAATCTAGATCCCTTTACGGCTCCTCTTCCATCCATACTAGACTTCCTAACCGGACTTTTTCAGGAAGGCGGTAGTTGCTCAACTGTCAAAGTACAATTGGCTGCCATCTCCCATTACTATGTGGGACATGACACAGGGCCCTTGATGTCAGCCAAATTGTGTAAAACCTTTCTCAAGGGCACCTTTTTGCTCAGACCCCTTATAAAAGAAGCCGTACCCCCTTGGGATCTTTCACTAGTTCTTCAAGCCCTGACTGCTCCACCATTTGAACCTGCCACTTCAGTGGATCTCAAATACTTGTCCTGGAAAACAGCATTCCTTGTAGCCATTACTTCAGCGAAAAGAGTTTCGGAGCTTCAAGCCCTTTCTGTGAAACCTCCTTACTTGATTTTTCATCCGGACAGAGTGTACCTCAGGACCAATCCCTCCTTCCTTCCCAAAATAGCATCAGAAACCAATATAAATCAATCCATAAATCTACCGGTCTTCTTTCCGAAATATCAGAATAAAGGAGAGTACAAGCTGCATTCATTAGATGTTCATAGGCAGCTGCGTTTTTATACTCATAGAACTGCTGGTCACAGGCAATCCGACCAGCTGTTCATTTCCTTTGCCAAATTTAATTTGGGGAAAGCAGTATCAAAAATCTCCTTGTCACGCTGGATTTCCCAATGTATTCTTTTAGTGTACCAAGCTTCTGGGAGACCCGCACCTGAACGAGTTTGCGCACATTCCACTCGTACCATCTCTACTTCTGCGGCCTTCAAATCTAGAGTTCCATTGGATGATATTTGTTCGGCAACCACTTGGGCCTCATCTCATACCTTTATTAACCACTACAAACTGGACGTAATTTCTAGAGGGAGAGCATCCTTTGGCTCTGTGGTGCTCCGCAATATCCTTCCATGATGGCCACCCAAGATTCAGGTAGCTGGGGACTCTGTCCCACAGGTTGCTGACAAATGAAGTCCCTACTTCAGATTAAGAAGTTATGTACTCACCATAACGTTCCATCTGAGTAGGTGGCTTCATTTGTCTGCAACCATCCCCCCCTCCTTCCCCCTGGCCTTCAAAATGGATCTATGTGAGTTGTTTTATTGGAATACCCTTTTTGGGTATCTATAGAGGGGCAAACTTGATCTGAGGTCATGGAGGGTTGGCAGGGGATTATGGGTGAGGGGAGGAGCTAGGAGCTCGGATCCATTAGCTATGAAACAAGTTGCCGGCTCGGATCCGATATCGGATCCAAGACCACAGGTTGCAGACAAGTGAAGCCACCTACTCAGATGGAACATTATGGTGAGTACATAACTTATTATTTGGTGCCATTTCATGTTTAATATATTTTACTAGTGCAGAATAACAGTTATATTAGGATCTGTTAGGTTTATAGTTATGATCGTTTTATATGTATTTTAACTTTTTTAAATTTTAGAAATGGATTTTATGAATAGATTTAGGTGTCTGTGTTTTATTTTGGAGGTTATGGTATGTGTTTTATATGCAGTGTAAAGTTATTTTTTAACATTTAACTGACTGAGAAATGCAGTATATGATTTAAATTATGTAATTTTATGCTACTGTTTTTTAAAATAAATGTAGATTTGGGTTGGGGTTGTTATAGGTCATCCAGAGTATTTTTCGTGTGTGATATATAAACTTTGAATGTAGTTTTTAGTTAGTAATATATATATATATATATATATATATATATATATATATATATATATATATATTATATAGTAGGTTTTGGAGGAATTTTAGAAGCAACAGATACAGATTGGTTGCACCCCTGTCTTGGGTTTAACATTAGGATAAAATGCACCGCTGTGGTGCAGCAGTAGCATTGTTGCCTCACAGCAAGAGGTTCTCCTGTTCGATTCTCGGCTGGAGTGCCTTTTGTGTGGAGTCTGTATGTCCTCCCCGTGGTCGAGTGGCGTTCGAAAGACATGCGTGAATGGGCATGCCTTCATTGAAGGTTGGGCGTCGGGCTGGCAACTCGGCACCATAAAAATCTACTGCCAATCATTAGCAGACCGGAGTTCGGCTGTGGTGACCCCTAACAGGGAAAAGCCAAAAAGACAAACAACAACAACATAAAATGTAACATCTTGTTAACATGGTAAGATAGTAGTAATGGTTTTAGAAAAGGCTAAATAATTTGCCATAAAACCATCATATCAGTATATGGCTTGCACCTCTATGTTTAGTTTCCTGATTTTGAAAGTATCTCTTGAAAGCTTGATGTCCTTCAAGGATGCAACTGCAGTCCTGACATAAGGGTTGTCCTGCCTCAGGCAGCCCTTCGGTCGGCCGGATTCCAAAGTCTGGGTCCGGCATCGGCTGATGTCGCCCTTTCCCCGACGTCAGAGCGCCTGGGGTATAAAAACGTCAGCCGACGCCATCTTCCTCAGTCTTTCTTGCCACGTGGCGCCCGAAGCAGAAGCAGTTCGCATGTGCTGGTCGACCAGCTCCTGTGTTTTCAGCTACTGAAGTCTTCAAAAAAGCTAAGTACCCCGTTGGGGACCTTTTCTTGCCTCAGCCGATGTCAGATAAAAGTGAAAAAGTTAATAATTGTTTAACTTGTGGGAAACAAATACCTCATAAGGATTTCCACTCTTACTGCCTACCCTGCCTAGGCCCAGAACACAACGTCTCGGCCTGTGCAGCTTGTGCCTCTTTCAATAAACGCACTCTTAGGCGTCGGTCAGAGTTTGCACAGGATTATTTTGGGGAAGATTTCTGTTATATCATGCCGTCGGAGCTTCCGACAGCACATTTACTGAAAAAACGGAAGGATAAGGACCGACACCCACGGTCCGCGGTCTCGGCCGACACCATGCTTAGGCCTACCGCGAGTGTCTCGGTCTCTTCTGAGCCGGTTTCGCAACCGCTACAGACCGACGACACCGCTCCACCGGTTACTTCGGTACCGGAGGCCAGCTCGGTGCCGGTTTCTGTTCTCCCCTCTGAGACCGTAGCCCAGGATATTTCTGACACCATTTCAGTGGATAAGACTACTCCAGCACGTGGGGCTGCCAGGCCTCCAGTGTCTATGTCCATTAAGGCCTACACACGTGCTAAGGCTGCCAAACAGGCTAAGTCTCTCCCTCCAAGATCTGTTTCTCTGGGATCCACTTCTGGTTCTCAAATTTTAAGTTTAGCTGAGGACCTTATTTCTTTAAATAGGGGTTCACGGCCTCATTCAGATAGAGGCTCTCAGCCGCCTTCTGACAAGAGGCCTAGGGTTGAGCAGGTAGACTCCCAGTCCTCCGATGAGGCCTCAGGGGACTTTGCACATTCAGACTACCAGGAGGAGGCCTTCCCGGCCTACGAGGATTCTGATGCGGAGGAATCTATTCCCTCTGCTTCTCCTTCTGAGGAGTTTTCCTTTGGGGAAACGCTTCATTCCATGAGGGAACACTTCAAATGGCAAGGCCAAGAATACTCAGATTCTAGGAAAAGGTTAAGGGAATTTTTAAAGCTACCTCAGCATAGACCCTTAGCTATTCCTCCAGTTTTAAATGTTTTAGATGATGTGTACTTAGAATCTAGTGTCTCCCCTGACTCCCTCCCCCCTGCTCCTGTCAAGCCAGACAGGTACTACAGGGTCCCAGACACACATCAATTTCTGTTCAAGGGCCATACTGCTGACCCTGAAACTATTTCTCAGGGGCCTAAAGGGGTTTCCTCCACTACTGCTAAGAAGCCACTCCCTTCGGAAAGAGATTCTAGGGCTTTAGAAAGGTGGGGCAAGAAAGTATATACATCTTCCACCCTTTCTATGCGAGCATTAAATTGTCAATTTCATATGATTCAGTATCAGGAATACATGTTGGATGACTTGCAAAAGAAATTGGCTTCCCCTGAACCATTAGATAGAAAGGGGTTACAGGAATTGGTTCATAATACTAAGCAGGTTAGCAGCCATTTCCTTCAGTGTGGATACGATGTATTGGAAGCTTCATGTAGAGCAGCAATGACAGGTGCGGTCATACGCAGACATGCTTGGTTAAAGGAACAAACATTGCCAGACCATGTGAAAATTAAGCTTTTGGACGCACCACTAGAGAAACATAAGCTATTTGGTGCTACTGCACAAGAGGTTTTAAAGAAAATAGAGGAAAAGGCAAAATCAGTGCAAACAGTCAAAGATTTCCTCCAGGTACAGCCTCCAAGATTCAGCAGGAATTGGCCTTCTAAGCATTGGTCCTTTCCTGACACAGACAAATTTCAGAGGCAAAAACAGACGTGGCAGAGGTAGAGGGCAAACTCGAGGCTCCTACAGAGGACGTCAATGGCAGCCTCCGAACCAGAGAGGTGGGGCAGGACCTTCCACTGCTCCGCCAGGACAATCTCAGTGACTTGACTTTGACTCCGCCATCCAGGGCTCAATTAGAAGCACCTTTGGGTGGAAAATTATCTTTATTCTCACAAAATTGGCACAATATTACAAAGGACAAATGGATACTGGAGATAATAGACAAAGGATACAGATTCCATTTTCATACACTGCCAACAAGACATGGCAGGCCAAACCTGCCACCAAATCAAAGAGCAGAGGCACTCAAGCAAATAACAAACCTACTTCAAATAAGAGCAATAGAAAAGGTTCCTTCTGCAGAACAAGGACAAGGATTTTATTCAAGACTGTTCCTTGTTCCAAGAAAAGAAAACCAATGGAGACCCATTCTGGACTTGTCCGCACTGAATACTTACCTTATTGTGCCAAAATTCAAAATGCTGACTTTACAGCAACTCCTTCCCATGCTGGGCAAGGGGTCTTGGCTGGTAACTCTGGACCTCAAGGAGGCATACCTGCATGTCCCAATCAGACAAAGTTGCAGAAGATACCTCAGATTTCTTGCAGGCTCAGAGCATTATCAATTCTCAGCATTGCCCTTTGGCTTATCTACTGCACCCAGAGTGTTCACGAAATGCCTGGCATCAGTAATTGCACATTGCAGACTTCAGGGGATACAAATATACCCTTACCTGGACGACTGCCTTATACAAGCGGACAGCCAACAAGCCTTGTTAAAAAACTTGGACTATGTCATTCACCTACTGCAGGCCTTGGGATACACAGTGAATATTCAGAAATCAAGTCTCGTACCATCCCAGCAAATACCTTTCCTGTGTGCCACACTGGACACAAACACCCAGATGGCGTTTCTGACAAAAGAAAAACAAAAACAATTACCAGAATACTTCAGAAGATTGGCAACACACACCCAGATGACTGCAAGGAAAATCCTGCAGGCCCTGGGTTTCATGGCATCTTGCATTCTTCTGATTCCACATGCAAGGCTGCATATGAGAAAACTACAATGGTATCTAAAAAGTCTATGGTCTCAACACAGCCACAGCCTGGAAGCATTGATCCCACTCATTCCATGCCTTCAAAAGGAATTTCTGTGGTGGGCTCAAGCAAGCCAAATAAACAAAGGTCTGCCTTTCAGCAAGCCTCATACAAGTCAAACCATAGCAACAGACGCCTCAGACCATGGATGGGGGGGGGCGCACATGGAGGGCAGATGCATTCAAGGACAATGGACACAAAAAGAAAAGCACCTGCATATCAACCAAAAAGAAATGCTGGCAGTGATACATGCAATCAAGGCCTTCGAAAAGTCCATGCATCAGGGCCATCTACTAATAAAGACAGACAATACCACAGTTATGTGGTACATAAACAAGCAAGGAGGTACCCATTTCTACCCTCTTTGCAGACTGGCAATGAATCTCTGGGATATTTCCCTACAACTGAAAATAGAGCTACAATCCCAGTTTGTACCAGGGAAGGACAATGTTCTGGCGGACAGCCTAAGCAGAAACATCATGGATCCACACGAATGGATGTTGCATCCAGACATTTTCGTACAAATAGCTGAAGCATGGGGAAGGCCGGATATGGATCTTTTTGCCTCCCACTTCAATCACCATCTGAAAAAGTTTTGCACAAGGACATACCATCCTCAAGCATGGAAGGTGGACGCTCTCTCCTTCAGTTGGAACTTTCTAACACTATATGCCTTCCCACCTCTTCCTTTGATGACCAAGGTGTTACTAAAGATCAAGACAGAGCAACCGAAAGTCATACTGATAGCTCCAGACTGGCCAAGACAACACTGGTACCCACTGCTACGGAGCTTGACACACACCAATCCGTGGCTCCTTCCTCAATGGCCACTTCTTCTGACACAGCACAATTACAGGACACTACACCCCAACTTGAAAACATTGAAGCTGACAGCTTGGAAGATTCCATGACTATTACTCAGGATACACTTTCCAAAAGGGTAAAAGATATCATCCTGGAGGCGTGCAGACCTTCCACTAGAAAAACATACTCAGCAAAATGGAAGAGATTTCTTATCTGGAACAGCAGAAAAGGTCAAGACCCATCAGTGATGAGCATTCCACAGATCCTGGAATAGTTGGCTGAAATGCTCCACAATGGCCTTTCATATTCTTCCATAAAAATACATGCTTCAGCAATATCTGCCAAATATAACACTGATCCGCCTGTATTTTCTCACCCATTGCTAAGACAGTTTCTAAGAGGTATAAAGAACATCAACCCTCCAAGGAAACCACCAGTGCCTGCTTGGGACCTCAACTTCATGCTGGAAAAATTAACTCTTCCTCCCTTTGAACCAGCAGCATCTTCAGAGTTGCAATTTCTGTCTTGGAAGACAGCCTTCCTTCTGGCAGTAACCTCAGCAAGAAGAGTCTCTGAGCTACAGGCCCTTATGGCAATACAACCATTTCTCATTTTTCACCAGGACAGAGTTTCTTTGAGAACCAATCCGTCATTCATGCCAAAGGTGGTATCCAGGGTGTCCCTGAATCAAGCTATTCACCTGCCTACCTTCTTTCCCAATCCTCAAAATAAAGGAGAGAGACTTCTGCACGCCTTGGACATACACAGACAGTTGCGCTACTACTTGGACAGAACAAAGTCTTTCAGAAAATCTGACCAGCTTTTTGTAGCTTTCGCTGCTGGATTGCAGGGAAAAGCAATTTCCAAACAGACAATTTCTAAATGGATTGGAAATTGCATTCGATTCTGCTACTCTTTTCATGGAAAAACTGTGCCAGCTGACATCAGGCCACATTCCACCAGAGCTACAGCCACCCCCACAGCTTTTTTAAGAGGAGTGGCAACAAAGGACATTTTAGAAGCTGCTACATGGAGCTCCATGCATACATTTTCCAAACATTACAACCTGCCTTTATACTCCAGGTCCAGAGCAGGGCTTGCCTCCGCAGTCCTGCAGGGCATTTTAGCTACACCATCTTTGTCTTAGTGCCTACCACCCCCAGGTTGGCTATGGTATTCAACCCATATGTCAGGACTGCAGTTGCATCCTTGAAGGACATAGTACAGTTTTGTACCTACCATAAATGTAGATGTCCGATAGGTATGCAACTGCAGTCAGGTTTTCCCTCCCACCTACCCCTCTGTGATATACTTTTAGGTTTCTACGCCTCATTTTAGCTACCTGGGGTAATCTTTTATGGTGTATTTGTTTTTATGCTGTTGTACTTGTCTGGAATTTTTTTATCTATTTTTCAAAATTTAGCCTTCCTTAGAGGGCACCTGGCATCTGGGACAAGAAACACTGAGGAAGATGGCATCGGCTGACGTTTTTATACCCCAGGCGCTCTGACGTCGGGGAAAGGGCGACATCAGCCGATGCCGGACCCAGACTTTGGAATCCGGCCGACCGAAGGGCTGCCTGAGGCAGGACAACCCTTATGTCAGGACTGCAGTTGCATACCTATCGGACATCTACATTTATGGTAGGTACAAAACTGTACTTTGTGCAGGCATATCTTTTTCAGGCCATTTCTTTGAATTTTTGTATGTTATTGAAAAAGTTCTTTCACTGATGTACTGTTAGTGCAGTACAGACTGTTTATTGGAGCTTGAGTCATCATTACATTTTTTTCAGTACAGTTTAGCTTTTCTTCATTATACAGCTGTGCTCTGCATGAGTGCATCTGACCATTTATATGGTTATATTTATGTACATTTCATTGTTAATTATAAAGGCTGAAGTGTTTAATGTATTTTTAAATGATCCCACCCACCATAAGTATATCAGAAATACAAGCGAATGTGCATCCATAGTAATGCTGTTTCTCTTCTGTTTTGAATTGATAGTTTCCAGAAATTATTCAGTTCTGCTGTGACTTCCTGACATCATGGTTGGATGAAGAAAATGTTCTTGAGATGTATAAACTTGCAGATGTCCTTTGTCTTCCCCAACTGCAGGAGCAGGTAGACTTCTACATCCTTAAAAATTTCTCCGTATTCTCAAAATCAGAAGCCTACCGTAAGCTGCCTCTGGAGAAAGTCTGTTCCTTGCTGAGTAGCAACCATTTGGAAGTGAACTCAGAGACAGAGGTGTATGAGGCAGCCTTACATTACTATTATACACCAGAGCAGATTGAAATGGATGAGGTTTCATTGCATGAACCCTTGAAATTATTGGAGTTGGTTCGATTTCCCTTAATGGAGCACCATGTCCTTCAGAGACTTCATGACCGACTGAGTCCCTGTCCATTGAGAGAGCTTGTAGCATCCGCACTGAATTATCATGATCAGGAGATCAGCCAGCCAGTACTGCAGAGTCCTTTGACTGAGTTAAGGTCAAAATATCATTGTGTAGTAAGTTTTGGTGGGATGTACAGCCCATCGTCTCAAAGTATAAGCAGTCAGGCCAGGTATTTACATCCTATCTTGAATGAATGGCGCCCTCTAACTGTATCTCAGGACTCTAGAATGTCGAACCAGGGAGTTGCGGTCCTCAACAACTTTGTCTATTTGATTGGTGGTGACTGCAACAGTGGAGGGTTTCAAGCGGAATGTAGATGTTGGAGGTAGGCTTTAAAAACTGGTTTTAATGTCTACTTGGTTACTAAATGCACGCTGTTTTTCAGAGTGAGCAGATACGGTGACATAATTGTGTGTAGAACACTGCAAGGTTATCAAAGAAATACAAATGTAGACTATTGACATTCACGTTTGTTTTACAGTGGGGTACTGAGATCTCTGTCCCTGTTAATTCTGATATGCCTAGCAACCTTTTCTAAAAACTAGACATTGTAAATCATACTTATTTTTGAACTAGCAGAGCAGAAGACGTATGCTCTGAGCTGTTAATGTGCTGCTTCCTGTGCCCAGGATTCACCCCACCTTCATTTGCCTACTGCATAATGCTGAGCAAGTCATTTAGCTAGACAGTCCTCCCGGATCACCCCTGAAAAGGGGCATTATGCCCAGTGGGCTTACACGGTCTATAAATAGATAAAATAAAAACAAAGCTACACAGAAACTGTAGGTGTCAAGTAAGTAGAACAATTTTCCTTGTCTAATGATGTTTTGCAGTCAGTTCTTTGTTTTTCAGGTGTCACGTTATGTCACATATTCAAGCAGATACTGAAAGCAGTATTTTAGTAAATCCTTACTCACTGTAGTCAGCATAAACATGTTTTTGAACAGTTTGTTCAGCAGGCAGTGAGTAGTAAAGTTATTTTGCACAATGTTTTTATGTACACCATGCAGCTAGTTGTAGATTGTCTTTTCTAGTTATTGAAGTGACATCCCAGTCATTTTAATGAAGTAATCCAAACATTTTTCACTGTTTAAAATAGGCTGTGCAAAACTGTAACTTGTCTATCTGTACATAATAAACAGGAAATATTGCTATGGTTAAAGTGCAAACTTAATTTACTGAATAAGTACGTTTAACAAAAATTTAAACACAAGTAGGTCTTTCTAAGCTTGTGTCTGATTTATTGGTGATTGCAGATCTCATTAGATTTTGTAGTGGGTGGTTGGGAGGGTTAGTCTTTGCAGGTCTCCATAAATTGGCTAAGAGATGAAGAAATAGAAAACTTGCCTAAAGATGATAGCTAGCCAGTCCCATCATTATCCCACTATATTCTGTCATGCTGGTACATGTTATTACCCTAGTATAATCATGCTGGCAGCTGGACTTTGGTGACAAACTCAGATTGACTGAGTGCAAGGAGGCTGCTTGGGAAAAGGGAGAGAGTAACAGACAACCAGGCATATTCCCTGTTGTGTATTATGGTAGGTTATCAGCATCTCTTGGGTCTGCCATCTTGTGAAGTTCACCGACCATGATTTACAAGAGATGGAAGAGGCAGATTGTACATGTGGAAGGGCTGATCTGGGCTAGTTGTGGTGTCTTTTTCCATGTCACCCTAAGGCTAAATTAAAAAACTCTAAGGAGATGATGAAACCCTTTATTTGTTTTACAGTGCCACTTAAATACCTAGAGGATCTTGCCATTCAAGCATGCGTGGTCTCTTGTTTCTACTGAAGTTTTCAGCTGCTACTCCTGTACACTTGAACACTCATTTTGTAGTTTGAACACTCTGATTATGTCTCAGTCTTCTCTAAAAAAGAGCTGTGCTCAGTTAAGCTAACCTAGTTAAAAGTCGACAAGTAAGTGAATAAATTAGAAGTTATGTACCTACCATAACGTTTCATGTTAGTTGTCTTCTCTCGCCTTCTTTCTTGCTGGATGGGTTCGGAGCCGATCCTCGGCTCCGACTCGGCACTTGCTTTAGCTCGAGAACTCCTTTTACCAGCTCGAGGCAACCCTATATCCCATGATGCAAGGCGGAACTACCTCAGATCTCGTTTGGCAGCTAACTGACCCTGCTAAAGACTATCCTAACATAATTAGGAACCATGGTTCCTAAAAGAAGTCCTCCTAAGAATGCTCCAGAGGAAGCAATCTAATAGGAACTCTCCAAGATCTGTCCAGGCCAGGGGGAAGGAGGGAGGGACGCAAGAAAGAAGGCGAGAAGACAACTAACATGGAACGTTATGGTAGGTACATAACTTCTAAATGTTAAGTTGTCAATCTCGCCTTCATTCTTGCTGGATGGGACCGCGTCCCTAGCACCTGTATCCCGGGTGGCTCAATGGAACAGACTCTTGAGAACTGTGGAACCAAAACTGGCCCTATCTCTGGAGGCCAAATCCAACTTGTAATGAGACACAAAGGTATGAGGCGTGGCCCAAGTAGCTGCTGCACAAATAGTGTCAATGGGAAGTCTATCCTGAAAGGCTACAGAAATGGATAGACTCCTGGTTGAATGTGCTTTTGGCTTAGAAGATAGTTGTTTGCCCCTTAGAGAGTACACATAGGAAATGGTGGAAGTCAACCATCTAGATAAGGTCACTTTAGAAACTGGAAGACCTAACCTGTTTTCTGCATAGGAGACAAACAATTGGTCTGATTTTCTAATTTGTTTAGTCCTATGCAAGTAGTACCTGAGCTGACGATGAACATCCAAAAAGTGCAGCTTCTGTTCAGCTCTGTCCGAATAGTTAGGAAAGAAAACTGGTAGATCTATAGATTGGTTAATATTGGTTTGAGATACAACCTTGGGAAGAAAGGAAGGGTTAGTTCTTAGCGAAACCCTATCCTTATGAAAAACCAGATAAGGTGAACGAATACAGAGGGCCTGAATCTCAGAAACTCTTTTTGCAGAAGTAACAGCCAGTAAAAATATAGTTTTCCACGTCAATAACTTTAAAGAACACGTAGCAGACGGTTCGAAAGGAGGTAGAATTAGGGATGCCAACATTAAGTTTAGATCCCATTGCGGAGGAGGATGTTTCACAGGCGGTTTTAGGAGAAAAACTCCTCTTAAAAAGGCCTTGCATAACCTATGAGACATGATGTTATTGTCATGCAAGCCAACATGATACTTGGAAATAGCAGCCAGTTGTACTTTGACTGTAGATGACGAGGATCCTGAATGAAAAACCTCCGCCAGGAAATCCAAAACAGAATGTACAGGAGCGGTAAAAGGATCAATATTTCTGGCGTTTGCCCAAATTGAAAAACGTCGCCACTTGCTTGCATAAATAGTTCTAGTGGACGACTTTAAAGAAGACACTAAAATGTCTCTGACTGAGTCAGAAATCATTGGTAGCCTGGCTAGGGAAGGAAGTGGAGCAACCAAGCAGTGAGGTTGAGAGAATGAATGGCCCGGTGCTGCTGACCTGACTGGTGGAGCAAAAGATCCGGAACTGGGTCCAGATGCCAGGGCTGCACCAGAAGGTGACGATGTAGAGACGGAAACCAAATTTGTCGAGGCCAGTATGGAGCAATGAGGATCAATTTGGCTCTCAAAACGGTGGCTTTCTGAATGACTTGTGGAATCAATGGAAAGGGAGGAAAAGCATAAAGAAGTCCCCGAGGCCAATCCTGGGTTAGAGAGTCTCTCAATGGTTGGCCTGGAAGGGGAAATAGTGTGAAGTAATCTGGGCACTTGCTGTTTTGAGGGGTAGCGAAAAGATCGCAACAAGGAGTGCCCCACTTCAGAAAAATCTGATCTACAACAGATTGATTGAGAGACCACTCGTGAGGCATCAGAATAGATCTGCTTAGCCTGTCCGCCAATAGGTTGGACCTGCCGGGGATGTGCGTTGCTATCAGAAACCGCTGAGAAGAGATCGCCCATTGCCAAAGTCTGAGAGCTTCTCGACATAAGGGATAGGACCTGGTTCCGCCCTGTTTGTTGATGTACCAGACCACGGACATGTTGTCCGTCTGTACTGCAATAGTCCCGTGGGAAGAAAGTCGTCGAGGGCTTGCAACGTTAAAAGCACTGCTCTCATCTCCAGGACATTTATGTGCAGGTGGTATTCTATGGGTTGCCACGTCCCGTGGACCATCCTGCCCTGATAATGCCCCCCCCACCCGATCAGGGAGGCATCCGTGGTGACTGTGGCAACTGGAGGAGGGGGAACAAAGGGTCGGCCCTGATGAAGAAGAGGGGAAGATATCCACCATCGTAGATGGGCCCTGCACGACTGTGTTACCAAGATTTCGTGTCTCATAGGCAGATTGTGGTATGACCACTGCGTGAATAACATCCACTGCAGGAGACGCATGTGGAAGCGAGCCAGTGGAAGAAGAACAATGGCCGCAGCCATTAGACCTAGAATTTTCAAGACAAACCTGGCTTTGATCTTGTTGCTTAGTAACAGAAGCTGAACAAATTTCTGGATGTCCAGAATCCTTTGATCTGTTAGCCTGGCTAACATTTTGACGCTATTTAACTCTGCGCCTATAAAGGTGATAGATTGGCAAGGCAGCAGAGAGGATTTTTCGAAATTTACCGAAATTCCCAGTTTCTTGCAAAGCTGTAGAGTGTAGTCTCTGGACCGAAGAAGCTGATGCTTGGTGGTGGCGGAGAGGAGCCAGTCATCCAAATAAGGAAACACCTGGAATCCTCGACGTCTCAGGTGAGCTGTGACCACTGCCATGCATTTGGTGAACACTCTGGGGGCTGAAGTGAGGCCAAAGGGCAGTGCTCTGAATTGGTAATGGCTGGCTCCCAGCCGAAAGCGGAGAAACCTTCTGGAGCGTCTGTGAATCTTTATGTGATAGTACGCATCCTGAAGGTCTATCGAGCACATCCAGTTGTCCTTGCCCAGAAAGGGCAGAATGGATTGCAGCGTGACCATCCGGAATCTTGCCTTCTTGACAGACTTGTTTAGTCTGCTTAGGTCTAGTATCGGTCTCCAATCTCCCGTCCTTTTGGGGACCAAAAAGAATCTTGAGTAGAAGCCGGATCCTACTTGGTCTGCCGGCACCGTCTGGATGGCTCTTTTTTCCAGGAGTTTTGAAACCTCCTGTCTTGCCAAATCCCTTTGACCGGGTGAGATGTCTGGAAGGGATTGTAGAGGTACGGGAAACCTTTCGAAGGGGATTTTGTAACCCTCGGATATGATCGACTGTACCCACTTCTCTTGGGATAGGGATTGCCAGGCTACTGGGTACAGTGAAATTCTTCCCCTGACTGCCTCCAAGGGTGGACAGTCGGGCAACACCTCAGGGATGCTGAAAGGGCTTCTCAGGAAGAGACTCCCTGTTGCTCTGGTTATGAGGACCCCCCCCTGCCTCTAGGGCGGCGTCTATTATTGTTACCCCCTCTGCCTCTGGGGGTAAACTGACCACGTGTGTCCGGTGTAGCTCCTTGGGCTTTTCGGAACCACATCTCCCCCCCCTTCTGACCCTTGGGATAAGGTCTAGAAGGAGTGGAAAACTGGACTCCAACGGCAGAAAGAGTTTTACCGTCCTGCTCACATCTGGTCAAAGTATCCTTCACCTGAGGTCCGAACAAAGCCGAACCATCAAAGGGGGTGTTGGTGAAGGACGCCTTAAAGGGGTCCGCAAAATTACACAGCCGCATCCAGGCTTGGCGTCTAAGAGCAACACCTGTGCCTGCGGCCCTGCTCGCTCCATCGGCCGCATAAGATATGAGCCGCATGGAGGAGTTAGATATGGAATTCAGGATAGCAAGCTGCGAGGCAATCTTTTCCTGAGCCCCAGCAGCTGAAGGATCCTGGACTACTTCTCCCAGTTCCTTGAGAATATCTCGTTGAAGCCTGGTGAAGTGACAAAGGTAATTCAGCGAACGCATAGCAAAGGTCGCTGAAGAAAACATCTGCTTTCCATACCTGTCCATGGTCCTAGAATCCTTATTAGGAGGATGGACAGGTACTGAAGGATCCGCCAGTTCCTTCTTAGTGGCCGCCGCTACCACCATAGCATCCACAGAGACACCCTTGGACAGGAACTGTTTATCCGAAGGGGCCGTGATGAACTTGGATGGTCTCCTGGGGACAGGTTCCACAGAATCTGGAGCTTCACGCCTTCCGAGCCACTACCTGCATGAGTGGGTCGAAAGGCGGAGACACCCAGGAGGTGGAGGGTCGGGATCCAAAAGCCTCCAGGTATACCGACTCATCCTCGGAGGGGTCAATGGAGGGCCAATTCCCCCTCTGTTTGAGGAGCTCAAGGATGTCTGAAAAAGAGACATCCTCAGAGGGGGACCGTGGGGAACCCTCCGACTCATCTAAGTCTGTATCAGATGTAGTAGACTCAGGGGAGTCTGTGTGTTTCCTCTTACACGTCCTCTTCCGAGGGGGTTCCCCTGCAGGGTCAGGAGAAACCTCAGAAGAGGAGGAAATTCCCAGTGGGGAAACCTGGGGCGATGGATCCCTGGGCCTGAGAGCAAGAGGCTGGCAAGAGGCATCTGCAGGCACTGATGAGGGAGGAGCTAGAGGGATAGACCGTTGACCAGGCTCAGAGGCCAGGACACTCCTTATCACCTCAAAGGCTCCTCTCCCCGGGAGACCGGAACACACCCGCTCTGAAGAAACAGGAATGGTCGGCTCCAAGGAGAGAGAAGGCTCCGAGGCCGATGTCGGCGCCGAGCTTACCAAAGCCGAAGCCCCGAGAGGGAGAGCGGGTCGGACAAGGGTCCGATGCCACTAGCCCCTCGGAGCCGACAGTGGAAACCCGACGACCGGATCCCTCCAAGGAAGGTCTCAAGGAGGAGATCGGAGCCGAAGACGACGGAGCCGAAGGATGTATCGGCTCCGGCATCGAAACAGTCGCTGTCCCAAGAAGCTCCGCCCGAACTCTGGTGTGGAGTCGGAGGAGGAATCTCAAGAATCGGGCTATAGCCAAGTCTGTTGAGACGGGCTATGGAGCATTTGGGCCAGTGCCTGAGACTTCAACAGCCTGCTCACCACCCTCTCCAAATCGTGGTCAGACAGCCTGGAAGATCTAAGATCGGCTCCGATGGCTCCGCTCCGACAAAAGAGGAGATCCCGGAGCCGAATGGATACTCATAATAGAGGGGACCGAGATCTCTTACGGTCGAAGCCATCGGAGCCGAAGTCCCTAGAACTCCAGATGGAGCCGAGGATTTCGGCTCCGATGCTGATACAGCGTCGGGTCCAGCCGGAGCCGACAAGGCCACAGTAGTCAGGGTATCGGAGCCGGGCGGCACCGAACCCACTACTCGAACAGAAGAAGTATCGACTCCAGCCGGAGCCGATATCGGCTCCGACGGAGCCGGAGCCACCGGAGGAGGCTTGGACACAGTAGCCTGAACCTTCGGTGGCTTGAGAGGTTTTCCTGACCCTGACTTAGGAGGAGAACCTTCAGGTTTAAGTAAACCTCGGAGGATTAATTTGTTCCTCCTTTCCTGCAGGACTCTCTGGCTAAAAGCATGACACAACGCACAGGAGTCCTGCAGGTGCAAAGGCCCCAGGCAATAAACACAAGAAGTGTGACCGTCTGTCAGAGACATTTTCTGACAGCACTGGTCACACTTCTTGAAGCCTGAGACCTTGCCTTCTTTTGACATCCTAGAAGGGAAAAAACACAAACAGTCCCAACTAACACACCAATTAATCCCTGACACAGACACACAGGAAGGGAATAACTTGGGGAACTAGGCCTGACTAAAAACTTTAAACTGAAATTCTTATAAAAAGTTTGAAAGGAAGGGAATAGGGTGGGCTGTAACTAAGTACAGACTAAACTAACACTAAAGGGAAAAAATAAACCCCTAACTACACTTTTTCTTATTTTACCAAGAAAAAACTTACCTCAACTGGCAAAGGAGACCTCTTTCGCTAAGCGGCAAACGAGATCTGAGGCAGTTCCACCTTGCATCATGGGATATAGGGTTGCCTCGAGCTGGTAAAAGGAGTTCTCGAGCTAAAGCAAGTGCCGAGTCGGAGCCGAGGATCGGCTCCGAACCCATCCAGCAAGAATGAAGGCGAGATTGACAACTTAACATCATGTGCCATTATCTTGGACAGTAAACGTTTGGGATTGCTTGCCTCTCTTGATGCATTATTTTCTCAAGTTTAACTTGAAGTTTCCACATGTCCCCCTGACCTTCCATTCTTTCCCCTCATCCCCTAACCTTTCAGTTGTCAGTTAGTATTGTGGTGTGCCTATATCATGTTGCTGTTTTGTCTTCTGTCCTGTAATACATGTAAATGTCCAGTTTCTGCCCTTACTCCTGTCCTTCTGTTTCTCCAAATACCAAAAATACATCAAGTGCTCCAGGTATTGTGGCCCTGCCTTACGTGGTTCAGTTAAAGGGTTATTATCCTCAGGTCCTTCTTTTTTTTTTTGTGCCCCTGCAGGGTCTTCCTGATGCCTCTAGTACCAGCACGCAATCTTCCCATTCTTTTTGGGGGTACGGGTGCCAGGCATTCCTAGGTTGTGCAAGAGCCCCAAAACCCCATTGTTCTTGCCCAGGAATCTTCATCAGCTCTCTGCTCCCTAGTGAGAGTGAGATCATTGAGAGTAGGCCAGCTTGCTGGTCCTGTGGGGGTGTTCTACTCTGACTGTCTGAGATCACCCCCATGGCAGCTCCTTCTAGCTTTGCCATTGCTGTCTCCCAAGGGGAAGAGTGCCTCCTTGTGCTGAGTTTCTGAAGCAGTGTGAAAGTACAGGTGCTGCCATTGCCCCCCCCCCCCCATTTGAATGCTGGCTACAGCTACTTACTTTCATTTTACCTGGGCAGATCTTGCAGGTGCGTGCTCCAGAGTTCAAACTCTGGTTACGTCTGCTTTGTCATCAGAGTGTTATCCCTCTATGCCACAGAGCTATCCTCAGACCCTTTTTGTCCTCTTCTAAAATGCAAAACCTGGAACTATTTTTGGTAAATCTCAATTGCCACCTATCTACTCACAATGCCAGCTGCAGCAGTTTTGTCTGGATGTGGGCCTTCCATGACTAATGCAGCACTCTTTGTGTCATTGTATGGTAAGATCATGTCCTCCAGACCCAAGATGTGTAAGTGTAGTAAACGGTGCAGGTCCTCACACTGAGCACTGTGGAACTTCACTGGTAACAAGTGCACTACCCTTTGTTTTGAAACTAAGAATCCCACAGTAGAGCAGTGGATATGGAGTAAATAGCTAAGTACAGCAGAAGGGAAAGAGATGTAAATTTGTCATTGACAAAATATTGCTGTAGTATCAGGAGTGTTATGGTCATGAGCAGTAAAATGTTAGTGTGTTGATAGGAGTGTCACTTAAAGGATACGAGCAAAAGAAACGGCACAAAAAGGGAGTTCATAATACACTAAGCTGTAGGACAACCATACTATTGAGGAAAACCACAGTTGCGGTATTCCTCAATAAAGAGTGGTTGTCCTGCAGCTTCGTGTATTATGAACTCCCTTTTTGTGCCGTTTCTTTATTATGAACTCCTTTTTGTGCCGTTTCCTTATTATGAACTCCCTTTTTGTGCTGTTTCTTTATTATGAACTCCCTTTTTGTGCCGTTTCCTTATTATGAACTCCCTTTTTGTGCCGTTTCTTTATTATGAACTCCCTTTTTGTGCCGTTTCCTTATTATGAACTCTCTTTTTGTGCCGTTTCCTTATTATGAACTCCCTTTTTGTGCCGTTTCCTTATTAGGAACTCCCTTTTTGTGCTGTTTCTTTATTATGAACTCCCTTTTTGTGCTATTTCCTTATTATGAACTCCCTTTTTGTGCCGTTTCTTTCTTATGAACTCCCTTTTTGTGCTGTTTCTTTATTATGAACTCCCTTTTTGTGCCATTTCTTTTGGATTTATTGGGTTTCTTGGTTGGCACTGTTTCTGCTTGTTTGCTGTTTAAAGGATAAGAGGGTGATTGTACCTTTACACAGGATCTTTGTTAAACCATACCCAGAGTACCATGTTAATTCACTCTTTGAGGTTTGTTTTTGACTTTTTCCCTAGGTTCCCCTTATCCCATTGTTCTCTTTATTGCTATATCTTTGACAGTCAAGGTGCTGACAGTAGTACTTTTATGATTGTTTAATCATTATACTGCAGGTGCTAGGTGTATTAAATTCAAACGCTGTGAAGAAAAAGAGTAAGCTTTGGTAATGTAGGGCAGAACATTTAGATGTGCACTTATTCTAACCTCCTGCATTTTGCACATTGTTAAAACTGTGCAGCATTGCATTCGTGCTTCTTGGTTATGACTCTCAGTAGTGTGTCACTTGCACTAGGACCATCTGGTGTTCATGTAGGAGATCATTGTTCTGACGCTTGTTTCATCTCATCAAATTATATGGCAAATCTCCTGTTAGCACATAAGAGGTGTACTGTGAAAGAAAGGTGTAATTCTGGGGGCAGTAGGCATGTTTGTGTTTCTGCATATGTGGTAGGTGGTGCTACAAATTAGAGAGAGCTTCTAGTGAGGATTATCTCAGAAATGTCAGGATTCATATAGTTTCAGTAAACAGTTAACTTTTACTACAAGCAACATGGCAGCACAACATAAATGATGTTAGCACTTCGGTCAGAAGTTGTGTGTGTTATACATGAAAATAATTTTTTTTCTTTGAGAAATAATGTTTTTATCTTTCACAATGAGATAATTTCTGTTACGTGACTAGTCAGAGGAGGCATAAACTTTTGGAATATGGTTATTATGAAGACATAGAGCACGTGGCATGAGCTGAAAAACTTCTCTGAGAAAATAGAAGTTTTCACAAGTTTTTCGTTCTAGTTTTTTTTTTTTTTTACTTGATCACAGAAGGACTTTCACACCTTTATTGATTCAACACTTGTGACACTGGAAAACTTACATTTATGTAAAGCTAATCAAACCATATTAACAAGTTCACATTTACAAACATTAGAATTCACATATATTGTTATATGTCATTTAAGCCATTAACACCTAAGTAGCGTGGAAAGTCACATCTTTAGCAGCCTATACATCTCTTGCATTCCAGAGCATTTTCTGAAAAATAAACTTAAAGTGGATAAGATAAACAAAAGTAAATATTTTGTGAACAGTAAAAGCTATTAAAACTGCACGAATTGCAATGTTATTAGTCAGAAATATTATTTGCAGTGTTAATAGTGCATTCATAGTATTCCCATAAATACCTGAATATGTTGTAATATACACAGAAACCCCAAATTATATTTTTTTGCTAGACATTCACAAGCAGTTTTGTCACATCTCTTGGAAACTGTATATGTAACCAATTCCTTTTTGTTAACCAGACATAAGTTTTCACATAACAGTAAGAAATTCCTCGATGGGTACATGTTTGTTGAGATATTTACAGAAATATGAAAATATATGGTTAATTCCACAGTTACCAATATAAATAACACTGAATATTTTTCAAAAGTTGCAACTCACAGTGCAAATTTGAAAAAATGATTTCTTCAACAGTATCCAAGGTTTCACCTGATGTCATGCAACAATTTGGAAGTCATTTGTTATTTGAAGTATTAAGCACATATGGAAATATTCTTTGTATTCATAATTACTAACAGACAACTAGTAATATATCAGATATAGTGTGATACAAATGGAGATTGACAATTAATTTTCCTGTCTCCCACCATGGCTTATCACACCATATCCCTCAATAACTTTTGGGGCTTTTGGTTATGAAAACATGAACATAATTATGAAAGTATGAATAATAAGTGATGAACAGTGATTAATTTCTTTACTGTGGGACATTCTAGATTAACAATTTTGGTGTAATTTTGTTAATAACTCCTTGCACTTTCTAATATTTCCTATTATTTGTTTGTAAGTTACTTAGTAAATGAAGCCAGACCCAAAAAAAAGTTTGCACACCATGAGGAGCTATGGGTGTGAATGGGAAGTATGCAAAAAGGTGCTTTGGGCTTGAATGAGATAAGCTGAACAACATTACATAAATTATTCAGCTCCTGCCTTCTCTTAAACCTCATTCCTCCTCCAAAACAGTTTTCTGCATGAACTGTTCCCACAGTTTCTATTATTTATATTTAATTTACTCATTCCCTTTTCTAAAGATTCCATTTCCAGTTCTTTTATCTCTTTTACAGTATTCACTATTTCACTTATAGTTGATTTAGATTTTGATTTCCATTTTCTAGTATTTGTTTTTTTTTAGCTGCAATCAGAATTAAATTTAACAAGGCCTTACTGTGCTAAGCAAATCAGATCCTATATTCTAGTATTTGTTTTTTTAGCAGCATTGACAATTAAACGTAACAAGGCCTTACTGTGCTAGGCAATTCAGATCCTGTATCCCAACTCAAAAAATAATTTCTGTAGTTACACTCATTTGCTCATCCAGTATTCCTGACAGAGTACTATGTAGGGAATTTTTAAAGCCTGCCACCTCATTACACCCCCAAAACATATTTTCCCAATTACCTCTTCTCCGTCACACCTCCAACATTTGCTATCTACCTGAGGAAAAATTCTTTGGAGTCTGCTTGGGGAATAAAAGTATTTATGCAAATATTTCCAGGCAAAAATCCTAAATCTTCTAGATTTTGTTGCATATTTGTGAGCCATTCATATGTCCTCCCCTTGTTTCTTTGTGAATTGCATATCTGATCCCTCTTTTCGATCTTTTCTGACCTCTTCTGATGGATTCCTATAGTTATTGTGCAGTATTTTATATGCCATACTAATTATCTCTTTTTAACAGCAGCTTCTGTTCTAGAGTCTGTTAAAAAAACTCAACCAGTGCAGGGCTTTCATTTAAGATTCCCCAATCCCTTTCTCTTTGTCTGTGCTCTGATATGAATCCCTGATGCAGAAGGCAGTCGCTTGCCTGCAATCAAAATGTCTTCTTGGCCTCTTCCTATTCTGTTACCTTTTCTTCTTTAATTATTTGTTTCCAATACCCTGGTTCCATTGCCAGCTTCCTCCAGAAAATTCTAGCCCTCACTTGTCTATTCTCTTTACCCCTAATTGCAGTCATCCCTATCAGCTGAATGTCTCTTCTCCAGTCTTGTGTTGGCTTAATTTTTAGTATACTTTCTGCTATTTTATGAATATAATATTGTGTATGACTGTTGTTGTTTTCCTTAAGGATCTGAGTCCAAAATCCCATTCTTTCTTTATTTCTTGAATTACCCTTCTGCTCCATCTTTATCCCCTTCCATTTTAAATTGTAACTTTCTGCTTGTGTTATGTATAAGAGCCTTAACTGTTTAGCTCTAAAATATCCCTTTAAATCAGGTAATCCTAAACCTCTTTGCTGTATTGGGAGGATCACCGTATCCCATTTGACTCTTGCCCTCTTCCCCTGCCAAATAAAATCCTTCAACTCTTTATTAATTACTGTCCACAACTTCTCCTCTGTTTGATATAAATGTACCTGACCTGTACATAAAGGGACTAAAAGCATTTCGACTGCTTGTATTTTGCTATCCATATGCTCAGGGAAGAGCTTCCAGGTTTCACAGTTCTTGTATTATCTTTTATTTAGTCTCTTCCCACGTATCCTTAGCTGCAATAGCTGGATCCTTTTCAATCCATACTCTTAAATACTTCATTTTATTATGTCCCCATAAATGTGGGTATTGCTGAACCAATTCATATGTGAGTGCATAATTTATAGGTTTAGCTTTTGTTTTATCTTCATTAATTTTATATTTCAAAACAAAAAAAAATGGAATTGCCTCAGAATATTCCACAACACTGAGATGTCCTTTTCTGGTTCCATCTGGTACAAAATAATACCATCTACAAATAAAGCCAAGTTTTCTTGAACACCATGCTGATTATATATTTCAATTTCTAAGTCCCTTATTTTCTGTGCCAATGGTTTTCAGTATACCTCAAATAACAAAGGGGAAAGAGGACATCTCTGTGTAGTTCCTCTGTTTAGACACAGTTTATTAGAGAGGGACCCTCCTACTTTGATTTTTGCTTCTGATCCCTCATATATCCTTCTAATTAACCATATTATTGTGTCAGGAAATGGAAAATGCTTCCATTGCCATACTTATAAAATCCCAGCTTACTTTCTTGAATGCTTTTTCTGCAGCAAGACTCACTAATAACAGCAATATTTTCTTACATTCTGCTTCCCTCTGGATCATCATTCTGTTAATTTTGTCAAAAGTTTACCTTCCCTCCACAAAATCACATTGGTTGGTGTCACATTTGCCATTCTTATAGCTGTTTTAGACAAACTTTATAATTATGTTTCATAACTGAAATGGCCTATATGAAGCTGGAACAGTTGAGTCTTTATGTAGTACAGCCACCACAGCTTTTTTCCAGGATGTTGGTGTCTCCCCTCCTTTTAACAGACTGTTTACAAAACCTTCCGGATCGTTATCCCGTTCTTCCTTCCTGGCTTCCAAACTTCCACAGGAATCCCATCTACTCCTGGAGACTTTCTTGCAGATTGGTATACATCACCATTTTATCTCATCTCCTCCTATGTTAACTGTTAGTTGTTCAGCCTCATTTACCTCTAACTTTGGTATATTTAAGTCTTCCATAAATATTTCCATTTGTGCTTTTTCTTGATTTCCCCACTTCTGTGCTTTATACATATTTTCATAAAAGTTCTGAAATATCTCTAATACCTCTGCAGGATCTCTAGTTATTTTCCTTGTTATAGGCTCCTTAAGTTTGGCAACAACCCTTTCTACTTTCTGTTGCCTAAATCATTGTGCCAAAAGTTTTTGTGCTCTGGAGTTCTCAAAAAACACTTGCTTTAACGGTAATCTTTCTAATCTCACACATGGTATCCATGTACTCCCTTATTTTCTGTTTAGAATTGTGCCTTCTCTTCTGTGAGATTCCCCTTATTTTGTAATATTTTAACCTTTGTCAGGCCCTCTAAGTAATTATTACTTCTTAACCATATCTGTTTTTTCTTGGAGGGCTTTCTCTTATGACTGTTTTTGGATTCACGAGAGGGTTTTTTTTTTTTTACAGATGAAGGTAAATTTATATATATATATATATATATATATATATATATATATATATATGTATGTATGTATATATATATATATATATATATATATATATATATATAAAATGTTAGGGTTGCCAACCCTCCGTTTTTTTTCTCGACTATCCGGAAATCAAACTGATTCTCCGGTAGTCCAGAAAACACTGTACAAACGCCGGTATTCTGTTTCAAAAAGGAAACAGACTATTGGAGTTTGTAAATTGGCTGATTTACCATGCTTTTTTTTACAGAAAAGCATAGTAAATCAGCCGAAAGCAGGCAGCAGGAATGGAAAAAGAGGGCGTTCCTCACTATGTGATGTCATCGTGATATCACAAAATGGGCGGAATGTGGGCGAGGTATGGGTGGGGTTACCTATGACGCGAGGGGTGTGGCTTTACTCTGGTTTTAGCCACGATGAAAGATGGCAAACCTAATATATGTTTCACTATTTTGAAATTCAGCATTGTAAGCTTTCAGTGTAATGAGACTCAGTCAAATGAGTTTTCAGTATTTTGAAAATTAGATATTGTGGTCTCGGTCAAATGAAATTCAGTATTTTGAGTTTTCAGTCATGTGAAGTAGATCCATGTATATATACTGATTTTTTTTTAAGTCACACTGTTTTTCTCTGCAGAACAAAGACATGTCAACTTTTGTGTATGGGAGAGGTAGAACTTTTAAAACTTTTTGGAAAATCAGTGTAGCTTGTATTGTGCAGGACAGGTTTCCTGGAACTGATAATTTCAAAGGTACTGATAGAGAGTTGTCTTTATCTTCTGATAAGGCAGTGATCCTTTTGTACTTCTCATGCATATAATTGCAAGTGTATGACAGTGGTCACAAAATCCTTATGGTATGTGTGTGCCTGTGACAAGAGTAGATCAGGTTTCTTTTATCAGCACAGGCTGGTCAGCACTGCAACAGCAGTTAAGTCCTTTCATTCTTATAGTAGGAAGCCGTAGAGAAACCCAAATAACCTCTCTTGCGTTCCTACCTGTAGGAAAATTACGATAACAAGTCATGCCTCTCTTATAATTGCACTTTTGTAACTAGGGAACAAAATAGTGAAAGACATAGAGGAAGAATATCTGCAATACTTTAAGTTCCTTGGGTAGTGGTATCCCAACAAGGCTTCCCACAGCTGTAAAGAACAATGACCTAGAATATACAAGTAAAACTGCACAGTATCAGGAGCTGCTAACCTTTTAGACTTGTTCGAATTGTGGAAACCCTGAGATTAACACTAGATTAGTGGCTTCTCCAACACAAATGTTCACTTTATTTCATTGTATTTTTTGCTGATTGAACCTATTAACATTGCATGCATTGCAACAGTAATTTGTGCAAAAAGTGACAGACCTACTGAACAGGTACTAAATACTGAAATGAAACAGGAACCCATTTTTACCACACTCCCTTTGGAAACCACTGTCTCTGTCTGTTCCCTTCTTGAGCATCTGCCTTTTAATTGTTAGTTAAAACATTATAGACTGTAGATCATTATACAGTGAAAACTAATTGATGTTCATCGTGTTTCACTGTTGCAGTCATTACACTTGGGTTATCCTGCTGGCAGGCTACCCGCAGTCAGCCTGAATTCCAAAGTCCTGGTCCGGCGTCGGTTGCTGTCGCCTCTTCCCTGACGTCAGTGCGCCAGGGGTATAAAAGATGCAGCCAACGCCATTTTCTTCAGTCTTTCTTGCCGCGCAGTGCCCGAAGCAAAAGCAGTTCGCAAGTGCAGGTCGGCCGACTCCTGAGATTTTCGAAATAGAATTTCAGATCCGAAGTCTTCATTAAAGCTAAGTACCCCATTGGGGAAACTTTTTCTTGCTCCAGTCCAATGTCAGAAAAAGTTAACAATTGTATTTCTTGTAGGAAGCAAATACCTCATAAGGATTTTCATTCTTGATGTATTCCTTGCCTAGGCCCTGACCATGACATTGCTAGCTGTCGGTTTTGTGCTAGATTTAACCAACGCACTATTAAGCGTCGGTACGATTTTTGCCTTTCATTACTTTGGCCGAAGATTTAATTATATAATGCCATCGGAACAGCCGATGACCGGAGTTTATAAAAAGCGCAAGAAAAGGGAAAAGGACAGGCATCCGAGGTCCAAAACCGACGACGAGGCCTCCGCTAGGCCAGTCGCCAGTTCACCGGTTCTCAGTGAGGCGCTTTCGCAGCCCCTGACGCCCGCTACCTCAGAGCCACAGGCCGCTTCCGACTCCCACGTGGAGCCAACTAGGCCTCTGGATACTCAAGGTATTGGACACTCGGAAACTATTCCCTCAGATGGGTCCGGAGCCGCTGAGCAGGCATCGGCTTCTGAGGGTGTTTTCAGACCTACACAGTTATATGTCAAGCCAACCTCAGCTTCAAAGACTAAAGCAGCTCTAAAGACAAAGAAACAAGTACAGCATTCTCCTAGACAGACTTCCATGCCTAAGAAATAGATGCTTAAAATGGCCGAAGACCTAATTACTTTGATCAGGGGTTCCCATCCCCCTCCTGATAAGAGGCTTAGGCAAGAGTCAGAATATGACTCTTCTGATCAGGTTTCCATTTCCTCTGATTCCTCTTCTGTACAAGGATACTCTCTTCCTCCCTATGAGGATTCTGATGCTGAAGAATCTATTCCTTCAGCTTCTCCTCCTGAGGATTATTCTTTTGGGGAAACCCTGCATACCATGAGGGAGCATTTTCACTGGGAGAGCCAAGATTACTCAGAATCTAAGAAAAGGTTCAGAGACTCTCTTTTGCTACTTCAGCACAGACCTCTTGCTATTCCACCTTTTCTAGACATTGTAGATGATGTATTTTCAGAGTCCGGCCTGTCTCCTGACTCTTTACCCCCTGCACCTGTTAAGCCAGACAGATACTACAGGGTTCCAGATTCTCATAAATTTCTATATAAAAACCCTGCTGCTGTCCCAGAAACTATATCTCAGGGTCCCAAAGGGGTCAAGGCTTCCACTGCAAAAAACACTGTCCCCTCTGATAGGGATTCTAGAGCACTGGACAGATGGGGGAAAAAAGTTTACACTTCTGCTACCTTGGCTGTAAGGGCTTTAAATTGTCAGTTTCATATGCTTAAATATCAGCAATACTTAATGTCACTGCTAAAACAGAAAGTGTTGACAAATTCTGAATGTTCTGAAAACAAGGAAATGCAGGATTTATTGCATGCAGCTGAACAAGTGGGAAAGCATACTTTGCAATGTGGTTTTGATTCACTGGAGGCCTCTTGCAGGGCCGCTGTTACGGGTTCTGTCATTAGAAGGCATGCTTGGTTAAAGGAAGAGAATCTGCCTGATCATGTTAAAGCAAAATTATTGGATGCTCCATTACAGCATGATACTTTGTTTGGTGTTAAGGCAGAAGAGGTGTTGATGAAAATGGAGGATAAAGCAAAATCTATGCAGACAGTTAAGGATTTCTTACAGGTACAGCCACCCAGATTCAGCAGGAACTGGCCTTCTAAGAATTGGTCCTTTCCAATGTTAGACAGGCCACAAAGAGGCAGATACAGACGCCCTAGAGGCAGATCCCAGCCCCAAGGCTCGTACAGGCCTAAACAATGGGGTGCGTCTACCTCCAAAAGCGGAGAAGACAAATCACAGCCATATAGGAAACAGTCCCAATGACTTTCCTCTGCCAATGCCAAGCACTTATCTTTTGGCAGCACCCTTAGGGGGAAAACTAGCATTTTTTTCACAAAATTGGCACATGATCACCCAGGACAAATGGGTCTTGAATATAATGTCTCAGGGCTATAGGTTCCACTTTCACACCCTTCCAAAGACAAAAAGTATGCCAGACCTGCCACACAATCAATGGGCAGAGGCACAAAAGCAAGTTTCATCCCTCATGGACATGAGGGCTATTCAGCGAGTACCACAGCAAGAGCAGGGACAAGGATTTTACTCAAGACTTTTCCTGGTACCCAGAAAGGACAAAGCCTGGAGACCAATACTGGACCTGTCTATTCTAAACACTTTTCTGGACGTTCCAAAATTCAGAATGTTGACTCTGCAGCAGCTTCTGCCCATGCTGGGCAAGAAGGCTTGGCTTGTAACTTTGGACCTCAAAGAGGCATACCTGCATGTCCCAATCAGACAATCTTGCAGAAGATACCACAGATTCATAGCTGTCTCAATGCACTACCAATTCTCTGCACTGCCCTTTGGCTTATCTACTGCACCCAGGGTCTTCACAAAATGCCTGGCACCAGTAATTGCATTTTGCAGACAAAGAGGAATCCAAATATATCCTTACTTGGACGACTGCCTTATTCAAGCATTGAACAAGGACATTCTACTGAAGCATCTGGCGTTTGTAAAAAGATTACTAATTTGCCTAGGATACACAGTAAATGAAAAGAAATCAAAACTGGTATCCTCTCAAGAGATAATATTCCTGGGTGCAAGCTTAAATACAACTGCCCAGATGGCTTATCTCACGCCAGACAAACAAAGGCAACTGACTTCTTACTTCGAAATGTTGGCAACAAGGACCCAGTTATCTGCAAGAAAAATTCTGCTTTGGGCTTCTTGGCATCCTGCATTCTGCTAATTCCATATGCAAGACTGCATATGAGGAAGCTACAATGGTATCTAAATAATAAGTGTTTGAACTCAACATTGCCACAGCCTGGAAACATTAATTACCCTCATTCCCTGCCTGCAACAGAAGTTTCGATGGTAGGCACAGGCCTGTCACCACAACAAGGGACAGCCATTCAATTTACCCACAGGCAGGCAGACACTAACAACAGATGCATCAGATTATGCCTGGGGAGCCCACATGGCAGGAAAATGTATTCAGGGCACATGGCCTGCAAGCCAAATGCATCTTCATATCAATCAAAAAGAGATGCTAGCTGTACAGAATGCCTTGACAGCCTTCAAGGATCTACTTCATCCAGGACATCTGCTGATAAAGATGGACAATACTACAGTCATGTGGTACATAAACAAGCAGGGAGGCACACATTCCTACCCCCCTCTGCAGACAAGCCATGATTTTGTGGAACACAGCATTGACTTATCAAGTACACCTGCAAGCACAATTCCTGCCAGGAAAGACAAATACTCTGGCAGACGAACTAAGCAGAAACCTCATGGATCCTCACGAGTGTAAACTAGATCCACAAATCTTCAGCATGATAACAAGAAAATGGGGATGTCCAGACATAGATCTATTTGCCTCCCCTCACAACTACCAACTACAGAGATTCTGCACAAGGACTTATCACAAACAAGCATGGAAAGTGGATGCTCTATCATTCAGCTGGAAAACCCTTACAGTATATGCCTTTCCTCCACTGCCTCTCCTCCCCAAGGTACTCCTGAAGGGCATACAAGAGAAGCCAAAAATTATACTGATTCCCCCAGACTGGCCATGCCAGCACTGGTACCCAGTCCTAAAGAGCTTGTCTCAAGGCCCAGCCTGGACATTACCTCAAATTCCTCATTTACTGACCCAACAAAACAATCAGATCTGCACAGCCAACTCAGAACCCTAAATCTGGCTGCATGGTGGATGATGTAACCATTCAGAACACACCTCTCTCTAAAGCAGTTATGGATGTTATTTTGGAGGCCAGGAGGCCCGGCACCAGAAAATCTTATGCAGAAAAATGGAAGAGATTCTTTGCTTGGAACCAGGCACAAGGAATTGACACGCTTGTACCAAATATTCGTCAGATTTTACAATACCTGACTGAGATGCTGGACAAAGGCCTATCCTTCTCATCAATTAAGATCCATGCCTCTGCCATTTCAGCTCATTACAATACGGACCCACCTAATTTTTCACATCCACTGCTAAGGCAGTACCTCAGAGGGGCCAAAAACATAAGACCTCTAAGGAGAGCACCTATACCTGCATGGGACCTCAATTTTGTCTTGGAAAAGCTCACACTGCCTCCTTTTGAGCCAGCCAATACAGCTGAGATAAAATACTTATCATGGAAAACAGCTCTGCTCCTAGCAATAACTTCAGCAAGAAGAGTCTCAGAGTTACAGGCACTAATGGCTGTGGAACCTTTTATTATTTTCCATCTGGACAAGGTTTCTCTAAGGACAAACCCAACATTTATGCCTAAGGTAGTGCCCAGTGTGGCTCTTAACCAAACCATTAATTTGCCTACCTTTTACCCTAACCCACAGAATAAGGGGGAGTGACTTTTGCATTCTTTGGGCATACACAGACAGCTACGCTTCTACTTGGACAAAACTAAAGCTTTCAGAAAGACTGAGCAACTCTTAGTGTCATATGCTGCAGGATCGCAAGGAAAAGCTATTTCAAAGCAGACTATTTCAAAATGGATAGGCCACTGCATTCGTTTCCCGCTATTCACAACATGGCAAATCAGTGCCTAAGGGCATTAGGCCACATTCAACCAGAGCAGCGGCCACTTCAGCAGCCTTCTTCAGAGGAGTATCAACCAAGGACATTTTGGAGGCTGCAACTTGGACTTCAGTGCACACTTTTACAAAGCACTACCACTTGCCTCTTTACTCTAAATCCAGAGCAGGCTTTGCCACTGCAGTTCTGCAGGGCTTCATAGCCACTCCTAATTCTATTTAGGTCCAGCCACCCAACCTCAGCTTTGGGATTCAACCCAAGTGTAATGACTGCAACAGTGAAACACGATGAACATAGTGCAGTTGTGTACCTACCATAAATGTAGATGTTCGAGTGTATTCACTGTTGCAGTCCAGGTTACCCTCCCACCATCCCCCTTTCATTGCTGGGACTTATCTGTACTTCTCTATTCTATAAACCTATGTGGTGTATTTGCTTGTAGATGAAGTTAATGTTTATGTTAGTGCATGCTTTTTTATGAGCACAATATTTAGCCTACCCTTTTGGGGGCACCTGACATCTGGGGCAAGAAAAACTGAAGAAAATGGCGTCGGCTGCATCTTTTATACCCCTGGTGCACTGATGTCAGGGAAGAGGCGACAGCAACCAACGCCAGACCTAGACTTTGGAATTCAGGCCGACTGCGGGTAGCCTGCCAGCAGGATAACCCTAGTGTAATGACTGCAACAGTGAATACACTCGAACATCTACATTTATGGTAGGTACACAACTGTACTTTATTCAGAACCACATGAGCTGAATGGGCAAGTGAGCCAGTTTGCCCCTTTTAAGGATAGTACTACCCACAAAAAAAAAAAAAAAAAAAAAAAAAATCTGAAAGCAAAAGAAAAATAGAACTGTCTGTGGCTGTAGCTGTTCAAAATAAAAAAAAAATGCAGTTGCCATGTTTTCTGAGCTGCTGCATGGAGAAGCCAAACTTGTCCAACTACTCTTCCAAAAAATGAACTCCCCTGTCCTTGAACATGAGGCACACAGATTAAAAATATAGCAAAACGCAAGTGTTATGGACATTACTGACACTCCTACCTAGGACATTTGAAGTCCACAGGCCTTGTGAAATAAATATACATGTGCATTCTTGACTGCCTTAAAGGGAAAAAAGAGTAATGAATTTGTGTAAGGTTTGCCACGTAAATGTCTAGAACATGCGCAGCACATTAGGAAGCTGACCCCTGCAGCCCAAGATAGGGAAAAGCAAAAGTTTGAAAATACAGTTCCATTATTTTAAGAAAAGTTAATATATTCAACAATCAGACTGGCTTATTACCGTATGGTTAGTAGTGCCTTACTATCTTCCCTCTGGCAGTCTCTCAGAGCTTCAGAGACGTCCCACTGCTTGTCTGTGGTTGTGAATGACCAATCAGCTGCCACAGCAGACCTCAAGTTTTTTCTAATACCAGTGGAAGACGAGGATCTTTGAGAAGACTATCCCCTTCTGACAACTGTGATCTCCTGAGCTCACAAAGAAACCCTTTAGTTTATTTCATTTCTCCTTCTGTCTTTTCTGTCAGTACTTGTATCGTATAACTTGCATGTGTGTGTGTATTTCTTTAAAAAAATCAGCTTTGCAATTCTTTATTTTCTGTTCACAGTGTAGGATTATAATGTGTATAGTAAGCTGAATACTAGTTTTTCAAGGGTTTATACCCTTTCAATGCATTTCATAACATTTGGGGAATACTTGATAGACTTTATGTTTATGTACTGGGGCAGTTTTATTGCAGTTCTGTCATTGCCTCATGCTTCCATAATCGTGAGTAAATTGCAGCTGTTATTTCTGTTGAATTAAAGCATTATTTTGGATATTTTGATAGGAAAGCTTACTGTTTTCAGTTTTTATTCATATATTCACGTGTATAAGGGAACAGTGCAGTTTGATGACATTTTAAATGATTTTTTCATTTAAATTGTGATTTTTGGCAGCATTTTGTTTCTGAATCATTTCTAACTTGAATTTGCATGAAGTTTGTACTTATTTACTTGTCTAACACTATTTTATGATGTCTGTTATTTTGGGCTAATACTAGCCTTTACTTTCTGAATTTTGGAGTTATTTGTGAGATGTGTTGGCACCATTTTGGTAATGGAGCATTACTGACAGGAATTTTTATTAAGTTTATTCTGAATTCCTTGTCTAACACTATTTTATACTGTTTTATTATTTTCAGACTGTTTATAGCATTTATTTCTTTATTTTGGGGTCCTTTAAGATGTGTATTTGTGCTTGGTGTTGGATTACTGAAATTGCTATCATTTTTCATAGTTCAGTATTCGGAATTGTATCCCTGTTGAAATAGACTTCACTTTACTGTTTTATGAGAGAATAGTGGATTTTGTCCATTTGGATTCTGGGCTTACTCTGCAGTCAGTATTTAGTATTGATCTGGCTAGAAATGTGCCCCATGATTTGATGGACTCTGATATGGTAACCCCTGTCACCATTTACCCCTTATGTACATACAACTCGTACTGTCAAATTGCAAAATATGATCCAGCCTATGACTTGTGACTTTGAACAGCCTTAGCGATGGCCAGACTATCAAACCATTTGCTGCCTTTTGCTTCCAGGTCCCCTAGTGAGGGGTATGGCACTACAGCTGTGTGTGACATGAGTGTTAGTCACATGCTCCGGGCTGTACCATTGCCTGGATAAGTAAGGGAGAACCAAACCTTTTAGGTGCCCGAGAAGTCTGGAGCACATATTCTCTTGTCAGTATTGGTATGTCTCCTCCTGGGGATTCACCCACTAGCATTGGGTATGAAATAAGTAAGTAAACAAATAAATAGGGGACTTTAAACCCACCTTGTTTTTGACAAAACGTCTGTGACTATTTTTTTCCATTGTTTGGATAGTTGATTGTAGGGGCATACCCAGGTTATGACCAACACTGGCACTTCCACCACAATTCTATCTTCATTAGATCCTAAATTGGTTTTGGATTCAATGTCAGAGTCTATTTGGCTACTTCCAGATTCAGCAAGGATTTAGATCTTTAGTACATCATTCGTGAATACCTTTCCTTTATTGATCCCAGTGCTGGAGGAGCTTTGTTGAGAAAGCTTATAATTCTCCTCTGCCTAGTAAAGTATTATAAATAAAAAAATAATAAATTGGGGTATATCTGATCATGCTTGTCCGTTAAGCCCCTCTGTCTGTGACTTGGCTTCTGCTTTTTCAGCAACTTTCTTATTCTGAAGAAGTCTTTCTTACAAAAGTACTAAATAAAACCGTTTGATTTTTATTGTCATCCACTGTCTTTTGCTTGACTAGTGGATAATTTTTTGTGTTCATTGTTTACTATTCATCTTTTTGGGCTTGTTGCTGGTTTCTTTTTATAACCTTTTGGGATGGCTCATGTGGAAGAAGATGGATGAGTTGGATAATTCCTTAGCTTTGCACTCAGTTACAGACGAACTGCGTTCTACCATACAAGAAGTCAAGGCCAGTCTGGATTCCTTGGAGTCTTCCCTCTCATTGTTTACTAGTTAAATTCTTTCACAATGGGCTCCCTTGCAGGCTGCACCTCCTTTGGAATGCCCCAACTGCAATGTGTCTTTGTCTTTTGTTGACTGTAATGCTCCGGTCAGAATGATCAGTAGACAAGGTAATGAACCCAGTGGTACAGGGTTTGAAAATTTCTTTGGCAATGTGCTTAACCCTTTTTTATCAGACAATTGAAATGGTGCTGGTTTTGATAAAGAACCTGTTTCTGATATTCAAGGAGCATTAAAAAGTTTTGATAAAAATTTGAGAAAGTATCAAAACTTGATGGAGGAAAACTTTTATTTTACAGATTGCATTAATCTAAAGATAATGCCCAAAGGTTTGAGATTATACAGATTCCCTAACAGGTTGACAGCCGGAGATTTTTTTACATGCAGTTAACTGAATTTTTTAATGACATAGGCTTACAATTATTAAATATGTTGATCAGACACAATGAAGCTGTTATACAAACTCTGAACAATGAAATTAAGGTTTTTCAAATGCCTTTCAGACTGCCTTTCAGACTAGTTCTCCCAATAATCAGGGAATGCCAGTAGTATAAAATACTCAGATCAGTTTGGGTGACCCAAATGATTTTTTGTTTCCAGCACCAGTAAGGAGGTCTGAGAGGCTTGCCAGCAGGCAGACGTCCGTTCCACCAACTACAGAGTTTGTTCCATATAATCAGAGGTCACCTTCCAACAGAGGGAGACGTGCGCACAGAGCAAGAGGGCAGCCATGGAAATGGAATTCTAGGTTAATTCTCTATCTGTTGGCATTGGACATTTTGTTAAGTTGACTGATAAATATTTGTACTTTCACATCAGTGTTTTTCAAAAGGGTTTGTCATTTGTTCCCACTAGACAAGCTAATGTTAGTCATACTTTGTTAAATTTGAAATTTTTTGTAGAAAATTTAATTTAGCATATATTTTTCAAGATGTTGAATTACAAACACCTTTCCTTTTAAGAAAACTAGCCATAATCCTGACTTGCAAAATACTATTTCCGTATTTTATGATGTGTGAACAGGATATATGTCAGATGCCTATTAATAAACTAAACAATGTTTTTTTAAGTTAGCTAAGCTAGAAAGGGAGGCTTTATTTGAGTTAAGTTGTAGACCTGATCTGAGATACATGAAAGCTGACAGCGGGAGCGGTTTGGTAATCATGTAACAAGCTGATTATGTTTGTGCAGCTGAGAAAATGCTTAGTAATGGTGATGAATACAAATGTGTCATGTTAGCCGAGATTCATTCTAGGTACTAATGCATTTATAATGTTCTATTGGATTTATTGGCTAACGGTTCTTTTTCTGTTGAATGATTTGTTTCTTCATGTTGACAAGCCAAGAGTAGCAGTTTTGTTTGGCATACCTAAGCTTCACAGTTATAAATATCTGTTACCTTTTAGACCTATAGTTTCTGCCAAAGGTAGTGTCACAGAATGTATTTTGTTATTTCTGGATTATTTTTTTAAATCCTTTGGCACAAAAGTTAGAAAGCCATGTTAAGTATTTGTGGCATTTTTTGGACAATTTTCTACTGAGACCACTCGTATTACACTTTTTACATTAGATGTGAAGTCTATCTACACCAGCATTCCTATTTTAGAAGGAATTAGTAAAAAAAAAATACAAGAAAATCTTAGCCAAGCTAGAGTTTTCACTGTGTGATTCCTTAAAACCCCTTGTAAAAGAGGATAATAGGATATATGCAAATGAACCCTTAAGGACATCCGGTGTTTCAGCTATATGGCAGTTCTGGATCTTTGTGACTTTTTTCTTTTTAAGTCTGTTAATGGACATATTCAGGCCAATCAAGCCAATCTCCCCCCATATATCCTATTATCCTCTTTTACAAGAGGTTTTAAGGAATCACACAGTGAAAACTCTAGCTTGGCTAGGATTTTCTTGGAATTGTTTACTAGTTCCTTTGGGTGTGTCTCCTCTTCACTCTTGTGTTTTAGTAGGAATGTAATTTCTGAGAATGTTTTTGACTAAATTCAGCAATTTTCTAGTGATACCATTAGCACCATTTGTGAATTGATGGAAGTTATGTTGGAGAATAACTTTTTCATTTTCAATAGAAAATATTATCAACAGAAAAAGGGTGTTGCTATGGGGCCTGCTGTAGCCCCTTCTTTTGCGAACATCATTATGGGGTGGTGGAAAGCTCAAATTTTAAGCCAGATTCCCTTTTTTTCTACACATGTCAAATTGTATACGATGTTTGTAGATTTGTTTTTTTTTTATAACAGATGCCTCTCAAGATGAAATTGAAAATTTTATTTCAGAAGTTAATGACAATGTGTGTGTTTTTGTCATTTACTTTAGGTTGCATAGGTAGCAGTATATCTTTTTTAGATGTCACTGTTAAGTGGGATGAAAGCTTAAAAATGTTTTCTAGTTAAATTTATAGGAAAGCATGTTTTTTAAAGAATTACTTGCACTACTTCAGCACACACCCAGTATATACGAAAAAAATGTACCTAGAGGCCAGATGATAAGGGCTTCTAGGTTAACTGCAGATGAGGACATTTTTTGGAAGCTGTTAAAATCATTGTGGATATGTTTTAAGATAGAGGATGTGATTTGGGTACAGATGAGTTTGTAGAGAAAAGATCTGAATTTTTTCTTCCTATTTTAATAGGGGGTATGCAACAAAAAATTCTAAGGGGATTAATAATAAGAGGTTTAACAATATTTCAGATTCCATATGACAGTGGATGACAGAATCAGAAACATCATCAGTCAGAAATGGAAAGTTCTAAGCGGCAATTTTGAAATTGCAAGAGATCTAGGAACTGCAGCAAGTTTTATATGTAAAAAATCCAAATCTATTAAACAGTATTTTGGAGATTGATAATACTAAGAAGCCAACTTTATTTACCAAGAAAAATCAGGGGATGTACAAGTGTGGCTTCTGCAGTGTGTGCAGTTACATAATGGAAGGTCCATGTTGGTACATATGGATAGAAGTATTAATATTAGTGGGTATTTTGATTGTTAACTCGACAGGTCCAGTTTATATAGCTATGTGTTCACAGTGTCAAGTGTTTTATATTGACATGACCACTAGGAAGCTATGCAGTAGAATTGAAGAACATTTATAGCGTTTAAAACTAAACACTCTAAGAATGCACTTTACAAGCATTCCAGTGTGTGCATGTGCGTGTGTGTGTGCATGTGCATCTTTTAAAAAATTTTCGGTACTTGCGTATTATCGCAACCACATTTTCGCAGTTGCAAAAATCGTTTTGTTGACTACAAAGGACCGCATAAAACACTGTAAGGTGTTATTCCACCTCCTTACTGGTGGCTAAGAAGTGGGGATTACCTTCAGGAACACAAAATCTTGATAAAGGCATCTTCCCCTTTTTGCGTGCATTACAGACATATGCTTGAAGTGTCACAGATGCTGTGTGAGTGATGAATGCGATATTTGGACCGTGAGGAACGAATCCTTCAGCAAAGGAAAACACAGAAGCAGGAAATATTGTTTTGGTGAACTACTACTTTTGTAGAAATGTGTACACATGCTTGCAAACAGCCAGTGCAATGCATAAGTTGCCCTAAGTAATCCTTTTAAAAAGTGAGCATGGATGATTGTGGTTTTGTTTTTCAAGGAATAAGTTGGCAGTACTGATTTTGTTTGTTTGTGTGATGCTGGCATGTTCAGACAAAACCAGATAGTACTTAAGTGATTATTCATTTCGGTAGTGCTGTAACAATGTTGATTGCTCTTTATATGTGTTTGTCTTTCTATGTGGTGCGCATTTCTCAGCAAGTGCAGTTAGCACTGCCTCAAAACAGTCTTTTTTTCTAGGAAAGCTGAGTGTCACGCTACATGTTTCTTCAGCTAAGCAACATACTGTCTTGTACGAGTCACACTTGAATAATGACACAGCTGTGATGGGCAAATTTCATTAAAACCGTTATTTGACTGCATTTGCTCTCAGGAAAAAAGGAACGTTCAGCAGGCAGAGTTGGAATAACAGACATGCTCTCAGAACACTACATAAACCAACAGCAACAGTATGTTTTTTTACGTTGTACTGATAACAGTTCAGAAAACAGCCCGGACTGTTACAGAAAACACGGCATGTAACATTTTAAAAACATTAAGGAACATATTTCAGGCTCAGGAACCAACCAGTATTGCCGTGAAAAATGTGGTTGCGATAATACGAAAGTACCAAATTCTATTTTATTGTTTTAGAGTATGATTCTGAGGATCTGAGGTGGGTGTTATAAAAGTCAATTATTAAAAAACGAAACTCTGGCAGCTAAAAATGCAGTCCAGTAAATACCTTGGGTTGAGTGAAACTACGTATAAAATGTTTTCTATAGATTTTAGTTTTGTCACTTTAAAATTTAATGTTGCAATAGTTTTTGTATTGTGAGTGGTTGATTAATTGTATGCATTTTGATTTTTATTTATAAATTGTTAACCATCTAAATGGTTTTATTCTGAAGATGTCCTTCTGGATGAAAGAGCTAAATAAAACCATTTGATTTTTTATTGTCATCCTCTCTTTTTTGCCTGACCAGTGGATAATTTTTCTGTTTTTCAGCCACCTGTTCTAGTAGAAGGATGTCTTCTTCAGATCAAGTCCTTCAGATAGATTACGCAATTGCCTAGCGTCTTCAGGAAGCAAGCTGTCTCAGTCCAGCTTGGTAGTAGTTAAACTATTTTTCTGCCAGTGTTGTATGTGTAAATTGGGTGAGGAGTGGCTGCTTAGTTACCTGTTGTGCAAAAAGTCTTTGTCAAACATTTTGTTTTTTCATTTGTCTGTTGTATTTAAAAAAAAAAAGACCTTTCCACCTTTTGAACCAGCAGCTCATGCTAATCTTGAATTCTTAACCTGGAAAGCTGTTTTGCTTAATGCCCTGAGATCTGCTAGGCTAATTTCTGAGCTGCAGCTCTAATGATGCAACAGCCTTTCCTGATTTCCACAGGTATGATGTTGTGATATGCACTAATCCTTCTCTAATGCTGTGAGTGGTTTAAGAATTCAATCTCAACCAGTATATTTTCTCAGTGGGTTCTGTCAGAACCCTAGAATTAAAGATTGATGTTGCTTTGTACTTTGGATGTGCTTTGGCATCTCCGGTCCAACCTTGACAAGACAAAGCCCTTTAGGAAGGCCAAAAGCCTTTTTAATTTCTTTCTATGCTGCATTGATAGGCCGCCCTGTCTCTGAACAAACCATTGCATGTTGATTGTCTTCTGACATTGTTTTTTTATGACATCCACCATAGCGAGATGAATCCAGATAAGGCAAAGACACATCCCTCCTAGGGCCTTTTCCTCTTCACAAGCATTTTGAAAAAGTGTGGACTCTGGAAGAATTCCAGAAGTAGCAACTTGATCCTCTGTCCATACTTGTATGAAGCTCTAAAAAATGGATGCTAGATCCAGAGCAGGCTTCGCTAGGACCATTCTCCAGGAGCTCCTGGACCCTTGTCTGTCCTCCTCCTAGCCTGGGCAAGCTTTGGGAATCTACCCATATGCCAGCAAGGCAGTATGTTTGTTGAACATAGCACTGTTGCATAAGTTGCACTTACATGTAAGAGTACATGTTCATAGAACACACTGCTTTACTGGCAGTACCTTCCCAAAGGACGATTGTTTTCTGGTTGGTGGTTGCTGCTATTTTTTGTTTAGCAGCGTTTTTGGTGTATGTGTGGGTTGATTTTGGTTTGATGTTTGCAAATCTTGTGTGTTTTCCATCTGCTCTTCCTTTTGGGACCTAGTAAAAAAATCAGGGCTGTTATCTGTGGCTGTGAAGGGCTGCCTTGCTCTGGCTCCTGTGACATGTAAGTTCTACGAACACAACTATACTTTTATTTTTGAAATGATAGCATTGTGTAATAGCAGTAATCTACTCCTAGGTATGGGAGATGCTATCATTTTGTTATCAGACTCTGCCTGCTGTGGATAAACAAAGTATTACTCACATTTTCATGCCATCGCTTGTCTTTCATCAGATCACAAGCAGAGTCTGAGTTCTGAATGTTATGTGATTCCTTCATTTGTAAATATTGATGTTTCCAACCAGAAATGCAAGAAGTTAATGAAAATAAATCCTGTTTTATTGTTCTTTAAAAATATTCAGAACACATATACACCATGGAGATAATCATACCTCTCAAACTCCCATATTTTTAGTCTGTTCCTCATAAAAGTTTTGTTTTTTACCGTCATTGATGATTGAAGTTCTCTCCTCTCCTGCACTTTTACTAGCTTATTAGTTTAGCACTCTACCAGACTTCTTGTAGCAATTATTGTAGTGCACAAAAGTGTTGCCAGCACTAAACGTTCTACAAGGAAACTGCTCCAGTACTTATTATTAATGCCCACCCCTCCAGGCATGTCTAAAGGTCAGTTCTCTTTGCTTTCTCCTATTAACCTGGTGAACTAGGGCATCCTGAGGCAATGTAGCAACTGCCTCATGTACACTGACAACCCTCTCCTCTTACCTCCCAACAATCAAACTTGCAAGAGATGCACTTATATATCCAAATTGGAAGCCACGCACTCTCCAGCCAAGACCGATATAGCTGGTCAGTAGGAGAAGGTCAACACTTGCACCACACCACATGGAACACATAGCCCTCGAGAACACACCCCAGCACTGTCTTCACATGAAAGTACAAACCACACACCCACCTTCGCTAAGGCTCTCAATAAAAATCTACCCAAACAGCAGAGACCTCCAAGACAGAAACGTACTCAACCACAACACAACACTAATCACGAGACATGTAACTCTCCTAAACAGTGTGCCACTCAACCAAAGCCCCTAAGGCAAAACAGCATGCCCAACACATTAATTATAGGTAACTCGATAGTGAGGCACACTGATGTCCCACTCACTAGGTTGAATAAGGAGAAAGTAACAAGTCAGCTGCTTGTCAGGTGCCAGGATCCGCCACATAACCCACACACTCAGGTCCCTCAACAACAGATACAAATATGACTCTCTCATTGTACATGTGGGTGTGAATGACCTAAGACGTACCTCCCTGGACTACATGAAAAGAGACATGAACGAGCTCTCGGATTATGTAGCCCAGGTGGGTATGACCCTAGCCCTGAGCAGCACCCTAGCATCACCCAGAATGATACCACAGTAAAAGCAGAAAATGATTGATTTCAACAATTGGCTAAGTGTTTGGTGTCATTCGAAGGGGATCCGATATCTGTCTGCCCCGGGATGACATGATTGACAGACCTCAATGCTTTGCCAGAGATGGCCTGCATCTGTCACCTCTGGGCTTTCGGATACTGTCTAAGGCTCTTGCCACCCCTATAGTGCCTTTTTTAGGTGGTGTTTCAAAGACCAAATTACCACCATAACAGCTACAAACAAATGCAATCTGGGGGTCATGCTGCTCAATGCTAGAAGTCTAAATCTCAAAATGCAGTTGCTTGAAGCACACCTTAAAATGGAGAATATCAACGTTTGTACTGTGACAGAGACCTGATTCAAGGCAGCAAAAAGCACACAATGCACTACCAGGCTGTAACTCATTTCACACCTTTCGGCCCCAGAACTTGGACCGAAGCTCCAAAGGCGGTGGTGTTTCCATATTCATAAAGGATGCGCACACTTCCAGACTGGTAGCCCAACATAACACATCTGAGGTATTTCAGGTGCAGGTAACATTGAGTAAGACAGCGATTCAGGTCGTAGCCTGCTGTAGGTCCCCAGCCATGTCCCAAGACTTGCACTCCACGTTCCTAAGCACACTGGAGAATATTAGGGTCCAACCTAACACTCATACTGGGCGACTTCAACTACCCCTCCATTAACTGGGAAAACTACTCATGTACCAATACACTTGCCCAACGCTTTCTGGAATTCATTAATTCCAATGCTCTGGACGAGCTCATTCATACCCCCACTAGAGGTAGCAAATCCTTGACCTGGTCATTACTAACATGGGTGACCATTGCTCTACACTAATAGTCAACTCCTCCCTGTTTAGATCTGACCACAAACTAATCACTTTGGAAATCCACATCCCTCCCACCCTCCCACAAAGGTAACCACCATAAAAAACTTCTCCAAAGCTAACTTTGGGCTCCTAAAAACAGAGGTGGCTAACTTCACGGCACCCATGCAAATGGAGAATAGTTGCATGACCGCCGAATCATACACCAATGCACTGTACAAACACGTACACAAATGCATGGATCTCGCCATACCCAATAGAACCAAGATGCTGTCCTCAAAAAAAAAAAAAAAAAAAAAGGAAGCCAATCTTGTGGTCCCCTGCCATAAACAAACTCTACAACAGGAGGAGGAAATTGATGCAGAATAAGGTGAAGTCCCAAGATTGGAAAAACTCCCTTATCAGCCTCAACAAAAGGTTGAGATCCCTCATCAAATCCTCTAAAGCTAGCTATGAAAACAGAATTGCAGCAGATAGTAAAGACAACCAGATAGTAAAAACAACCATAAGGCCTTCTGTAGTTATGTAAAGAATCTCCACGGCAGTACCCAGATTTGCTGTGAGCTACTGCACAATGGTACCTCATATACCGAGCCAAAAGATATTGCCAATATACTGGCCTACAGATTCAGTGCCAACTTTACCCCTCCCCCCGCAAAGGACCAATCACAATACCAGTAGATTGCCTGGCACCCAGTATTTCTGCTGCACAGGTTAAAATAGCACTGTCCAAGGCCAAGAATACAGCTTCTGTGGGACTTGACAATATCCCCGGCTGTGTTCTACATGAACCACCGAGTGAAATGGCAACTCACCTGTGTGCCCTGTTCAAGCACAGCCTCACCTCAGGCTTTGTCCCTACCGAATGGCGCACTGCTACAGTCATCCCTCTCCACAAGGGGGGAGCGACTACAGACCCTGGGAACTGTCGCCCCATTAGCCTGACTAGTCTGATATGCAAAGCTATGGAACCCATCATCATGGACCTAATAAACAAGGATATAGGGAATCTCCAAACTCTGGATCCTACACAGTTTGGTTTTGTGAAAGGTAGATCATGCCTGCTCAACTTGGTTGACTTCTTTGAGTCAGTCACCAGAGCTGTGGATGAAGGCAAGATGGTTCATACAGCCTACCTTGATCTGGCCAAGGCCTTTGATACCATTCCCCACTCAGGAATCATAGAAAAACTCACTAAGCTAGGTATCAACCACTATATCAGTAGGTGGGTTTCAAACTGGCTCACAGATAGAACCCACAGTGTGAAAGTAGCTGACTCCTAAGTCAGACTGCCAACCAGTCACGAGTGAAGTCCCACAGGGTTCGGTCCTGGGTCCTCTCCTGTTTGGTATCTACTTCTCTGAAGTCCAGACCAACATGAAGGGACTCTGGCTGACAAAGTTCACAGATGATTGCAAGTTGGGAGCTATTATTAACTCCACAAGTGATGTTGACATCCTACAGAAAGGCATCTTTGAGACCAACGACTGGTGCCAGAACCATAGCCTTAAGCTCAATGCCAAAAAATGTGTCGTCGTCCCCCTTGGAGGAAAAAAAACTGTTCCCTTGAATTACCACATCGATGGTAGTCCACTGAACACAGAAGGCGTTATAAGAGATCTAGGAACACAGGTTGACAGCAACCTCTCTTTTGACCACCACATTGCCACTGTGGTCAGAAAGTCCTTCTGTGTGGCACATCTCATTACTAAGGGTTTTGCATCCAGGAAGAAAGAGGTCATTGTCTAGGTCTACTCCTCCCTCATTAGGCCAGTCATCGAGTACAATGCCCCATTAGGCATGTACCTCACTAGACACCTGCAACAACTGGAGAGGCCACAAAAGTACCTCCCAAAGAGAATCCTAGGCCTTAAACATTTGTCCTATATGGACAGACTCAAAAAAACTCCAACTATTCTCTGTCTCATATGGCCTACTTAGAGGCAATCTCTGCTTGACTTACAAAGACATGTCTGATCCAACTCTGTTAGAAATGCTACATCTAAAGAAATCCCAATCTCTCCGCACCACATGCTCCAGCGACCTCACCCTCATTACCACAATCAACAGAACATGCTGGAGGTACAGGTTCATAACTTAGATACTGCCCATGCTATGGAATAGACTTCCCATACATGTCAAGCAGAGCACCTCACTGGCCCTCTTCAAGAGGAATCTTGATGAGTGGATGGGAAATAGAAAATTCACCCCTGGGATCACTCCAGGGGTTCTACTTGACAGAGGCACTAAGAACTAAGGTCGGGTGGCACAATGCCAGGGTATTCCTATGGGCTTGGCTTGTAAAGGCTCCAGAGCCATTAGCCTAGTACACCGCTATGAACCTATAGGTTCATAGGTAGATACTAGGCTATCTGCCCTAGGGCATTTATAAGCCTAGCCAGAGTGTATTTGGCTTCCGCCTCCCTATTTGATTAGCCTACTGTGCCTCTGTAAAGTAGGTCAATGAAGGTACCCTTTTAAGATTAGTTTACTGTGCCTCTGTCTAGCAGGGACACAGAAGAGATCCCAGGGGTGAATTTGTGATTTCCCATCCACGCGTCCAGATTTCGCTTGAAGAGGGTCAGCGAGGGGCTGTGTCTAACATGAATTGGGATTCTATTCCAGAGTGAGGGGAGCCTCTGGGAAATTAATCTGTCCCTCCAGCATGTCCTATTTATTTTTGTGCTGAGGTTTAAGTCCCTGGAGCGTGTAGCTCTAAGGGACTTGGATTTTTTGAGGTGGAGCATGTCCATTAATTCTGGGTTTGACATGGCTTTGTACGTCAGGCATAGATCGCCTCTGAGTAGGCAGTAAGCAACTGAGTAGAGCTGGAGTTTCTTTAGTCGAGCTGCATAAGACATCTGTTTGTAGCCCATGATCCTCTTGGTAAGGTACTTTTGGGGTCTCTCCAGTTGCTGCAGGTGTCGGGTAAGGTACATCCCAAAAGGGGCATTGTATTCAATTATGGGCCTGATGAGTGGCAGTAGAGGGCACAATGACCTCTCTTGATCTAGATGCGAACCCTTTCATGATAAGGTGGGCTATATAGAAGGTCTTTCTAACCACTTTGGCAACGTGATTATCAAAGCAGAGATTACTATCTACGTTGGTCCCCAAATCTCTAATTACTTCTTCCGTACTTAATGGATTACCACCTATGTGATAATTTGTGGGCACCTTGTTTTTCCCAAAGGGGATGACTATGCACTTTTTAGCATTTAGCTTGAGGCCGTGGCTCTGGCACCAAGCATCCATCTCTGTGAGACCCTTTTGGAGGATGCTTGTGTCACCTGGAGATTCGATTATGGCCCCCAGTTTGCAGTCATCTGTGAACTTTGTCAGCCATAATCCCCCCATGTTAGCCTGAACCTCAGAGAAGCATATACCGAAGAAGAGAGGTCCCAGAACTGAGCCCTGTGGGACGCCACTTGTAACTGGTTTGGATTCGGACATGGCACCTGCGATTCTGACCATGTGGGTTCTATCTCTGAGCCAGTTTGCAACCCATCTTGTGATATAGGGGTTGATATTTAAGCTGGTAAGCTTATTTATGATGCTCGAGTGGGGTATTGTGTCAAAGGCTTTTGCGAGGTCCAGGTAGGCTGTGTGGACTACCTTGCCCTCATCTATGGCTTTGGTAACTGTTTCAAATAAATCAACTAGGTTTAAGAGGCAAGATCTGCCTTAACAAAGCCGAATTGGGTAGGGTCCAATGTCTGGAGGCTCCCAATGTCTTTGTTTATGAGTTCCATGATAATATGCTCCATAGCTTTACAGACCAGACTAGTCAGGCTTATGGGGCGATAGTTTCCGGGGTCCGTTGTGGCACCACCTTTGTGGAGTGGGACCACTGTAGCTGTACGCCATTCTTTGGGTACATATCCTGTAGTAAGGCTAAGTTTGAACAGTGACTTAATGTGAGGGTTCAGTTCTTCTTGGAGCTCATGTAAGACACAGCCTGGGACACCGTCCGGTCCCATAGATGCTGTGTTTTTTGCTTTGGAGAGGGCAGCTTTCACCTGTGCATCTGTGATGTCAGGGAGGTTACATTCAGTTGGGATAGGCATTTGCTCCTTTGGGGAAGGGGGAGAAGTTTGCGCTGAATCTGTCTGCCAGGATGTTGGCTATGTCTGTAGGTTCGGTATATTTTGTACCGTTATGCAACAATTCAGAGCACATCTGGGAGTTTCCACCCATATTCCTGACATAACTAAAGAAGGCCTTGTGATTATCTTTAGTGTCTAGGGCAATTTTTCTTTCAAAACTGGCCTTTGATGATTTTATGAGGGATCGAAGTTTCTTGCTAATACTGATCAGAGATGCCTTTCCTTTTTGGGATTTTGCTCTGTCATGTAGTAGCTTCCTCCTTCTGTTGTATAGCTTATTTATGGCCGGGGTCCACCAGACCAGTCTCCTGTTTTTGGAGGAGTGAGTCTTGGTTTTATTTGGGATAGCACAATCCGTGCATTTCTGCAGGTACTCATAGAATGCATTTGTAAAGGATTCTGCGGATTGGGCTGTATTATCCTGTGACCCGGGGGCTTTGAAGGATTCCACCTCAGTCTTGAGAAGTGCAAAGTTGGCTTTTGAGAAATTCTTTACAGTGATTTCCTTGGCTGGGGGTGGGGACGGGATATGGATGTCCAGGGAAATTTGTTTATGGTCTGATATTACCAATGAGGGGTTTACCTCTGGTGTGGAACATAGAGTCCCCATGTTGGTGATGACCAGGTCCAATATGTTGTTCCCTCTTGTGGGAGTGGTGACCAGTTGTTCCATCACGTTAGAGTTTATAAATTCAAGGAACCGTTGGGCGAGGGTGTTTGGGCTTGAGTAGTTTTCCCAGTCAGTGTTTGGGTAGTTGAAGTCACCCAATAACATAGTGTTGGAGAGACCGTCATATTCTCCAGTGTTCTCATAGGTTCATAGGTTGGTACTAGGCTATCAGCCCTAGGGCCTATACAAGCCTAGCCATAACAATTCCCTGGCTATTTCTTCCCACATTATTTACTTTCCTGGACCCCTGTCTAGCAGGGCGACTGACGTGATCCCTGGGGTGAATTTCCTTTCTCCCATCCAATCGTCAAGGTTCCTCTTGAAGAGGTCCAAAGAGGCACTCTGCTTGACATGTATGGGCAATCTATTCCAGAGTCTGGGGAGTCTCTGGGTCAGGAACCTATCCCTCCAGCATGTTTTGTTTATTGTGATGACAAGGTTTAGATCCCTGGAGCGTGTAGCTCTGAGGGATTGGGATTTCTTTAAGTGTAGCATGTCCAACAGCTCTGGGTTTGACATGGCCTTGTATGTTAAGCAGAGATCGCCTCTGAGTAGACGATATGCGACAGAGTATAGCTGGAGTTTTTTAAGGCGGTCAGCGTAGGGCATCTGCTTTAGGCCTGTGATTCTTTTAGTGAGGTATTTCTGAGGCCTTTCCAGTTGTTGCAGATGTCTTGAGAGGTACATACCAAATGGGGCGTTGTATTCTATAATAGGTCTAATGAGGGATGAGTACAGTGGGACAATGACCTCCTTTTTTCTGGATGAAAAGCCCTTCGTGATGAGGTGTGCCACATAGAAGGATTTCCTGACTGTTGTGGCGATGTGGTTATCGAAGGTGAGACCACTGTCCACCTGTGTCCCTAAGTCTCTTATCACACTTTCTGTGTTTAGTGTACTGCCACCTATATGGTAATTCATGGATACATGTTTTTTCCCAAAGGGATAACAATACATTTCTTGGCATTGAGCTTGAGCCCATGGCTCTGGCACCAAGCATCTGTTTCTATAAGGCCCTTTTGTAGAGTATCCACATCATTTGGGGATTCAATAATGGCTCCCAGTTTGCAGTCATCTGCAAACTTTGTTAGCCAGAGTCCCTTAGTGTTGACCTGTACTTCGGAGAAGTAGATGCCAAACAAGAGCGGCCCCAGGACTGAACCCTGAGGTACTCCACTTGTCACTTGTCTGGAGCTGGATTTGGAGTCGGCTACTTTTACAGTGTGGGTTCTATCAGTAAGCCATTTAGCAACCCATTGGGTGACATAGGGATTAATGCCCAACTTAGTAAGTTTATCTATGACTCCAGTGTGGGGGATGGTGTCAAAGGCCTTGGCAAGGTCTAGATAGGCTGTGTGGACCACCTTACCCTTGTCCATGGCTCTGGAGACTGATTCAAAGAAGTCAATCAGGTTCAGGAGACAAGATCGGCCCTTCACAAACCCAAACTGGGTGGGGTCCAGTGTTTGAAGGTTGCCAATGTCTTTGTTTATAAGTTCCATGATAATACGCTCCATGGCCTTGCAGATAAGGCTTGTCAGACTGATGGGACGGTAGTTTCCGGGATCCAAGGTGGATCCTCCCTTGTGGATTGGGATAACTGTAGCTCTGCCACTCAGTGGGCACGAAACCTGAAGTGAGGCTATGATTAAACATGACACTTAGGTGAGGTGCCAGTTCATATTGTAGTTCATGTAGTACACAGCCCGGATGTCATCTGGTCCCATGGATGCTGTATTCTTGGCTTTAGAGAGTGCGTTTTGTACCTGTGTGGCCGTTATTACTGGAATTTGGCAATCTTCCGGTATTGAGATGGGCCATTTAGGGGGTGAGAGGGGGTGAAGTTGGCACTGAATCGATCTGCCAGGATATTGGCAATATCCTTCGGATCAGTATATTTAATGCCATTCTGTTTTAGCTCAGAGCAGATCTGAGCATTGCCATTTAGATTCTTGACATAGTTATAGAATGCTTTGTGGTTGTCTTTGGAATCTTTGGCAATTTTATTTTCGTAACTAGCTTTGGAGGATTTTATGAGGCATCTCAGTTTCTTACTGAGGCTAGTAAGGGAGTTTTTTGCATCCTGGGATTTTCCTCTTTTCTGCAAAAGTTTCTTCCTTTTGTTGTAAAGTTTGTTTATGGCAGGGGACCACCAGATTGGCTTCCTTTTTTGGATGAGAGCATTTTGGTTCTATTTGGGATGGCACGATTCATGCATGAGTGGATGTGCTCGTACAGTGCCTTAGTGTAGGATTCAGCGGTTGAACTTTCAGTTGCCGTCTGCATGGGTGTCATGAAGTTTGTCACTTCTGACTTGAGTAGCATGAAATTGGCTTTGGAGAAGTTTTTTATGGTGGTTTCTTTACTGGGGGGTGGGGGGGGATGTGGATGTTAAGGGTGATTAGCTTATGGTCAGACCTGACTAATGAGGGGGTGACCATAGGTATGGAGCATTGATTTCCCATGTTGGTAATGACCAGGTCTAGGATATTGGAGCCCCTGGTGGGACTATGGATTAGTTGATCCAGGGCGTTGGAATTTATGAATTCCAAGAACCGTTGCGCAGAGGTGTTAGGACAAGAGTAGTTTTCCCAGTTAATGGCAGGGTAGTTAAAATCACCCAGTATTAGGGTGTTTGGTTCTATCTTAATATTTTCCAGTATGTTTAGAAAGGTGTAGTGAGAATCTTGGGGTATGGTGGGGGATCTGTAGCAAGCTACAATTTGGATTGCAGTCTTACCTAGTGTTAGTTGCACTTGGAGAATTTCAGACACATTGTGTTGGCCAACTAGCCTGGTGGTGTGAATATCCTTGGTGAATATTGACACTCCTCCACCTTTAGTGTTTCGGTCCTGGTTTGGTGGCGAAAAGTGTGGTAAGAGTTGTAGCCTGGTATTGCAGGGTGCTCTCTGGAGCCTTGAACCAGGTCTCAGTTACTGCACAGATATCGATGTTCTCCATTTTTAGGAGTGCCTCGAGAGAGTGCATTTTGAGGTTTAGACTTCTAGCATTGAGTAGCATTACCTTCAGATTTTACATGCTTGTACCTGTTACGGTGGTGGTTTTGTCCTTTGAAGTTTGCCTAAAAAAGGCACTATAGGGGTGGCAAGAGCCTTAGCCAGTAACCTGAATCCCAGGGGCGACAGGTGCAGACCATCTCTGGCAAAGCATCGTGGTCTGTCAATCATGTCATCCCAGGCAGACAGATACTGGATCCCCTTTGAATGACACCATAAGCTTAGCCAATTGTTGAAGTCAATCATTTTATCCTTGTATTATGGTATCATTCTGGGCGAAGGCAGGATGCTACTCAGGGCTAGGGTCATACCTGCCTGGGCCACATGATCCGAGAGCTCTTCCATGTCTCTTTTCATGTAGTCCAGGGAGGTACGTCTCAAGTCATTCACTCAGGAATGCCAAGTGGGGTTCCTGTAATAGGGAGGGTGTTCTGTAGCAGGCTACAAACTGAAAGGCAGTTTTGCCCACTGTTAGTTGCACATGGATGGTTTCCGATGCTTCGTGCAGTGCCACTAACCTGGAGGTGTAGGTATCTTTGATGAATATAGATACTCCCCCCTCCTTTTGTGCTTCGGTCTGAGTTTTGGGGCCGAAACGCATGGTATTAGTTATAACCTGGTAGTGCTGGGGTGCTCTCAGGAGCCTTGAACCAGGTTTCTGTTACTGCACAGACATCGATTTTCTCCATACTGAGGAGAGCCTCGAGTGCGTGCATCTTGAGGTTTAGACTTCTGACATTGAGTAGCATTACCTTTAGTTTTTTTATCCTTGGGTTGTCTATGGAGGTGAGTTTGTCCTTTGAGCCTTGCCTAAAAAAGGCACTATGGGGGTGGCAAGACCCTTGGCCAGTATACAAAAGCCTAAGGGTGACAGGTGCAAGCCGTCCCTAGTGAAGCAACGTGGCTTGTCGAGCATGTCATCCCAGGCTGACAGACACTGGATCCCCTTTGAATGACACCAATACTTTAGCCAATTGTTGAAACTGATCATTTTGTCGTTATACTGTGGCATCATTCTTGGTGAAGGCAAGATGCTACTCAAGGTCAGGGTCATACCAGCCTGGGCTACATGGTCAGAGAGCTCCTCTATGTCTCTTTTAATGTAGTCCAGGGAGGTACTTCTCAGGTCATTCACACCAGCATGGACAATGACGGAGTCATACTTGTACTTGCTTTGGAGTGACCTGAGTGCTTGCATTATGTGGCGGATCCTGGCACCCGACAGGCAGCTTACAGTGACCTTCTCCTTGTTCAGTCTGGTGAGCGAGACGTCAGTGTGCCGGACAATAGAGTCCCCTATAACAAGTGTATTTGGTGTGTTGTTTGGCCTTAAGGGCTGTGACTGTGAGGCACACTGATTTTGTGAGATATGTGATTCGTGGGTATTGTTGAGGGGTGGCTGTTGCTTGGATGTCTGCTTAGGAGGTCTTTGCTGTTTAGGCAGATTTTTATTTAGAGACTCCGAGTATGTTTTTGTGTGTTTATGTGTTGGGTATGCAGATGCAATAGGTCTGTGAGAGACTGGATTTGTGGTGTGGGTGGTTACCTTTTCCTCCTGACTGACTGTGCCAGTCTTGGGTTGAGAGAGCTCTGCCTCCAGTTTGGCTGTGTAACTGCATCTCTCACATGTATTAGAGTTTGTTGGAAGGAGGAGAGGGTTGTCTGTGTACATAAGGCAATTGTAACATTGCCTCAAAATTCCCAGATTCACCAGCTGGACTGGAGAGTAACCTTGAAACTGACCCTTGGATATACCAGATTAGTATAGAGAACTGTTTTTTTACTGATCAGATTAGGGAAGGGAACTGATTTTTCACTTGATCATGAAGGACCAATGGGGAGCCTAATACATATGAGAAGTCAAGGAGGGTGTAGTGCTTTAGTTAGTTAGTGTTTCCTTATAAGAGCTGAGCTAGTGCAGGGCTTTAGAAAAAGAATAGAGTGATTACTTTGAGAGTTTGAACAGTTCTAAGGGAAAAAGTGAAGAGCAGACTTTGTGGAGCATGGAATAGTTTAAACCTGTTTAGGCGGCGCTGCCCGACACTGCTCAGTGCGCAAAACTGCGCAAAAAGAGAGTTGTAGGGTTTTAAGAGAGAGATCAAGGAGTTTAGAATTGACCCAAAATGGCCAATAAAACTACAGCTTCTAGGCAGTAACCACTCCTCCAGGGACAGGCAGGCTATTCAGTGTTAACCACTCCCACTGGTGAACACAGAGACTTCCCTTTAGCCCAAGCAAGCACTGGCCTTCTAGAAACTTCCAAACAGTTCAGAACAGCAAATCTGTAACTGAACTTTCTTAACTTTCAGAAAGTGGGAAAAAAGCAAGATTTTTTTTTTCTTTTTGTTGTAGTTTAAAGGTAACAGAGATACACAAGCAGCAAAAATAATCACAACAGTGCAATAAATGACCCCACACTTGAGTGCTAGGCCAAAATCAGGTAAAATGCAGTTTTTAGAGGAAAAAAAATGATTTTAAATTAAGTGCAACACAGGAAATGCAGTAAACAGGCTCTATATGTGTTCCAAGTACTGTTACTGTTACAGATGAACCTAAGTCACTGTATAATGACAGACATTTGAGTTTCAGACTTCATACCCTTCAGAAAATGCATGCTAATGCAAAACTTAATACTATTATCAACTTTCTAACTTTATAAGGGCAACATTTAAAAATTAAAACAAACAAAGCACCCTATAACAGATAAAGGCAGTCCTTGGATAAAATGTGAAAACTGAATAAAAGCCTGGAAAAACCACCATGATGAGAATCACTTCCTCCTTTAATAGAAACAAACAAACAGTTAAATGAATAAAATCCAAGAGCTCTAGTAAAAGATGAGCGCTTTTGGCTCTTCAGCCTTCATCAGATCTAAAAATGAGCTCTATTCACTAGATTAAAAACATAGTCCCATCCAATCAGACGTTTGTCATTTAGTGACATAATACTGAGTAGGTGTAACACACTTTTTAACATCTTTAAGCTATAGCTCTAGCTGCAAAAACCAGGCCTTCCTAACATTAAAATAAAGTCATGAAGAAAACTTTCAGAAAATTTTGAAGCGTCTGTTTTTAAGCAGAGGCTTCAGTGGTAATTTATTGTTTATACCTGGATGCCTGTCGGCTCTAAGATTTATTATCCACTCAGTTTCTTGTATTTCTGTAAGATTTCTAAGGTCACCTCCACGAAAATTGGGTACGATTTGATCCAAGACCATAAAAGTAAATGAGTGTGCGTGAAACTGTATAACATGAGTGGCTAATGCATTGTTACTATCAGCTTTAGTGATATCTCGCAGATGTTGCATAATCCTAGCTTTAAACAACTGGTTAAGCCAGATAAACTAAATCTCGGGAAAGGCAGGTAGCATACCCATTAAAATGGAAGTCTTGGCCAGAAATAGGATGTGAGAAGCAGTGGCTGGTGTTTATATAAGGGCAAGCTTTGCATTTGCCACATCTATATGTACCTTTCTTAAGATGTCTGGAATCCAATTCTTTTTGAAACTCCACCTTTGAAGCATAGCATCCTTTTTAAGTTCTTTTTGCTCTTGTAAGTAAAACGTGGTTTCTCCCCTACTATCTCTTTAATTTTTTCATTCTCTGTCAAGACTGGCCAGTACTTGCGCATGGTGTCACATACTAGTCGAGAGTCAGAACTATAGGTCAGCACACAATTTAGAGTGTTATTGAGATCTGCTGTCTCTCTCGAATTCCTTTTTGTTTGCCTCATCACATCTTTTTTCCCGAACGAAGGACATCCATTTGTTTTCCTAATATTCTCCAGCTTATCTGCTCTCATAACAGTTTCTCATTCCAAATAGCCTCTATCCTGTAAGAAGCCCTGTATCTGCTCAGTTTCTTGTGCTAAATCAGATCTCTTGTACAGAGCCTAGGAGTTCTAATGATCTGATTTTCCAGGATAGTTTTGAAAATGTGATGAGGGTACATGCTATTTCTATGTTGGTAATGGTTCTTCCATGTCTATTTGCGATAAATGCAGGTGTTTATAGCTAAGTCCACATCATAGGTGAGCCGTACATCCAAAAAATCAATTTCTTTACTTGAATAATTAAGAGTGAACCTAAGGAAATCAGTGGTCACATTCAAATATTCTTGAAAATCAAGTAAATCTTGGACGCTGCCATCCCACAAAATAAACACATCATGTACAAAATGTCCATAGAATTTTAGTTTATGCAACCAAGGATTCAATTCATCTAGGACTTTGGTCTTCAACCATTGGGCTAATACAAGATTTGAGTAACTGTTAGCACATGGGGTACCCATCGCTACTCCCCAATTCTGTAAATAGTAAGCACTGCCGTAAGTGAAAACGTTCGATTCAAGTATTAATCTCAGCAGTTCACAGATAAGATTATGCTTAGCATTCAAGTCTGTTAGGAACATACTGATGGCCTCTATCCCATATTGATTAGGGATAACAGTGAAGAGGTTGCAAACATCCATAGTTGCAAAGAGTAAATCTTTGGGAATTCCTTCAGCTTCTAGTGAACAATGCAAACGTTCTAAAAAAATCACCTCTATCCCTCAAGATCTTCTCGGCCTGTTTGACATAGTCTTTTAAGGAATCTTCTACATAAACAGATAGAGGTTCTGTTACCCAGTTTCGTCCTGCGACAGTCGGGCGTAGAGGGGGATTGTGCAGGTCTTTATGCATCTTGGGTAGACCGCTGATGGTGGGAATAGTAGGATATTCCACCTTGAAAAAGATAAACAGTTCCTGACTCAATAGCCCTTGTAACAGAAGTGTTTCCAACATTGAAAACTACAAAGCACATGTAAATAACATCCCCTCCACCTATAACAATAACAAACTAACAAACACACTTTTTACTACGTTTCTGCAGGGGGCAAGCCCCCCTGCACTCCCCCCCCCCCATAAATATACCAACTCCGAAATCGCACTACAGTGAGAAAAAGTTAATTTCCTAACCCCACTGTATCACGATCACCATAAAGAATGTACACATAATGTCTAAATCACATACCTGTATGGCCTAAAAACATGTACAGAGTGGCAAAATAAACACTATATAAATAGTATAAATTCCTACACTATATAAATAATTGTATAAATAAAAACTACAATATCTTATAGTGATACCACAAGATTAACAGATCAAACTATAACATTTACATGTGTGATGATACACTACTCAATGTTATACATTTTCAGTGTTATGAAATTTGATGTTATGAGTTTTAGATTTGGATTTTCGATGTTGTAGTTGCATTGTTTTTAGATTCAGTGTTATGAGATTTAGATGTTTTGAAGAGGAACCAACTCTCTCTCTCTATATTTATATATATATATATATATATATATATATATATATATATATATATATATATATATGTATGTATGTATGTATAAAAAGAGAGAGAGAAGTATATGTATTTTTACTGTATGACACTGCTAGGGGCAAAGAAGATCTGAGGAAGTTGGGAGGGTTGCATTATGGGTAAAAGAGGCCCACTAGCTTTGCTGAAGACCTCGAGCTAGCAAAATGGCCAAGACAGATCCGACGGATCAGATTCAACCCATCAGTGAGAATAAAGGGCAAGATGGAGAACACGCATGGAACATTATGGTAAGTACATAACTTCTTGTTTTTTTTTATTTACATTAGCGATGATCAAACAGACTTGGATTTTTTTTTAATTTTAAACAACAAAAACAGTGAAGGTCATTTGTTCAAAAAAGTAAAAATAAATAAATAATCCTCACAGTAAAAACAGACCCAGCATTAGCAGCAGTAAATTGCAAGTCCCATGAGCCTCTTATTTATTTAAACTGATATGAAAAGATATTAAAGTGAAAGAGACTTGGTTAGTTTCGGTTTCATTCTTTGCTTGCCCAGCATGTGACAATTATCCATCTCTTTGCAGATCTTGCCATCTCTTAGGTTCATAGGTTGGTGCTAGGCTATTGGCCCTAGGGCCTATACAAACCTAGCCATAACAATTCCCTGGATATTTCTTCCCACAATATTTACTTCCTTGGACCCCTGTCTAGCAGGGTGGCTGATGTGTTCCCCTGGGTGAATTTCCTATCTCCCATCCAATCGTCAAGGTTCCTTTTAAAGAGGGCCAAGGAGGCACTCTGCTTGACTTGTATGGGCAGTCTATTCCAGAGTGTGGGGAGTCCATGGGTCAGGAACCAATCCCTCCAGCATGTTTTGTTCATTGTGATGATAAGGTTTAGATCCCTGGAGTGTGTGGCTCTGAGGGATTGGGATTTCTTTAAGTGGAGCGTGTCCAACAGCTCAGGGTTTGTCATGCCCTTGTATGTTAAGCAGAGATCACCTCTGAGTAGACGATATGCCACAGAGTATAGCTGGAGTTTTTTTAGACGGTCAGCACAGTACATCTACTTTAGGCCTGTGATTCTTTTACTGAGGTATTTCTGCGGCCTTTCCAGCTGTTGTAGATGTCTTGTGAAGTACATTCCAAATGGGGCGTTGTACTCTATAATGGGTCTAATGAAGGATGAATACAGTGGGACAATGACCTCCTTTTTCCTGGATGAAAAGCCCTTAGTGATGAGGTGTGCCACATAGAAGGATTTCCTGACTGTTGTGGTGATGTTGTGTTCGAAGGTGAGACCACTGTCCACCTGTGTCCCTAAGTCTCTCATCACACTTTCGGTGTTTAGTGTACTGCTACCTGGATTTGGAGTTGGCTGCATGTATTTAGCTCACACTTTTACAGTACGCATGCACTCACATAGCCCACACTTTTACAGTACGTATGCACTCACAATCTTTTGCAGTACACTTGCACTCACATAGCCTACACTTTTACAGTACACATGCACTCACATAGCCCACACTTTTACAGTATGCATAAACTCGCGTAGTCTTTTACAGTACACATGCACTGACATAGTCTTTTGCAGTATGCATACACTCACATAGCCCACACCTTTACAGTATGCATTCACTCAGCCACACTTTTTTACAGTACACATGCACTCACAAAGCGCACACTTTTACAGTACACATGCTCTGACATAGCCCACACTTTTGCAGTACGTTTGCACTCAGTCTTTTACAGCAGGCATGCACTCACATAGTTTTTTACAGTAGGCATGCACTCACATAGCCCACACTTTTACAGTACATGTGCACTCAGTCTTTTACAGTACGCATTCACTCACATAGCCCACACTTTTACAGTATGCATGCACTCGCGTAGTCTTTTACAGTACACATGCACTGACATAGTCTTTTGCAGTATGCATACACTCACATAGCCCACACCTTTACAGTATGCATTCACTCAGCCACACTTTTTTACAGTACACATGCACTCACAAAGCGCACACTTTTACAGTACACATGCTCTGACATAGCCCACACTTTTGCAGTACGTTTGCACTCAGTCTTTTACAGCAGGCATGCACTCACATAGTTTTTTACAGTATGCATGCACTCACATAGCCCACACTTTTACAGTACATGTGCACTCACATGACTGCACTTTTACAGTACAAGTGCACTTGCATAGTCTTTTGCAGTACGCATGTACTCACATAGCCTATAGTTTTACAGTACACATACTCTCACATAGCCAACATTTTTACAGTATGCATGCACTGACAGTCTTTTACAGTATGCATGCAGTCAGGTAGCCCACACTTTTACAGTACACGTGCACTCACAGTCTTTTACATTACGCATGCACTCACATAGCCCACACTTTTACATTACGCATGCACTCACATAGCCCACACTTTTACAGTACGCATGCACTCAGATAGTGTTTTATAGTACACATGCACTCAGTCTTTTACAGTACGCATGCACTCACATAGCCCACACTTTTACAGTACGCATGCAGTCACATAGCCCACACTTTTTCAGTACGCATGCACTCACATGGCCACACTTTTACAGTGCACATGCAATCACATAGTCTTTTGCAGTACGCATGTACTCACATAGCCTATACTTTTGCAGTACACATCCTCTCACATAGCCCGCATTTTTACAGTATACCTGCACTGACATAGTCTTTTATAGTACACATGCAGTCTCATAGCCCACATTTGTACAGTATGCATGCACTGACATAGTCTTTTACAGTACGAATGCAGTCACATAACCCACACTTTTACACTACGCATGCACTCAGTGTTTTACTGTATGCATGCACTAACAGACTTTTACAGTATGGATGCATTCACATAGCCCACACTTTTAGAGTATGCATGCAGTCAGATAGTGTTTTATAGTACACATGCACTCAGTCTTTTGCAGTATTGTATTATTTATTTATTTTTATTTTACATTTGGTGAACGGGAGTGTGCTTTAAGAAAAACTTACAGTAATACATAATGCTTAATAGTCAGAGTCAAAAGAGAAACAATCAATGCAAACAAGAAGAGTACAAGATTATAACTAAAAGGTATACATGTATAGGAATTTACAGGCGAGGCACAGGAAGTTTGCTAATTAGGCTAGAAGTTTTATAATATATGAACTACTGCCAGTGTCTATAATGTTTACAGGGGAAACAGTATGAAGGAGTGAAACGGGATGCATCTAGGTTAGATGGATGTGTTCAGGGAGGGTGAGAACAGTGTCAGGTCTAGTGCCTTATAAAGTACTCTTTCATGGCCAATTTGAATTGTTTAGAATGTGTGAGAGTTCAGATTTCGAGTGGAAGTTTGTTCCAGGCAATGGAGGGGTAGTAGCTATATATGTTGCACCCAGTTTTAGACTTGGGTTTGTAGATGTGTAGTAGATCAAGGTTTGCACTCCAGAGATGTCTTGTGGGAGAGTAGTGTGATATGGGGGAGCTTAGGATTGGACAGAAGGCAGGCCGATGTAGAATGGAGTGTATGATTTGGAGCTGAGAGAGGAGAAGTAGGTGAGGTAATTCAAGCCAGTTTAAGTATTTTAAGGAGAGGCAGTGGTGGGATTTATAGGGTTGTTGAGCTGCGAATCTATCTTTTGTGATAGGTTAACTCTAGTTTGGTAAGTAGAGAGGAGTTAAGATTTGTGAATATTTGTTAAAACAGGGTAGAAGGCACGCATGAGTGAGAGAGATCCTAGCTTCTGTGGTGAGAAATATTTTATTCCTATATAGTAGTCCTAATTTCTGATGGGTTTTTCTGATACAATTTATGTGAAGGTCAAATTTTAGCTGATCGTCAAAGGTATTACCGAGTAGTTTTGTGCAGGATTCAACTTTGGTAGGGGTATTGTTTAGGGACATTATGTTGAAGGAAGGTGTGATGTGGTGGACTATTTTTGGGAGGAAGAGTAGCAGCTTTGTTTTTAGGCTTAAGGATGAGCTGATAGAGAGCCATGACTTGACTGAGTTAAAGGATGGCTGGGTAGCTGACAAGAGTTCAGAGGGGGAGCTGGCTGTGGCAATGACTGCAGAGTCATCTGCACATTGGACTATAGAAGACTGTAGGCAGAATAATATAATAAGTTAGTGAAGATATTAAACAGTAATGCACTAAGAATGGATCCTTGGGGGACACCCATTCTTAGTGGAAGGGGAGTAGATAGTGCCATCTTACTGATTGAGGTCTGTCAGTGAGATAGCTGGAGAGCCATGCAAGTGTATTTCTGGAGAAGCTGAGGTCAGACAGTTTGTTCAGTGACAGACAGTGAGAAATGGTGTTGAAAGCCTTTAAGGGTCAAGAAATAGACAAGAGATAAGTTTATGATCATCTCTGGCTAAAGCGATAGTATTAAGGAAGGATAGCACTGTGGTAGTACTATGTTTAGGTCAGAAACCATGCTGTGTGGCCGTGAGTATGTTTTCTTGTATGAGATATTGCATAACCTGTTTATGTATACATTTCTCCAAGACTTTAGAGGGGGGGAGAGGATAGCAATGGGTCTGAAATTATTTAGCAGAGTTACCTCATTTATGAATAGGTATGGTGTAGAATTGTTTCCAGATTGAGGGGACTTTGGATTCCGAGATGGAATGATTGATTATGAAAGATACAGGTAGAGCAAGAGAGAGAGAGGGGATGTTGTCAGCCGATACAGAGCATGGTTTTAACTTAGAGAGATGGTTTTTGATATAGGTGGTTGGAACAGGTTTAAGGGAGAAAATGTTTGCAGAGTTTGAAGTTGAAGAAGGTTCAGGGCAGTTGGGAGGATTGTTCTTAGGGAGGTTGTGATTGGGGTTGAACAGCTTGGATATAGATTCTATTAAATAGGTATTGAAGGTGTTGGCTATTTCTTCTGGTGAATTTTCAGGGGATGGGTTGGGTGAAGTAGGGTAGCCTGGGTGTAGTATTTGGTTAATAGCGTTCCAGAATTTCTTTGGATCATATTTTAGAGTTGTTGGTGGGTTGTAGTCGAAATCTTTTGTGTCCTTATTGATGAGTTTTTTTGTCTGATTTCTTAGTTCTTTATACCTAATCAAGTCAGCATGGTGTTTTGACTGTAACCATGTTTTCCAAGCCCTATCTCTGGTTTTCATGAGAGTCTGAGTTGTTCTAGATAGCCAAGGGGATATGTTAGCCTTTATTCTTACTTTCCGGTGTGGAGCTAGTGAGTTTAAGATGTTAAGGAAAGTTGAGTTAAAAGCTTGGACTACTTCATCGAGTGGGAGCTGGGTGAGGAAGTTTCAGTTTACTCTAGAGAGGAGGGTTTTAAAGGTTTCTGGGTTGAAGTTGGATAGTTTACGGCAGCTGATAATTCTTTGTGGATTTGAGAGTTGGAGAGTATACCTGAGCACTTTTATGGGTGTGGTCACTTAGGGAGTCAGGAAGTGTCACAAGATTGTGGTATTTGGAGGGATTAGAGACAAGTATCCAATTTGTTAAGGTGCTAGGAGAGAGAGAGTTGTTTGTATGGGATGGTTGAGAGATTAATTGTGTAAATCTATATAGATTAATATGTAGAGAGTTAGGATTACTGAGGGTTTGCCAGTTAACATCAAGATCCCCAAGAGGGTGGTTTCGTTTGGGATGTTATGAGAGAAGTAGGAGAGAATATTTTCAAGCAGGGGAATGTTATCTCCTGGTGGAATGTAGATGACTACTTCGGTGATGGTAGTGTATTCATTGAGCTTAAGGTTAGCTGCCAGTACTTCAGCAGGGGTAAAGGATGGGATAGATAGCATGGGATGAGAGAGAGTGAGATTATTGGAATAGACAATGGCAACTCCACCTCCCTTTTTCTTTTGAAGAACTAGGTGGATTATGTTATAAACAGAGGGAAGAATGTCTTTATCTAGGTTTTGGGGTTTTAGCCACATTTCAGTTAGGGAAATAATATCTGGGTTGTGATTGGATATCCAAGCATGAAATTGGCTAACGTTGTTACAGATGCTTCTGGTATTGACAGAGTAGAGTGAGATTTGTTTGTTTGTTGTTTTCCTGAGTTTGGAGAGGTGTTTTGTGGGGAGGTAGAGTTAGAGGATGGTCCTGGATTTGGGTGTATGTCTCCTGATATAAGCAGGATAACAGGGTAGTAATGAGGTTTGACTTTTAGTGGATATCATTTAATATACTTTGTCATGTTTTTAGATATTAATGAGTGGAAGGGAGGTATTTTTATTTTAGGGAGTTGGGTATTGATTGGAAAGATAGATGCAGTGCTAGCTATATGTTGCTGTGGATAGGAGAAATTATGTGTATGAGGGTAGGTAGAATGTTTATGAAGAGGGGGTAAAGATGTGGAAGATGATGTAATAGAGTTTAGGAGGAATAGTGGAGGTAGGAGGAGAGTAGAGAGGAAAGAGATATGCATAGTGGAAGAGGGAAGGGTAAATATAGGTGGAGGTAGAAGGCTATGGGAGGGGAGGGGTTTGAGGATGGGAGGAAGCAGGTGGTTAGGTATAAAGGAAATGATATGGGGGTGGGTGGGAATGAAGGTTGGAGCAGGGGTGCACCTGGCAGTGAGGGTATCCCACAAAAAACAATCTGTGGATACAGTTCTGTTTAAGGAGAAACAGTATTTACCCAAGGTAATAAGAATGCCAATAGTCTTTTACTTTGATTATTTTCCTATTTACATGGTGTTCCTTTTATTCCCTTGGAAGGGTTAGGTTGGCAAAAATTTTGCTAAACAAGGTTATAAATGTCTTTGAGAGAGAAATGTTTAGAGTCAGGGATGGGAGAGGGTGGATAAAAACAGGTCAGGAACGTAGGAGACTAGGGGTTCGTGATAACATGCTCACTACAATTAGATTAGGTGGAGATAGGGAAAACATTTATGGCAGATTAACTGTTTATCCATACTTTGCTGCTGTTTGGTAGGTGGAAGCTATCGTTAGATGCTGAGTTTGTTCCAGTTAACAGCTCTTTAAACCACGAGCAGGTACAAAGGTACAGTCTTGTCTGAGAGGTATTGAGGGAAGTTTGTTGCTGTCTGGTAGGTGGAAGCTACCGTTAGATGCTGAGTTCATTCCAGTTAACGGCTCTTTAAACCACAAGCAAGTACAGAGGTACAGTATTGTCTGAGAGGTAGAGGGGGAAGTTTGTTGCTCTCTGGTAGGTGGAAGCTATCATTAGATGCTGAGTTCTTTCTTGTTAACGGCTGTTTAAGCCACTAGCAGGTACAGAGGTACAGTTTACAGTACACATGCACTCATAGCCCACACTTTAACAGTACACATGCACTGACATAGTCTTTTACAGTACGCATGCAGTCGCAATCCTTTACAGTACACATGCACTCACATAGCCCCCTTTTACAGTGCACATGCACTCAGTCTTTTACAGTACACACGCATTCACATAGTCTTTTGCAGTGCACATGCACTCACATAGTCTTTTACAGCACGCATGCACTCACATAGCCCACACTTTTACAGTACACATGCAGTCACATAGCCCCCACGTTTACAGTACGCATGCATTCACGTGGCCACACTTTTGTAGTACACATACACTCACATAGCTATTTGCAATACACATGCACTCGCATACCTTATAGTTTTACAGTACACATGCTCTCACATAGCCCGCATTTTTACAGTACGCATGCACTAACATAGTCTTTTACAGTATGCATGCAGTCACATAGCCCACACTTTTACAGTACGCATGCTCTCACAGTCTTTTACAGTACGCATGCACTCATAGCCCACACTAACAGTACACATGCACTAACATAGTCTTTTACAGTATGCATGCACTTAGTCTTTTACAGTACACATTCAGTCACATAGCACCCACTTTTACAATGTGCATTCACTCACATAGTCCTTTACAGTGCGCCTGCACTCACATAGACCACACAGAACAAATACCAACCTGGTTAACAACAGGAAAAACAATGCTGCTCCTTAAGTGTGAACCTGCAAGCTACCCTAAAAATTATAGACTAATAACTTGCCTTCCGATGATGTATAAACTATACACAGGAATTGATGCTTGCAGAGTGTATAGTCATTTAGAAGAAAACACAATTATGCCAGTAGAAAAAAAGGGCAATAAAAGAAAGTCATATGGAACAAAGGATTAGTTGTTAATTAAAGTTATAGTGGAGAACTGTAAAAAGGGGAAGAGTCTAAGTATGGCATAGATTGCCTACAAAAAAGCATTTGATAGTATCCCGCATTCATGGGTAAAAGAATGCTTAAAAATGTATAAGGTACACTCTACACTATTTGACTACATTACAATGACCATGAAACAGTGGCAGACCACTTTGCAATTAAGCCATGATAAAGGACAAATTATTATCCCGAGGATAAAAATTCATAGGGAGATATTCCAGGGTGACTCTTTGTCACCATTGCTGTTCTGCCTTGCCCTTAACCCATTAAGTTGTCTATTTAACAGCTTAGGCCATGGCTATAGTCTGGCTCCCAGAAAACAACAAAGTGTAAAGACTTCTCATCTTCTCTTTGTTGATGATTTAAAACTGTATAGCTCATCAGATGATTAACTGAAATCATAACTGCAAGTTGTCAAAACTTTCTCAGATGATATAAGAGTGTCATTTTGTCTTGATAATTGTGCAAAAGCTACCTTTAAAGCAGGAAAACGTCAACACCTGGAGTGCATCAGTTTGGGACAAAAAATGTGATATAAAAGAACTTGAGCAAGAAGGAGTGTATAAATATTTGGGAATTGATGAAGGATCAACAATAAAACACGAACAAATGCGAATAAAACTTAGTAAGGAATACTTCAGAAAACTTACATTAATCCTGAAAACAACACTGACATCTAGGAACAAAATCCAAGCTATAAACCAATTTGTTCTTCCTGTCGTAACTTACAGTTTTGGAGTGATGACTGGCCCCAAAACGTGTTGGATAGATTATATAGGAAAACAAGAAGGATGCTTCATGCTCACCAAATTATTTATAAAAATCACTGCATACCAAGATTATATATTCCCTATTCCGAAGGAGGAATGGGCCGCCTTGAAAATGATTATATGTACAGATCTGCAGTCATGGGACTCCACACATATTTGCAGACCTCAAAAGACCCAAATGTAGTGAAAGTTTTGAAACACGAGGAGAATAAATCTAAGATGACTTCTGTGCTTACTCTTGCAGGAGCATATCGGAGTCAAGCAGGAATGGAAATCAGAATGTGCCAAAAAACAAAAGAAAGAATATAAGGTGAAGGATCAGATGAGAAGGCAAGAAATGTGGAAAATGCATAAATGTAGTGCAAGTATAGAAAACTTCTGGAAGCACCTCATGTTGATCAGGAACGAATGCAAGAATGGTTAAGGAGAGGCGAATTCAAACCAAGAGATGAAAGGTTAATATTGGTGGCCCAAGATAGTGGACTGCTTACACATTGGTTTACAAAGTCCATTGAACATGTCGGAGAAACAGACAAATGTAGGTTTTTGTAAAACCGAATTGGAAACAGTTGCACACCTCGTTCCTGGTTGCGACACACTAATGGCAGAAGGACTGTATACTGAAAGGCATAATAATGTGACAAGACTGCTGCGTTGGGGGTTGTGCAGACATTATGGTATTGAAGTGGCTGAAAAACACTGGAATCATGAGCCACAAAGCATTATAGAAAATGAAGAAGTCTACATCGCATGGGATCATCCAAAAGATAGGTGCTAGAAAACCAGATATAGTGGTCCAGGAAAAGAAGACAAAAGTAGCATTGATCATTGAAATCAGCACACCCAGTGACTACAGTGTCCTGCGTACAGAGAGACACAAAGTCATAAAATATCAGGAAGTGCAGGCAGAAACGAGAGCAATGTGGAAGAAAGATACCCAGACAGTTCCAATAGTAGTAGGAGCAACAGGTCTTATAAAGAAGAGTCTACAATCGTATTCAGATATGCTACCAATACATGTAACTCCATACGAACTGCAAAAGGAGTCATTACTGGGCACATTGCGGATGCTGCAAAGAGCACTACTGGCTGACCTCAAAGAGTGAAACAGTACTAATTTCATGAACTTTAATCATACTTTGACTTAGGAATGGGGCCCATTCCCGTCATGGTATTAGAAACCCAACAGATTTGGAGAAATTAAAAGCATGAACCTGCACTTTTACAGTACGCATGCAGTCACTTAGTCTTTTACACTAGATATGCACTGATGTAGTCTTTTACAGTACACATGCACTCACATAGCCCATAGTTTGACAGTACCCATGCGCTCACATATTCTAACACGCAGATTTATTATTTTTTTCAGCAAACATCTTTTTAAATTTTCACCCATAACATAGGCAGTCGTACATTTATACAAATGAAAAACAAACAACATGACACCACTTTAGTTGTAAACATTATACATCGCAGACACCATTGGTGCAACTGTAGTTGCAAACATTATACATCACGTATAATCGATCCAGTCAATGTCAGTTAAGCATTGTATGTATCATTTACATTTTCATTCTCCTAAAAGGCTGCTGCACTGCTTTTAGTCTCTCATGGGTTACATGAATACTGAAGAAAAGTGGACCTGGATCCAAGCGGGTAGACCTTGGGAGCAGGTGTGATAACTTTTGTTTGTTTTGAGCTTAAAAAAAGAGCAAGATAGATAAGGGAGTGGATGTGATAATGATGACTTGTTTTCGATGTTTTAAGTTTTAAAAGCATGGAAATACCTTTTTTTTAAGCTTACTATTCTAGGGACTGGGACACTCACAGGAACACACTGTTCCATAACTGGGGCATGTACTCCTGGGTGCTCTGATGTACTGCCTTCCTGTCTGTATGGAATGCTCTGCTCTGGATCTCTCATACATTTGTAGTATGGTATGAAGACAAGCTTTTGGTGACTGTTTTTGTTGTGTCTTTTTTATTTGACTGTGATTTTAGGCGCTGCTGTGAATTTAATAAGTTGTCAGTTGTGAGCACATTTAGCTAACTATTAAGTATATTTTAGTTATTCCTAATTTGGGTTCATTTTGAAGCAGTGTGGATTGATTTTTATTTTCTGTTTCATGTCTGTTCACTTGTCTATCTACTTGCTGTCTGTTTTAGGGCACTTTTTAGATTCTTTGTCTACAAGCTGTCAGATTACAGCAGTACTCAGTTGTACTAATACACTTGTGTTGTATGTTATACCACCATTCTCACTTCCTTAGATACCGTATGAAGTGGAGAGCATTGCCCACTTGGCTCTTCCTCTGGGAACCTTTGACCTGTTGATGTTTTGTAATTATAATCCCTTTTGATCTTTAGGGACTTGCTGGTTTTGATCGCAGTTCATGGTGATATGTCAGTTGTTTGGTAAAGTTCTCTGCATGTTCTCAGAATGCATGACATCCCCAAATGTTCCAGTTCCATGCATACGCTGAACTGAAGGGCACTCTGAGTTGGTAAACGGAGGGGATCTTGTTTGTATCAGTGCTAATGTAACAAAACCTGTGACCCAAAGTACTGCTACAGGTGAGTAATATACCTTTACATCAGTGATTAGCAGTTTTCTAATGGTAGCTCTTTAGGGTTTTCCCTCGTCACTTGAGTTTTTAGGCCATGCCTTCTAGAGTATACTCTGGTAGCATGTGAGTGCACAAAAGCACTTGAGGATTTTTTAGTAAGGCTAATATGGATCATGTCCCATCAAATTAACCTAGGGCTTAATCTTTGTTACAAATTTCATTGTTAGTAATGACCATCTGTACATTACAAGCACTGTATGACTTAGCTCTGACTGTTTTTGCTGCAGCATCTTGCTGTTTGAAAAGCTGGAATTAGCAAGACTGCCCTCTCCATCATGGCTGCATAACAGTTAAGTGAAAAAAAATCATCTGGAAAGAATGCAGTACAGACAGATTCTTATCAAAATTCAAAGCATGTGCTTTTCCACCTTTTAGTTGTAGCTTTTATTTTGCTTGCTCTAATTCTGAATTTTCCTTACTTCATTTTAGAATGATATTGGACTTTCTACTTTTTTGAACTAGTATGACAAAGATAGGGAGAGAGAGATCGTTGGACATGGATTATATTTTTTTAATAAGAAGCCTCTTTATTGAATTACGATTTATGACATAGGCAATCATACATTTATATAAATGTAAACAAACCATATTGATGCATTTTCAGCTGAAAACATTATACATCACATGTAATCTTGTATGCTGTCATTGTTAGACATTACATCGCTCATTGAATTCCAGCTTTCCCTTAAAACTCATTCCTTTTCCAAAACATTATTCTGCATATATTGTTCCCACAATTCCTGTTTTTTTTTTCCTATGTTTTTTGCTCCTATCCTTTTCTTAAAGATCCCACTTCCAGTTCTTTTGTCTGTTACTATATTCACTATGTCTAGTACAGTTGGTTTACACTTTGATTTCCATTTTATAGTAATTGCTTTTTTGGCAGCCACTAAAATTAAACTCAGCAAGGCCTTGCTATGTCTAGACAATGGTAGTGCTAGTTCTGGTCCTCCTTTCTAAACTTTTTTTTTTTAGTTTGTTGAGTTTATAGTCTGAGATCTCACATGATAAAATCCATCCTGTTCAAACAGCAGAACTAAGGCATCAGAAGTTTCATAACCTGGCAAGTAAAATTTCTAAGGTTTTACCTACTTTTCTCCATACATTTCAACCTCTTAGTTCAAGAATTCTGGACAAAACCAAAAATGATTGGGGGACAAAGTGCCAAAAATAGGGACAACTTTTAAATATGGCTCTTATAAACATAGAAAACTGATAGAATTTTTATTTTTATTCATATTAATAATATGATTTTTATTACCATGCACTTTCTGAAAGGTATGAAGTCTGAAACTTAAATGTTTGTTGCTATTTAGTGACTTCAGTTCTCTGTGATTTGCCAAGAAACCACATTTTTTGAGAAACCGGCAAAAATATGAGGCACAAATCTGGACATTCTGTGAAAATCGGGGTAGTTGAGAGGTATGCTGTTCCCATAATGTTCAGCAGTTGTTTTTGTTTCTCCGAGTATGTCTTGATTCCTGACCAAACAACAGGGCAACTCCAGTTTGTTTTCTCTTATTTTCTCAACATTACAAGTTTTGGTGCATTGTCTTCTTCAGGCATAGCCTTCATTCATGATTGTATTACCAGTACTTTGCTCATTCATTGCTAGTAGTTTCATGTCTAGTTTTCAGATTTTCTGTCACATCTTCTTCCAGTCATAGCTTTCATTTATCATTTACTCTTTGGCAATAATTTCAGGTCCAGTTTCCAAATTTTCTTCCAAAGTTGTATTTGTCTGCCCAGAGGCCCAGTTCTGTATTTTGGCTTTGTTCACTAGTTTTTTGTTTGTTCACTCGTATTTATTTTGTCTGACTCTCTGGCTGTGACTGTAATTCTCAGTTGTAGAGCTGTTTGTTAATTTCTTATATTGGAAAACAGGTATTCAGTGTTTGAATAGTGCAAGGCTTGTAGTCACATGATTCTGCCCAAGCACATTGCCAAGTATCATGTATAATTTGCCTTAGTACCAAACATTTAAAAGTGGGGTGTGGTACTTGCAATATTTGCCAAGTGCACTTTGATGGACAGAAAAATAAGCTGACTTTAGAAATTTTCATGCCTAAAGAAGGTTCTGCCTTATAAAATGCCTTTACTTCAGATGGATTGAAGTTTTTTTTTTACTACTGTTAAAGGCAATAGGATTAAGGACAAAGACACTTTTCTTAGCCAGAGGGAGGACTGGGCAAAGCTGTGTTACTCCAAGGATGGCTCTCTCTTCCAACTAAGAAATTTAGAGAAGGATTCTGTTTCCAGGAGCTACTGTTTGATATGTCTCATTTGGCTGTAAGTGCTGTGGAAGACTGAACTCCAAGACTTTTATTATCCAGATAGTGTGTCCTCTGTCTGAGGTTGTGCTGACAAAGTTAATTTATTACAACCATTCAGTTACCAGGTTGATCAGGTCCACTCGTTCCTTCCATATCTTTACTGTTTTGTTGGGCTGGAGGGTGATGATGGCTTTATTGCAAGTCCAGCTAGATGTGGACTTCCTCATCTGGGGATGCTGGTTCCTTACCCTCTTTTCCTGCTCCCTTCTGACTGATCTGTGCTTTGGCAGTGGTTGCTGTGAAGCCGATCCCAGAGTCAGCATCAGTAGAGGGGTTGTTATTGGGTGTGTCATCCATGCTGGCTCCACAGCAACAAGTTGTATTAACTGTGTGACTGACTTTGGTGGTCGTAGCACGTCACCTTGGTTTTGACTGCTGCTTAGACTCCTGGCTTTGATGTTAGTTTATTAGGGTAGATGTTGGTGCAGATAATGTTTCTTTTAAACACCTTTATTAAATAATCATTTAAAACATAAGAACATATACATTAATAGAATTGAAAACAAACCACATTAACATATTTTATTTAAATACATTATGCATTACATGTATGTGTTCTTTCTTTACAACAACGCTCATTTAATCAAACATTACATAAATTGCCCATTCCTTCTGTCCTTTAAACCACACTCCTCCTCCTGAGCATTATTTTGCATGTATTTCGCTCCTTCCCTTTTCTAAAAGTCTCATTTCCAGCTATTTTGCAATGTTCACTACTTTAAATACAGTTGGTTTAGATTTTCATTTCCATTTTCTAGTAATTACATTTTGGGCAGTCAGTAGAGTTAAACTTAACGCCTTTGTCTAGGGAATAAAGATCTTCTGTCCCAGCTCAAAAGAGCAATTTCCTAAGTTACAGCCATTTGCTCCCCCCAAAATGTCTGACAGAGTACTCTGTAGGGAATTTTTCAAATCTGCTAGCTCATTACACTCTTAAAAAACATATTCCTGGTTACCTCTTTCTTCCCCATGACACCTCCAAGATTTGCTATCTAAGGCAAATATCTTTGTCTGCTTGGGGTATAAAAACACCTTTGCAAACACTTCAAAGCAAAAATCCTAAACCTTCTGGACTTTGTTGCATATTTGGGACCCATACATATCTCCTTCCACGATTCCCTGTTAAATTGCTTTTCCAATATCTCTTTCCAATCTTTTCTAAGCTCCTCTGATTGATTCTTACAGTTATCATGCAGTGTTTTATATGCCTTGCTAATTACCCATTTTTTACAACAGCTTCTGTTTCACCTAGAACTGCCCTGCCCCTTTCTGTTTGCCTGTACTCTGATATTAATATCTGGTGGGAAAGGCAGTCTCCAGCCTGCAGTCCAGTTGTCTTCTTGGTCTTGTCCTACTCCTTTACCTCTCTGGTACCTTGGTCACTTTGTCACTTTTCTCCAGTAAATTCTACTCCCCTCTTACTTATTTTCTGTACCCTTACTTACAGTCATCTGTATTGGCAACATTTCCTTTCTGCATTCCTGCGTTGGCTTTGTTTTTGGAATACTTTCTGCAGCTTTATGAATATAATATTCTGTATGATTGTTTTTATTCTTCTCAAGGATCTACATCTAAAAATCACACTCTGTCATTTCTTGAACTGCTTCCCCACTTCATCACCCCTTTCCATGCAGAATTATAGATGTTCTTCTTGTTTCACTGTTGCAGTCATCACATTTAGGTTATCCCTGCCAGGGTAGCCCTCGACCAGCCCAAATACCAGAGGCTTAGTATTTCTGCATTGGTTGCTGTCACTTCATGACTGATGTCAGGTCATCAGTAGTATGAAGTAAGGAAGATGACGCCATTACATCAAGTCTTTCTTGCCGCAGAGCCGAAGCAGTTCGCACGAGTGCTGGTCGGCCACTACCTGAGTTTCATCTTTCAAACTGAAGTTGAAGTCTTCTAAAGCTAAGTACCCCATTGGGGATCCTTTTTTCTTGCACTAACCGATGTCAGAAAAAGTTAATAATTGTCTCACCTGTGGAAAGCAAATACCACACTGAGACTTTCATTCTTACTGTGTCACTTGTTTAGGCCCAGACCACGACATCCCCCGCTGTCGCTTCTGTGCTTTGTTCAACACCAGAACTATACGTCGTCGGGCCCTTACTGTAGCTAGATATTTTTGTTTCAGTCCTCGAATTCTGATATGGCTTCGGGAAGCCATCCGACAGCAGATCTTCTGAAAAAACGTAACGACAGAGACAGATCGCACAAGTTCAAACCTACTGACGATGCTTCCATTAAGCAAGTCGTAGGTTCTCCGGTCCTCAGTGAGGTGCTTTCGTAGCCCCTGATGCCCACTTCTATGGATTCGCAGGCCGCTACCGAGACCCTTTTGGAGTCTGGTATGCCGCAAAGCTCTTCTTTGACTAAGGATCCTGTTGTCTCTCCCTTGAATGGGTCTGGAGCTGCCTAGCAGGCACCGGCTTCCAAGGAAGTCCTTCACACTACCGATTCTCGACACAAACTGACGGCTTTCACGTCTACCATTCTTTTGAAAACTACCGAGTTTCTTAGGCCCAGGGTACAAACCACACTTAAGAAACTGACGACCCAAACTCAGGCATCTGCTTCCTTGCCTCAGTCTCAAATGCTTAATATGGCAGAAGACCTTATCATGCTGATCAGGGGAAGCCAGGCTACCCCTTCCAAAAGAAAAAGAGATCTGTCCTCTGTAGTTTTGTCTGAACAGGAGTCTGATGACTCTGATACATCTGAATATGAAGACATGCAACCCCTCCCTGCTTATGAGGATTGTGATACCTAGGATTCCATTCCTTCAGCCTCCACCCCAGAGGATTTTTCCTTTTGTGAAACCCTTCATACCTTAAAGGAGCATCACAATGGGAAAGTCAGGACTACCCTCAGTCTAAAAAGAGACTCAGGGAATTCGTAGATCTTCCACAGCACAGACCCCTTGCCATTCCCCCAGTCCTGGATGTTGTGGAGGATGTTTTCCTGGAATCCAGTCTGACTCCTGACACCCTCCCTCCTGCACCCAGAAAACCAGACAGGTATTACAGATTCCCTGACTCACACAAATTTCTTTTCAAAAATCCTACTGCTGACCCTGAGGTAATTTCTCAAGGGCCTAAAGGAATTAATGCTACCTCTGCTAAGAATCCCACCCCTCAGATAGGGATTCCCAAGCACAAGACAAATGGGGTAAAAAAGTATACACCTCTGCTACTCTTGCTATCAGAGCACTAAATTGCCAGTTCCATATGCTAGAATTTCAGCAACATACCCTGGAACTCCTCAAACAAAAATTGTCTTCCTTTCCTGCTTCTGCAAAATCATTTACAAGAGTTAATGCATTCTGCAAGTCAAGTAACCAAACACAGATTCAGCTGGAAGTCCTTCCTGCTCCATCCTGGAGGAGAGGACTGGATTGGACCCATCGACCCTGATCTTACTTGTTCCAATTCCTTTTTCCTTTCTTGAGCTGATGCATCTTCCCCCCAGCGCTATACCAGCGTCAGAGTCCAGTAACCCTGGAAACATCTTCCCTGACTTTCTCAAGAATGGGTCAAGTAGAGTCCCGAAGCCAGAGCATTGAAGTCTGGGCTGTGATGGTGGAATCGACTCTGAAATTTTAGGAGCCTTCCTTACCCCTCAGGGTTTGAGCTCTGGATAGCTCAGCTCTGAGGTCCTTCTTTGAGCCATCTGCCTTCGGAGTTGAAAAGGCTACCGAGTCTGCTGTTATGGGTGGTTCTTCTTTGGCTTCATTGGCAGAGTCTGCTTTTAAAGCTGTGGAAGGGACTTTGTCTGGACCAAGATGACTGGTGCATGCACATAGTTCAGATCCATCCTGACTCCCACTGGAGTCTGTAGCTTCTTTCTGTCCTTTGGATTGACGGGGCAGACAGACACAATTAGTTTCAAAACTGCTTGACGCTTGAGCTCCTCATCTGAGACTGAGGTGTCTCCTTCTGAGGCTCCCAAGGCACATTCCCCAGAAAAGGACTTGCAAGAAGAAGTGTATGGACTCCTCTCCTGAATCTGCCACTGAGGACACCAACTTAGATGATGAAGAAGATTGCCGAAGATCCCCCCTCCTGAAAACGTCTCTTTTGGAGACATTCTGGAATTGATTAAATGGGGGGATGGCCCACAGAAGCGCCTCCTGATGAGTTAGTGTTTATTGTAGCTTTTGGGTCTGGCCCTTTGATGTTCTGGGAGGTCCCACTTGATATCTTGATAGATCTCTTTGCTCAGAAAGCTTGGAAGGATGTGGCAGAGCCTATCCCAAAAAAGCTGGACAAGATTTTAATTGCCCCCAAAGATAGGAAACACAGTTGATGCTATGGTGGTAGTAGCAGCCACAAAAAAGGAATTGCTGGAATAAAATTCCTCTCTCTCTATCCCCTGAGCAGAGAGTCAAGGGGAGTTGGACAGACTGGGAAAATGAATATACGCTTCAGTGACATTTGCACTCTGAGCACAGAACTATCTAGCACACCTGCCACATTTCCAAAGGGACTTGAACAAGGAGCTTTCCAAGTCTCTTTAGGGTAGCTTACCCACGGATGTCCAGAAAACAGTGGGCACTTAAATGCCTGGCATACTGTCTTCTGTAATGTAGCCATGAGACTGTTACCTAATGCAGCTGATCGTACATTAAGGACAGCCGGCACAGGTATTACCATGCGACATCATGCCTGGATGCGGCTGTGCAATTTTGTGTAAAGCTTTAAGATGTCTTTCATTAATGCCCCCCTGTGATGGATGTTCTTCGTGTTTCACTGTTGCAGTCATCACATTAGGGTTATCTGCTTGCAGTAGCCCTCAGTCGGCCTGATTATCAAAGTCTTGGGTCCTGCGTCAGTTGCTGTCTCATCTTCCATGATGTCAGGTAGCCATGGGTATAAAGCATGCAGCCGACGCCATTACATCAGTCTGTCTTGCCATGCGGTGCCTGAAGCAGAAGCAGTTTGCAAGTGCCGGTCGGCCGACTCCTGAAATTTTCGTTTTCGAGTTTCAGATCCGAAGTCTTCAACTAAGCTAAGTACCCTGTTGGGGAACCTTTTTCTTGCTCTAAACCGATGTCAGTAAAAGTTAACAATTGTATTTCTTGTGGAAAGCAAATACCTCATAAAGATTTTCATTCATACTGCATTCCTTGCTTAGGCCCAGACCACGACATACCTCGCTGTCAGTTTTGTGCCTTACTCAAACCTCATACTATTCGTCATCGGTTCATTTATGCATCTAAATATTTTGGTACTCGGTTCAATTATCTAGAAATGGCTTTGGTAAGCCACCCGACTACCGACATTCCGAAAAAATGCCAAGATAAAGACAGAGACAGACTGCATAGGTCCAAAGCTGCCGACGACGCTTCTCCTAAGCTAGTCACCAGTACTCAGTGAGGTGCTTTTACACACCCTGATACCCGCTACTTCAGATTCGCAGGCCTCTATTGAGACCCGTTCGAAGTCCAGTATGCCGTGAGATGCTTCTTCGACTGTGGAACTTGCGGATGTCTCTACCTTGGATGGGTCCAGAGCCACTGTGTAGGCACCGGCTTCTGAGGGTGTATTCACGCCTACTGACTTGCATATTAAACCGATGCCATCTTCTTTTTCAAGGCCTAAAACTCGATCCATGCCTAGAAAACTGATGCCCAGACCGTATGGTCAGGCCCCTATGCCTAAAAAACAAATGATAAGAATGGCTGAAGACCTTATTACTCTAATCAGGGGAAGCCACCCTTCCCCCCTCTAAGAGACCTAGGAATGATTTTCCTTCTGATTCTTCTGATCAGGATTCTGAAATTTCTGTTTTCTCTGATGACCAGGATTTGCCCTTATCTACCTATGCGGACTCTGATGCAGAGGACTCCATTCCCTCTGCTACCCCTCCAGAGGATTTCTCTTTTGGTGAAACCTTGCATACTGTTAGGGAGCATTTTCGCTGGGAAAGCCAGGATTACTCTGACTCCAAAAAGAGGCTTAGGGAATTCTTATTCCTGCCTCAACACAGGCCTTTAGCTATCCCTCCTGTGCTGGACATTGTTGATGATGCCTTCTAGGAATCTAGCCTGGCCCCTGACTCTTTATCTCCTGCTCCCAGAAAACCTGATAGGTAATACAGGGTACCTGACTCTCACAAGTTCCTCTTTAAAAATCCTACTGCGGATCCTGAGACCATTTCACAGGGACCCAAGGGCATTAAGGCTACTACTGCCAAAATTCCTACCCCTTCAGATAGAGATTCCAGGGCACTGGCTAGATGGGGTAAGAAGGTATACACTTCTGCAACCTTGGCCATTAGGGCCTTAAACCGCCAGTTTCATATGTTAAAAGTATCAGCAGCATATTATTGGATTGCTTAAACAGAAAACGATGTTGATTCCTGACTGTGCTGAAAATAAAGATTTACAGTATTTAATGCATTCTGTTGAACAAGTTGGAAAATATACTTTGCGATGTGGTTTTGATTCATTAGAGGCATCTTGCAGGGCTGCTGTCACTGGGTCTGTACTTAGAAGGCATGCTTGGCTTAAGGAGCAATCTTTGCCAGATCTTGTTAAAGCTAAATTACTAGATGCTCCCTTAAACCAAGACCGCCTGTTTGGCAACAAAGCAGAAGTACTTAAAAAGATGGAGGAAAAAGCCAAATCTGTGCAAACTGTTAAAGATTTCCTACAAGTACAACCTCCCAGATTTAGTAGGCATTGGCCCTTTCCTGTCTCTTCCAGGCCTTCTCAGTCCAAACCCAGAACCAGCAGAACACCCAGGCTTCAGTCCCAAAGGTACTCACAGGCCTAAGTAGTGGGGGGCTCCGACTTACAAAGCAGGGAGTAGTAAGACTCCCCCCATGGTAAACTGTCTCAATGATTTAACCTTAAACTTTCCAAGCCCTGCTCAACTGACTGTTCCTTTAGGGGGAAAGATCGCCCTGCATGCAAAAAATTGGGAACTCATTACCCAGGACAGATGGGTTTTAAATATAGTTTCCCAAGGATACAGATTCCACTCCTTACCAACCCCAAAGGGTTGGCCAGACCTATCCCCAAATTAGTGGGCAGAGGCTCAAAAGCAAGTTCTCTCTCTTTTAAGCATCAGGGCTATTCAACCTGTCCCAGAAGAGGAATGAGGGCAAGGTTTTTACTCGAGACTTTTCCTGGTACCCAGAAAAGACAATTCATGGCATCCTATCCTGGACCTGTCTATCCTAAACACATTTTTAGTAATCCCAAAATTCAAGATGATAACTCTTCATCAGCTACTTCCCGCCTGCCTGGTTGGCAACACTGGATTTAAAGGAAGCCTACCTGCACATCCCAATAAGGGAATCTTGCAGAAGATACCTACACTTCAGAGCAGGTTACATGCACTATCAGTTCTCTGCACTGCCCTTTGGCTTATCTACTGCTCTCAGGGTATTTACAAAGTGCCTAGCTCCAGTCATTGCATTTTGCAGTTAAAGAAATATTCAGATATACCCATACCTGGACGATTGTCTAATTCAGGCAGAAGGCCAGGACATACTATTAAATCATCTGGCATTTGTAAAGAAATTGCTAACGTCCCTGGGGTACACCATAAACGAAAATAAATCACATCTTGTACCCTGCCAACAAATTGTATTCCTGGGAGCAAGCTTGAATACAACTTCCCAGATGGCCTACCTCACGCCAAAGAAACAAATTCAGTTGACAGTCTACTTCAGACTACTGGCCACAAAGACCCAGCTATCTGCAAGGAAAATACTGCAAGCCCTGGGGTTCATGGCCTCTTGCATTCTACTAATTCCATATGCAAGACTGCATATGAGGAAACTACAGTGGTATCTAAAAAGCCTATGGTGTCAACATTCTCAGGATCTAGAATCAATGATTCCTATCATACCTTGTCTACAGATAGAGTTCCTTTGGTGGGAAGAAGCCTGCCACCAAAACAAGGGACTGCCATTCACTCTACCCCCTGCTGCCCAAACCCTAACAACAGACACATCAGACTATGCATGGGGGGCTCACTTGGCAGGGCAGTGCATTCAAGGCAAATGGAACCCAAATCAAATGCACTTGCATATCAATCAAAAAGAAATGTTAGCTGTACAGAATGCTCTTAGACAGCCTTCAAGGACCACATTCTCCCAGGGCAATTATTGGTAAAGACTGACAACACCACTGTTATGTGGTACATAAACAAGCAGGGGGGAACCCACTCATACCCTCTCTGCAGACTAGCCATGGCTCTGTGGAACACAGCCTTGAGCTACCAAGTGCACCTACAGGCTCATTTCCTGCCAAGAAAGCTAAATATACTGGCAGATGACCTAAGAAGAAATCTCATGGACCCACACGAGTGGATACTGGAACCAAATATATTCAACATGTTGAGAAACTAATGGGGGAGCCCAGAGATAGACCTGTTTGCCTCCCCACCAGAACTACCAATTGGACAAATTCTGCACAAGGACTCCCCACAAACAAGCTTGGAATGTGGATGCCCTGTCCTTCACCTGGAAAAACGTATCAGTTTATGTCTTTCCCCCTCTGCCTCTCCTCTCCACGGTACTACTTAAGATCAAACAGGACAAACCAAGGACAATACTGATTGCACCAGACTGGCCACGCCAACACTGTTGCCCCTTCTTGCGCAGAGTGTCACTGCTGGCACCATGGCACCTGCCTCAGACCCCTGCCCTGCTGTCCCAGCAGGAGGGCCAGATCCCGCACCCACAACTTCAAACCCTGAACCTGGTGGCCTGGCTAATTACCTGATCTCTCCTTTACCATCCCTCAGTAAGCAAGTGATGGATGTCATTCTGGAGGCAAGGAGGCCTAGTACTAGAAAATCCTATGCTGAAAAATGGAAAAGATTCTGTTCCTGGAGTCATACTCAGGGGATGGGCACAGCAGCGCCCACTTTGCCCCATATTCTTCAATACTTAACTGAAATGCTTCACAAGGGCCTTTCCTTTTCCTCCATCAAAATTCATGCCTCAGCCATTTCAGCTCATTACAATACAGAACCACCCCTTTTCTCTCATCCACTGCTGAAGCAATTCCTCAGAGGGGCCAACAACTTAAGACCACCCAGGAGAGCCCCTACTCCAGCCTGGGACCTTAACTTTGTATTGGAAAAGCTTACTTTACCTCCCTTTGAGCCAGCTGCAAATGCAGAGTTGACATTCCTTTCTTGGAAAATAATCTTCCTTCTAGCCATCACTTCAGCAAGAAGGGTGTCTGAATTACAGGCCCTCATGGCAGTGGAGCCTTTCATCATCTTTCATGCTGACAGGGTGTCCCTTAGGACCAATCCCTCCCTTCATGACCAAGGTGGTATCCAGTGTGGCCCTTAATCAGTCCATTTATTTGCCAACCTTTTTTTCTAATCCACAGAACAAAGGGGAATGAATACTGCACTCCTTGGATGTACACAGACAACTTAGATTTTACTTGGACAGGACTAAGCCTCTCAGGAAATCTGAACAGCTGCTGGTTGCATTTGGTGCAGGGGTAGAGGGGAAGGCTATTTCTAAGCAAACCATTTTTAAGTGGGTAGGGCATTGCATTCATTTCTGCTGTAAGCATCATGGAAAACCTACCCCACAGGGGATAAGACCACATTCAACCAAGGCTGCACCTACCTCTACAGCCTTTCTCAGAGGTGTCCCTACCAGGGACATCCTAGAAGCTGCTACTGGAGTTCTGTACATACCTTCACCAAGCATTACCAGTTGCCATTTTTTTCTAAATCCAGAGCTGGATTTGCCACTGCAGTCTTGCATGGCCTTATAGCTGGTCCTAATGCTATCTAATTACCTCCTCCCATCCTTAGCTTTGGGAATCTACCCAAATGTGATGACTGCAACAGTGAAATACGAAGAACATAGTACAGTTGTGTACACTTATAAATGTAGATGTTCTTGTGTATTCACTGTTGCAGTCCTGGTTACCCTCTCTCCAGCCCGCTGACTTTTGACTATACCTCTATTCTTGTTTACTATGCTTGAAGCTTTTTGGTGTATTTGCTTTTTTGTTGGAGGTGTAACCTTGTATATAATTGCTTCCCATTATGGGGCCACCTGACATCTGGGGCAAGAAAAACTGATGTAATGGCGTCGGCTGCATGCTTTATACCCTTGACTACTTGACGTCATGGAAGATGAGACAGCAATCGACACAGGACCCAAGACTTTTGATAATCAGACTGACTGAGGGCTACTGCAAGCAGATAATCCTAATGTGATGACTGCAACAGTGAATACACTCGAACTTCTACATTTATGGTTTGTGTACACAACTGTACCTTGTTTGAACCAAAAGTGAAAGAAATGCTTATCAGGAGTGAACAGGACAATAAGACCTTGTCTGTCACAGGGATAATTTTTCTACTCCTCAAAGATCCTTTTCTAGGAATTAAAGAGGAGATAGAAAAATGTAGTTCAAAAAGTCCCAGGGTTTTCACCTTGACATTCCTGGGTACAGACCTCCATGAGGCAGAGAAGAAAGCAGCCTGACTGGACATTTCCCACAAGACAGAGGTCATCCACACAATCAAGGGTTTGTGGGCTGTTCACTGAGAAACCTTATCAGCATCTTTGAATGTTTGCCCAACTGCTGCATCCTGGAGGCAGTTGGGAGATGCTTTTCTTTGCACTCTCTAGCCTGGCAAACAATAACTTGTGATTAATGGGTGTTAATGATTATCACCAGAGGTTATACAATACCGTTTTAGAATCCCCAAGGCAAGACTAAAGTTTCCTGATATTCCACCCCAATCATTTGGAATCCGCAGCAACAGAGGTTTTAAAGTTGCTAGACAAAAGATCATCCACCCACTCTCTCCAGACCAGCTAGGATCTGGAGTCTATTCCAGTTTTTTTTAGTTCCAGAAAAGACAAGGGATCTCAGCAGTCTAAATCAGTATGTCAAACAGACAAAATTTTGATGGTCATGGTACAGTCCATTTTACCTTTTTTTAAGGAAAGACCATGGGATGTGCTCTTTTGATCTCCAGGACACTTACTGTCATTTCAAAATCCATTGTCAATCCTGGAGATTCCTCTGTTTGTAGCTGGGAGCCAGTCACTCTCATGTCAGAGCATTGCCATTCATTGTCACCAGCCCTCCAGTTGGTTCACCAAGATAATAGCATTTTTAGCAGCTTATCTCCGACTACAAGGGATCCAGGTCTTCCCCTCTTTAACTGCTACCTCCAAGCATCTGCTATTACAACCTCATCAATTCTTCTGTCTCTGGCAACTGACTTGGGAATATCATTAAACTTCAAAACAAACTGTTCCCCTCTCAGAGCATAGAATTTATAGGCTGCCAAATAGACACCATCTATTAGATAGCAAAACTTCCACTGGCAAGAGTCAAATCTTTAAAGTCCATAGCCCGTCAAATGTTGCAACACCATCAACCTGTATGCTGGTTACAGGCTGGCTTCCAAGTAAGGAACTTTTTGTAATTTGTTCTAGTGCTTTTGCACACAGGCAATTTATTGACTTGGAACTTTGGAAGTACCTACTGAGGAAGAGGAGCATATAGTTGTCAGTGAATGGAGGTTTTGTACTCAAGGAAGAAAGGTAGCTGGAAGTGACTTCCAATGAATGAGTAATTTCCTGTCTAATCATATTGAGCCAAGTTACCATAACAAGAAATTTGCTCCGAGGAAAGTGTCATTAGTGTTTGAACTAGTACTTTGAAGTAGGCAATTTGTCGTTTTTTAACTGAACAGAAATAAAAAACTGTTTTTATTTAAGGAAGAACCTGGGATACATATGTAGTGTTTGTATACCAGCAACTACAAGAAAGGGGATAAATAATACCTGCTAAAGGATCATCTTGGAGCTAGCTATCACGTGGAGGGAGTAGCCTTATTGAAGCTTTTCATTTTCATATGGTGAAGGCATACTCCCCAAGCTAGAGCTTGTTTACTTTATCTTTCACATCAAATAATATGTACAGTGGCAATTATACAATTGCAAAGTAGCTGAACACGGGGTTTGGTCCTGGGTCCTCTCCTGTTTGGTATCTACTTCTCTGAAGTCCAGGCCAACACGAAGGGACTCTGGCTGACAAAATTTGCAGACAGTTGCAAGTTGGGAGCTATTATTAACTCCCCAAGTGATGTTGACATCCTACAGAATGGCCTCACTGAGACGAACTGGTGTCAGAACCATGTCCTTAAGCTCAATGCCAAAAAATGTGTCATCCCCTTTGGGAAAAACCCGTTTCCCATGAATTACCGCATTGATGGTAGTTTCCTGAGCATAGAAGGTGTTATAAGAGATCTGGGAACACAGGTTGACAGCAACCTCTCTTTTGATCACCACATTGCCATTGTGGTCAGAAAGTATTTCTATGTGGCACATCTCATTACTAAGGCTTTCACATCCAGGAAGAAAGAGGTCATTGTCTCCCTCTACTCTTCCCTCATTAGGCCAGTCATCGAGTACAATGCCCCATTTGGCATGTACCTCACTAGACACCTGCAACAACTGGAGAGGCCGCAAAAGTACCTCTCAAAGAGGATCCTAGGCCTTAAACACTTGTCCTATATGGACAGACTCAAAAAACTCCAACTATTCTCTGTCTCGTATCGCCTACTTAGAGGTGCTCTCTACTTGACTTAGAGCCATGTCTGACCCAACTTTGTTAGAAATGCTACATCTAAAGAAATCCCAATCCCTCCACATCACACGCTGCAGAGACCTCAACCTCAATACCACAATTAACAGAACATGCTGGAGGGAGAGGTTCATAACCCCCAGAGACTGCCCATGCTATGGAACAGACTTCCCATACATGTCAAGCAGAGCACCTCACTGGCCCTCTTCAAGAGAAATCTTGATGAATGAATGGGAAACAGAAAATTCACCCCTGGGATAACTCCAGTGGCTCTACCCGACAGAGGCACTGGGAACTAAGTCGGGTGGCACTATGCCAGGGTAATCCTATGGCTAGGCTTGTAAAAGCCCCAGGGCTATTAGCCAAGTACACACCTATGAACCTATGCTCTTTCTTGGATTCTGCATGCCTCTGCTTTATACAAATTTTTATAACGTTTCTGAAATGTATCTAATACTGATATATGGTATCTGGTTATTTTTCTTGTCATAGGCTCCCTAAGTTTGGTGACAACCCCTTCTGCTTTCTGTTGCTTAAGTCATTGTGCTAAAGTTTTTGTGCTGTGGAGTTATCAAGAAATAACCAATTTAACCTCAATATTTCCATTTTCTGTTTAGCACTCTACAGTTGCTCCTCTTTTGTTGTTCTGTAAGATTCTCTTTATTCTGCAATATTTAACCTTTGTCAGCCCCTCTAAGTAATTCCTGTTACTTCTTAACCATATCTCTTTCTCTTTTATTTCTGCCCTGTTTTTAAAATCCATTTTCATTTTATTGCACTCACTAGCTATCCCTTTTGAAGAAATTTCTATCATCTCTACCTGTTCATTGAAGTCCCCTCTTTTTAATAAGTAGGTGGAAAAGAGCCAGTGTCTCATTTTTACTTTATTACCCTGCATTTTTATCTTAGCTTTTATTGGTGTATGATCTGAAACAGTTATTGGACGTCTGTCGAAGCTTTCAATTAAATGCACATTTTACTCTGAAATTTTATTTCTATCTAGTGTAGCCTAGTTATTGTACCTTGAGTAATATGTAAAACTCTCCAAATTCCTGCTGCCGAAGTCGCATCTTCCATGCCAGAGATTTTCATAAATGTTTTCAGAAATGTACCTTCTTTTTTATTTTCCCTTGTAGGCCCCCCCCCGATACATCCTCATTTTTGCATATCAAGTTCCAGTCCCCACCTATAGGTAATCTTCCCTGCTGGAAGCTGATTATTTTTCCCAACATTTTCATAAGCTCCATAGCAACAGTTTTTGGTGGAACATGCCATCGTAATCCTTCTCTCTTACCAATAGCCTCTTACAAGTCTACCATTGTTATCTTTTTTTGTATCTCTTTTGGAGCCCCTCAGGCAGTCAGTGTTATTACTGTCCTTTTCATTTATCCTTGATGTTCTGCTGAGAATCCATCCTGAAATATTTTCTGTCAATTTCACATGCTCATTTATTTCCAAATGTGTCTTCTGCAGCATTGCTGTTTGCACTCAGCATGTCTTAATATACTTAAGTACTCTTTCCTGTTTGTCTGTACCTGTACGACCATTCACTTTCCAAGATAATATTTTTATAGTAGCCATTATGTTAAAAGACTATTACCACCTATTATACATTTTTGAATGTGTGCTTCCAGCTGTTTCACATGTACACAGTGTTTGGCAGACTGATCTTTTATGTAGATGGTTCTCCTCATTTCTATTTGCACCTGTGTCTTGGTGTGGATATTGTTGATGCTGTTTCATGTATCTCCCTCTTAGGTTTTCCATCCTTTAGTGCTGAGGCTCACTTTTCAGCCTGGTCCTGACAGAATTATTGTAAGTCTTAGTTCACTCATATCAAATATTTTAGTGCTTTTGGAATTCGTGTAGGTCACTGCCAGTCCCTGAACATCAGTTTCTGTGCCCTCAGGCTTGATCTTGGCCTCATTGCAGGACAGAGCATCACTGTTGCACATCTCTGTTCATGGGCCTCCCCTGGCATCTTCAGATGTATCGGCCTAAGCCAGAGATCTGTGTGTCTGTCCCTGATTCTGTGGCCTGTTTTTTTTTACTGCACCTAATAGGAAAAATGATACTCTTCCTTAAGAGTGAACCTGTAAGCCACTGGAACTGATGCAGACAGAGTTTGTAGTCACTTAGAAGAAAACTTAATCATGGCAATAGAACAAAAGGGTAACAAAAGAAAGTGATATGGAAACAGAACCATCTTTGCTAAATAAAGCCATAATGCACAATTGTAAAAATGGGAGGAATGTAAGTATGGCATGGATAGATTACAAAAATGCATTTGACAGTCTCTCGCATTCATGGATAAAGGACTGCTTTTAGATGTATTAGATACATCCAGCATTGATCAGTTACATTACAGTGACCATGAGTCAGTGGCAAACTACTTTCCAATTAATCCATGACAAAGGACAAATTATTACCCCAGGGATAAAAAATTCAGAGGGGTATGGATATTCAAGAATCTAAAAGAGGATCATTCTGCCGCTCTGTTTTTTGAAAAAGGTAAGCTAGCATAACGGATGCCAACTGCATGCAGAATGCAGAGTGTGATTCAGAAATACAAAAGATAAATGTTTCTGCAACTAAGTTTTTAAAGTTATTTTTTATTAATACTTTGCTATGAGTCAGCTATAAGTACAGTGCTAAAAACTTCCTCTGTACACTTTGGTACAGGTATATCAGTTTCAGTAAAAGTTTTATTGGGTACAGCAGACTGTTACTAGACAGGAAAGGGTCTATATCACGAAATCGAACTTCCAAAATCTCGAACACCATAAGTTCGAATTTGGAAGATCGAATTCGGATAACATTGACACTTCAAAACTGTTCCAAAAAACACACACATAACACAATCACACCAAACACCTTCAAAACTTAACATACACCACTATCTATGCACTAACCTTAACCCAGCCCTAACCCTAAAGTTCGTCACTACCGCACACTTACCTGACCCGCATCCTAACCCTAAAGTCCGTCACTCCTGACCCGCGCCCTAACCCTAAAGTCCATCACTATCGCACACTTACCTGACCCGCGCCCTAACCCTAAAGTCCGTCACTACCCATTCGTACATTTACCTTGACCCGGTCCAAAAATGCAGAAGCTGCAGTTTTGACATTCTCAACTTTCGACTTACCAGGTTCAGCCTTCTGGTATTCGGCATTCACAACATTCGATTTCGTGATTTATACCCACAGGAAACGTACACTGCAGTACCTACTAACAAAATGTGTATAATTCAGAAAAAAAAAGGTAATCCTGGAGAATATGGAAGATGCACTTACATTTTTTACAGCACATCTCAAACAGTAAAACACTATACAGTCGTGTTTTTACCCTTAGTGATGACAACTGTATATGTACAATTGAAACATAACTGCACATATTCTATTAAAAAAATAGGCAGAACACACAGAATGCAATTAAATAATGTACATTGTTTCAGTGTAAAGCTAAACTGCACTAAAAGGTTTCTCACTGCGATAAACCAAGGCCAGGGCAATAAATGTAGCACACATTTCACTGATGTACTAAAACATTACCAAACTACATTTGAATCCATGCAAATAAAGGTACCAGTCAGGTACCACAACACAACAGTACTTCATTGTGCCATGATGGATATCACCGTAAATGAAAAAAATCTTCTGCACCTACAGTCCTGTGTGAAGCATTTCAGTGTCAGCCCAGCAGCTCAACAAGTAGCACACTTACCTTTGGTGGAGGAAGATCAGTGGTTTCTATTCCCACCTCAGGTGCTTGGATTAATTTCCAACACCAACACTGTAGTACAGCAAGAGGGGAGTGCTGTATGTCTGAGTGTGCTATCCTTCAGATTTAACATTAAAGCAGAGGTCCCATCTGCCTGAGTTGGTGGTAGCTCAGATGGATGTAAAAGATCCCATGACAGTTATTAAAAAAGAGTAGGGGAAAGTTCCCTAGTGCCCTGGCCAAAAGGACCCCAGTCAGTATGACTACCACTTTGAGTCTCTCCTGAAAAGAGGCTATTGGACAAGTTGGGCTAACCTGATCAACAAAAGCATTACAAATGCATTAGAGTACAACCCAAGTAGAGCAAGCAGTTTCCTGTAGTCAGTTTTGCTGATGTACATCAGGCCTTGACCCCCTTACTAGCACACGTTTCTTATTGTATGACTACACAGAATGCACTTCATGACTACAAACTAAAATAAACTTTTGATGTAGCAAACATTTATTTATTTCCATTTGATGACCTGGGAAGTCCACTGGGCCTAAAAATAGCCCATTTTCAGTGGAGACCCAGGGAGAAAAGCTCCAGTAACAATGACAAACATATTAGCGTATACATATACAAAACAAAGAAGTCATACAGCTTTATGCAGCATTCTACAGTAAATTATGTCTACATTCTACAGTAATAATAAAATCTAGCAACTGTACAGTCTTGAGTCATTAACAGTGAATTACAACTGAAAGTTTGCATTCCACAATAATAGTAATAAAAATCTAGCAACAGAACAGTCTAAGGGTCATTAACAGTGAATTACAACTGAAATTTTGCATTCCACAATAATAGTAATAAAAATCTAGCAACAGAACAGTCTAAGGGTCATTAACAGTGAATTACAACTGAAATATTACATTCCACAATAATAGTAGTAAAATTCTAGCAACAGAACAGTCTAAGGGTCATTAACAGTGAATTACATTTGAGGATGAGAAGTTGTCATCAATGAAATTACGTTGTGTAATTCAAACCTTTTTCCACTGCAGACATGTAGGTGGGTGCAGTGATCCTTAAAAACATTTTCCAGACATGACCCACTAAAAAAACAAACAAGTATATAATGATGTGAGGCATAATAATCTGAAATATCATGATGACTGTGATGAACGTTAACCTTTGGAGACCTGTTTTACATCAAAGCCTATAACCAGACATCAATATGTTCACCACAACAGTGAAGAGATGTGGGGATAGGGTACAGAAGGAAAGCAAAAAAAGAAAAATATGGATTGAGCAAAGCAAAATTATTACAAAGGAAAAGGCTTCTAAACAGACACAGGAAGGGAAAACAATAGCGCAGGATGGGACAAGGTGATGAGTTACTGTACTGAGGAAGGACTGGAGGAAAAGTGCTGTATAGAAGGCAGCAGCTACTAAAAAAACATTTACTGAATTGACTAGATTTTCTCAACAAGAAAAAGTATTCTGAGCTCAAAGATTAACACAGAGTGCCAATTAATAACTTTAACATAAAGAAAGAGTGCAGTTCACTTCAGACAAAGAAAGCTTTCATGCTTAGGGCTAGTTTATGACAGGTGATGAAGACATGGTTTTGGGACAGCTGACAGGTTCTTGAATAAGGGACAAATGAGCAAGGTAGAGAAAGAATGCAGCTAAAATTCAGAGGGAATACTGAGAGTAAACAGGCAGAAATAAAAAACACAAAGAGGCTGGTTGCAGCTTGTATTGCTCTATGTAATATAAGGCTGTGCATCCTATCTTGTGTGGCCAGTTAAACCAGAAGAAGGGTCAGCTCTTTGTTTGCATTATATCATGTCCAGCTAAGTCTCTATGCACTGGGGATGCATGGGAAAGTGGCAGGACCAAGCAAGGACCCCCTTCCTCCCCCAAACCTCACAGTGGATGACAGGGCACCATTTTTGGTGCTTGACATTCACTCCGAGGGAGCCAATGAACAGGTTGTAGAAGTCTTGTCTTTTGAAATGAATCAGTCAGTGGATTGATGGGGATGGATGTAATCTGTTGTGATGCAAGGAGCATTGTGCTTAAAGTTGTACTTGTGGCTAGAGCTTTCAAGGAACTAGACGTTTTGGATCTTGCATTTCTAAGGACTCACCCAGATGTACCTTGGAGACATTAAAATTGCATCTGGGTGCTGTTGATCAAAAATGGTGGAAGGTACACTGTGCGAGTATTAAACTGGCTTTTTTGATCAGAACTTAACTATATCTTTGCATGTGCATTTGACATCCCCTTCAGACACAATGTGAGAGGACATTGTGGAAACTAAAAAGTGCACTGTAGGTTGGTTCACTTTACTTGTATGGTAAGGTGAGAGAGTATTAGTGCTTAGTATGAACAGAAAGGTATCACCAATGGTTCCTGCTTGTCTTCCTGTGGTCTAATGAGCATGACAAGGTAAGTGGGCTGCTTATGAGCCATATTGATTATTTGGTTTTATTTTATACATTCATTACCTGGGAGAGCCCACAAGATTCAAGGGCCCTTTTTCAGGAGTGACCTCTTTGGGTTGGCTGAAAAGACTTTGCACAGTGGCGGTTCACATAAAAAAAAAATGTATTTTTGGGGTTTTTCAGAGTACATGAAAGCAGTGTGATAGTTTTTGCTTCACTGGCATGGAATTAGTACCTCAGGTTTCTCCATTTATATTCACCAGGAGATTAAATGTAAAGGTTTCATTCTGTCTCTGTAGATCCCACCAGGGTCATCCATCATTTCAGTAAAAGATAACACTTTTGGCTCTTGATTATTGATGAAGATCTTTGGCGTTAATCCAGCTTTAATTTATGTTGGTTTCATAAGGCAGCTGTTTCTCTAAGAGATTACAGTAATTCTTCATATTCTGTTGAAGCTTATTGTTTTCTATTTTCTTGTTATATTCTTTCTTGCTGCAGCTAAAATTATATATGTTAAATACAGATTATCTCTGTTAATTTTATAATTTCGTAATATAATAGCACCATTTTTTTGTTGGAGTAAAGCAATCGGTCCAAAGAGCTTTGAGGAAATCTGTAAATTTGTTCCAATAATTTACATTTTGTATACATTTATGTGTATGTATATATATATATATATATATATATATATATATATATATATATATATATATATATATATATATATATATATATACACATATACATATACATACATGTGTGTGTGTGTGTGCGTATATGTGTGTGTATGTGTGTGTGTATATGTATAAGGACAGTCCGACAGTAATAGAATATGTTAATCCAGTCAGCATCACAGATTTGTTTACATCTCCAGCACTCGCTAAGCTTGTCTTTATTGAATTTTGCAATTTTATGGGGTATTAAAAAGCCTCTGTGTATGATTTTCCATGTGAAAATACACCAGTATTGAGACCAGGATTTTTTTTTTATAAATTTCATTAACTGAAGTTTATTTTCTTCAGTTAGTGATGTATTAGATCCTAAAGTAATATAATCAAAAAATGTAAAACATTAAGATTATTTACAATAAAGATTATGCAAAGATTGGAAATCATACTTTCCATGTCATTTTTATTTTATATAATTTTTAGAGTATTTGGATTAATTATGGTATCTGTTTATATTATGAACAAGACAAAGGAAGAAATTTGTCTTATGCATATAATCTGATATTTTGTAAGTGAAACCATTCTTGCGAGTCAAAACTATATCCGGTAATTAATGACTGCATTGTTTTATTTTTTCTGCCATGAAAACAGTGATACCATAACATAAGAATCTTTTATTTTCCCAGATTTTAATTTTCTGTTTAGAGGTTATCTCATTTGTTATTTTAAAGGTAAGTGTTTGAAACCAGAGTTTTAAGTTAGTGTTATTTAAGATTGTGTACTTAGTTTTTTAAAATAAAATTTATATAATTGGAGTGTCATGCTGGAGACATACCAAATTGAATATAATTAAGTAAATGTATCCAAAAGAAGTTGTTTATACTATCATTATGAATAATATCAAATTTCATGTTGTTAAATAGTAAATAATGCAGTATTTTCCAGTTTGAATTATGACTGGAATCTAACCATTTAATTATGATTTTAAAAAAATGCTGCTTTTGTATAACTTTCTAGGTTTGGAAAATGTATACCTCCAAAGATATATGATATTTAAGTGCTATTTTAGTTTTGTTTGGAAACCAATGAAAGGTCATCATTTGTTTGTTAATTTTTTTTCACCCGAGTTTTGTTCGGAGGAAGAGCTAGAGCTTATATTACATATAATAATATTGGGGAAAACACATTTTAATCAGTTCTGGTCTACCCTCAGAGGGAATTATTATTTTATTTCAAGTGTGTCTTAGATTAGATATAATTTTTATAATTCTTTTATAATTTGAATTTTTAGTTTCTTCTAAGGCTGTCAATATAGAAATACCTAGGTATGGTATGGATGAAGAGTCTTATAATGCTATTTTGACTTGTTTGTATTTTTCTGTTTTTGTTTATAAATAGGAATTCTGATTTTGTGTTGTTAAAATGTTAACCTGAGTTTTTTATATTGTTTCATAATAGAATCAAATTATTCTAATGATTCTTTATAGAGTTTTGTCATTTTAACATTGTATCATTTGCAGACAACATAATTTTTGAGCTATATTATTTATTAATTTCTTTACCTTTTATCTTGGAATTGGTCTGAGTTAAGATTGTTAAAATTTCAATGGCTAATGCAAATAAAATAGGTGATAGTGGACATCCCTGTTCTGTGCCTCTAGTTAAGAAGACATATGCTAAAGAAAATGGTCCTAACTTTGCATATGCTTTATTATTTTTGTATATATTCATAAAGAGGGAGATAAAAAGCAAGAGTTTTGAATAAACAATTCCTATTTAAAGAGTCAAAGGCATTTTCCAGTGTCAAAGCCAATGGAAAGGGCTTCTTGTTTCCTATTTATAATAGTCTGTGCTAGTTTTTTAGTATTCTCAAAAGTCTGCCTCTTAAATATGAAACCAGTTTAGTTTGTGTCAGTCATTTGGAGCATAATTGAGGGGTTGTATTTTTCTTTGAGTACTGGAATGATTAACGAGTATTCCAAGGAGGGAGGTGTTACTTCATTTAATTGGATATCTGTGAGAGTTTTATGAAAAAAATGAATGGCATTTTGAGGAAATATCTTATAAAAGTCAGTGATTTTTCCATCTATTCCTGGAGCTTTGTTTGGTTTAAGTTCCCTTATTTTATTTATTTGCTTCCTGAGGAGTAATTTATTGAAGTAAATTCTCTTTGAACTCAGGAGACATCTTTTTCAGAAGTGATTGGTCTGTTTTATGAGGTTATATCCATATCAGTTTGTTTTGTTTCTTGATTTAAAGATATATAGTAGTGTCTATATCTAACATTTCACCAATATCTGTAGTTATTTTGTCTTTATTATTCTTTATTTCTAATATGTGATTAGATCTAAGATTATTTTAGTTCACCGCTAGATTATGCATATATTTGGTAACATAGCAAATTAAGTAGTTTTTAATTTTTCTGGTGTTAGTTCTGTTATTTTTTTTTTTTGTGATTGTCTTTTATTTAATCTTTTACAGGTTTATTATTACTTTAGCTTTAGCTGCTTGCAATTTAAATTGGACATTCTTTTAATTTTCTTTTATACCAAGCTATGGATTTACCATTAATATATGCATTAAAACAATCACATACAGTAATCTTGCTAATTTTATATGAATTATTGATTTGTGTAAACAGGTCAATATATGAAAGTGGCCAGGATTTAAATTATTTTAATTTAGTAATATAGGCAGGAAATTGTAGACATTAGTTGTAGTTTTTAAAGTTTATTTCAGTTTTTGTGATCAGTATAGAATACAAACTTATATTGAAATTTAGTATTTTTGAGGCAATATCCTGTGAAATTAGAATTCTGTCAATTCTGGTTTTAGTTCCATAATTAAAGGAATAGTGCATAAACTCCACAAATTTGTTGTCCTTTATATTAAAAGTGCCTTATAAATTAAAGAGATTCTTTGCAGTTTTTACCACTTTAGCTGCAGGAGTTGCTCTTAATTTTCTAGTAGCCCTAGTTTCTGAGTAATCTAATGTACAATTAAAATCACTTCCCATTATCAGGTTCCCTTTAGTATTACTAAGAATTATGTGTAAATATTTTTTAGCTAGTTTTATTCCCACCCCTGGAAACCAGCGTAAATTGACTAAGGTCCATATTCTGTTACTATGTTTTATAACTGAAAGAGACATCGAACCTTCCCGATCTTCATATTTCTAAATAATGTGAGGATGCTGCTTATTATTTTGCCATAAAATAGTGACTACTCTTTTTTTGGTTTGTTTTAAAAGCAGATTGTGCTAATGTTCTGTATTTGTTTGATTTCCAGTTATTTTTATCTGAGTGTTTGATATGTGTTTTTTGAAGAAAAAATATTTGTGTCTTATTTATTTCTAGATATTTTAGCAGGTTTGCTGTTTTTTTAGGATTATTTAATCTATTGATGGTTAAAGAAAATAAGCTCATCTGAGTGGTATGAGTAGAAGCAGATCCATTAACAGTATATGTTTATTATTTAAATGTTGCATTGGCTAATATGACAAGTAACCCTTTGCAATTGACTTAGATATTTCAAGCATGTGAAGAAATCTATAACGAGTATGGTATCTTAGAAAAGATTAGTTTGACTATATTCGTGTAATGGTGAAGATTCCTAGCTTAGAAGTGAAATTCTCTAGACTCTCCTTATAGCTTTGCCTAAGGTTAATCTTAGTTATAGCTCTGCTGTATTTGGATTGGTAGCCTGGAGAAGTTATTACGTTTTCTTTTCCTGTTTCTTTTTCTTTTTCTTTCTTTCCTTTTTCGATCCTTCCTTCGCACCTGTCTTCCTCCCCATTCTTTTTGTTCCTTTCCTTTTCTCCTCCTTTCTTTTTCTTTTCCCCCTTTTTTTTTTGTTTTCATCATTTTTCCCTTTTCATCTCTCCTTTCCACCTTTTCTCTTCTACTCTTTTTCTGTCTCTAGTAATCATTATATTAATCAGTTAAATATGATGTTTTTATAATGCATAATAATTAGTGAACAAATATTGTGCAAAACAAGAACATAAGTGTATTAGTGATGACAAACATTTAAGTTATACTAGTTCAGTAGTTGTCTTACTCAGAATCCTTCTGATATTATTGTCATATAGTTAGGATTGTTACATTTCTTAATACTTGTTTACATGTAATATATACTTATAAAACAGTGATGAAGAGAAACAGAAAAAAGTGAAAAAAACGTAGTAACATCTGTCTTTTAGAGCTTTATTCTTCTTCATATAAAGAAGTATTTCTCTTGTATCTGTATAAAGTTAAATATGTTAGGGAACTCTATCCTACAGAAGTAGTTCAGTCAAAATCAGTATGATGTATAATGTGGTTATGTTTTTTTTATAATATTGTTTTCCATAAAATGATTTCTGTTTTAATTCTTCATGAAAACATTTATTATTCTCTGTAATGTGGTAAATGTTTGTGTAATTTACGTAACTATTTAGTATGTATATGTACTGATAGTTATTTAAAATGTTACTGTTTGCATTTACTACTATATGCTTATCCCCCTTACTTTGCTTTTCCTGTATATGTTAAATTGTAACCATCCAGTTCACATTTCACAAGCACAGAGCTGTCATTTCCATGTTAAAAATGGTTAAAACACATTAACTGAAACTAATATTATAGTAAGTCTACTGATAGTAATCATAAGGGTGTTTCATATCTTATCAGTTCATGATTTCTTTAGTATTTTTTTCTTTTCATTTATTTATTGTAATAAAGTTGCATTTATTTGACTTCCAAGTTGTCTTCACACTGAAAAAAAAAAACAACATAACTTCAGCTCTCCCAGTGTGAAAAATAAACTTAGAAAAGGGAGTTCCATTGAAAATGTTTTTTGGTAAAATCCAGACACTGGCTAGTAAATATACTGCCTGGGTGCTAGCAAAGAAGAAATTTGGAAAACCTGAAAGAAAATCAACCAGAAAAAGGTGAGTAGAAAACATTGTCTTGGAAGGATTCTGCAACTGTTTAGCAAAAAGCAGTTAAAGCTTCAGATTTGGTTCATCAGATGACATCCAGTAATTTAGAAGAAAAATAAATCAAATGTACTCAGAGGTGATTAAAATCAATGAAACATTGATGGAACATATCCATTTAAACAACAAAAGGCTGGAAAAATAGAAGAACCTCTGACTATCCATTCTGATGAACTGATAAAATTGCAAAAATCAGAGACTGACATGAAGCTGACTGAATACAATTTTTTTCAAGAAGAATTGTTAAAAAATAGTACATTTAGAAGACATAGCACACAGAGAAAACTTGGAATTTTCTGCTGTACCAAAGAAATTGGAAAGAACAGACTGTATTAATTTTATGAAACTACAGCTGGACTGGTGTTCCACAGCATAATTTGTTAATTGAAAGGGCACATTGAGTGTATGCTCCAAACCTGGCCACGAGAAAGCTGCCAAGATCTGTATTACTAAAGGTGCAGTTGTACCAGCAGAAAGAGTTAATCTGACAAAAGTGCAGCATAAGGTCAAAGTATTAAAAATTGAAGGCAGCAGAGTATTTGTGGAAAATGAGTATTCATTGTACACTAGTCAGAAGAGAAGTAAATGTATCACAGAAACTTGGGAATGTTGAGAGGCTGGTATAAGATTCAAGCTGCTTTATCCAGCTGTCATCATTTTTCTTAGAGGGTTAAAGTAATTTTTTTTTAAATTCTGAACAGGTAAGGAGGAAATAAAAGTGAGTCAGCAAGCAGAAGGGGACTTGCTTTTCATTCTTCTGATGGTAAGGTTCATAGAGATTTTGCTAGTAAAACCTTTCCCAGAGTTCCAAAGGAAAATGCTTGAGAGGCAGAAAAATAGCACAAGGGTTGAGCAGAAGAATCAGTAGTACTTTGGACTTCAACCAGAGTCTGGTTGGAAAATGGAGATGAACAGGAAGAAGACCAGCAACTATGAAATTAGTGAGTGAATGGAAGGCTATAAAGCATCGTATCACATTTGTGAAATATAGTTATGCAAGAAAAAGTTTCTGAAGAACACTGGACTTTTGATGACTTTGTTAAACTTATGGATGGACTGTAAAGTGTATACCCACTTTGTCATTAATGTTTAGAAGGATGCTAAAAGGGGGGAATTATAAGTAAAACAATTTTTGTTCTTAGTATTTGTATAAAACATTTCTTTATATAAACTGCATACGTTATATACAGTAAAGCATTTCTGTCTGCTGTGTAGTCAGGGGTATTTTAAGTGTGGGGGAGTCTTTTCAGTGACTCTGTATTATAGATATTAACGGAAACAAGTACTTTTTAGTTGTATAAAATATAGATTTTATAGTATAATGAGAAAAAAGGCTGGACAAAAGCAAGTTCAATGTTCATATGCTAGATCTTCGGCTGCAGAGTGGGATGTAAAACTGCACTGATTATATTATATTATGTGTAGAATTAAAATATTTTCTCTTTTTATTTTACAAGGGTGAATGCCTAGATTATTATCTTTGGCTTAAGCTGTAAAGGTGTGTTTTTGTAAGCACGTAGACTTTATAAATAAGACAAAGTGATGAAAGCCATGATAGTGCTAAGCTTCTTACAACTGCAAAGATATTAGCTAGTTTGTTTTCCACTAGAAAATGTTCAGCAGTCAAGATGTCTACATTTGAAGCCAGCTGTGCGTTCTTTTCTAAATGAAATTTACAAAGGCTTATTGTTGAGTACATTTCCATGGAGACAAGCTGTCTGCAAGTGCAAGCAGTTAATCTTGAGAATTCTGAGCATTCTTTGTCGAGAGAAATACAAAATTTAAAGGTATCATGGTAAGCAATGACAAAAATAAGTTTGAAATTGTGGGATGTGCAGAAAAGATAACCTCCCTAGCAGCCATACTGCTTTAATGCAGTTAATAGAACAGTATACAGGTTAGTTTTATTTAAGGATAGTCAGTGCATTTTTTTCTTGTGGCTAAAAGTTAATATTTTTTGAAAGCATATAAGCTGTTTTTCATATCTGGGAGTGCAAGAGAAATAAGAAAAATCAGACTGCAATCAGTGTGAGACCACGATCTGTAGCATGCATTTTTGCATGGGTAACCTTAATTTTAGGTTAGATATTGCCTGTAGGTACAGCTGTCAATTTGGGGTGGTTGTCCCCTTCTGGAGGGTTACACTTCATGCTTTGAAGATGTATGTAGTTTTATGTATGTGTTCCAGGTTAATAGGGGATGGAGTTGTTTTGTATTTAGTTTTTTTTTTTTTTTTGAGGGTTTTCATTACAACAAAATGTGTTGAAAGTTGTGACGCAGGTTCGAATGGAGATGAGAAGAAAACACTGTACAAAAAATCATCCTGCCAAACATTAATGTATGCGTGTAACACAAAAACTGGAAATATACATTCACAAACTGTCATGTATAATAATAGGTGGGAACACTAGTTTTTTATCACGATGACTGTGCTGTCCATGTTATCCTGGAACACGAATGGCCTTAAAGGTATAGATAAAACGGAAAGAGTATTGAATTATATTAAGAAATGCAGAGTGCAAATAGCAATGCTGCAGCAGACACATTTGGAAAGAAATGAGAGTGTGAATTTGACAAGGACAGGATTTCAAGAATGGATATTCATCCTACTATCAAGGACAGAGGAAAAGGGAAGTAATTATGTTATTTGCTAGAGGGGCTTCAACAGTGATAGATGAGGAGAAAATACAAAAAGTGGTAGATTTGTGGCAGTAAGGGGCTATTGGCAAGGGAGGAGGAGGATTACAATGGCATGTATTTTTATTCTATTGAAACCTGTTATATGGATCTTAAGAATATTTGGGAGAAGTAATCAGATTTCAGCAGGGAGTATTATTTGTAGTTGGGGACTGAAATTTGATTTGTGGTAGTGAGGGTGTATCAGGGGAAACCTAGAAGGGACAATATAATAAGAGAGAGTACATGTCTGAAGAAATTTATGAAAATATTTGGTATAGAATATGTGAGTTCAGTAGTAGGAACTCCAGACAGAATGTAATTATTATTCTCCAGTGTACAATAACTGGGCTAGACCAGATAAAATTTATATTTCACAGGAACATGGGCTTTTAATTGAGAGATCAGCACACATTCAGTAACTACTTCTGATTATGCACCAAATAACTGAGATAAAATGCAGGGTAATGAAGTAAACCAAGACACTTGTGCTTTCCCACGTACCTGTTAAAATAGGGGAATTTAAGGAAAGGGTAGTGGAAATTATTCTAGAGTTTTTAAGGAAGATAGAAATATCTTCAAAAGTTATAGCTAGTGACTTGGGTAAAAAGAAATTGAAGTTTAAAAATAGGGTCAAAATAAAAGAGAAAGAGGTATGGTTAAGGATAAAAATGACAGAGTGAATGACAAAGGTTAAAGTATTGCAGAATAAGGGGAATTTCACAGAACAAGAGGGGGAGCAAATGCAGACTGCTGTGAGAAAATAAGGGAGTATCTTGATAATATGCATGAATTTAGAAAAAATTGCAGTTAAGTAACTGTTTTTTCATAACATCTCCAGAGAATAATGACTTGGGCAACAGAACATTAAAAATTGTAACCAAACTTAGGAAACCAAACCGGAGATCTTGTATAGGTTTTAAAGATACATTTTATGAAAATTTGTATAAAGCAGAGAATTCTGGACATCAAGAAAGAGTACAAATGGAAATATTTATGGAAAACGTAATTATGCCAAGGTTAGAGGTAGACAAGACTCGACAACTAACAGTTAAGATTGGTGGTGTTGAGATTAAAGTAGTGATGTATAATCAGTCTTCAGGAAAGCCTCCAGGAACAGATGGTATTCCCGTGGAAGTTTGGAAATTAGGAGGGAAGAATGTGATAATGATCTGTAAGATTTTGTCTAACAATATTTTAAAAGTTGGAGAAGCACCAACATATTGGAAGAAAGCTGCGGTGGCTGTGCTACCTAAAGATGGCAGAGACCCTTCAGACTCGTCTTCATATAGACCCATTTCAATTTTAAACCATGATTATGAAGTGTTTATGTCTACACTGGCTAAAAGAATGGCAAAGGTGTTGCCAACATTGATAGATATGAATCCGTGTGTTTTTTTGGAGGAGAAGCAAACATTTGACAACATTAATAGAATAGTGATGATCCAGAGGGAAGCTGTAGCTATAAATAATGTACCCACACATGAATTAGTTCAGCAGTACCCTTATTTATTGTGACACGATAAGATGAAGTATTTAGTAGTATGGGTTAAAAAGGCTTCTATTGTGGCAGCTAAGGATATGTGGAAAAAGATTAAACAGAAGATAATACACAAACTGAGAAACTGGAAACTGATTTATAGATATGGATAGTAAGATACAAGCAGTGAAAATGTCTTTGGTCCCTTTAAACTTGTATGTAGGTCAGACATACTTGTATTAACCTGAGGAGAAGTTGTGAGCAGTAATTAATAAAGAATTGAAGGAATTTATTTGGGAAAGAAAAAGGGTAGTAGTTAAATAGGATAAATCGATCCTTCCAATAGAACAAAGTGGTTTAAGTTTACCTGATTTGAAGGGACATTTTAACTCTACACAGTTAAGGCCCATATGCGTAGCATAAGCAGAAGGTTATAATTTAAAGAATAAAAGGGATGATGATGAAGCAAAGAAGGAATTTTAAGAAGTAGAGAGAGAGAGAGCTTTTTGGATGCAGATCTTTAAGGAAAATAATCATTATCATCCTGTTTCTGCTGTTCCCGTTAGGGGTCACCACAGCGGATCATCTGTTTCCATTTCTTCCTGTTCTCTGCATCTTGCTCTGTCACACCAACCACCTGCATGTCCTCTCTCACCACATCCATAAACCTTATCTTAGGCGTTCCTCCTTTCCTGTTACCTGGTAGCTTCATCCATAGCATCTTTCTCCCAATGTACTCAGCTTCCCTCCTCAGCACATGTCCAAGCCAAGGTAATCTTACCTCTGTGGCTTTGTCTCCAAACCTTCTAACCTGGGCTGACCCTCTAATATACTTATTCCTAATCCTGTCCACCCTCGTTACACCCAGTGCAAATCTTAACATCTTTAACTCTGCCACATCTAGCTCAAACTCTTGCTTTTTTGCAATGCCGCTGTCTCCAACCCATATAACATAGCTGGTCTCAATACCCTCTTGTAGACCTTCCCTTTCACTCTTACTGGTACTCGTCTGTCACAAATCACTCCTGACACTCTTCTCCACCCACTCCATCCTGCCTGTACTATCTTCTTCACCTCTCTTCCACACTCACTGTTACTCTGAACTATTGATCCCAAGTATTTAAACTCATCCACCTTTGCCACCTCTACTCCTTGCATCCTCACCATTCCTCTACCCTCCCTCTCATTCACACACATATATTCTGTCTTAGTCCTGCTGACCTTCATTCCTCTTCTCTCTAGAGCATATCTCCATCTCTCCAGGGTCTCCTCCACCTGTTCCCTACTCTCACTACAGATCACAATGTCATCTGCAAACATCATAGTCCACGGGGACTCCTGTCTGATCTCATCTGTCAACCTGTCCATCACCATTGCATATAAGAAAGGGCTCAGAGCTAATCCTTGATGTAACCCCACCTCCACCTTAAACGCATCCTTCACTCCCACTGCAGACTTCACCGCTGTCACACTACCCTCGTACATATCCTGTACCACTCTTACATACTTCTCTGACACTCCTGACTTCCTCATACAATACCACAACTCGTCTCTAGGCATCCTGTCATATGCTTTCTCTTAGTCTACAAACACACAGTGCAACTCCTTCTGACATTCTCTGTACTTCTCCATCAACACTCTCAGAGTAAACATTGCATCTGCAGTGCTCTTTCCCGGCATGAAACTATGCTGCTGATCACTAATCATCACCTCCCTTCTTAACCTTCCACTACTCTTTCCCATAACTTCATGCTGTGACTAATCAGTTTAATCCCTCTGTAGTTACTACAGCTCTGCACATCACCCTTATTCTTAAAAATCTATACCAAAACACTTTTTCTCCATTCCTCAGGCATCCTCTCACTTTCCAAGATTTCATTAAACAATCTGGTTCAAAACTCCACTACCATTTCACCTAAACACCTCCATGCTTCCACAGGTATGTCATCTGGGCCAACAGCTTTTCCATTCTTCATGCTCTTCATAGCTATCCTTACTTCCTCCTTGCTAATCCATTGTGCTTCATGATTCACTATCCCCACATCATCCAACCTTCTCTCCCTCTCATTCTCTTCATTCATCAACCCCTCAAAGTACTCTTTCCATCTCCTCAACACACTCTTCTCGGTTGTGAGTAGGTTTCCCTCATTATCCTTTATCACCTTTACCGGCTGCACATCTTTCCTAGCTCGGTCCCTCTGTCTTGCCAATCGGTACAGGTCCTTTTCTCCCTCCTTAGTATCCAACCTTTCATACAACTCTTCATATGCCTTATCCTTAGCCTTTGCCACCTCTCTTTGCCATGCAACTCATCTCCTTATACTCCTGTCTACTTTCTTCATCTCTCTGACAATCCCACTTCTTCTTTGCCACCCTCTTTCTCTGTATACTTTCCTGTACTTCCTCATTCCACCACCATGTCTCCTTGTCATTCTTCCTCTGTCCAGATGTCATACCAAGCACCTTTCTAGCTGTCTCCCTTAGTAGCTCTGCTGTAGTTACCCAGCTATTTGATAACTCTTCACTGCCACCCAGTGCCTGTCTTAACTCTTCCCTGAACTCCACTTCACAATTACTCTTTTTCAGTTTCCACCATTTGATCCTTGGTGCTGCCCCTCACACTCCTTCTTCACTTCTTGATCACCAACGTCATCCTACAAACCACCATCCTATGCTGCCTAACTACACTTTCCCCAGTCACCACTTTACAGTCTCCAATCTCCTTCAACCTGGCTCGCCTACATAAGATATAATCCACCTGTGTGCATCTTCCTCCATTCTTGTATGTCACTCTATGCTCCTCCCTCTTGTTAAAATACGTATTCACCACAGCCATGTCCATCCTTTTCGCAAAATCCACTACCATCTGACCTTCTGCATTCCTTTGTTTAACACCGTAATTACCCATAACTTCCTCATCCCCTGTGTTCCCTTCACCAGAATGCCCATTGAAATCTGCTCCAATCACCACTCTCTCACCCTTGGGTACAGTCATCACCACTTCATCCAATTCACTCCAAAATTTTTCTTTCTCATCCATCGCACACCCAAGTTGTGGAGCATATGCACTAACAACATTCATCATTACACCATCAATTTCCAGCTTCATAAACATCACTCTATCCGACACTCTTTTCACCTCCAAAACACTTTTAGCATATTGTTCCTTCAGGATAACTCCTACGCCATTTCTCCTCCCATCCACACCATGATAAAACAATTTGAACCCACCTCCGATACCCCTAGCCTTACTCCCCTTCGATCTGGTCTCTTGCACACACAATATATCAACGTTCCTTCTGTCCATCATATCAGCTAACTCTCTCTCTATACCAGTCATACTGCCAACATTCAAAGTTCCGACCCTCACTACCACAGTCCTAGTCTTTCTCCTCTCTTCCTGCCGTCGGCCATGCCTTCCGCCAACAGTAGCCCAATTTCTGCCAGCACCCTGTTGGCTAACAGTACTGGTGGTGGTCATTGTTAACCCGGGCCTCGACCGATCCGGTATGGAAATATTTACTGGTGTCCGCATGAAATTATTTGGCAAAGTTTTACGCCAGATGACCTTCCTGATGCAACCCTCCCCATTTATCCGGGCTTGGGACTGGCACAAAGAAATGCACTGGCTTGTGCATCCCCAGCAGCATCTTTAAGGAAAATAATAATCATACAAAATATTTTATTCAGAAAGTAGCAGAAAGTATTCTAAAAACTAAACGAATGTGAGAATGGAGAAAGGAGACTTTGCCAGTAGGGATGACTGCAAGTAGGAGTGCAGAAAATAGGCAAGAAGGGTCTGGAATTTACTGGAGAAACCTGGCAAAGGATCCAAGATATTGGGAACAAATAACTTGAGCAGGAAAAGTGATAGAGCGGGATGAAGCCAAAAGGACATTTGGATTGCAAGTTAGAGACTGCTTTCCCTACTAGGGCTTGATCTCAGAGTACAGGCAAAGAGAAAGGGATATGGGAATTTTAAGTGAAAGACATAATCTGGTAGAGCTTTTAGTCGAATCTAGAACAGAAGCTACTTTTTTTTTTTTTTTTTTTTTAAAAAGGGATAATTATTAGGGCATATAAAATATTACACATTAAGTATAAGAATCAATCAGAGGAGGTTAGAAAATATTGGGAAGACATGTATGGCTCCCAAATATGCAACCCAGTCCACAAGATTTATTATCTTTGCTTGGAAGTGTTTATATAGGTATTTTTATACCCCGCACAGACTTAAAAGAAATTTTCTTCACATACCTAGAAAATGTTCAAGGTGTAATGGAGAAGAAAGAGATAATTGGGAACATATGTTTTGGGTGTGTAATGAGTTGGCAGGTATTAACAATTCCCTACAGAGTACTCCATCAAAACTATTAGGTGAGCAAATGGCTGTAACTAAGGAAATTCCAGTTACAAGTGGTGTCCCACAAAGCTCAGTCCTGGGACCTCTCTTGTTCGGTATATATTTCTCGGAGGTACAGGCCAACACGGAAGGACTGTGGCTAACCAAGTTCGCAGATGACTGCAAACTGGGCGCCATAATCGACTCTCCAGCCGACACAAGCATCCTCCAAAAGGGCCTCATAGAAACAGACAACTGGTGCCAGAGCCATGGCCTCAAGCTGAATGCCAAAAAGTGTATAGTCATCCCTTTGGCAAAACAAAGTGCCACACATTACCACATAGGTGGTAATCCATTAAGTACAGAAGAAATAATTAGGGACCTGGGGACCCAAGTTGATAGCAATCTCTCATTTGACAACCACGTGGCCAAAGTGGTTAGAAAAACATTTTATATAGCCCACCTAATCATGAAGGGATTCACATCTAGATCAGGGGAGGTCATTGTGCCTCTTTACTCATCCCTCATCAGGCCCATAATTGAGTACAATGCCCCTTTTGGGATGTATCTTACCAGACACCTGCAGCAACTGGAAAGACCCCAAAAGTACTTCACCAAGAGGATCAAAGGGCTCAAACAGATGCCATATGCTGCTGCCCGGTTAAAGAAACTCCAGCTCTACTCAGTGGCATACTGCCTGTTCAGAGGCGATCTGTGCCTGACGTATAAAGCCATGTCCAACCCGGAATTAATGGACATGCTGCACCTCAGAAAATCCAAATCCCATCGAGCTACGCGCTCGAGAGACTTGAACCTCAGCACTGAAATAAATAGGACATGCTGGAGGGACAGATTCATAACCCAGAGGCTCCCTTCACTCTGGAATAAAATCCCAGTCCAGGTTAGGCAGAGTCCCTCATTGACTCTATTCAAGAGGAATCTTGATGAGTGGATGGGAGATCGTAGGTTTACCCCGGGTATCACTTCTGTGTCACTGTTAGACAGAGGCACAGTATACTAACCTCGAAAAAGGGCATAGCAAAATAAATTTAAAATGGGTGGTGAAAGCCAAACACATTCTGGCTAGGCTTATAAATGCCCTAGGGCAGATAGCCTAGTATGAACCTATGAACCTAAATGAGTCTTTTAAGCTGCAATACAGTATCTGTATTGCCTAGACATAGTAAGGCCTTATTAAGTTTAATGTTGGCTGCCAAAAAGTAATTTCCAGAAAATGGAAAACAAAGTGTACATGAACTGTATTTGATCTGACGTATTGAATGTTATAGAAAAGATAAAAGAACTGGAGGTGGGATCTTTTGAAAAGGGAAGGAGAAAATTATGTAGAACTAAATGGAAATTGTGGGAACAATACATGCAGAATAACATTCAAGAGGAGGACTGAGGTTTAGGGGGAAGGCAGGAATTCAGCAATTTTTTGTAATGTTAGACCGATGATAGTAGCAGAGAAAATATATGTGAGTCATATTATACTTAAATATAAAAGCATTAAAATGGTTTGTTTTCATTTCTGTTAATGTATGTTTAACTATGTCTTAAGTGATAATTTAATAAAGGTATTTAAAAAACGTTGCATTTGTTTGTCATTCATCACCTAGCCATATAATATAGCTTACAACTGTGTAATAGTTCTCCTGTGAGGCAACCACTTAGATTTTTAGTATTAATCTATTTTCATTTCCATCATACAAATTTATATTTACATTATTAGTGGTCTGCCTTCTTCTAGTCCAGCAGTGACATGTTAACTCTTAAGGATCAGTAAAGTAAAATTCATTTCATATAATCCTTGGTATAGATTGTATGAGCCATTCTGTCTCTGTCTTAATGAAACCGCAATGTCCATTTATATTCTGTTTGCACTGAGGCATGTCTCATATCTCTGACTCCTATTTCCATATAAAGCTGTATGTTTAATATTTCTTAAATATTATACTTGTATTAAAAATGCAGTGTTTAAGTATGCGTCATACTCCTTTAAAGACATAGCATATTGCTAAACTCCACTTTTTAAGGAACCATTCGTATGGGGTGGAAGAGGAATGGGGATTATTTTAAAGAGCTGCAGAGCAAGATCATTTATAGCAAGCTCCCCCCAATGAACCAAAAGCAGTCTTTGTAAATATGCTGTATCAAGACAAAGCTGTAAGTCGTGTTTGTATGTCTCTTTATGAACTTGATGATAGAAGCACTTTTCAGCTGGAACTAACTAAACGGAATAAGGAATGTGATTATTTTATAGACTTTCATTCAGTGTAAATATAAAAATATCATTAAAGAAGTCCTCTTGCTTGTATCTTTTGTATTCTATTCTACATTTTTATGAGAGTGTTTACTAGTTTTCTTTGGTGCATACTGTATATATATATATATATATATATATATATATATATATATATATATGTATACTGATCTTGTAGTTACGACTATGTATATAACTGCTTGAGAAACAGTTGTATTTGATAACTTTTGAGTGGCGCTCATGCTAAACATGGGAAAGACAAAACTGAAAGCATTCAAGTTGTAGCACAATCATATATAGTTATGAGCATATTAAATGTTGTTAATACATATGTGAATCTGTTTAACATAAAACATTCATCTATAGATTTATTTTTTCTTATGTTTCCCTCCCTCCCTCTTCCCTTCCTCATTTTATAAGTAAGTTTCATTTATTTTAATTGCCTTTAAAATAAATAAATCCGTTATGATTCAGCCAGTTTTATGAAAAGCATACTTCTATAAATTATTGTTATAAAATGTCACATAAAAAGCTTTTTATTAGGGCTACATGTAAGTCAGAGACTTTTTAATATTTATTTTGAATAATTTAAAGTAAATTAAAATAATAACTTTTTAACTGTTGACTTAAAAATTTAATAATATTTTAGATAAGGCTTTGTAAGAATACTTATATTGAAATTAATGATTTTTTTATCTGTAAGTGTTAGCAGATGAATTTATTAAAACAATGAATTAGTTTTCTTTGAATAGTCTGAATATTTAAGTTGTACTTTCTAGAGGATATTTGAAGCAGGATGAAACGAGACTGTTGAGTTTCTATTCTTTTTAAGAATTCTTGGAAGATTTTGTTGATGTATTACGTTTTGATCTGTTTTTTTTGCTTCTTCTTCTTTCTGACATCTGTCCAGACTATTTTTTCTGAAATTCTTTTTAGGATGGGAGATGTGGCGTCCATATCTTTAGTTATGCATATTACATTGTTGTATCTTATATAAGTAGCTGCCTCTTTGATATTAATAAAAACTCTAATACCGCTTGCTAGATGAACTTTTTATTCTTCCAGGAAATAATAGTCGAGCCTTTATATTGTTTTGCTTAAGTAGTTTGCTTAGTGACCGGCGTTTTTTCCCTTAATTCAACAGTTAGTTCAGTAATGAATGTCATATCTTATGTTACTTTGGCCATAGTTCAGAAGTGCTTTTGCCCATGCTGTTTTCTCCAGATGAGATAGAAGTTTTTTATTACAGTTGATCTTGGAGGTAATGAAGGATTAATGTGTACTGCCTTACCTACACCTTGATGAGCCCATTCGATGCCATAAGAAATTTTCCTGCAGATTTAGGATTGTAGCTATCCATGCAGTCAAGAAAGAAATTATATCCTTTCATTCTGTTTTTTTTTTTTTTTCTGGCAGTCCAAAAATCTTTGTTTCTTGGTTTTTTAGATGATCCATTTTATTTTGTAACCAGGTACTTTGTTTTGTTAGAGAGTCTGTTTGTATTTATTATTCTCTGAGTCTTGGTGCTGCGGTAGCGTTGTCGCCTCACAGTTAGACGTTGCCCATTCGATTCTCAGAGCGTCTTCTGTGTGGTGGCATGCGTGAATGGTCGTTCCTTCGTTGAAGGTTGTGTGTTAGGCCCGGCAAGCCAGCACGTACAAATCTACTGCCAATCATTAGCGGACCGGAGTTCCGCTGTGGCGACCCCTAACCAGGAAAAGCCGAAAGACACAAACAAATTCTTTGAGTCTTCCATTCTGTATCAGTTAAGGCAGTTTCATAATTTTCATTTGTTGCAACATTTTTCTTTAATGTCTGTTTGTTGGATACTGTTTCTCTTAAATTCTGCAAGTTCTCTTAAATTCCATCCATTTTAAGGATAATTCCTGGAGTGTACACATAACTTGCTATATATATATATATATATATATATATATATATATATATATATATTATTTATTTATTTTTTAGTGAGGCATCTCCATGAGTATGCTTTGAGCTGCTTGTCTTACATTTTGACTGGGAAATGCTGATAAACGTTCCCAAGGTTTTGATGTATGTAAGTCTATTTATAGAAGAATTATTTGGTGTAGAAAATGTCTTTTTAAAATAATTTCATTCTTAAATAAATGCTAAATGCAGAGCTCTGAAAACTTGCTGGTTTCACATAGCCATCCAGGCACTGCGCCCATATCTTTGACCTTTTACCACCTGTGGGAGGCTAACATTTTAAATTGTGTGTTTAGTGTTGCTTTACTTCAAAATTTGCTTGATGTGTAGGGACTTGGTAGACATTTTATTGTGTTGAAGGGGGGAGGAAAAATCATCCTATCCTTTACCACTTGAGGTGAATCTGTAGAGCTGTGTATGTTAAAGTACTCCTATTTGTAGTGTTAATTTGGGTAGTGTATGTGGGCACATGCTTCCCATCAGCTGTCATTGATAACCATTCACTCAGGGATGCAGTTAAGTGCAGTCATCTTGGGTCAGAAAAGAGACCATTCCTAGAGATGAGCAGCAAACTGCTAAGATTCACACTTCTGTCAGCAGTAAAATATAAATGAACAACAGTTGTCTAAGAGAGCATCATTAGGCCATCTTTTGAAAGCACAATAACAAAGGGAAGGGTACGTAGTTTTAAAAGTGCAAGATCTGATGTTGTCATTTTCATTCATTCCTCAACAAATGGGGTTTGGTTCCAATCCTCAGATTCAGCTCAGCCAAATTACTCCAGGTTCTAGGATCTCACTGTCAAGCTCCTCCCTTTACTCATAATGCCCCTGACCACTGAATTACCTCAGATCCCATTTGCCACTCTACGATTCAGTAGGGGTTGCATTCTCCTGAGCTCATTTTGGTGTAGTGAGTTGAAAAATGTATATATTTTTCTCTCTTAATCTTTTTCTTCTTCAATTTATAGTCTAGCGTCTCCCTTGCCATCTACCTAAAGTAGTCTTACCAGTCTTAAAATTTCTTTTGGTATTCTTCATTGCCATTGTTGGTAGTCTTTCTACTTCCCCTTTACCTCTATGTGAGTTATTTAGTTAAACCATTGCTGGCATAAACCTTTTACCATCTCTCTAAAGTAAAAAAAAAAAAAAAAAAAAAGAAAAGTTCTTGTGTGGCTTTCTGCTACTTGGTTTCCCCTCGCAAGATGGATGAAAAGCCAACTGGCTTTAAAAACTGCCCACTGTGGGCATACGATGCCCATCTCTGATCCCCACAGGGAATGTGTCTATCATTTAGGCCCTTCACATCTGAACACCTTTTGCAGTATTTGTGCTGGATTCAAAGCCATTGCTATTAGCAATAGAAGAACACAGTAGTATTTAAGGGCCTTATTTCTGCTTCTGCTCCTTCTTCTGGTACATCAACATCAGGGGCTCAAACACCCTCTCATAAATCTAAGGAGCCTAGGGAGCCCAGAAAATGCTCCTCAGCAAGGTCTCCTAAGTCTGCTCCATCTTCATAACCACTAGCAAAAGTTGTTAAAAGTTCAGATCCAAGTCTTCAGATCCAGTGCCTGCAGCTTTGAAATTTCCTCAGCTCTGAGGCCCTTGATTCTCCCCAGAGCCTGTGTCCCCTGAGACTTAGGTCTCCATTTCTTCAGAAGACTCCTAAGAAATCTTCTAGACCTCCTTCCACTTCTGTTTCTGTCAGGTCTTTCCGAAATATTTCTGAAGCAGAGGTGGATAGGATGATGAGAAAATTTCTCAGAACACAAATCCAGATGGGAGTTTTGTCTGCTCCATCAACCATCAGATCTGTGAACCTTAAACCATCCTCTTATACAATTATCACTCCTTCTCCCGTCTCAGCAGGACCATTCTGATGCCTCATGAATGGTCTCTCAGTCAAACAGTAGCCTTGCAGTGATCTATTCACCTCTCCCCTCAACAACAAATGCAGCAGTTTCTTTCACCTAATTCTCCCTCAGGGACAGTCACAGAGAGATCATGTAGTCCACGTTTGGCCCCCCGGTCTCCTATGATGTTCTTCGTGTTTCACTGTTGCAGTCATCACACTTGGGTTATCTGCCTGCAGGTAGCCCTCAGTCAGCCCGAATACTAGAGTCTTGGGATTTCTGCCTCAGATGCTGTTGCCTCTTCCATGACGTCAGGGGATGTAAAACATGCAGCCAATGCCATAACATCAGCTTTTCTTGCTGTGTGGGAGAACGAAGCAGAAGCAGTTCGCAAGTGCCAGTCGGCCGCTACCTGAAATTTTCGTTGTTCGAGTTTCAGACCTGAAGTCTTCTAAAGCTAAGTACTCCATTGGGGATCCTTTTTTCTTGCTCTATCCGATGTCAGAAAAAGTTAACAATTGTCTTGCTTGTGGAAAGCAAATACCTCACAGAGATTTTCATTCTTACTACGTCACCTGTTTAGGCCCAGACCACGACGTTCTTCGCTGTAGATTTTGTGCCCTGTTTAATTCCCGAACCATTTGTTGTCGGGCTATCTTTGTCACTAAATTCTTTCGCTTTCTGTATTCAGAAATGGCTTCGACAAGCCATCCGACTACCAAACTTCCGAAAAAACGTAAGGATAAAGACAGAGACAGACCGCATAGGCCGGTACTCAGTGAGGCACCTTTGCAGCCCCTGATACCCACTTCTGCAGATTCACAGGCCTCTGCTGAGACCCATTCGAGTCTGGTATGCCACGAGATGCTTCTTTGACTGTGGAACCTACGGATGTCTCTACCTTGGATGGGTCCAGAGCCGCTGTGCAGGCACCGGTTTCTGAGGGTGTATTCTGATTTTCCAGTGTTCGTATTAAACCGACATCTTCATTTTTGACTAAAACTACCGAGTTTCTCAGGCCCAGAGTTTGCACTACGCCTAGAAAACTGACAACTAAAGTGCATGCTCAAGCTCCAGTGCCACATAAACAAATACTTAGAATGGCTGATGACCTTATAACTTTAATTAGGGAAAGCCAAACGTCTCCCTCTATAAGACAAAGGATTGATTTTCCTTCTGATTCTGCAGACTGTGAGTCCGATGGTTCTGATCCCTGTGATTACCAGGACATTCCCTTATCTACCTATGAGGATTCAGATGCAGAGGATTCCATTCCTTCTGCCTCCCCTCCAGAGGACTTTTCTTTTGGTGAAACCTTGCATACCTTAACAGAGCATTTCCGCTGGGAATGCCAGGACTACCCACAGTCTAAAAAGAGACTCAGAATTTTTAGACTTGCCTCAGCACAGGCCACTAGCTCTACCCCCTCTTCTGAATATTGTAGATGATGTCTTCATGGAATCCAGTCTTACTCCTGATTCTTTACCACCAGCTCCTAGAAAGCCTAATAGGTACTACAGATTACCTGACTCACACAGATTTCTTTTTAAGAATCCCACTGCGGATCCAGAGACCTTTTCCCAGGGACCTAAAGGTATTAAGGCTACTACAGCCAAAAATCCTACCCCTTCGGACAGGGATTCTAGGACCTTAGACAGATGGGGTAAGAAGGTATATACCTCTGCAATTCTTGCCATAAGGGCTTTAAATTGCCAGTTTCACATGTTGAAGTACCAGCAGCATATTATGGAACTAATTAAACAGAAAATGTTGTTGCTTCCAGAAAATAAAGATTCACAAGAGTTGAGGCATTCTGCAAATCAAGTTAGTAAACATACTTTGCAGTGTGGCTTTCATGCCTTAGAAGCATCTTGCAGGGCTGCTGTCACTGGCTCTGTACTGAGAAGGCATGCTTGGCTGATGGGACAAATCTTGCCAGACCATGTCAAAGCAAAATTACTAGATGCTCCATTAAACCAGGAGCGTTTTTTTGGCACAAAAGCAGAAGTTCTTAAAAAGATGAAGGAAAAAGCTAAATCTATGCAAACTGTTAAAGATTTCTTACAGGTACAGCCACCTAGATTCAGTAGGCATTAGCTTTCAAAAAACTGGTCCTTTCCAGACCCTCTCGGGCCTTCCCAGTCCAAGCCCAGAGGCAGCAGACCACCAAGACTACAGTCTCAGGGTATGCAGAGATCTAAGCAATGGAGTGCACCCACCTCAAAAACAGGGAGTGGTAAGCCACCCCCTTATGTAAAAAGTTCACAATGACTTGTCTATCATTCTTCCCAGCCATGCCCAATACTTGCACCCCTAGGAGGAAAACTCGCCCTGCATGCTAAAAAATGGGATGTCCATCACCCAGGACCGATGGGTCCTACGCATTGTATCCCAGGGATACAGATTCTACTTCCATTCACTGCCAACCCCAAGCAGGTTGCCAGACCTTCCTCCAAACCAGTGGGCAGAGGCTCAAAAGCAAGTACTTTCTCTTCTCAGTATCAGGGCTATTCAACCTGTTCCAGTAGAGCAAAGGGGACAGGGTTTCTATTCCAGACTGTTCCTGGTGCCCAGATAAGAGAGCTCATGGCGCCCTATCCTGGATCTGTCCATTCTCAACACCTTCCTGGTGGTTCCAAAATTCAAAAGGCTTACACTACAACAGCTGCTTCCTATGCTAGCCATAGACTCCTGGCTAGTCACCCTAGACTTAAAAGAAGCTTACCTACACATCCCATTAAGGGAATCTTGCAGGAAAAATCTACGTTTCAGGGCAGGCTCCATCAGTTCTCTGCACTTCCCTTTGGTTTATCTACTGCACCCAGGATATTCACAAAGTGCCTGCCTCCAACGATTGCATAATGCAGGCAGAGAAATATTCAAATTTACCCATACTTGGACGATTGCCTGATTCAGGTGGACAGTCAGGAATTGCTACTTCAGCATCTAGCATTTGTTAAGAGACTTCTAACTTTTCTGGGGTACACCATCAACAAAAACAAATCACGTCTGGTGCCCACCATCAATGAAATGAAATCACGTCTGGTGCCCAGCCAACCGATTGTATTCCTGGGAGCAAGCTTGAACACAACTTCCCAGATGGCATTCCTCAATCCAGAAAAGCAGGTTCATTTCACAAACTACTTCAAACTGATGGCCAACAAGACCCAGCTATCTGCAAAGAAAAATACTGCAAGCTCTAGGGTTCATGGCCTCTTGCATTCTACTAATTCCATATGCTAGACTGCATATGAGGGAACTTCAGTGGTACTTACAAAGTCTCTGGTGTCAACAATCTCAGGATTTGGAAACACTGATTCCTGTCATTACGTCTCTAAGGGCAGAGTTCCTTTGGTGGGCAGAGGCTTGCAACCACAACAAGGGCTTAATTTCACTCAACCCCTCGCCACCCAAAACCTGACAACAGGCATCATCAGTGTATGCATGGGGGCTCACATGGCAGGCAAATGCATTCAAGCCAAATGGAGCCCAGGACAAATTCACCTGCACATCAATTAAAAAGAAATGTTAGCTGTACAGAATGCTCTGACAGCCTTCTAATACATTATCCTTCCAAGACAGCTCTTGATAAAGAAACAGCACCACAGGTAGTATGTGGTACGTAAACAAGCAGGTGGGAACTCATTCCTACCCACTCTGCAGGTTAGCAGTGGCCCTGTGGAACACAGCCTTGAGCAACCAAGTGCACATGCAAGCTCAGTTCCTGCCAGGCAAACAAATTCACTGTCAGATGACTTAAGCAGAAATCTACTGGAACCACACGAGTGGAAATTGGAACCCAACCCATTCAAACTTCCAATCAACAGGTGGAGACCACCAGAGATGGACCTGTTTGCCTCCCCTCAAAACCATCAATTGAGCAAAGTTTGCACCAGAAATCCCCACAGACAAGCATGGCGAGTGGATGCCCTATCCTTTACAAGGGAAGACCTCCAATTTATGCCTTTCCCCCTCTGCTCCTCCTGTCAAAAGTACTACTTAAGATCAAGCAGAACAGGCCAAGGACAATCCTTATTGCACCAGACTGGCCACGCCAGCACTGATACCCACTCCTATGCAGTCTGACAGCAGTGCTATCCTGGCACCTACATCAGACCCCCTCCTTGCTGTCCCAGCAGGAAGGACAGATTCTGCATCCTCAGCTGCAAACTATAAAACCTGCAGCCTGGCTTATTCCATGTACACACCACCAGCAACCCTCAGCAAATGGGGGCAGGACGTAATCGTTAGGTCCAGAAGGCCTAGTACTAGGAAATCCTATTCAGAAAATGGAAAAGATACTATTCTTGGAGCCAGTCTCTAGGAAAGGACACTGTCGTGCCCTCCTTACCTCTAATTGTAGATTACCTAGCAGAGCTGCTCCACAAAGGCCCTTCCTTCTCATCATTTAAGATTCAGGCCTAGGCCTTCTCAGCTCTTTACAATACGGAGCCACCTCTCTTTTCTCACCCTCTGATCCAACAGTTCCTGAGAGGAGCAAATTATTTAAGACCCCCGAGGAGAGCTCCCACCCCTGCCTGGGACCTTAACTTTGTACTGGAGAAGCTCACGCTTCCCCCTTTCGAACCTGCTGCTACAGCAGAGTTAAAATTCCTCTCTGGGAAAACAGCCTTACTTCCAGCTATCACTTCAGCAAGAAGAGTGTCTGAGCTACAGGCACTAATGGCGGTGGAACCCTTCCTTATTTTCCAGGCTTATAGGGTTTCCATCAGGTCTAACCCATCATTTATGCCCAAGGTGGTATTCAGTGGGGCTTTACACCAATCCATCCATTTACCAACCTTTTTTTCTAATCCTCAGAATGAAAGGGAGAGGATCCTGCACTCCTTGGACGTGCACAGACAGCTCAAGTTCTACCTTGACAGGTCTAAGCCTTTCAGAAAATCTGACCAGCTGCTAGTCAGCTTTGCTACAGGGGCAGAGGGCAAGGCCATTTCAAAGCAAACCATTTCCAAATGGATAGCACTCTGCATCCATTTCTGCTATGAACATCGTGGAAAACCTACCCCACAGGGGATCAGAACTCATTCCACTAGGGTTAACTCAACTTCTACAGCATTTCTCAGGGGAGTCCCTACCAGGGACATCCTGGAAGCTGCAACCTGGAGTTCTGTACACACCTTCACCAAACATTACCACTTACCGGACTTTTCTAAATTCAGAGCTGGATTTGACTCGGCAGTCTTACAAGGCCTGCTAACCAGCACTAATTCGTCTAGACTGCCTCCACCCTTACTCAGCTTTGGGAATCAACCCAAGTGTGATGACTGCAACAGTGAAACACAAAGAACATAGTACAGTTGTGTACCCTTACCATAAATGTAGATGATTGAGTGGATTCACTATTGCAGTCCTGCTTACCCTCCCTCCAGCCCCCTGACTTTTCTAGACTTTCTACCTATCCTCTTTTTGGCCATGTCATATGGCCATGGTATTTACTTTTTACTGGAGATGTTCCACACCATGTAATTACTTTCAATTTTGGGGGCTCCTGACATCTGGGGCAAGAAAAACTGATGTAATGGCATCAGCTGCATGTTTTGTACCCCTGACATCCTGATGTCATGGAAGAGGCGACAACATCTGATGCAGAAATCCCAAGACTCTGGTATTCGGGCCGACTGAGGGCTACCTGCAGGCAGATAACCCAAATGTGATGACTGCAACAGTGAATACACTCGAAGATCTACATACTTTCTCATCCCCCAATCTCTAATTCCCAAATAACTTCAAAACGCACTTTGATTGAAGAGCAAAGTAATCTTCACTGGCCCCCTTCTGGCCTCAGCAAGTATGGTTCCTCTTTCTGTGGTGTCACCTACTGTGTCCTCCTTCGACACTGGACTCCAGTCCAGATCTCCTTTCACATCCATCACAGATGACTTGGACATTGCAGGCCTCAGATTAATCACATTGTTTCTCCATTTAAAATGCTGGCTAAACATTCTATTCTTTCCTCTCCTGTTTGCAAAATTTTGTTTTCATCCCAAAAGCCCTCTACATGAAAGATTTATAAGAGTAAATGGAAGAGGTTTTTTGGGGGCTCAGCAGAAAGAGACTTGGATCCTTTCACTGCTCCTCTTTCTGTTGTTTAGATTTCCTTGCTTCTATTTTTCAAAACGAGTTTCTCCACCATCAGATTTCAGCTGGCAGCCATCTCTAACTACCACATTGGAGACACCATGCTTCCCCTTTAGCCTCATCCAGATTATGCAAAGCATTTGTTAAAGGTACCTTTTTACTTAGACCTCCAATAAAGGAACCCACTCTTCCTTGGGATCTTACTGTCGTATTGCAGAGTTTAGTACAATCACTCTTAGATTATGCAAAGCATTTGTTAAAGGTACCTTTTTGCTTAGACCTCCAATAAAGGAACCCACTCTTTCTTGGGATCTTACTGTTGTATTGCATAGTTTAGTACAATCACTATTAGAGCTCTTGGCTAAAGCAGACCTCAGATTTCTTTCTTGGAAAACAGTTTTTCTTGTGGCTATAACGTCTGTAAGACAAGTCTCTGAACTCCAAGCACTTTCTGCAAAACTACCTTATTTGATTTTCCATAAAAATAAGGTTACCTTGTGTACTAACCCTTCCTTTTTACCTAAAGTTGCCTCTGAAAAGAACATTAATTAAGCATTTCTGTTTTCTTTCCTAAATCTGACAATAAAGGAGACTACATGTTTCATCTTTTAGATGTGCGTAGGCAACTTTGTTTGAATCTTCATAAGGCTAAGGAATTTAGAAAATTTGACCAATTGTTTCCTTTTCTAATTACAAACTAAGATCACCTCTCTCAGAAATTGCACTAGCCAAATGGATTACAGATTGCATTTCTTATATTTACTCTTCTAGAGATTTAACCCTACCGAGACAACCAAGGGCACACTCAACTGGGTCAATGGGTACATCAGCTTCTTTTTGGGCCAGAGCCTCTATTGATGATATTTGTGCAGCTGCCACATGGTCTAATGCTCATCCCTTTATTGCTTATTTCAAGTTGAATATCATCTGCAGAAACAGAACTGCATTCGGTTCTGCACATCTCTGGAACATTCTTCCATGAGGGCCACCGGGGGTGTTGTTGTGGCTGGGGACTCTGTCCCATTCATTGAGGAGTGATTGAAAATGACCACATCATGTATGTACTCACCACAGCTGTGTATCTGTGCTGTCCATTTTCATTCTTCCTCAACTCCCCCCCCCCCCCCACCACACACACACCTTCCCCTACCCATGTCTTTGGGAGAGACCTGATGGAATTTTCTCTTAGGAACCACAGTTCCTGTTTGAGCTCCTGCTGTGCTGAGTTCTCTTAATTTTCTCTTTTTTGCAGTAAGTTAACTATTTTTTTATATTTGAAAAGTTGTATATTGGCAGCAAACTCAATCGGAGCTAGTTCAGTGGTCAGAGAAATTATGGGTAAAGGGAGGAGCTCTGGAATCAGATCCTAGAATCTACAGTAATGTGGCCAAGCGAGGTCCAAGGATTGGCTCCAAACCCCATTCGTTGAGGAAGAATGAAAATGGATAACACAGATGTGTATTTATGGTGAGTATGTGACTTTTATTTTTATCTGATACTGTAGACCTATGGCTGCAGCAACTGGTAAATGTATACCATTTCCAAATGACAGAGAGCAGCATTCTGAATGGATTTGAAAAGAAAACTTACACTTCTGTTACCCTGGCCTTCAGGCACTCATTTACCAGACTCGCATGTTGAAATGCCAGAAATCGTTCCTAAGCCAGTTACAGGAGAAGGTTGAAAGGATTGAAGACAAGAACCTGAAAATGAAAGTGTTTTGCTCATGCAGCCTCAATGCCATTAAATGTAGCTGTGATGCTGTGGACATGACATGCAAGGCAGCAGCTACAGGATTGGTCTGAAGGAGGTATGCCTGGCTGAAGGCACAGCTCTCTTCAGACCATGGAAAAGTGGAAATCCTTAATGCCCATTTGGATAAATAGCTTCTCTTCAGACCCAGCGCATTCACAATGATGTTGTTGAAACTACTACACAAGAATCTAGCCAACATGCCAAAGATAAGATAGAGGGAAGCAAACAGAGTGCAAGAAAGACTGCTACCAGAAGAAATGGCAAGTGAAGGGAAGCCTAGGTTCCTCCAGGCCTTGACACAAGAGTGAACAGATAATGATTCATCCAGGTTGATCCATTCCTTCCCTCCAGAAACCACACCCCACTGCAACTGCCTTTTCCCAGTCACAGCAGTATATAGTGGTCAGTTAGGCTTCTTTCTGAAGCAAGAGGAGACTGTTACTCAGTATGGGTGAGCACTTCATACACTTCAAGACAGGTATATATATATATATATATATATATTCTGTAATTTCATCCCCTCTTTGTATATCTGGGCATCCTTGATTAGGGTATCCTAATCAACTTCCCTCCTCCCATCCCTTTATTTTCATCTGACCAGGCACCTTTCCGCCTCAGGGTTGATTTAGAACCTGGAGATGGTGTTGAGAAGGTTCTTTTTGGGTTGCTTCTCTGGAATCACTGTCAGCAAGGCTGTCAGTACTCTGACACCAGGGCACCATAATTCAGCTTAACAGACAAGAAAGAGCAGAATATGACATTGGCTGACATTTCTCTCGTACCTTTGACATACTTGGTGTCCAGGTAGGGAGGGGTACCTGTCCAGGCCAGAGGAAGAAGGGTGAAAGGCTCTGGAAGTTAGACTGGTCATCAGGCCTCCAGTGGTAGGATGTCCCAAGGCTCATTACTGCAATAATGATATATTCAAGCATATACATTTATGGTCAGTTTGTAACATAACTGTTCTTTCTGAGACATCTCTCATGGAGTGTGAAGGAGGAAGCAAAGTGAGGTGCTTTGGTTCTTCATTATTTTCTGAACTTCTGAAAAGTCAAAAACAGCAGATCTGATGATGTTAATCTTCATTCATTCATGACTGATGGGTATCAATTCCGTCCTCGTCCTTGAGCCAGTCAAACAAACTCTAGAGCTAAGTTTACCTATAGTGCCCTACTCTCTGTCACCTCAGATCTCGTTTGCCATGTAGAGTATCAAGATGCGTCAGGCAAGCTCTCAAGCTAAGTGGTTTAGATTTTATATTTCACCTTTAATAATTTTCCCTACCTTTGAGATTTTTTCCCCTTTAGTAGTAGTCGATAGTTTGCTTACCCTTTCTATCTGTTTGAGTGATTCTTTCCTGCTTCCTTACCAGAATTTTGGTATTTCTTCATACCATTGGTGGTACAGGCCTCCCTTACCTCTATGGTAATCTTGAATACCATTGCTGGTATCCCCCCCCGCCCTTTTGCCTTCCCTTTACCTGTTGGGTATTTTTTGTTACCATTGTTGGTAACCAAAAAAAAATAAAAAAATCAGTCTTTCCTTTTCTTGACTGCATATGTGTGTGCCTCTGCTTCGTCTGCTGTTGTTCTGACAGGGCCTTTCCCTCATTACTGTTCTGATTTGCTACTTGAATTGTTGATCATTTGTGATAATGACTGATGAGAAGGGGACAACAGGCTTTAAACAATGCAATAAGTGTGCAGGAAAATGCCGAATTTCTGCATTTATTGTCTTGGGGTACCGCCTTTGAAAGTTCAACTCCCATGCGACCTGTGTAAGGGCTTTAGTGCCTGCACTTTGATTGAGAGAAAGAACAAATTGATACTGAAAGGTCTCTTGAAAACACCTTTCTCAGAGGGTTTATCTGAGGTGGAGGGTTTAACCCCACCTAAAAAGGAATATAAAAAGAGGAGTCAGTCTGCACCTTCCTCTCCTCATAACAGTGAGCCTAAATCTGTTAAGTCCCCCACAGAACCAAAAGCAAAACATCCAAAACTGATTTATACAATCTCAGCACCAGAACCTCAAACTCCTTCTACGGTGCCCCGTCCTCTGTTATGGAACCAACCATGACTTCAACACCTATGGTACCAATGCTCCTTTTGGCACCAAAAATAGTCTCCCCAATTCAGGTCATTGCCCCCCTTCCTACGCAACCTACTGGTCCTTTGACCACAGTGCCAAAGGGCAAAATCTTACCTTTGACCTGATATTCCCCATCGGTAAATCCCTTTTCAGACAGCAGTTGAGTCCATTTCTTGAACACCCTGATTCTCCATTGAGGATGTCAACCTGCTCCTCCAGGAGCCTTTCAGAACTCGACATAGTGAGACTCATGGATCAGCTCCTGGTGGCCAGAGAAATTCCATCTCCTTCTAAATCCTCCCATCCGGAGTCGAGAAATTTTCTCCACAGACTCCGACATATATTCCTCCTTCGACTTCCTTGCAGGTATTGGAGCCCTCGATGCCGACGCCTATCCTGGTTCCAGCTTCTTTGGTTTCATTGGTAGATCTTATCATGGTTCCGGAGCCTACCCTATGGTCCTCGGCTCATTTGGAGCATACCCATCCTCAGGATTGTGACTGGTCTGTCGGCACTGTGACCCCTAGTACGGCGCCTGTTTTTTCTATGGCGCTGTCTACTACAGTCCCGGTTGTTTTGACACTGAGTCCTCTCGCGGCTCCTTCCCTGAGGGTGGGCTCGTCAGAGTGGGGTGTGACCCGAGTCCTGAGGTTGTCTTTCTCGGTTCTGGGCTCCCATCCCTCTTCGGGCGGGCCTGCTTTCCAGATGATGTAGAGGGCACTTGCCTCAGCAGGCTCGCAGCTGGTTTCCTTCAGCTCCAGAATGCCACATATACATGTCCTATGAACCACAGCTGTCAGCATTGAGCATGGGAACCTCAAAATACCCTACCACAGGACATCCTCTCTTCAGAGTCCTCTTCAGATGTCTCTGCTGAGGAAGCACCGTGTAAGAGATCATGCAAGAGGAAGCACGTGGATTCCCCTGAAGAATCCCTTACCGAAGATACAGACTACGATGAGGAGGAAGGTTCTCCACGGTCACCCCCTGAGGATGTCTCCTTTGGGGACATAAAAGAAATCTTAAAGCAGCGGGGAGACTGGAAGCCCTCCAACCCTTCCTCTGAGGAGCCTGTATTCTTGCAGGCTTTTCGTGCTCGACCCTCTACTTCCTGGGTGATCCTGCCTGCAGATGATCTAGTTCAGCTCATTGTGCAGCGTGCCTGGATGAATCCTGATACTGTTGAGCCTATCCCCTGGAGACCAGACAGAATTCTGTCCCCTTCAGAAGATCACCCCATTGGTCCAAAGGCTTAGCAGTAGACGCTATGGTGGTGGCAGTGGCCACTAGGAAAGAACTCACCAAGGAGAGTCGTACTGTCCATCCTCCAAACAGGGAGTAATGGACAATGGACAAATTAGAGAAGTGGGTGTATGCTTCATCGACCTTTGCCATTTGGTCCTTGAATTACTTGGCACATTTTACCCGTCTCCAGAGACCTGATCACGGAACTCTCGGGAACCCTAGCAGGAACAGTATCTGATAAGCTGTGTGACAAAGTTGCCTCACAGCTTGCCACCCTGGAATCCATATCTAATTCGTCCATGCAGTTGATTTCTCATACTACCGAAGGAGAGGCTAGAGCAGCAGGTGCAGGCGTTGTCATGAGACGCCACGCCTAGATGCTCCTGTGTGGTTTTGTAGACCCATTTAAGTCTTCCTTTGTCAACACTTCCTTTCTTTTTGGCCCAAAGGTAAAAGACACATTAGCTAGTTGTGAAAAGGATGTGGCAAGACCCTGTCTGCCGTGGGCATACATTTTTCCACTCCCCAATGATCCTACTCTAGGAATCAGAGGAGTAGAAAGATGTGCCCTTTCATCTCTCTACAGCTCCCAGAATGTTCACCAAATGCATCGCAGTGGTAACAGCTCACTTGAGACTGCAAGAATTAGGAATAAAACTGATTTTTGACTGTATGAGGCAGCAGTACTGTCCTTAATATCAGCAGCTGCACAGGTACTTTGTGTTAGCAGCACATGACTGATAAATTGTAAAATTTCCTTTAGTTGTTCACTTTTCCACAGCTGAGGAGGCACTGGTAGGCATCTCAAGTGAAAACTGCACAAACAAAAAAGCTAGCCACATACCTCATTCTGGAACAGCAGAAAATTCAGCAAAAAAAGAGACTTGAAACTGAGAAAAATGGAAGAACTCAAGAGTTTATCACTGTAAGCATTTTGTCTGACAAACACAGTGGACACAGTGTCTGCACAAAGCATTAACTGTACTTTCATGTGTAATTGCATTAATGTTCTTAATTTCTAAATTGCAGTTTTATATTTGATTTTCTTGTGTAAAATGAATCGGTGTTTATTCTGGGTTGCGTGTTAAAAAATAAAAAGGGTAATTTATTAGTCCTGCTGGTGCCTGAACAATAACGTGGACTATTTACTGTGTATCCACACATTACAATCCAGGCATTTAAAAGTGCCATTTTTTTCCAGCATAGGAGATTTTCCAAAGATGTATTATTATTTGGCTTATTTTATTAATAAGAAGGCAATTTATGTCAGCCTTTATAAAACTTAAAGATTGGTTGTCAGAATCTTCCAGTTATTTTTACTCTTTTGTGACTGCTTCATTGCCAACAGTAAAAGTTAATGACATGGACATTTTCCAGTCTTCAGCTGCTTGCAGAGCCCCTTGTATCAAATTATTACAGTTATTTTTTTGCCATTGTCCCTTGTGTTGTGTAAGACTTCCTTAGTGCTATTGTGGATGGAAATATTCATTTATGTGCTTTTATTTTTCTGAGTTTGTTTCTTGCGATTTTGAGCGTTATTGTATACCAGCGTAACCTTGATGAGTGGATGGGAAACCACAAATTTGTCCCAGGTGTTCCACCTATGCCCCTCATTGACAGGGGTGCCAGGTGCTGACTGAGGTTTCTTTTCTTGGCAAGGCTTGTAAGGGCCCCAGGGCCATTAGCCTAGTTAACCCCCTATGATCCTACCAGTTGGGGCATTATGTCGGAAGTAGCAGCAGCAGCGCGCTCACAGCAAATGCCGTCAGCACCAGTAAGGGAAGGATGAAAAGACCGTCAGTAATGGCATCGAAAACCAAAGCCCACTTCTTTGTAAGTAAAAGAGAATAAAAATGACTGTGAAGAAAAGTAAGGGAAGCTCTGAAACGTGGAGGAGGATCGGGGCAGGAACGGAGAAGCTGCTAAGCACTTATGTTAATTGAGTGTTGTGTGCACTGCCTGAATCCATTGACTCATGAATTTGACATGAGAGTGAGACTTGGATTGCTTTCTGTGATTGTAATTATGGAACAACAGCATTGCTTAAAAGTGTTTTTTTCGGTTGTCATCCTAGGGTGGAAATGGAATTATATGCTGGGCTGCAGATAATTGTATAACAACACTGTATCAGCCTATAATGACTTGATATACAAATGGCAGTATGTGCTGATTTATTCTACGACTTGGTTTAGTGTCTTAGTTCATTAGGTTCAGTTTGTGGTCATTGTGCCTTCCTTAGCAGTTCCAAATGGCGGTATGAACAGAAATGTCAAGTAAGAAAATATTTTATTTCTTTAAACTAGGTGAGCCAACTAGGCATGAATGCTTTATTTCAGGACTAAGATGTGATTTGCTTCCTGGCTTTTAGGATATTTTGTTTATTGTGTACTTTTGTAAAAAAAAAAAAAAAAAGCAGTAAAAGTTTACAGCAGCAGGTCTCTGTATATGTGTTATGATGGCTGTGTTTGCAGTTATGCCATTTTCACTGGGCCCTTTCTTCAAACTGTTATGTATTCATTATCTTTGCTCTGTAGTGTTATTGTTCATAAAATTTGTGTTTTTCTGGCAAAGCATTGAGGGCTGCAGTCACTAACTGATGACTGACATCAGAGTTTCGGACTTCGTAGCTTTCAGAAGATGCATGCTACTGCAAACCTGTTCTGCCAATTTTCTGTGTTTATAAGAGCAATATTTAAAATACATCCCTGATTTTGGGCCTTTCTTCCATACTGCTGAAGCTTACTGCTTTATGAGAAGTCTTCCTCATCTAAAAAAAGTCCACATTTCTCACAGGATAAAGCACAACTACTCTGGTTATATTCTGTGTCATTTTGTCACTTGTGTAAACTTGTATTTCTGTGTGGCAGTATTCCATAAATCCTACTGGGGTGGTAGGTGAAGTTAGAACAATATGTATCTAAATGTTATGGCAATTGATGATCCAATTTTTGGCCAGATGTTTCTATTTTTGTGGTCTTTTTAAAAACAAAAGCATCTTTATCGCATTATGGACTGGATACTTATAAATAGACAGGAGAAAGCTTATAAGGTAGGCACTCTCCCAGATGATTTAAGTGATCATACTTTGACTTACATCATAAGACAAAAACATGATCTGCCTAAACCCTCCACTTTTAGGATTGCACGGTCCAATAAACACTTTAGCCCAGAATCATTCCAAAATGAACTTAGTGCCTGTAACTGGAACCCTTTAAAAACTCTACCACTTGAAGAGGCTATAAAATATCTAAACTACTTTTTTATCCATCCTTGATAAACATGCACCTAAACGGTCTATCCGAATGAAATCCAAACCCAGCCCCCTGGCTTTCTAAAGAAACCAGACAGAAAATTTTACTGAGGAACAAATCTTGGGCTAAGTGGAGGGCTAACAAAAATATCTCTGATCAACAAAACTTTAGGCAACTGAGAAATAGTACAAAAAAGGCAATACTTATGGATAAAAAGAACTATTACTGTAAACTACAGCAAACTCATCAGAACAGTCCCCAAAAATGTTGGTCCAGTGTAAACAAACTCCTTTCCCCAGGACACTCTCACACACCTACCCCTCTTGAGGCTGATCCTAATACCCCCCTGCAAACTGCCAATATCTTTAATACTTTCTTCACAGAGACCATTCAGTCACTAGCTAGTCAACTAATCCCAGACAACTCAAGCCTTCTCGCCACCGTATCAGCCTCTCTACCAACATTTAAACTGCAACCCATCTCTACTGCTCTCATCTGTAAACTCATCCAAAAAATTAAGCCTTGTACTCCTTCTGCTGGCCAGATACCATCAGAATACTTGCAAAAAGCAGCTAAGGTAATTGCATACCCTGCATCCATCCTCATTAACAGAACCATTAAGGAAGGAACAATTTCAGATATTTGGAAAATCTCCCATATTATTCCCCTTCATAAAGGTGTCAATTCAAATGATTACTCTTAACTACAGGCCAATAGCTCTATTATCTCCTTTAGCTAAAATAATGGAAAAATGCATTCACCAACAACTACTACATCATTTATCTCAACATAACATAATAGCAAACTGCCAACATGGCTTTAGGCCATCACACAGTACCACAACTGCCCTACTATCTTTTATAGATACCATCAATAGAAACCGCAATAACAATAACCTCTCATCTGCTCTCTTTATTGACCCCTCAAAAGCTTTTGACATGGTCAAAAATGCCCTTCTCATCAACATTCTAGAATCCCTTTCCTTTGACTGTCAGACTATTAAATGGTTCAGGTCCTACCTTAGCAATAGGCAACAAGCAGTTCTCTGGCAAAACAACATATCATCCCTTCAGCCAGTTACCCTTGGAGTCCCTCAAGGCTCTATTCTAGGACCACTTCTCTTTTCACTATTTATCAATGACCTCCACATAGCAATCCCTCAAGCCACCTGCATACAATACGCAGATGATTCTACACTAGTATGCGCAGCAAACTCCCCTTCAGAACTACATTCTCTAACCCAGAATGTATTTACCATAGTAGAAACATGGTTTACAAATAGATGCCTCCTTCTCAATGCTAAAAAAACTAAGCTCCTTCTCTTTACACCCACCAACAAATCCTCGCCCATAGATTTCTCATTTTTTTCCAATAATGGCACTATTATACTTCCTGACACAACCACTAAACTGTTAGAAATAACTATTGACAATAACCTTACATGTTAGGTTGTCAATCTCACCTTCATTCTTGCTGGATGGGTTCGGAGCCGATCCTCGCCTCCGACTCTGCACTTGCTAAGCTCGAGAGTCACTTTTACCAGCTCGAGGCAGCCCCATATCCCATGATGCAAGGTGGTAAATACCCAGATCTCGTTTGCCGCTTCGCTGATGAGGTACTCCTTTTACCAGCTCTTGGTAAGTGTTTTATTATACACATTTTAGTCACCCCATTCCTAAAATTTCTCTCTTTTATTAGGTTTTTTGTCATTTTTAGATAGTTTTACGGTCTTTAACTATTTCCCTAGTTCTTTTTATTTAGTCGGGCCTTCATCCCCTCCCATCCCTTCCTGTCAGGGTGTGTGTGTGGGTTTATTTTTTACTCATTTAAGTTAAATATTTCTGATTCTGGGACTGTGTGTGTTTTGTGGATAGCACTATGTCCAAAGAACAGAGGGTCTCAGGCTTCAAGAAGTGTGACTCGTGCTGTCAGAAGATGTCTCTGACAGACGGTCACACTTCTTATATCTACTGCCTGGGACCTCTCCACCTGCAGGACTCCTGTGCTATTTGTCACTCTTTCAGCCAGAGAGTCCTGCAGGAAAGGAGAAATAAATTAATTTTGAGAGGACTTCTCAAACCAGAGGGCTCCCCGGCCAAGTCTGCTTCGGGCAAGCCCTCTAAGACCTCCAAGGCCCAGGCTTCTGCTTCTAAGCCTCCGGCCTTGGCTCCAACTCCTTTGGAGTCGAGATCGGCTCCGTCTGGAGCCGATATAATTTTGACTAAATCTTCGGCACCGATGGCTATCGGTGCCGATACTTTAACTGCCACATTGGTGTCGGCTCCGACCGGCTCCGATCACTATGTGGCTAAGGCTTCGGTATCGGCGCCGACCGGCTCCGATACCATTATTTCCTTGCCTGTATCGGCTCCGGCCGGAGCCGATACATCCTTGTCTAGACTTGGAGCCGAGAAGTTGTCGGCTCCATCTGGAACCGAGGGTTCTTCGGCTCCGATGGTTCCGTCGAGGAAGCTGTCCAGGTCTCCCTCCTTGGAGCCGATACTGTCGGCTCCGGGCTCTCCTCTTCTTTCGGAGCGGAGCCATCGGAGCCGATCATGTAGGTCTTCCAGGCTTTCAGACCATGATTTGGAGAGAGTGGTAAGCAGATTGTTAAAATCACAGGCACTAGCCCAAATGCTTCATAGTCCGTCTCAACAGACGACTATTAGTCCACACCCTCTTCAAGTTCCTCCTTCGACTCTCCTCCAGAGCTCGGAGCCGGAGTCTGTGGGAATAGTCACTGCTATGGCTGCGGGGCAGATACCTCCCCTTTCTGCTCCCTCAGCTTCTACTCTTATCTCCTCCTCGAGACCTTCCTTGGTGGGATCTGGTGGTTGGGCTTCCCTGGTCTGCTCCGAGGGGGTGTGTGGGATCGGACCCTTGTCCGACCCTGCTCTTCCCCTCGGAGCTTCGGCCTTGGTGAGCTCGGCTCCGACATCTGCCTCGGAGCCTTCCCTTTTGGTGGGCCCGGGGGTCCCTGTTTCTTCGGAGCGGGGTCTCTCGGATCTCCCTGGGAGGGGAGCCTTCGAGGTGATGAGGAGTGTGCTGGCCCCTGGGCTTAGTCAGCAGTCTATCCCCTTAGCTCCTCCCTCTACGGTGCCTGTAGATGTCTCTTCTCACTCTCTTGCTCCCGGACCGAGAGATCCACCGCCTCAGGTTTCCCCATTGGGAAGAACCCCCTCTTCCGAGGATTCTCCTGATCCATCAGGAGATCCTCCGCATAAGAGGACCTGTAAGAGGAAGCACCTAGACTCCCCCGAGTCTACTACTTCAGATACCGACTTAGATGAGTCGGAGGGGTCCCCTAGATCCCCCTCTGAGGATGTCTCATTTTTAGACATCCTAGAACTCCTAAAACAGAGGGGAAACTGACCTTCCATTAATCCCTCTGAGGATGAGTCGGTATACCTAGAGGCGTTCGGATCTCGACCCTCCACCTCGTGGGTGTCTCCGCCTTTCGACCCCCTCATGGAGGTGATAGCTCGGAAGGCGTGGGCATATCCTGATTCCGTAGAACCAGTTCCCAGGAGGCCTTCTAAATTTATTACAACCCCTTCCGAGAAACAATTTCTTACAAAAGGTGTCCCTGTTGATGCCATGGTGGTGGCGGCCGCCACCAAGAAGGAACTTGCAGATCCTTCCGTACCAGTCCATCCTCCTAACAAGGATTCTAGGACCATGGACAGGTATGGTAAGCGGATGTTTTCCTCAGCGACCTTTGCCATGCGTTCGCTGAATTATTTATGTCACTTCACCAGACTTCAAAGGGACATCCTTAAAGAATTAGGTGAAGTAGTACAGGATCCTACAGCTGCAGGGGCTCAGGACAAGATTGCTTCCCAGCTAGGAATCCTTAACTCCATAACCAACTCCTCCATGCGGCTGATTTCGTATGCAGCAGATGGAGCGAGTAGAGCTGCAGGGACAGGAGTGGCTCTTAGACGTCAGTCCTGGATGCGGCTCTGTAATTTTGCAGATCCCTTTAAGGCGTCCTTCACAAACTCTCCCTTCGATGGATCAACTTTGTTTGGTCCTCAGGTGAAGGATACGTTGACCAGATGTGAGCAAGACGCAAGACTCTTTCTGCCGTAGGAGTCCGTTTTTCCACCCCTTCTAGGCCTTACCCTAAGGGACAGAAGGGCGGAAAGATGTGGTTCCGTAAATCTCAGGGAGTCACGCCGGACACACGTGGTCAGTTTACCCCTAGGGGCAGAGGGGGTAATAATAACAGACGCCGCCCTAGAGGCAGAGGGGGTCCGCAAAACCAGGGAAGCAGAGAGCCTCTCTCTGACAAGCCCTTCCAGCATCCCTGAGGTGTTGCCCGACTGTCCATCCTTGGAGGCAGTCGGGGGAAGATTATCACTGTACCCAGAAGCCTGGCTTTCCCTTTCACAAGACAAATGGGTACAGTCGATCATATCCGAGGGTTACAAGATTCCTTTCGAGGAAAGTCCTTCTCTCACAAAATTCCCTTCCAGATGTTCCACCCGGTCTAAGGGAAATCGCAAAATTAGAAGTATCAAAGCTTCTACACAAAAGGGCCATTCAGCCAGTTTCAACAGACCATCCAGAGCCCGGAATCTACTCAAGGTTCTTTTTGGTTCCCAAAAAGACGGGAGATTGGAGACCAATATTGGACCTCAGCAGGCTCAACAAGTCTGTGAAAAAGACAAGATTTCGGATGGTCACACTTCAATCCATTTTGCCCTTCCTGGGCAAAGACAACTGGATGTGCTCAATAGACCTTCAGGATGCGTACTATCACATAAAAATCCACAGACGCTCTAGAAGGTTTCTCCGCTTTCAGCTGGGGTCCAGTCATTTTCAATTCAGAGCCCTGCCCTTTGGTCTCACTACAGCCCCCAGAGTGTTCACCAAATGTATGGCAATGGTCACGGCTCACCTGAGACGTCAAGGATTCCAGGTGTTTCCGTATCTCAACGACTGGCTCCTCTCAGCCACCACCAGGCATCAACTTCTCCAAGCCAGGGATTACACCCTAAATCTCTGCACTCAGTTAGGAATTTCGATCAACTACAAAAAATCCTCCTTATTGCCCTGCCAGTCTATTACTTTTATAGGCGCAAATTTGGACACTGTTCGGATGTCAGCAAACCTCACAAGCCAGAGAATCCTAGATATCCAAAGCCATGTGCGGATCATCCTTGCCAGCAAAAAGGTGCAAGCCAGACTGGTCCTAAAAGTATTGGGCCTCATGGCAGCTGCCATTACTCTTCTTCCTTTGGCCCGCTTTTACATGCGTCTCCTTCAATGGATGTTGTTCACCCAATGGTCCTACCAACAACTTCTCATGCGTCACCAAATTCGGGTGACACAAATTTGCAAAAACCACCTATCCTGGTGGATTTCTTCTCCCCAGGTTCATCAGGGCAGACCCTTTGTTTCCCCGGCCCCGGTAGCCACAGTCACTATGGACGCCTCCCTGATCGGGTGGGGGGGGGTCATTATCAGGGCAGGATGGTTCATGGGACATGGCAACCGTTCGAATACCACCTGCACATAAATGTCCTAGAGATGAGAGCGGTGCTTTTAACGTTGCAAGCCCTCAACGACTTTCTTCCCTTGGGAACAATTGCAGTTCACACAGACAACATGTCCGTAGTGTGGTACATCAACAAGCAGGGCGGAACCAAATCCTACCCCTTGTGTCGAGAGGCTCTCAGACTTTGGCAATGGGCGATCTCCTCTCATCGGTTTCTGGTAGCAACGCATATCCCTGAGAAAACCAACGTTTTAGCGGACAGATTGAGCAGAGCTATACTCATGCCTCACGAGTGGTCTCTCAAACAATCTATAGTGGAGGAGATTTTTCAGAATCGGGGCCGCCCATGTTGCGATCTTTTTGCTACTCCCCAAAACAGCAAATGCCAAGCCTTCTTCTCTCTCTTCCCACTTCCGGGCCATCCCCCCAGAGACGCTCTTACCCAAGATTGGCCCCAGGGACTTCTTTATGCCTTTCCTCCCTTTCCATTGATACCACAGGTACTCCAGAAAGTTACCGTTTTGAGAGCCAAAATGATTCTCATTGCCCCGTATTGGCCTCGACAAATTTGGTTTCCGTTCCTCCATCATTACCTTTTGGCGCAGCCCTGGCATCTGGACCCAGTGCCAGATCTTCTGATCCACAAATCGGGTCAGCTGCATCGGTCGATTCCTTCTCTCAACCTCACAGCTTGGTTGCTCCACTTCCTTCCTTAGCCAGGCTTCCTATGATCTCTAACCCTGTTAGGGATATCATAGTGGCTTCCCTTAAATCCTCTACTAGAAGGATTTACACTAGCAAGTGGAAACGCTTCTCCCTTTGGGCGAAATCAAGGAACATAGATCCCTTTACTGCCCCTGTTCATGCAGTTTTGGATTTTCTAACAGAAATCTTTCACTCGGGTTCTTCATCTTCCACGGTCAAAGTTCAGTTGGCTGCGATCTCGAACTTTCATGTGGGGTTTGCAGATCATAGCATTATGTCCCACAAGCTTTGCAGAGCTTTTCTAAAAGGAGTTTTTCTCCTCAAACCTCCTGTCAGGAGTCTTCCTCCTCAATGGGATCTAAATCTAGTGCTGACATCCTTAATTCTTCCTCCCTTTGAGCCAGCTGCTTCATGCTCACTAAAGTTTCTTTCATGGAAGACACTCTTCCTTGTCGCTATTACCTCGGCTAGGAGAGTGTCAGAACTTCATGCCCTTTCTGTTCGTCCCCCATATTTGGTCTTCTACAAGGACAGAGTATCCTTGAGAACTAATCCATCCTTTTTGCCCAAGGTTGCTTCAAAAACAAATTTAAACCAATCTATTGATCTCCCTGTATTTTTCCCAATTACTCCAACAGATCGGAACAAAATTACATTATCTTGATGTTCACCGCCAACTCAGATATTATTTGGACAGAACAAAACAATTCAGAAAGTCTGATCAGCTCTTTCTTTCCTATGCTGAAAATAAGAAAGGCCTCTCTGTTTCCAAAGTGACCTTGTCTAGATGGCTATCTTCCACCATTTCCGAAATCTATCAACTTAGGGGCAAACAGCTGTGCTCAAAACCAAAGGCACATTCCACTAGAGGCTTAGCCACTTCTACAGCCTTTCAGGCTAGACTACCCTTAGATACTATTTGTGCAGCAGCCACTTGGGCCACTCCTCATACCTTTGTTTCTCATTACAAATTGGATTTGGCCTCCAGGGATAGAGCCAGTTTTGGTTCTACGGTTCTCAAGAGTCTGTTCCAATGAGCCACCCAGGATAGAGGTGCTAGGACGCTGGTCCCATCCAGCAAGAATGAAGAGATTGACAACCTAACATTTAGAAGTTATGTACCTACCATAACGTTCCATGTTGGTTGTCTTCTCTCGCCTTCTTTCTTGCGACCCTCCCTCCTGCCCCCTTGACTGGACAGATCTTGATGTCCCTTGTCTCTGGAAGATTGCTTCTTTTGGGCACCAGTTAGTTCTAGTTTAGTTATCTGGTTTCCCCTTACAGCCTTTTTAGGCTAATTGCTCTTCTTTCCTTAGTGGAAAGTTTTTATGCTAGGTAGTTTTCCCTCTAGGTTCCAAACGAGATCTGGGTATTTACCGCCTTGCATCATGGGATATGGGGCTGCCTCGAGCTGGTAAAAGTGACTCTCGAGCTTAGCAAGTGCCGAGTCGGAGCCGAGGATCGGCTCCGAACCCATCCAGCAAGAAAGAAGGCGAGAGAAGACAACCAACATGGAACGTTATGGTAGGTACATAACTTCTAATTTTGGCAGCCATATAAAACAGAAAAATAGGCTCCTTATATAGGATCAAACCTTTCCTAACTCCTATAGCTAGAACCACAATTGCTCACTCCCACTTAATCTCACCGCTTCTGTACGCCTCACCCATATATACTAACCTAAAGAAAAATAATCTTACCAAACTAACAAATTCCTATAATAATATCGCCAGATTTGCCACTGGCAATCCCTTTAGAACCCACCGCTGTCTGACTCTAAGGCAACTAGGCTGGCTTGAACTTCAAAACCAACTGATAATATCCCAACTCACCATTGCCCACAAGATCTTCTACCAACCCAACAGCACTCCTATACTTTCCAATCTCATCCTCCCTTACAAAAATCTGAATTCCCTGCGTTCCTCTAAGAAACTGCTTGCTTGCGTAGGCAAGTCTAACAACCTGTCTGGAGACGCTCTTTTTTGTAACACAGTGGGAACAAACTGGAACCTCCTGCCCGATGAACTAACATTACTTTCATCCTTGCCTCTCTTTAAACACAACCTCAGAAAACACCTCCAAACACACTGGTTATGCCCCTGCAGCAACCCTGACTAACCATTTGATTTTTACTAATTATAGCTCCTTTTACTTCTTATTCCTCCTATTCTTACTTAAATTACTAACACTCGTAATGGATTGTTACATGCTAATTACTTAAATTACTAACACTCGTAATGGATTGTTACATGCTAATTACTTAAATTACTAACACTCGTAATGGATTGTTACATGCTAATTCCTTAAATTACTAACACTCGTAATGGATTGTTACATGCTAATTCCTTAAATTACTAACACTCATAATGGATTGTTACATGCTAATTACTTAAATTACTAACACTCGTAATGGATTGCTACATGCTAATTCCTTAAATTACTAACACTCGTAATGGATTGTTACATGCTAATTACTTAAATTACTAACACTCGTAATGGATTGTTACATGCTAATTACTTAAATTACTAACACTCGTAATGGATTGTTACACGCTAATTACTTAAATTACTAACACTCGTAATGGATTGTTACATGCTAATTCCTTGTAAGCTAGACTAACTGATGCTCCTAAATTAATATGCTGATAAACTCTCTCTAGTATAAGTATTAAACTTATTAGAGTAATTTCCTACTCTATATTATTATTACTTGTTGTACAGCATACTTTTTATTTCTAGGTAGTATTTCTTGTTGTACTTTTATTATAATCCTGTCTGTTAATTTTTAATTTTTAAGTTCTATAATTGCAGGAGCTTTTCTCCCCGGGCCTCTTCTGAAAATGGAAATATATCCAGTTAGACTAGCCCGGTTAACAAATGTAAAATAAAATAAATAAATAAAAATAAATATCACTTATGACATGGGCATACATTTATGTAAATGAAAACAAACCATATTGACAATCTTAGTTGCAAGCATTTTTACATCGCAGACCATAGTGACATAGTTGCAGTTGCAAACGTTATACATCAGATATACTCTACCCAATCGTCATTAAGTCAGACATTACATAGCTCATTCAAATCCTTCTTCTTTTAAACCTCATTCCTCCCCTGTATGTATTGTTCCCACAGTTCCCATGTTTCCTGTGTAATTTGCTCCTACCCTTTTCTAAAGATCCCATTTCAGTTGTGTTATCTGTGTTACCATATTACCGACTTCTAGTATAAGTTGGTTTAGACTTTGATTTCCCTTTTTCTAGTAATTGTTTTTTGGCAGCCACCATAATGAGACTCAGCAAGGCCTTACTATGTGTAGGCAATTCTGATTCTGTATCATAGATCAGAAAAATCATTTCCCAGGTTACATCAATTTGCTCATACAGTATCTCTGTTAGAGTTGTCTAGAGGAAATCTTTAAAGTCTGCCAGCTCATTACAGTCCCAGAAAATATGTCCCCAATTATGTCTTTTTCTCCATCACACTTACATTATTTGCTGTCTACCTGAGGAAAATTTCTCTCGAGTCTACTTGGGGTATAAATATGTCAGTGTGAACACTTCCAAGAAAAAATCCTAAATCTTCTAGATTTTGTTGCATATTTGGGAGACAAACATATACCCCCCATTGTTTCTTTGTGATTTGCTTATCCAATCTCTTCTCAATCCTTTCTAACCTCTTATAGGTTCATAGGTAGGTACTAGGCTATCTGCCCGAGGGCATTTATAAGCCTAGCCAGTGTGTCGGCTTTCGCCACCCCATTGATTAATTAACTGATCCTCTGTCAAGCAGAGCCAATGAAGTGATCCCAGGGGTGTATTTTCTGTTACCCATCCACTCGTCAAGGTTTCTCTTGAAGAGTGTTAGTGAGGGGCTCTGCCTGATGTAATTTGGAATTTTGTTCCAATGCATGGGGAATCTCTGTGACATGAATCTATCCCTCCAGCATATTCTATTAATTGTTGTGGCGAGGTTTAGCTCACTAGATCGTGTGGCTCACAGTGACTTGGATTTCTTTAGGTGGAGCATGTCCATCAATTCTGAGTAGGACATGGCTTTGTAAGTCAGGCAGAGATCACCTCTGAGTACAGCCGGAGTTTTTTCAGTTGGGCTGCATAGGACATATGTTTGAGGCCAGTAATCCTCTTGGTGAGGTACGTTTGTGGTCTTTCCAGCTGTTGGCAGTGTCTTGTGAGGTACATCCCAAATGGGGTATTGTACTCTATAATGGGTCTAATGAGTGACAAGTAGAGGGGCACTATAACCTCTTTATTTCTAGATGTGAACCCGTTAGTAATTAGATGGGCCACATAGAAGGATTTCCTAACTACTTTGGCAATATGATTGTCAAAGGAGAGATTACTATCTACCTGGGTCCCCAGATCTCTTATTACCTCTTCTGTATTAAGGAGGCTGCCACCTATGTGGTAATTCATGGGTGTTTTGTTTTTCCTCAAACAGGATGACTATGCATTTTTTGGCATTTAGCTTGAGGCCATGACTTTGACACCAGGTGTCCATCTCAGTAAGGCCCTTTTGGAAGATGTCTGTGTCAGCCGGAGAGTCAGTTATGGCTCCCAGTTTGCAGTCATCAGCGAACTTGGTTAGCCATAGTCCTCCTGTGTTTGCCTGTACTTCTGAGAAGTATATGCTGAAATAGTAGGGGTCCCAGGGCCGAGCCTTGCGGGACACCACTTGTGACTGGTTTAGAGTCGGACCTGGAGCCCACTATTCTTACCGTATGAGTTCTGTCTGTAAGCCAGTTGGCAACCCATCTCATGACATAGGGTTTTATGTTCAGGCTGGTGAGTTTTTCTGTAATACCCGAGTGGGGAATGGTGTCGAAAGCATTGGTGAGGTCAAGGTAGGCTGTGTGAACCATCTTTCCCTCGTCTATGGACTTGGTGACTGTCTCGAAGAAGTCAACCAGGTTTAGTAGGCATAATCTGCCCTTAACAAAGCCGAACTGGGTCAGGTCAAGTGTTTGGAGGTTCCCAATGTCTTTGTTAATGAGTTCCATAATGATGCGCTCCATAGCCTTGAAGACCAGGCTATTCAGGCTTATGGGGCGATAGTTACCAGGGTCAGTTGTGAACCCTCCTTTGTGGAGAGGAATAACCGTTGCTGTGCACCATTCTATGGGCATGTAGCCTGTGGAGAGGCTGCGGTTGAACAGCGTGTTTAGGTGGGGGGATAGTTCTTTCTGTAGTTCATGCAAGACACAGCCTGGGACACCATCTGGTCCCATTCACGCTGTGTTTTTGGCTTTTGAAAGGACTGTCTTCACCTGTGCGTCTGTGATTTTTGGGACACTACACTTTTCCGGTATTGTTGTGGGCCCTTTTGGAGGTGAGAGGGGATGAAGTTTGCACTGAATCTATCTGCCAGGATGTTGGCAATATCAGTAGGTTCAGTATATTTTGTGCTATTTTGCACTAGTTCATTGCATATCTGCGAGTTGCCACTTAGCTTCTTAACATAGCTAAAGAAGGCTTTGTTCATAGGTTCATAGGTAGGTACTAGGCTATCAGACCAAGGGCCTATGTAAGCCTAGCCAGCAAGGTTCCATAGCTTACGCCACCCAAGAAAGTTATTTTCCTGTGTCACTGTCGAGCAGAGACACAGAAGTGATTCCCGGAGTGTATTTCCTATTTCCCATCCACTCATCAAGATTTTTCTTGAAGAGTGCTAATGAGGAACTTTACTTGACATAGATGGGTAGCTTGTTCCAGAGTATAGGAAGTCTCTGGGACAGGAATTTATCCCTCCAGCATGTCCTGTTTATTCTGGTGGCAAGGTTTAGGTCCCTAGAGCGTGTAGCTCATAGAGATTGGGATTTCTTTAGATGTACCATGTCCAACAGCTCTGGGTTTGACATAGCTTTATATGTTAGGCAGAGATCACCTCGGAGTAGGCAATATGCTACGAAGTAAAGCTGGAGTTTTTTGAGGCGGTCAGTGTAGGGCATTTGTTTGAGGCCAGTAATCCTCTTTGTGAGGTACTTCTGTGGCCTTTCCAGCTGCTGGTTGTGGTTATCTTTTGAATCTTTGGCTGTTTTTCTTTCGAAGTTAGCCTTGGATGATTTCATGAGGGACATAATTTCTTACTGATACTGATCAGGGATGTCTTTCCTTCTTGGGATTTGCTTTTTTTCTGAACTAGTTTCCTCCTTCTATTGTATAGCCTGTTTATGGCAGGGGTCCACCAAACTGGTTTCCTTCTCTTAGAGGAGTGAGTCTTGGTTTTGCTAGGGATGGCACAATCCATGCATCCTTGTAGGTGCTCATAGAGTGCATTTGTAAAGGTTTCTGTATTTTGGGCAGCGTTGTCCTTTAGCATGGGGGCTGTGAAACTTACCACCTCTGTCTTAAGTAAGGTGAAGTTTGCTTTAGAAAAGTTTTTTACTGTGGTTTCCTTAGTTAGGGGTGGTGGTGGGGTGTGGACATCCAGAGTGATTAGTTTATGGTCTGATCTAACCAGTGATGGGTTGACCTCCTGTGTGGAACACCTGTCACCCATGTTGGTGATGACCAGGTCCAATATGTTTTCACCTCTGGTAGGGGAGTTTACCAGCTTATCCAGGGCATTTGAGTTGATGAATTCCAGGAAGCGCTGGGCCTGGGAGTTTGTACTCTAGTAGTTGTCCCAGTGAATGGTAGGGTAATTAAAATCACCCAATATCAGGGTGTTCGGTAGGACCTTCATGTTTTCCAATGTCTCCAGAAAGGTGGAGTGGTGGTCCTGGGTCATGGAGGGTGATCTGTAGCATGCCACAATTTGCATTGCAGATTTGCTCAGTGTTAGTTGCACATGGATGATCTCAGAGGTATCATGCTGCGCCACTAACCTGGAGGTGCAGGTATCCTTGATGAATATGGATACACCCCCTCCTTTTGTGTTTCGGTCCGTGTTCTGTGGCCAAAACATGTGGTATGAGTTGTAGCCCGGTAGTGCTGGGGTGCTCTGTGGAGCCTTGAACCAGGTTTCAGTTACTGCACAAATGTTGACGTTCTCCATACTAAGGAGTGCTTCGAGCGTGTGCATTTTGAGATTTAAACTCCTGGCGTTGAGTAGCATAACCCTCAGTTTTTTGTTAATTGTGCTGTTTATGGAGGTGAGTTTGACTTTTGAGCCTTGCCTAAAAAAGGCACTATGGGGACAGCAAGAGCCTTGGCCATTATTCGAAAGCCTAGGGTTGACAGGTGCAAGCCGTCTCTTGCGAAGCAACGCTGCTTGTCGAGCATGTCGTCCCAGGCTGACAGACACTGGATCCCCTTTGAATGACACCAGAAACTTAGCTAAATTGTTGAAATTGATCATTTTTTCTTTATACTGAGGTATCATTCTTGGTGAGGGCTACTCAGGGTCAGGGTCATACCAGCCTGGGCTACATGATCAGAGAGCTCTTCCATGTCTCTTTTCATGTAGTCCAGGGAGGTATGTCTCAGGTCATTCACACCAACATGAACAATGACAGAGTCATATTTATAATTGTTCTGGAGTGACCTGAGTACTTGTGTTATGTGGCGGATTCTGGCTCACGACAGGCAGCTAACAGTAACCTTCTGCTTGTCCAGCCTAGTGAGTGGGACACCAATGTGCATGACTATAGAGTCACCTATTACTAGTGTGTTAGGTATGTTATTTCGCCTTAAGGGCTGTGATTGTGCGGCACACTGATTTTGTGTTTTATGTGTTGTCTGGTTTGTGACGGAAGGTGCAGGTTATTTGGGTGTCTGCTTTGGAGGTCTCTGATGCTTTTACATGTTTTTATTTAGAGCCTCTGAGTATGATTTTGTGTATTTATATGTATTTTTTGCCAGTGCTGTTTTGGTAGGTCTGTGTGTGGCTGGAGGTGTGGTGCAAGTGTTAACCTTCTCCTCTTGACTGTCTGTTCCACTGTTGGGTGGAGACAGCTTAGCTTCCACTTTGGCTGTATAATTGCATCCCTCGCATATGTTAGTGTTTTGTGGTAGGAGGAGAGGGTTGTCTGTTGTAACATGGCCTCAGGATACCCAGATCCACCCTCTGGACTGGAGAGTACACCTGAAATTGCCCTTTGGTCATGCCTGAATAGTAGGATGAGCTGCTTAGTCACATGATTGGTGAAGGGTGAATAAAGAGCCTTGCCCTGCTGGGCAATCTGTGTCAGGGTATATTAGTGATTGCTATTAGGTTTGAGCAAGTGCTGGGCTGTAAGATGCTTTTTGAGTGCTTAGGTTGAGAGTTAGACTAGTTTCAAAGGAAAAACTGAAGAGGAGACTTAATGGAGCTGGGAATATTTAACCGTAGCTAACTGGCGCTGCCCGGTGCGCATAGCCGTGCAAACATGGTTTTTATAGTAGGGAAATGAAAGAGATAGACATTTGCCCAAAATGGCCAATAAACTACTAACTTCTGGGCTGGAACCACTCCTCCAGGGACAGTTAGGTTGCTCATAGCTCCCCTCTCTCACAGGTGAATGGAGAAACTTCCTTCTGTCCAAGTAAGGTATGGGCAACTCAGAAACTAGTATCACAGCCCTGAATTCAGTACTAGCCTGAAAACTGGACTGTACTAGCTTAGAAAGGCAGGAAACAAGGAATTTTTTTTTTTTTGAAAAGATAAGGCAAAAGCAGTAAAAAATACACTTAAAACAGTTTTAAACGACTACAAACAATCAAAAAAGGCTGTTGCACTTTAGTCTGTAGCCTACAATAGTTAAACAAATTATTTAAACAAAAAACAACTTTTTAAAAGTGCAGGCAGTCAAATAAGTACAATATGTAAAAAAAACAAGCTTTTAAATCACAATAAATGCTGGAAAATCTGCGATTAGGCAGAAAACAGTTAAGTACAGCAAGAAAGTACAGAAAACTGATACTTAATCACTCCAAAGTCTCTCTTCTAAGCTAGAAGGCTTGTATCAGTTTAAGGCTTTTTAGTGCTACCCAGTAGATTAGTTACAGGAAAGATGGGAAACAAGCGCAGATGTGGTCTTTTAAACCAGAAAGTTGAACGAGACAGACAAACTGTCTAAATGGTCAATAAACTACAATTTCTGTGCCAAAAACCTCTCGTCTCATGGTAGATAGGCTACCTAGTGCTTACCACTCCCACTGATAAGCTAGAAGGCTTTCCTCCAACACAGAAATCCTTGCGGGGCTCAGAAGCTTACCAACAGTCCCGGATACAGCAAGTCTGTATCTGGACTAGGCTAGTTACAGGAAAGGTGGGAAACAAGCGCAAGTGCGGCTTTTAAACCAGAATGTTGAAAGAGATGGAAAAAAACTGCCCAGACGGCCAGTAGCTACAATTTCTGGGCCAGGAACTACTCTTCTTGTAGTAGATAGGCTACCTAATGCTTACCACTCCCACTGATAAGCTAGAAGGCTTCCCATCCAACACAGAAAGGCTTGGGGGGCTCAGAAGCTTGCAGAGAGTCCTGGATACAGCAAATCTGTACCTGGACTAGACTAGTTACAGGAAAGGCAGGGAACAAGTACAAACGCAGGCTTTTAAGCCAGCAAGTTGAAAGAGATGGAAAACTGCCCAAACGGCCAAATAAACTACAATTTCTGGGCCAAAACTCACTGTTCCTGTGGAGGATAGGCTACCTAGTGCTTACCACTCCCACTGATAAGCTAGAAGGCTTCCCAGCAACACAGAAAGGCTTGGGGGGGGATCAGAAGCTTACTAACAATCCTGGATACAGCAACTCTGTAATCAGACGAGGCTAGTTATAGGAAAGGTGGGAAACGGGCACAAGTGTGGCTTTCAAACCAGAAAGTTGAAAGAGATGGAAAAATCTGCTCAAACAGCCAATAGCTACAATTTCTGGGCCAGGGACCACTCCTCTTGTGGTAGATAGGCTACCTGATGATTACCACTCCCACTGGTAAGCTGCCTGATGCTTACCACTCCCACTGATAAGCTGATAAGGATGAGTAAAGAGGCACGATGACCTCCCCTTATCTAGATGTGAATCCCTTCATGATTAGGTGGGCTATATAAAATGTTTTTCTAACCACTTTGGCCACGTGGTTGTCAAATGAGAGATTGCTATCAGCTTGCGTCCCCAGGTCCCTAATTACTTCTTCTGTACTTAATGGATTACCACCTATGTGGTAATTTGTGGGCACTTTGTTTTTGCCAAAGGGGATGACTATACACTTTTTGGCATTTAGCTTGAGGCCATGGCTCTGGCACCAGTTGTCTGTTTCTATGAGGCCCTTTTGGAGGATGCTTGTGTCGGCTGGAGAGTCGATTATGGTGCCCAGTTTGCAGTCATCTGCGAACTTGGTCAGCCACAGTCCTTCCGTGTTGGCCTGTACCTCCGAGAAATATATACCGAACAAGAGAGGTCCCAGGCCTGAGCCTTGTGGGACACTACTTGTAACTGGTTTGGAGTCTGACATGGCTCCAGCAATTCTAACCATGTGGGTTCTGTCCTTGAGCCAGTTTGCAATCCATCTAGTGACATAGGGGTTTATATTTAAGCTGGTGAGCTTATCTATAATGCCCGAGTGGGGTATTGTATCGAAGGCTTTTGCAAGGTCCAGGTAAGCTGTGTGAACCACCTTCCCCTCGTCAATGGCCTTGGTGACTGTTTCAAAGAAATCAACCAGGTTTAAGAGGCAGGATCTTCCCTTAACAAAGCCGAACTGGGTAGGATCCAGTGTCTGTAAGTCCCCAATATCTTTATTTATGAGGTCCATGATGATCCTTTCCATAGCTTTGCAGACCAAGCTAGTCAGGCTTATGGGGCGATAGTTTCCAGGATCCGTTGAGGCACCACCTTTATGGAGAGGGACCACTGTTACTGTACGCCACTCTTTGGGCACATATCCTGTAGTAAGGCTGAAATTGAATAGTAGTTTTATGTTTGGGTTTAGCTCTTCTTGGAGTTCATGAAGGACGCAGCCCGGGACACCGTCTGGTCCCATCGATGCTGTGTTTTTTGCTTTGGAGAGGGCGGCTCTTACCTGAGCATCTGAGATGTCAGGGGGGTAGCACTCTGCTGGGATAGATATTTGCCCTTTTGTGGGGGGGGGGTTGCGCTGAACCTGTCAGCTAGGATGTTGGCAATGTCTGTGGGTTCGGTGTATTTTTTGTCATTTTGGACTAATTCTGAGCATATCTGGGAATTACCACCCAGGTTCCTAACATAACTAAAAAAAGCCTTGTGATTATCCTTAGTGTCCTGTGCAATTTTTCTCTCGAAACTGGCCTTAGACAATTTTATGAGTACCCGTAGTTTTTTGCTAATACTGATCAGTGATGCCTTCCCTTTTTGGGATTTTGCTCTATCATTTAGTAGCTTCCTCCTTCTATTGTATAGTTTGTTTATGGCTGGGGTCCACCAGACAGGACGTCTGCCTTTGGAGGATTTGGTCTTGGTTTTATTTGGGATCGCATGATCCATGCATTCCTGAAGGTGTTCATAGAATGCGTTTATAAAGGATTCTGTGGTCTGGGCCGTATTTTCCACAGGACCGGGGGCTTTGAAGGATTCCACCTCGGTTTTGAGGAGTGTGAAATTTGCTTTAGAGCAGTTTTTCACTGTGGTTTTCTGGGCAGGGGCTGGGGTCGGGATGTGAATATCCAGTGAGATTAGTTTATGGTCTGATCTTACCAGTGAGGGATACACTTTTTGTCTGGAGCATAGAGTCCCCATGTTGGTGATGATCAGGTCCAGTATGTTTTCCCCTCTTGTGGGAGTGGTAACAAGTTGTTCCATAGCATTTGAGTTTATAAATTCTAGGAACCTTTGGGCTAGGGTGTTGGAGCTAGAGTAATGCTCCCAGTCTATGTTTGGGTAGTTGAAGTCGCCCAATATAATGGTGTTTGGAGAGACCTTCATATTTTCCAGTGTTCTCAGGAAGGCTGAGTGGGGTTACTGGGTTTGGGAGGGTGGTCTGTAGCAGGCTATAAACTGGAAGGCAGTTTTACCCACTGTTAGTTGCACATGGATAGTCTCTGATGCTTCATGCTTTGCCACCAACCTGGAGGTGCGGGTATCTTTGATGAATATCGATACTCCCCCTCCTTTTGTGGTTCGGTCCAAGTTTTGGGGCCGAAAAGCATGGTATGAGGTATAACCTGGTAGTGCTGGGGTGCTCTCGGGAGCCCTGAACCAGGTTTCTGTTACTGCACAGATATCGATGTTCTCCATGCTAAGGAGAGTTTTGAGTGCGTGCATCTTGAGGTTTAGGCTTCTGGCGTTAAGTAGCATTACTCTTAGTTTCTTATCCCTTGTGATACCTATGGAGGTGGGTTTGTCTTTTGAGCCTTGCCTAAAAAAAGCACTATGGGGGTAGCAAGAGCCTTTCCCGATATCCGAAAGCCCAGGGGTGACAGGTGCAAGCCGTCCCTAGCGAAACATCGTGGCTTGTCGAGCATATCATCCCAAGCTGACAGGCATTGGATCCCCTTTGAATGACACCAGTACTTAAGCCAATTGTTGAAATTGATCATCTTGTCTTCATATTGTGGCATCATTCTTGGTGAGGGTAAGATGCTACTCAAGGTCAGGGTCATACCGGCCTGGGCTACATGCTCAGAGAGCTCCTCTATGTCTCTTTTCATGTAGTCCAGGGAGGTACGTCTCAGGTCATTCACACCAGCGTGGATAATGACTGAGTCATATTTGTACTTGCCTTGGAGTGACCTGAGTGCTTGTGTTATGTGGCGGATCCTAGCGCCCGACAGGCTGTTCACCGTGACCCTCTCCTTATTCAGCCTTGTGAGCGGGACGTCAGTGTGCCTGACGATAGAGTTACCTATTACAAGTGTATCAGGTGTGTTGTTTAGTCTTAAGGGCTGTGACTGTTCGGCACACTGGCTTTGTGAGGTATGTGTTGCACGTGTTTTGTTTTGGGGTAGCGGTTGCTTGGGTGTCTGCTTTGGAGGTCTCTGCTGCTTAGGCAGATCTTTATTTAGAGCCTCTGAGTATGTTTTTGTGTGATTATGTGTTTGGTTTGCTGTCGTCGTAGGTCTATGTGAGACTGGAATTATAGTGAGTGTGGTTTCCTTCAACTCCTGACTGGTTATGCCAGTACTGAGTTGAGAGAGCTTAGCCTCCAGTTTGGCTATATCGTTGCATCTCTCAAATGTGTTGGAATTTGTTGGGAGGAGGAGAGGGTTGTCTCTGTACATGAGGCAGTTGTAACATTGCCTCAAGATTCCCAGATTCACCAGCTGGACCGGAGAGGAGATTGACAACTGACCTTTGGACATGCTAGAATAATATTGGGAATTCCTTTATAATTGAAAACAAGGGCCAGTGGGGAGTGAGGGTGTAGTGCTTTTAATTTTTAGTGCTGACTTATATAATTGCTTTAGTGAGCAAGTGCCAGGTAACTTAAGTGCAATGTGTTACAGGTAACTTAAATGCAAAAACGACAAACAGTAACTTTCTTTCAAGTAAAACAAGGAAATAAGTACAGTAAGCAATGCAGATATCACTAGTGATCCACAGAAGCTGAGAAGCCGCGTATTAGGTGGAATTAGCGTTCCAGGGAAATAACAAGCAAACAAACAACAAGCATATAAACAAAGCTAGATTCAGCAGGCCTGGATCTAGTCTATGCTACAGCAAACAAGGTGTACCAATTTCAGTAAGATACAGTTCAAATATTCAGGCACTATAAACCTTTAACCAGAAATTCCCAGCTCAGAAGGGCAGAGTCCAGCCTCTTCTCCCACAAGAGTGTAGACCACGAACCTTCTTAATGTAAAATAACTGGCCTGAAGCCCAAGTGCTTAAACCAGAACTAATACACTTTAAGAATAACAGAAAATGTATATATATATATATATATATATATATATATAGAGAGAGAGAGAGATTGCTGAGCCAGATCCTGTGTGGGTGCATAATTTACCACCATTGCCTTTGCTTTAGCTTCATTAATTTTGTATCCTGAAAAGATTTGAATCTGTCTCAAAATGTCCCCTAACACTGTAATGCCCTTTTCTGCTTTTTATGAGGTATAATATAATATCATCTGCAAACAGTGCCAGCTTTTCTTGACTACCATACCAGTAAAAAACGTAGTAGGCCACACAAACTCCAAATGACAAAAACAGCAGCAGTGGGTTCAGGTATAAAAGCCGACTCAACAGTTTATCTAAGAATTTGTTCAATAAAACACACAAAAGGTGTAGTCACATAAAAATCCAAAAGATATAAACAGTATTCCAAGCGCTTTCGTCTCCGGTGAGTCGGAAACTTTTTCAAGGAAATTAGAAAACTGTTACAACTTACTGAACTCAATTTAAAAAAACAGATCCATCCCCAATTAACATTGAACCAATAAAATAGAACCATATAATGAATATTCATAAAGTTCATAAATATTCAACAATCGCAGTACAATTCAACCACAGAAACAATATCATGATAAAAGACACACTAAAACGTACAGCAAATAACTCACCAATCCCCAAAAATCATGTCCTTGTCAAAATAGTATAGGTAAAAATGCTGTTAATAAACATATACATATGTACATATAAAATCTAAAATTATATAAATACATGTAAAAAATATATATCAGTTGTTTTATCTATTTAATGCTTTTAACTTCAAGAAACAGGCTAAGGATAGAGCATTACTGATACCCAGCCAGTGTATCGCATTAGTTTTAATCTGCCGTAGTGCCTCTTGTTTCTCTTTATCCTTAGCCTGTTTCTTGAAGTGAAGACAGCAGTTTGAATCTCATGCCTGCTTCTCAGCATTCCCTGAATAGTGGGATAAATTTACCCCTGTTCTGACTGGTGTACAGTGAGTAATCATTCTCCACAAACACTGCTGTTTCTCAGTTTTAGTTCTTTTGTCTTTCTGCCAGTTTTGTCAGAATCAACTCCTCCTGCTGGCAGGATTGCATCTTTACTGTTAAAGGTCTAGGTTGCTTTTTCATAGCCAGGTTTGGTGCGTACACAATATGCCCTTTCAGTTAGCAGCTCTCGCTGTGGAATATCAGTCCAGTTGCTTATTTGTGCTTTCATAAAACTAATGGAGTCTGTTCCTTCCAGCTTCTCTGGTACAGCTGAAAATCTCAGGTTTTCCCTACATGTTCTGTCCTCTAATTCTGTTATTTTTTGAAACATGTCTTCTTGAGCAGTCTCATATTCAACCAGCCTTTTCTTTATTTCAACTTCTGATTTTTGCAGTTTTATCACTTCATCAAAATATCTGCTTAAAACTTCTTCTATTTTTTTCAGCCTTTTGTTTTTCGAGTTGATGTATGCCATCAGTGTTTCATTTATTTTAATCAACTCTGTGTGAAGTTGTTGTATACTTTCCTCTAGGTTACTGGAAATCATGTCTGAAACTTGCTTCTTTTTTTTGAGCAGCTGCAGTACTTTTCCTAGTCAGTGTTTTTTCCTCACATTTTGTAGCTAATTTTCTTTCAGATCCTCTGTATTTCTTTTTTCTGGCATCGAGGCAGTGTACTTACTAGCCAGTTAATGAAATTTACCCCGAAATATAAATACACTGACTTTCTCTGCTAAGTTTCTGTTTTCACACTGGGAGAGCTAGAATTAAGCTGCTACTCAATGTGTAGCCATCTTGGTAAAACTATGAGCCTTTGTCCAGATTTTTTATATCTGCAGGTTGAGAGGTATGCATACCAGTGATTTCAGTGGGAGAATGCTGAGGTTTCTCAGTCCCTCAGAAATAACTATGAGCTGTTACAAATGGAATTTACAGAAACTTCATTCATTCTCATGTTGATGTCAGCATTAGAAGATGTTTGTGTCACTGCCTGCAGTTTTCCTGATAGCCAGCTTGCTGTCCCTAAAAAGACATATAAAATTCCTCTTTTAAATTTGTACACACTCATTCCAAACCTGACCCGTGGTAGCTCTAGCTTTAGTTAATCTCACTGTAGCTAAACAGTTAGTTAATTTCACTCCTACACTTTCTGACAAAGGTGACAAGGTGGGACTGGGAACATATTTGATAAATATGGAGAAAATTTGTATGCTTCTGCAACTTTGATTTTCAGAATTTTGAATTGTCAGGCTCGTGTGTATTTATTCTAATTGTGAAAGTATGATGAATGTTTTGTCTGGAGCTTCTTCTTGTGAGGAAAAATCTGCTTTGCATGGTTTCATTTCTTCCATCTCACAGGTCACAACTCATTGTTTAAAGTGTGTTTGTTTCTGTTGATGCTTCTTCCATGGCTATGGCCACTGGTACTGTTATAAGGGGGTTTGCATAGCTGCATTCTTGTTACCTTGCAGAAGGTGTGAAAAATGAGATTTTAAATTCTCCTTTGGATAGTGATTTAGTTTACGGCTCCTCTGCTGCAGAAATTATCAAAAAAGTGTGATAAAATGGCTATGCTAATACAGGAAATCTCTTGAGATTTTTCAGCCCTCTTTTTAAAATTTTCCAAGGGATTCTGTAACCCCCTTGTCCAGTTTTGCCAAGAGCCTGTGAACCTATACACCTGTAAACTTATAAAACAGCAGCCTCAGCAGAATGCTGGTAAACAGGCATTTAAGAAGCAATGACAAGGGGGTTCCAAAAAGAAGAATGGACCCCCCTCCCAAAAAAAGCAAAGGATAGACTGCAAGTCAGAATAACTATTTAAGGCACCATGTCCTCCCCTCCCACTCTCAGTCCCTGTTCCCTTCCAGGGAGTCAGAATCTCTACTTCACTACTTGGCAGTAGATATTTTCAGACAAATGGGTTTCAAAGGTCATTCACCAAGGTTACAGATGAAAGTAGGACATTTCTCCCTTTCAGGGATAATTCTGCATTCACCAGATCAGACCCCTCTATTTCCCTCTGTCCATCACCATATGTTGTTTCTGGGAGTAATAGAGCCAGTTCCTTCTCCTCAGTTTGGGAAATGTTTTCATTCAAGGATGTTTTTGGTGCCACAGAAAGAAAATGCCTTGAGACCAGTTCTGGATCTTTCTTTCCTAAATTAATTTGTGATAGTGCCCAAGTTCAATAAACTTCCCCAACCTGTTAACTGTTCTTCCTTAAAGTTAGTTTTTTGCCCTACCCTTTGAACTATCCACTGCAACAAGAGTGCTGAAGTGTCTAACTCCAATTATAGCTCATTGCAAGCTGTCGGGTATCCACATTTTTTTCTGTATGTAGATGACTTGTTTATCTTTGCAGAATATTTTTCAAACTGTGAGGAATCTCTTACTTAGGTGAGAGATGTCTTACACAAACTGGGATTCCAAGAGAATATTCAAAAGTCTTTTTTTGACTCCATCACACAAAATTGTGTCTTTGGTGTGTTTGCTAGACACCACAGTTCAAATAGCTTTTCTTCCACAGGAAACATAGAGCTCTGTCTAGATCTATTTCTGGAGTTTTCCACTCAGACTTTGCTTTCTGCAAGGGAATACCTCAGGAATTTGGGTCTCATGACATCTATGGCTCTCACAGTACCCCTGCCAAGACTTCACTTGAGAAAGATACATTTTTATCCGAATTTTCTTTGGTTCTATTATTTTTTCAAGTCCCATAGTTGAGATTTGTAAGAGGAAAAATCACTCTGTGTAGTCAGCACATTTCTAAAAATCTATGTCCCCCCCCCAACTCCAAAGCAGTCAGTCACCGGAGATGCTTTGGACTTTGCCTTGGGGAGCAGTTTCCGAAGGAGTAAAAGTGCAAGGTGTTTGGGCACCAAGGACAGATGCAGGCACATAGATATAAAAATGATGTTTGCTCCAATCAAGGCACTCAAGTCCCTGAATCATCTTTGTTCCCCTGGACTTCAAGTTGTTACAAACAATACTGCAGTCGTTTGCTACATCAGCAATCAAGTGGGATCCAGGCCTTACCCCCTTTGCAGACTAGTTATGTTAACCTTCAAATACAGCTTTACAGTGCAGTCTCACTTTGCAGGCATCCTACACACTGTCAGAGCAACGCTGTATGGCAGACAGGCTGAACAGGACAAAGGCAGACCTTCATGAATGGAAACTAGAACAGGGGGTCTTCCAAGATTTGATCGATTTGTGGGGAGTTCCTGAAGTTGACCTCTTTGCCTCTTCTCTGAACAATCAGCTGGCGAAGTTTTGTTCCAGGACTGTATGCAAGAAGGCCTGGAAGACCGATGCTTTTTCCTTTCCTTGGGCAGAAATGTTCCTGTATCTTTTTCCACCCTTTCCACTGCTATCCAGGGTACTTCTGAAGATTTATAAAGAATCACCCAAGCTCATTGTGGTAACTTCCTTCTGACACAGGCAGCAGTGGTTCTTTCTACTTTTGGAAATGGCCAGGGGCATTTACCATAAGCTTCCTCACAGAATGGATCTACTTACACAAGAACAGGGGTGTTTAATGCACCCCGACCCTAGTCAGCTTCAACTGATTGCTTGAAAGATAGGGTCTTAATTCCCTTTAGGCACATGTTTACTGAGTGCATGCAGCAGGTGTTAATGTCAAGAAAGCATACTATTACAAAATCACATGTTAGTAAATGGAAAAGGTTATCTGCTTGGTGCCAACAGCGTAACCAGCACCCTTTCAAGGCTAGTGTTTCTGTGGTTTTACTATATTTATGTGACTTGCTGTTTTACTGTCTTTCTTACTCCTCTATCCGTTTGGCCATTAAAGCATGTCTGACCATGGATCCCCCTGTTTTAATGCATTCTTATGTAGAAATGATTTTGCAAGGGGGTTCAAAAGAGACCTTCACGAAAACTGGTGGCTACTCCTGGAGATCTTAATTTTCTGTTAGAGATGCTAGCACCAGCTCAACAGGCTGACTTGAGGTTCTTAGCATGGAAACCTGTCTTACTGATTGCTCTGGCCTCTGCATGAAGAGTATCTGATTTGCAAAGTCTTATGGTAATTCAGCCCTGTCTCATTCTCCACAGAAACAGGGTTTCTTTGAGAAGTAATCCTCCTTTTATGCTTGAATTGGTGTCTTGAGTTTACATTAAGCCAAACTATCTATTTCCCTTTATTTTCTGAACTGAAAACTGGGGGAGAAAGGATACTCCATACCTTGGATGCCCACTGATAACTCTGGTACTGTCTTGACAGAACAAAATCTTTTAGCTGTTTGAATCGTTTATTTTATTTTATTTATTTTTTTTTTGAAAGTATGAAGAAGAGATATGTCTAAACTGACTGTTTTCAAATGGCTGTCTTGGGCTATACCATTTCTTATTCTTTCCACAACAAAACAATTCCAGGCAGAATCAGAGTGCACTCTGCCAGGGCCTTTGTTCATCTATAGCTTTTTGGAAAGGGTTAGATTCTAGAGTTAGCAACTTAGTCCTCTGTTCATACTTTTACAAAGCACTGCAAGCTTGATTCCTTCTCTAGATCAGGGTTTGCTAGGACCATTTTCTGCTGACTGCTGGACCCTTCTCCTGCCTCCTCCCAAATGCTATATACACAGCTGTACTATTTTTGTGTGGATCACTGTTGCAGTCATTAAAGGAGGAATCTGTTTCACTGCCTGATTCTGACATCCAGTCTTAATTTCAGAGCTGAGCATTCTTTCCCTGTGGCTGGGATGTTGTCACTCACCTTGGGTGTCCTAATGTATGTGGTGTGTAGTTATCATTCTTGTTTCATAGTTCCATTAAAAGTGTGTCGCATTCTGGCTTCAGTTCATGTCTATGACCATTGTACATTGCACAGATGAGTACCCACTGGGGCACATTTTATGCTGTACTGAAGTATTTTGTACTGTATTTAGTAAATGTCTAAAAGAACAAAAAGAAAAGTGGCAGGACACTGCTGCTTAACTATAAAACCATTTAATAAAACTCTAAAAACACACTGTAATCTCGATACAAGAAAGGTAAAAAAGTAAGCGCTTTCGGGTTACACCCTTCATCAGACATCAAATGTTGGATACACCTTCTTTTTATATAATAGTCAACCAATGAGCTTCTTCAAAGTTTAATGATGCATACGCCTATTCAAAAGTGTGGGTTTTAAAGGGATAACGTCATTGAGGCCAGGGGGTATGTGTGCCATCAGATCCACAATCCATTTTGTTTCATCCAAAGCTGTCTGTAACTTAATGTCCCCCCCCCGTTTATTCAACCTGACATTAACAATAACTCTGAATGAGAAACTATGTGAAGGATATTCATGTACATGCCTGTATAAAGCATTACTATCATCCCTATTCCTTATACTACCAAGATGTTGTAGGATTCTTGCCTTAAACATATTGGTTGTCATTCCTACATAGAAACTTAAACATTTTGTACACTCAGCCAAATAAACCACATTGGGGGTCCTACATGTGGCCTTACCTTTAAAGACAATGTTTTTACCTGTGGCTCGATGTAAAAAATTGACCTCCTTATTTATATAGCTGCACGCTTTACACATGCCACAGGGAAGTGTCCCTACTGTACTCTTAAAGGGCCTATCCATTTGGAGACTTTTCTCTTTACATAAGAGGTCACTCAAATTCCTGTTCCTTCTATATTGGAAGTACGGTCTATTATCTATAAGCCCCTTAAGATTCATATCGCTGGTTAGGATGTTCCAATTATTTCTAATGATGTTGCAAATATCACCAATATTACTTCCATAGGTGAACATCATCCTGGTGCCTCTGACATGTGAACTATCTTGTCCATTCCCTATAAAAGTCTGGTCCTGATTTCTTTTAAGCCAAGGTTTGTATTTGGTCTGCCTGTAAACTTTGCTTTCATCTATTGCGTTCCTAACCAGATTCTTCCCATAGCCTCTCTGTTCAAAATAACCTGTGAGGTTAACTAGTTCTTGTTCAAATTGCATGTCATCAGTATCAATTCTTGAGGCTCGACCTACTTGTCCTTTAACAATATTGGGGAATACATGGCGGGGATGCATGCTGTCATTGGCTTAAAAGAAATCAGGACCAGACTTTTATAGGGAATGGACAAGATAGTTCACATGTCAGAAGCACCAGGATGATGTTCACCTATGGAAGTAATATTGGTGATATTTGCAACATCATTAGAAATAATTGGAACATCCTAACCAGTGATATGAATCTTAAGGGGCTTATAGATAATAGACCGTACTTCCAATATAGAAGGAACAGGAATTTGAGTGACCTCTTATGTAAAGAGAAAAGTCTCCAAATGGATAGGCCCTTTAAGAGTACAGTAGGGACACTTCCCTGTGGCATGTGTAAAGCGTGCAGCTATATAAATATGGAGGTCAATTTTTTACATCGAGCCACAGGTAAAAACATTGTCTTTAAAGGTAAGGCCACATGTAGGACCCCCAATGTGGTTTATTTGGCTGAGTGTACAAAATGTTTAAGTTTCTATGTAGGAATGACAACCAATATGTTTAAGGCAAGAATCCTACAACATCTTGGTAGTATAAGGAATAGGGATGATAGTAATGCTTTATACAGGCATGTACATGAATATCCTTCACGTAGTTTCTCATTCAGAGTTATTGTTAATGTCAGGTTGAATAAACGGGGGGGGGGACATTAAGTTACAGACAGCTTTGGATGAAACAAAATGGATTGTGGATCTGATGGCACACATACCCCCTGGCCTCAATGACGTTATCCCTTTAAAACCCACACTTTTGAATAGGCGTATGCATCATTAAACTTTGAAGAAGCTCATTGGTTGACTATTATATAAAAAGAAGGTGTATCCAACATTTGATGTCTGATGAAGGGTGTAACCCGAAAGCGCTTACTTTTTTACCTTTCTTGTATCGAGATTACAGTGTGTTTTTAGAGTTTTATTAAATGGTTTTATAGTTAAGCAGCAGTGTCCTGCCACTTTTCTTTTTGTTCTGAAACTTTGTTGGAGTAAGCAGGACTTTAGCACGGCTGAAGAATTTGTTTTGTGCTAAATGTCTAAAAGCCTTGCCCTTTAGCCTGTGTATGAAATGAATGGTATATGCAGGCATTTATTTGTTTACTTACTTATTTTTATAACTGAGCATGTGAACTGGTCTTGTGGTTGAAAAAAAACAATATATATATATATATATATATATATACCTTATGCATAGCTATAACAAAAAGAGTGCAAAAACAAATTTGAAATGTGCATACATATATAAAATTAAAAAATTGATGCATACAAAAACAGCACACTAGACTGGAGAGAGTAAAGATTATATAAAACATTTTAGGGCAGAACATTTGGGATAAAATACACTAGTGAAGGAAATAATACAGTCAGTATAGTATCCTTAAGTGTTCAGTGCTGGTATGTAAAGTAGGCATCACAAAGGTAAGCATCTGAATGCAGTAACATCATGCAGGCAAAAGTTATGTATGATGGGTACATTGTATGTAGAGAGGGGGTTAGAGTATATAAAGAGTGATGAGGAATGATTACATGTGTGGTATGTATGATGTGTACATTGTATGTAGAGAGGGGGTTAGAGTATATAAAGAGTGATGAGGAATGATTACATGTGTGGTATGTATGATGTGTACATTGTAGAGAGGGGGTTAGAGTATATAAAGAGTGACGATAAATGATTACATGTGTGGTATGTATGATGTGTACATTGTATATAGAGAGGGGGTTAGAGTATATAAAGAGTGGCGAGGAATGATTACATGTGTGGTATGTATGATGTGTACATTGTATGTAGAGAGGGGGTTAGAGTATATAAAGAGTGATGAGGAATGGTGACGTGTGGTATGTATGATGTGTACATTGTATGTAGACAGGGGGTTAGAGTATATAAAGAGTGACGATGAATGATTACATGTGTGGTATGTATGATGTGTACATTGTATGTAGAGAGGGGGTTAGAGTATATAAAGACTGATGAGGAATAATTACATGTGTGGTATGTATGATGTGTACATTGTATGTAGCGAGGGGGTTAGAGTATATAAAGAGTGACGAGGAATGATTACATGTGTGGTATGTATGATGTGTAATTTGTATGTAGAGAGGGGGTTAGAGTATATAAAGAGCGACGAATGATTACATATGTGGTATATATGATGTGTACATTGTATGTAGAGAGGGGGTTGGAGTATATAAAGAGTGACGAGGAATGGTTACGTGTGTCGTATGTATGATGTGTACATTGTATGTAGAGAGGGGGTTCGAGTATATAAAGAGTGACGAGGAATGGTTACGTGTGTCGTATGTATGATGTGTACATTGTATGTAGAGAGGGGGTTAGAGTATATAGAGTGACGAGGAATGATTACATGTGTGGTATGTATGATGTGTACATTGTATGTACAGAGAGGGTTAGAGTATATAAAGAGTGACAAGGAATGATTACATGTGTGGTATGTATGATGTGTACATTGTATGAAGAGAGGGGGTTAGAGTATATAAAGACTGGCGAGGAATGATTACATGTGTGGTATGTAAGATGTGTACATTGTATGTTGCGAGGGGGTTAGAGTATATAAAAAGTGACGTGGAATGATTACATGTGTGGTATGTATAATGTGTACATTGTATGTTGCGAGGGGGTTAGGGTATATAAAGAGTGATGAGGAATGATTACATGTGTGGTATGTATGATGTGTGCATTGTAAGTAGAGAGGGGGTTAGAGTATATAAAGAGTGACGAGGAATGATTACATGTGTGGTATGTATGATGTGTACATTGTATGTTGCGAGGGGGTTAGAGTATATAAAGAGTGACGTGGAATGATTATATGTGTGGTATGTATGATGTGTACATTGTATGTTGCGAGGGGGTTAGAGTATATAAAGAGTGACGAGGAATGATTACATGTGTGGTATGTATGATGTGTGCATTGTATGTAGAGAGGGGGTTAGAGTATATAAAGAGTGACGAGGAATGATTACATGTGTGGTATGTATGATGTGTACATTGTATGTAGAGAGGGGGATAGAGTATATAAAGAGTGACGAATGATTACATGTGTGGTATGTATGATGTGTACATTGTATGTAGAGAGGGGGTTAGAGTATATAAAGAGTGACGAGGAATGATTACATGTGTGGTATGTATGATGTGTACGTTGTATGAAGAGATGGGGTTAGCGTATATAAAGAGTGACGAGGAATGATTACATGTGTGGTCATTTCCTGCCTTTTCCAGCCCCCTGCTATAAAGCACGCTTTGGCAGGCTTTTCTGGCTGTAGAGAACTCAGCACAGCTCCTCGTGGTATCCAGCAGAGTTCCTAGAGCAGCAGAGAAAGGAAAAAGCAACTTTCCAGATTTTAAGTATTTTTTCTTGCATTTTTCGACCATTTGTGTTATTCGACTGTTTCTGTCTATTTTATAGTGGTATTACCTGTTTTTCCTGTTTTTATAAGCTTTAATTGTTGGTTGCACTTCTTAGTTTAAGTTTGCTTAAAAGTTAAACTACAGGCTAATACACTCAAGTGTACTAGCTTTTGATAGCATTTAATCGAAAAGCAAAGCATTTATTGTGTTTTCTGTTCTGTCTGTGAAAAAAAACTTGGAAAAAAAAAATATTCTTGTTCTCCTAACTTTCCTGGCTAGTTTGTTCCAGTGATCAGATTTTGCTGATCCCTGGGCTTTGTCTTGGTTCCTGTACTTCTCCATTTTCTTTGTTTGGTCAGGGGGAAGTTTCTTTACTCACCAGTGGGAGTGGGGAGTACTGAGCTGCCTGTTTGTCCTCAGAGGAGTGGTTTAAGACAGTAACTTGTAGTTCAGTGGCCATTTTGGGTCATTTCCTGCCTTTTCCAGCCCCCTGCTATAAAGCACGCTTTAGCGAGATTTAGCATGGAGTTGCCACTAGAGCAGCATCGGGCAGCGCCGGTTTAACAAGGTTAAACTTTTTCTGGCTCCATAAAGTCTGTTCTTCATTTTTTCCCTTAGAACTGCTCTACTAGTAACCTAAACAGTATATCCCTTGACTAAAAAGCGCAGCACTTGTTCCTAAAAGTTTTTTTTTTCTCAAAAAAAAAAAGGCTCAGCACTTGTCACTTCTATATTATACAAAGTCCCTCACTTGCAAACCCCCCCCCCCCCAGGAGTACCCACTTCCTTACTAAGTCCTCTCTTATTCAGTCTCATACCTAACTTCTTAATTTTTCTAGCATGTCGAAGGGCCAGATGCTGGCATCCTCTCCTGCCCAGTTGGTGAATCTGGGAATATTGAGGCAATGTTACAATTGCCTCGTACACAGACAACCCTCTCCTCCTCCCACATAACACAAATACTTGCGAGAGATGCAGCTATTTAGCCAAACTGGAGGCTGAGCTCTCTCAACTCAGGACTGGCAAGACCAGACAGGAGGAGAAGGAAACTACACACACCACAAAACCAGCCTCACATAATGCTACCACACCACTGAATCAAACACATAAACACACAAAGACATACTCGGAGGCTCTGAGTAAAAATTTACCTAAACAGCAGAGGCCTCCAAAGCAGAACTGCTACCTCAAGACACCCCACAAGCAACACATAAACCACAAAATCAGTGTGCAAAGCAGTCACAGCCCTTAAGGCCAAATACAACACCAAACATACTTGTCATAGGTGACTCCATAGTCAGACACACTGACGTCCCACTCACCAGGCTGAACAAGGAGAGGGTCACAGTAAGCTGCCTATCGGGCGCTAGAATCCACAACATAACACAAGCACTCTGGTCACTCCACGGCAAGTACAAATATGACACAGTCATTGTCCATGCTGGTGTGAACGACCCGAGACGTACCTCCCTGGACTACATGAAAAGAGACATAGAGGAGCTCTCTGATTATGTAGCCCAGGCAGGTATGACCCTGACCCTGAGCAGTATCCTTCCTTCACCAAGAATGATGCCACAATATAGAGACAAGATGATCAGCTTTAACAATTGGCTTAATGTCTATTGTCATTCAAAGGGGATCCAGTGTCTGTCTGCCTGGAATGACATGCTTGACAAGCCACGCTGCTTCGCAAGGGATGGCTTGCACCTGTCACCCCTGGGATTCCGGATATTGGCTAAGGCTCTTGCCACCCCCATAGTGCCTTTTTTAGGCAAGGCTCAAATTCTAAACCTACCACCCTAGAAAACAAAAATGGGAAGAAACTGAGGGTAATGCTGCTCAATGCCAGAAGTGTAAATCTCAAAATGCACGCACTCGAGGCCCTTCTCAGTATGGAGAACATTGATGTCTGTGCTGTAACTGAAACCTGGTTCAAGGCTCCTGAGAGCACCCCGGCACTATTAGGTTTTACCTCATGTCATGCGTTCCGGCCCCAAAACCCAGACCACACCACAAAAGGAGGGGGTGTATCCATATTCATAAAGGATACCCACACCTCCAGGTTGGTGGCAACGCACGAAGTTTCGGAAACCATCCAGGTGCAACTAACCATAGGCAAAACTGCTCTACAAATTGTAGCATGCTACAGGCCACCCTCTCAAACTCAGGAACCCCACACAGCCTTCCTGAAGACACTGGAGGGTATAAATGTATCTCCAAACACCATCATATTGGGTGACTTCAACTACCCGAATATAGACTGGGAACATTACTCAAGCCCTAACTTTCTAGCCCAACGGTTCCTGGAGTTCATAAATTCAAATGCCATGGAACAGCTAGTCACTGTTCCCACGAGAGGAGAAAATATACTAGATCTCATTATCACAAACATGGGGACAAAATGCTCCACACCGGAAGTATATCCCTCATTGGGGAGATCTGATCATAATGAACTAAATAAGAAGTACCACCAGACTCAGACAGACAAAAAATGTTAAATCCTGAACTCCAGGAGCATACCCTCCAACCTAGCTGCAGTTGGAAAATGAAAGTGGTGCCGATAAAGTATAAATCCACAAGAACCAGCTTTAGAAATTCCAAATGGACAACGCTTCCACGTAATTCTTTTATTCTTAAAAACAGACAGAAAACAGTTCAAATAAATCCAAGCGCTTTCGCCTGAGTAGTCTCAGGCTTTTTCAAGGTTAAATTGAGTGTGTGGCCATACTGTTTATATATTCAGCTTAATAGGCCTAATAAAATCATTAATTAGTTACAGTCAATCAACATTTAAAGTGCAACAGTGCTTTATTGAGAGCATTTTAAAGCTGATAAATGTTCTTCCATCACTCAGTATTTTATGCATTCATCAAAGCTACATTATAATGTGCTGTACGTCGAAAATTAAATACATCTTGTTAACAAATATATTTAAAACAATAAAAAAAAAAATGTGAATTATTTAAATTTTTATATACATATGTTTTAAATAGTTAAAAAATAATAATAAGCTACAAAACTTTAAAAATGTGTTAAACTTGTTTCCTTACACTAGAAAAAAACAGATAGTGAACCTTGCATAAATTGTGTGTGTATGAGTATGATACATTGATTTCTAAACATTATTCTTTCTAAAAATTGATCCATGTTAATTAATAAATAACTTTCATTTAATTGAAAAATCCATATTATAATGCTTTTCATTTTGATACCAAAAATTGATATAATGAAAACCAATGGTGTTAAAATTAAATAAATAAATAAATAAGTTATAATTTATTTCTTTTAACCTTTAATATGCTATTGATGCTAATACTATCATTTATCCCCGGATCTTTTGAAGCATCTAATCTAAGCTGCCAAATTAACTCTCTACTTTCTAAATAACTTTCCCAATCACCTCCTCGAGGATCTAGAAGGACACGTTCGAGGACAAAAAATTTTAAAGACATATTAGTGCATGTCAAAGAATGCTTATAGAATGCATTAGAAGTTTTCTTTTTTTCAGTTTCATATAAATGTTCATAAATTCTTTTTTTAAGCATTCTAGTAGTTTTCCCTACATAGAATCCATAACAAGATAGGCAAATACCCAAGTAGACTACTCCTGTTGAATTGCAATTGTGGTATCCTGATATGTTCAATGTGCAATTCCTAGATGGTAAAAATATTTCAGCAGCATCTAGTAGGTAACTGCATTGGTTGCACATACCACATTTGTATGAGCCATTTTTTCTATGAGATGAGAGGGTGTTCATCAATTGTCGTGTACAAGTGTTTTGTTCAAACATCCCTTTCAAGTTGGTATCTCGTTTTCTAATAAATGTTAGAGTCTTGGGTAAATAAGTTTTAATGTCTTCTTGTGCGGTTAACAAGGGCCAAAATAAATGTAAGGTGTTCTCTATGTAGGGTGCATCACTAGTATATGTGTAGATAAAACTTTTCTGTGTGTCTTCCTGTCCTTTTTTGTGATCGTGGAGAGAGGAAGTCCTTTACTCAAAAGGGGTGGAAAGGTTGAGTCCCTTTTCTCTAACACCTCGTCTATACAAGAATTGATTAATTGTATAGGGTAACCTCTTTCTATAAACATATCTGTTAAAAATCTAGTTTCCTCTAAGAAAGATTCAAGTGTACTGCATATTCTAGACGCTCGAATCAATTGACCTCTGATAATCCCCTTTTTTGTATAAAAAGGGTGTGAGCTATCAAAGTGCAGAAATGTATTGGAGAAAGAGGACTTCCTAAAAATTTTTGATTGGAAGTGTTCGTTCTCCTTGTCTTTGAATAATAAAATATCTAAATAGTGTAAAGAATTTTTACTAGCTTCATAAGTGAAGGACAAAAAATTAGTAGTTGAATTGATGTAATCAAAAAATTGGAGAAATGTCTTCTCAGAACCTTGCCACAAAATACATATATCGTCCAAGTAACGTTTGTAGAATAAAATGTGTTCTTTCCATTTAGTAGAATGTATGTATAATTGCTCCCATTTGTGTAAAACAGTATTAGCATAAGATGGTGCACATGGAGAGCCCATTGCTACCCCTTTGTTTTGTCTAAAAAATTCTCCATCAAAAAAGATATAATTATTATTCAAAATTATATCCATAAATTCAATTATTAAATTGATCTGGTTGTTATTTAAATTAGCTGCATTAATTAAGGTATCTGAAAACCAGTCTAATCCTGTGTCATGAGGTATACTTGGGAATAATTTAACTACATCTATTGTTATCATAAGCACATCTTTATTGCAAATATCTGGTGGAATGCTAGCTAGGAATTCCCAAGAGTCTCTACAAACATACGGGAGCTTAGAAACTAGAGATTTGATGTTGTGTTCTACATATTTACCTAAAGGTTCTGTAATACTGCCAGCACCAGCCACAATCGGCCTAAATTTCAATGGTTTTATTCCTTTATGCACCTTTGGTATGCCAAACAGTATAGGAATTTTTGGGTAGGGCACATTGAGGTAGTTAAATAATTCCTCATTTATTACCCCTTGAAGTAAATGATCATTCAGGATGTATTTTATATTGGCATATGCGACATTTAATTCATTTTTAGATGCCTGCTCATAAGTATCAGTGTCCTGTAATATGTTGTGCATTGCATTGTCATAATCAAACAGGTGCATAAGTACCTTCCCTCCCCCTTTGTCAGGTTTCATGACCCTGATCTTTTCTTTTCTTAATAAATCTATTATTTCTCTCAAATGTTTGTCAAAGTTTTGAGAGGGATCATGATTTTTTATCAAATTCTCTCTGAGTGTCTTCTCAATAAGTTCTTCAAAGATTTTCAAACTCGGATGTAGGGGGGGGGGTTGAATGTGCTAGACCTAGTAATATCATTCTTCACTACTCTTTGTCCTTTAAAAAAGAGAGAAAGATTCAAATTCCTAATAAATAATTTTAATTCTATTAGGAGCTTAGGCAGATATGCCGGTCTTGCCGGAATGTAGTTTAGTCCTTTTGTAAAAAGTTCAAAGTATACAGGAGTGATGTCTAAATTAGTGTAATTATAGATACTAAAGTTGTCTAAAGAGACAACTATGTTATTAGTGTCAAAGGCTGCCAATTCAAAATCACACACAGTGGAGTCATCTATCTAAAAATTCAGTTGCGGCCCCTCCCCCAATTCTGTTGGTGAGGGGCATTGTAATTCCTCCCCATTGGTCTGCCCTGGGGATAGTAAAAACCCTGTGGGGAGTTATTGCTCCCTTTCTGTGCTAACCTTTCGCTCCTACGCAACGGCTCTGTGTTAGTTACATTGGTTACATTATGGTTCCCTACTCTGTTTTCAAAAGTTTCTGTGTAGGTTTCTGTAAATTTGTTGTTTTTCTGCCCTGTAGGGTAAGCCTTCCCTTCTCTGTATTCAAGCATGTCCCTGTCCAGTTTTTTCACTTTCCTGTCCACCACTTTCAAACAATGCTGGTCCACTTCAACAAAAACTTCATCATATTTTCTTTTATGTCTAAGAAAGTTTTTGTGTTGTACAATGTTGTCATTCAGTACAGTTAGTTCATTCAACATTACATTGCATTTATTTTGATAATCTTTAACCTTCAAGTCTAGCATTTCTAAACCTGTGCGGTCAAACAGTTCTAATAATTGTGTGTGTAAAATAGAGCCTGCAGTGGCATTGCTCGGAAATTTATAACATCTTAAGCCTTTCGGTACTCTCTTAACTTTAATGCATTCTTAGAGGTAATTAATCTCAAGTTGAGAATTCTTGTATGCATATAATTTGTTGCTAAAAGTATCAAAGTCTATGTCCAACTGCTGTATGTTGGTGTTAAATGTACCTTGTTTGAACTCCGGTTGGAGTTCAGTCCATTTTTTGAAATTAAAAGTTCTATCAGCAACTTCACCATTCGGTGCTGAGCTGCTGCTTGAGTTTCCTTCTTGAGCTTGTAGGATGCTGTTGTTCGTTCGCAAGTTGTGTCCCGAACCAGCGGTGCCATTCGGCTCCTGCGCCATAAAAAATCTCCGTTCGTTGCATGCTTCTTGTTGTTGGTTTCCCGGAATCAAAAAAGGAGAGTCAGAAACAGCAAAATTAGCTTGTCCAGTAAGAGCGTTGCTGATGTTTGTGAGCAACGCTAGCACCTGGTTAAATTCTTTGCGTGTAACCGGTGCTTCATCGCTTCCTTCCCTTAGAATAAGGGGTGTGTTCAACAAGTCCGAGACTGATGGTTCTTCCGCCATACAAACAGATAACCGGTGAAGAAAGACAAGCCAAATGAACTAAATAAGAAGTACCACCAGACTCAGACAGACAAAAAATGTTAAATCCTGAACTCCAGGAGAGTATCCTCCAACCTAGCTGCAGTTGGAAAATGAAAGTGGTGCCGATAAAGTATAAATCCACAAGAACCAGCTTTAGAAATTCCAAATGGACAACGCTTCCACGTAATTCTTTTATTCTTAAAAACAGACAGAAAACAGTTCAAATAAATCCAAGCGCTTTCGCCTGAGTAGTCTCAGGCTTTTTCAAGGTTAAATTGAGTGTGTGGCCATACTGTTTATATATTCAGCTTAATAGGCCTAATAAAATCATTAATTAGTTACAGTCAATCAACATTTAAAGTGCAACAGTGCTTTACTGAGAGCATTTTAAAGCTGATAAATGTTCTTCCATCACTCAGTATTTTATGCATTCATCAAAGCTACATTATAATGTGCTGTACGTCGAAAATTAAATACATCTTGTTAACAGATATATTTAAAACAATAAAAAATGTGAATTATTTAAATTTTTATATACATATGTTTTAAATAGTTAAAAAATAATAATAAGCTACAAAACTTTAAAAATGTGTTAAACTTGTTTCCTTACACTAGAAAAAAACAGATAGTGAACCTTGCATAAATTGTGTGTGTATGAGTATGATACATTGATTTCTAAACATTATTTTTTTCTAGTGTAAGGAAACAAGTTTAACACATTTTTAAAGTTTTGCAGCTTATTATTATTTTTTAACTATTTAAAACATATGTATATAAAAATTTAAATAATTCACATTTTTTATTGTTTTAAATATATTTGTTAACAAGATGTATTTAATTTTCGACGTACAGCACATTATAATGTAGCTTTGATGAATGCATAAAATACTGAGTGATGGAAGAACATTTATCAGCTTTAAAATGCTCTCAGTAAAGCACTGTTGCACTTTAAATGTTGATTGACTGTAACTAATTAATGATTTTATTAGGCCTATTAAGCTGAATATATAAACAGTATGGCCACACACTCAATTTAACCTTGAAAAAGCCTGAGACTACTCAGGCGAAGCGCTGATTTATTTGAACTGTTTTCTGTCTGTTTTAAGAATAAAAGAATGCGTGAGCGTTGTCCATTTGGAATTTCTAAAGCTGGTTCTTGTGGATTTATACTTTATCGGCACCACTTTCATTTTCCAACTGCAGCTAGGTTGGAGGGTACGCTCCTGGAGTTCAGGATTTAACATTTTTTGTCTGTCTGAGTCTGGTGGTACTTCTTATTTAGTTCATTTGGCTTGTCTTTCTTCACCGGAGATCTGATCATAAACTAATCTCACTGGAAATCCGCATCCCGCCCCCACCCCAAACAAAAAAAGACCACAGTGAAGAACTTCTCTAAAGCAAACTTCACACTACTCAAGACTGGTGTGGTATCCTTCAAGGCCCCTGAGCCAGTGGAAACCACAACCCAAGCTGCGGAAGCCCTTACAAATGCCTTCTATGAACACCTCCAGGACTGCATGGATCAGGCAATCCCAAATAAAACCAAGACTCTTTCCACAAAGGGCAAACATCCAGTCTGGTGGACCCCAGCCATTAACAAACTTTATAATAAGAGGAGAAAGCTATTACATGATAGAACAAAATCCATAAAAGGGAAGTCACCCCTGATCATTATTAGTAAAAAATATGAGCACTCATAAAATCAACTAAGGCCAATTTTGAGAGAAAAATTGCCATGGATTCAAAGGACAATCATAAGGCCTTTTTCAGCTATGTTAGGAACCTGGGTGGAAACTCCCAGATATGCTCAGAATTAGTCCAAAATGATACAAAAATCACTGAACCCACAGACATTGCCAACATACTGGCAGACAGGTTCAGTGCAAACTTCACCCCCTCCCCCCTAAAGGAGAGATAACTATCCCAGTGGAGTGTAGCCTCCCAGACATCTCAAATGTGCAGGTGAAAGCTGCTCTCTCTAAAGCTAAAAACACAGCATCAATGGGACCGGATGGTGTCCCCGGCTGTGTGCTACATGAGCTAAATGAGGAATTAAACCCGCACATAAGGCAGCTGTTTAATCTCAGCCTTACCACAGGATACGTGCCCAAGGAGTGGTGTACGGCAACTGTGGTCCCACTCCACAAAGGCGGTGCCTCTACTGACCCTGGTAATTACCGCCCCATAAGCTTAACAAGTCTAGTCTGCAAAGCTATGGAGAGGATCATAATGGAGCTCATAAACAAAGATATAGGGGACTTGCAGACATTGGACCTGACCCAGTTTGGCTTCGTCAAGGGCAGATCATGCCTTTTGAACTTGGTCGACTTCTTCAAAACAGTCACCAAGGCCATTGATGAGGGTAAGGCAGTCCATACAGCCTACCTTGACCTTGCAAAGGCTTTCGACACAATACCCCACTCGGGTATTGTAGAAAAACTTACCAGCTTAAATGTAAACCCATATGTCACAAGATGGGTTGCAAACTGGCTTAAGGACAGAACCCACAGGGTTAGAGTTGCTGGCGCTATGTCAGACTCCAAGCCGGTCACAAGTGGTGTCCCACAGGGCTCGGTCCTTGGCCCCCTATTGTTCGGCATCTACTTCTCAGAAGTACAGGCCAACATGGGAGGACTTTGGCTGACAAAGTTTGCAGACGACTGCAAACTGGGCGCCATAGTGGAAAGTGCATCGGACACGGATATCCTTCAGAAGGGACTCACGGAAACAGATAGCTGGTGCCAGAGCCATGGCCTGAAGTTAAACGCCAAAAAATGTATAGTCATACCCTTCGGGAAAAACAAGGTAACCCCAAGCTACCATATAGGCGGCAATCCACTAAGCACAGAAGAGGTTATCAGGGACCTGGGGACCCAGGTTGACAGTGGCCTTTCTTTTGACACTCACGTTGCTAAAGTGGTTAGAAAGACCTTCTACATTGCCCACCTGATCATAAAGGGATTCACATCCAGATCTAGTGAGGTCATTGTTCCCCTGTACTCTTCACTTATCAGAGCAATGATCGAGTACAATGCCCCATTCGGGATGTATCTCACCCGACATCTGCAGCAATTGGAGAGACCCCAAAAGTTCCTCACCAAAAGGATAAAGGGACTCCAAAATCTGTCATATGCTGCCAGATTGAAGAAACTCCAGCTCTATTTAGTCGCATTCTGCTCAGAGGTGACATGTGCCTGACATACAAGGCCATGTCCAACCCGGAATTAATGGACATGCTCCACCTCAAAAAATCCAAATCCGCCAAAACCACTAGAGCAAGCGACTTAAGCCTTAGCACGGATATAAATAGGACGTGCTGGAGGGATAGATTTATCACTCAGAGACTCCCTATGCTGTGGAATAAAATCCCGGTCCATGTGAGGCAGAGCACCTCGCTGGCTCTGTTCAAGAGAAATCTGTGGATGGGAGATCGTAGGTTTACCCCGGGAATCATCTCTGTGTCACTGCTGGACAGAGGCACAACAAACTAATGGGCACAGTATTTTTTCATGTAAGGGGTGGCGTAAGCCACAAAACTTTGGGCTAGGCTTATAAATGCCTTAGGGCAGATAGCCTAGTATAAACCTATGAACCTATGTATGATGTGTACGTTGTATGTTGTGAGGGGGTTAGAGTATATAAAGAGTGAAGAAGAATGATTACATGTGTGGTATGTGTGATGTGTACATTGTATGTAGAGAGGGGGTTAGAGTATATAAAGAGTGACGAGGAATGATTACATGTGTGGTATGTATGATGTGTATTGTATGTAGAGAGGGGGTTAAGAGTATATAAAGAGTGAAGAAGAATGATTACATGTGTGGTATGTGTGATGTGTACATTGTATGTAGAGAGGGGGTTAGAGTATATAAAGAGTGACGAGGAATGATTACATGTGTGGTATGTATGATGTGTGCATTGTATGTAGAGAGGGGGTTAGAGTATATAAAGAGTGAAGAAGAATGATTACATGTGTGGTATGTGTGATGTGTACATTGTATGTAGAGATGGGATTAGAGTATATAAAGAGTGACGAGGAATGATTACATGTGTGGTATGCATGATGTGTACATTGTATGTAGAGAGGGGGTTAGAGTAAAGTGACGAGGAATGATTACATGTGTGGTATGTATGATGTGTACATTGTATGTAGAGAGGGGGTTAGAGTATATGTATAGAGTGACGAATGATTACATGTGTGGTATGTATGATATGTACATTGTATGTAGAGAGGGGGTTAGAATATATAAAGAGTGACGTGGAATAGTTACATGTGTGGTATGTATGATGTGTACATTGTATGTAGAAACGGGGTTAGAGTATGTAAAGAGTGACAAGGAATGATTACATGTGTGGTATGTATGATGTGTACATTGTATGTAGAGAGGGGGTTAGAGTATATAAAGAATGACAAGGAATGATTACGTGTGGTATGTATGATGTGTACATTGTATGTAGAGAGGGAGTTAGAGTATATAAAGAGTGACGAGGAATGATTACATGTGTGGTGTGTATGATGTGTACTTTGTATGTAGAGAGGGGATTAGAGTATATAATGAGTAACGAGGAATGACTACATTGTGGTATGTATGATGTGTACATTGTATGTAGAGAGGGGGTTAGAGTATATAAAGAGTGACTGGGAATGATTACATGTGTGGTATGTATGATGTGTGCATTGTATGTAGAGAGGGGGTTAGAGTATATAAAAAGTGACGAGGAATAATTACATGTGTGGTATGTATGATATGTACATTGTATGTAGAGAGGGGGTTAGAGTATATAAAGAGTGACGAGGAATGATTACATGTGTGGTATGTATGATGTGTACATTGTATGTAGAGAGGGGGTTAGAGTATATAAAGAGTGACGAGGAATGGATTACATGTGTGGTGTACAGCTGTGCCAGAATAAACAAGGAAAAGCAAAGTAGTTAAATATGCACATTACTTGTAGGAATTGTCCGGTAAAAGAGATTTATTGGGAAAAGTTTATGTACACTATAGTTACAAATAATATGCAAATATATTAGATAATATCAAATTTAGTAAGGTGATCGGGAGAATAAGTGGACGTTGTTTATTGAGAGATCATAGAATTATTAGCCTGTATCTTGGAAAATTGTTTTTGTTTTCATTGACTAGAGTCTGTTTCTGTTTATATACCTTGTTTCTGTATATTTTCTATATTTCTGTTATGTTTTGTGGAGTTTAAGGATGTTGGGATCAGTCTGGAAAAGGCTTTTTCAGTAGCAGCGTGTAAGAAGGAAGGCTGAACCTGTTGTGTGGCTTCGTCATCTTTTAAGCAGCACGTAGGTTGTGTGAATATTAATTTGTTTTAGTGGAGAACAGAAATGCACATGAATAAGTTTAAAGGGTAGTAAATTCAGTAGAAAGATTGCTCTAGTCGGATCTGGTAAGCAGCTTGTTTTTGTAGAGTGTCCTAGTGTTGTTAACTTAGGGAGGAGTAATAAATCTCAATGTTTCATTTTATGTGGCTTGGAGAAACTTCGGATTTTTTGAAGATAACAGAAAGGAAGTTTGTAGTCGGGTTTGGGGGAGATACATTATCAAAGTGGCTTTCTTAAGGCCTCTGATATAAGAAGGTGAGAAAAAATGCATATGGTATTTACAATTGCTTCAAATTGTTGTCAGTTTGGGCTCAGTATGATAACAGACTGATAGTTTCTCTTCGATCAGTATTTTATTTATTTTACATTAGTTGACTGGGTTTGTCCAACTGAGCTGATAGCCCTTTTTTAGCGGTATTTCAAGGTATTTCTCGTATTTTATTTAGGGAAAGGTTTTGCTAGCAGGCTTTGTGTCAGAAATTGGCAGATGGCCTGTTCCAAATCAATATAATATTTTCTGGAGTGTAATACAGAGGGCTTGTTGAGATCTGTCGACTATTATTATGACAAGTGTCATCAGTATGAAGTGTACAAATAGTATAATATAGGTCCCATAGGAGGTTAGTTATGTACAGAGAAAATATTAATGGTTCATGTGCTCTACCTTTTGGAGTATCTTCCATGATTAAATTTGTTAACGTTCATTGTTAGATCAGTGTTGCAGGCACATATAGCTGTGTGGGATGTATCCTGCCTAGGATCAGACATCTGGTCAGTTTGCAAACGCTTGTGAGATCCTTCCATGTACACCATATGTCTGAGGAGGGTTGCAGGTGTGCTGATATAAAATCAGACTTTCAGATGCAAGAACCCAGAATTTTCTTGCCATTAAAGGTTTCAGTCAGATTTGTCTTTGCTTTGTTTTCTGTTATTTAGTTGTCAATTTCTTTGATGTTTTGGACAGGTAAATACCCTGTTGGGCCCTTTCCTTCCTTTTTATAATAAAACTTGTCTGCCTGGTATCTTATGTGTAGGTGAAAAGGGAGGTGCTTGTGTGGCAGATACATTTCTCACAAAGATTCCCACACGGCTTGCCTTTTTTGTTTGGGGGGGGGGGCTCATGAGGTTAATGCTTGTAGTTTCTGCCAATTTGTCATTCCTTTATGCCTTAAACAATTAAGAGTAGGCTCTATTCCTTTACTATTTTTCTTGAGAATCAGAGACGTAAGGCCTTAACTAAGTCAGTGATGGAATCCAGGGCTGGTACCTCAGAAGTTACCCCCAAGGCCTTGACAGAAAGGAAGACCGCAAGAGAGATGGCTGAAGCATACCTTCTTTCCCTTTGTCTTTGGACAACTCTGATGTGGCCCTTTTGAAGTTCTCAGACCATTCATCTCCTACTTCTGACTCCTCTGGTGCTGCTCCGAGGAATGCTGCTAAGGGTTAAGAGTATGACACATCCTCCAGGGCCAAATGTACACTTTTCTCCAAAAAAACAAAACTGTGTTGTCATTTTAGGGGGTCAGACATCAGCCCTCAAGTGTTGATGAGGGAAGAGACGCTTAATTTTTGGATTCAACCCCATTTGTCTGACTTAGGTTTTGCTTTGACTTCAAGTTCTCCCAGAAAGAAAACACAAAAGACAAAGCAAGCAGTTGTCCTTTCTAGTTCATATTTTAATGCGACTGAAGTGAAGTGTTATTCTTTTCCTAACGGCCTTTTTAGGGCAATCCAGTCTTTACAGTCTGCCTCTTCTTCCCCCTGTCAGAAGAAGAGATGGAAGAACCTTGGACAGGTTTGGGGATAAATCCTGTACTATTAGTACTCTTGCTTTTAAGATGGTTAACTGTGAATGTCATATTGTGAAGTACCAGTTTACTTCCTTTATTGATGAATAAAGTGCTGGGCGTGGTCATGTCCACCCTCTCTAACATAATTGCTTCAGTGACTCAGATTACCAAACATTCCGTGGAATGTTGCATATAATGATGTAGGTGCTGTACCTTGAGCAGCAGCCACTGGGTCAGTTATGAATAGGTATGCCTGAGAATGTCAAGGCACATATTCTTAATGCTTCCATTGACATGGATGTACTATTTGGGCACTTCTGATGATGTCCTGAAAAAAATTTGATGAGGGGGCGAACTAATTCAAAGAGTTAAACAGATCTTTCAGACTCCTCTACCTAGATACAATAGGAACTCACTCTCCAGTCCTAATCCATGCTACAGAAAGCCTTTCAGACAATCTCAATAAAAGACATAAAGCATAAAGGAAGGAGATTTGGGGCATTGGCGACGCCAGGCAAGAATTATTGATTCGTTTGAAGTGGTGAGAAGAGTCCTGCATAGCCTGCGGTAACAACTGTTAACGGGATTGCTTCACGTGGGTTGCAGCAACAAGTTGTACGTAGACGTGAGACCTGGACATTCGTAAATTAGGTTTGTTTTATGGACATTTGAGCAAATTTATAAATAATACAGAGATAATATTTTTTCGTTCATACCTGTTGAGCTAGTTGATTTTATCCAGCCAGTTGGTCTTAAAGCAAGGCTAACTAATTTGTGTGATGTGGTTTTACGTTGCTAACTTTCTCATACCTGGCTGGCATGTTGCTGTGCTCACAGGAATTCGCGATTTTCCCATTTTAAAGTAATGTAGGTATATATACCTCTCAACTTGCACTTAAGTACGAATGTGGTAGCACCTGTCCCGATACAAAAAAACCAGCAATAAAGATCACGCTTGACTTGAGTTACCCTGACAGCTAAGAGGAGGAGGATTCAACAAGAGGTGGTTGGGGCCGCTAATGGATACATCAGTTATCTAAAAAACCACATCTGACAGCATTCAACCATTCATCCAGTGTATGTGGTGAAGAAGCGAAGGCAGTCGTTGATTTAACTCATTAACTCCAAGTACCGTCTCATGGCGCCTTAGTGGTCAACTCCGAGCGCTCTCTGAGACGTTAGGAGTTGAATACAGTTACACCCGAGTGCCTTCCACAAATGCGAGTAACTATACAGTCATATTTTAGCTCCACTTGTAAAAACTAAGCTGAAAAAGTACCTGCACTTTGCCAGTTACATTCTCAGCTTAGTTTTCAGTGTGGAATAACATGATGCTCATATTTGATTTTTTTGAGAAAATCGGCTTGCTGTGCACTGTGTACCTCTGATCACAGCAAGCCATTTCTGTATGTGTTGCGTGAAGTAAGTGTTGGCGGCCAATCGGATTCTTACAATCCAAGCCTAACACCTCCACCCCAAGAACATAAGTTTTCTTTGTTTTGTTAAAATAAATATGGAGTCCTGCAGTAGAAAATCCCTTTCTTTTCTCTGAGAGTTGCATAAATTCACTACATTGCTACAGGATCCATCTATTTATTTTATTAGAACATTTGCGTATGCTTGTTCACTAGACTGCAGCTACTTCCAAACATCACACTCTGAGAAGACGGCAGTGTAGTAAAACCATGTAAGCACACTACCGCTGCAAGGGAGATCTATTTTTGAAGGTAAGTCTACTAGGCAGTGTATGGGTGTATGACAGTGTGAGAACGATTAATCTTGTTTTGCGGTTGTTACTAGGAGCTTCCCGTTGCTGTTCTACTTGTCCCAAGAACTGCTTTTTTAGTTTAGTTTACTTGTAGGTTAAGCATTTGTGTGCTGTGACTAGAGATAGTGACACTGAATAATAAATGCAAAAGAAAGAGAGCTAAGCTGTGATGTTTTCTAATTTGTGTATAGCCTGAAGTAAAATCGGGTATGAGGTGAGATAACAAGTGCAGGAGACATTATTTGCAGGGCATAAGCAGAAAAAAGGTGTAGTTTTGTTCCTTGGCTCGGTTCAGCTTTCCTTATTTAACGGTAACGGCTGGTTTTCCCGCTTTGCTTTTAATTTAACGGTTGCAGGTATGCACGGCTCTGCTCCTCCAGGTAGAAAACAGCTTCAAGCAGGAGAAAATGTATTTCAGGAGTGTAAAATGTCTTTTTACTTTAATGGCAGGAATCGTGCTAACAAATCTGTGTTCTAGTGTTAGTGTGAGTCAGTACTTCAGTGTCGCTGTTTTTTTGTAATTGTTTTTGAAGGGTTGCAATAACTGCTTTTTTAGTTTAGTTTACTTGTAGGTTAAGCATTTGTGTGCTGTGACTAGAGATAGTGACGCTGAATAATAAATGCAAAAGAAAGAGAGCTAAGCTGTGATGTTTTCTAATTTGTGTATAGCCTGAAGTAAAATCGGGTATGAGGTGAGATAACAAGTGCAGGAGACATTATTTGCAGGGCATAAGCAGAAAAAAGGTGTAGTTTTGTTCCTTGGCTCGGTTCAGCTTTCCTTATTTAACGGTAACGGCTGGTTTTCCCGCTTTGCTTTTAATTTAACGGTTGCAGGTATGCACGGCTCTGTTCCTCCAGGTAAAAAACAGCTTCAAGCAGGAGAAAATGTATTTCAGGAGTGTAAAATGTCTTTTTACTTTAATGGCAGGAATCGTGCTAACAAATCTGCGTTCTAGTGTTAGTGTGAGTCAATACTTCAGTGTCGCTGTTTTTTTGTAATTGTTTTTGAAGGGTTGCAATTTTTTATTGCAGTAAAGCATACGCTTATTTGTTTGTTTATTTGTTTTTTTCATTAAGTATAACTTTTGATTTTTTTTACAGCCAGTATATCAGAATGATAATAGTGTGCTCTAATTTTGTAATATCTGCTTTTGTGTTTTTCAGCACTGCATTCTATTGAATCATCAGAGTATTTATTATAAGTGCTATGGGCTAAATGTTTGATATTGCATGTTGCTAGTGAAAATGGCAAATAGTAATGGTTCATTCATGGATGCTTGGAGTAATCCTATATTTGAGCCAAGTTTGTCTGAGCAGTAGTTTTGCCAAACAATTGTTTGGATCCTAGCCTGTAAATAAACAGTGAATCATTTCACTGCATGAGATGTTTGGAGAAACTGCAGGAGAATTCTATAGTACGGTAAGTTACATCACAAGCTTTCAGAAAGATGTAAATAACTGTCTACTAGCTCATCTGGATACTGTGTCCTGGGAAGAATTCTTGCTGTGTATTTGTGAGTTTCTTGTATATGTTTTAGTAAACTGTCAGCTGAATAGGTGTATCACTTTGGAGGAAGGGGTGAGAACAGAGATTGGTGCAAAATGTTCTAGTTTATTCTTGTTGCCATCCTTCACAGAGGCATAACTTATCCCTCTTTCCATATTGATGGGGACATTCTCTTGTGGATGCTTCTGTTAATTATTAGGGGTAATGAGTAGTAATACTAACTGAGATGAGGATCAACAAGATGAATGGTAGATTGTCAGTGAATGGGCATGCAAACTTATTTTAATTTATCAAGCACATTTTTGTATTCTGGGTTGCCAATTGTCTAAAGTGAAATTTAATGTGATGTTTTGGGGTTTTAGTGGACTTAGTAGTTGTATCCCTAAAGAATGTTTAATATTTTTGTACAACTGCTGTAAATTTGGTTAGCAAAGGCGTTTTTTATCTTCTTTATTTGATGGTTATTCTCATTTGTGTTTATCTCTACTGTCATTATTGACAATATTTTAGAAAGCTGATAGTTCAGCTTTATTTTTGCTTTACACCTGAAGAAAGTAATTTTCTTTGATTGTTCTTGTTTTTATTTTTATTACTTATTTTTATATATATTTATTCCTTAGTTCTCAATATATGTTTCCAGAAAAACTAAAAATCAGTACCAAAGACTTGAAATATTAACATAATATTTCTTGTGTATCTTAGTACTGATTCATGCTGTTGGATGGTAATCACATTCCCCATTATATCAGTTTGATTTTTAAGTAGTATATTCAAACAATTACAATAAAAGGCACTGCTACAAGGAAACGTAGCATGCTAGCACCCTATGTAACTTTGTCAGTGATCATTAACCCTATATGCAGTTTGTAATCACTTCAAAGTGAATAAGGCATTTGACAGCATATATCAAACGTTGATCCAGAATATGCCATCAGACTAAATTGTCACCACTCAGATCTCCATCTTTCACAAAGATCCAACCCCCTCACAAAGAATTTTGAACTATAAAACACATTTGATTAATGAACTAGAAAACTTCCATACAGCAGCTAGAACCTCTGAATTGGTAGATACACATTGAAATATTAAGTTCTTTGCTAGCAGCAACCTATTCAGTAGTTACAGATGTGAAATTATTCAGATGACTTTTACCTGTGCAGAGACTGTGCATGTTTGGAAACTAGCTTACATTGTAAATCAAGATAAGAAGTACACAGGAGTGCTGGTGGCATCTTCCTGATGAATGCCATGAATACAGTTGGTTGTATAACTACTGACAACGAGTCTAGCAGTATATATTTTTTTACTTTCCATCCTAGAGTTATAAACACCCATGACCAAGTTGGACCGATATAGTAAGTAAAACACTATTATGAAATGTGTTGTAAAATTCATTTCTCTGAGCTTGGCAAACGACTCTTATGGAAATTATGATTTTTTTCGTCTTTTGGTAAATAACTTTGCACGGGAGCATCTGAATGTGCCAAGTAATATCTCATTTTGATGACAGTATTGCTGGTTATAACATGATAAAAGAATTGTGCCAGTATGTTTGACACGTGCAGATATCAAAGTTTGTTTTGGACTTAGGTTATGGAAATTATGATTTTTTTCATATTTTGGTAATTAACTTTGCAAGGGAGCATTTGGACTCCAAAGCAAATTGTATTATATACATAGACATGATATATAATAGGCCTTTATGATTGCTTACTTCTTTGGCCACTAGTCCGGCATTAAAGAAGAATATAATAATATTTACATTAGAAAACTTTATATTTCTTAAAAGTACTAATATCAGCTATGGCTTACATAACTTGCTTATGCAGTCATTTCTTTCTTTTTGTTACCCACTTTATCCTGCTCTGGGTTTTGGGATAACAGAAGCTGGAGCCTATCTCAGCTAACAGTGAAATGAGAAAATGTAATTAAAAATATCTGCTACTTCTTTTAATCTCTTTACTGACAAGCATGAGTGTAAAAATTCACTTGGCAGAGTATGCTATATAGAGCCATATTGGGCTATGTAATGAATAAAACATATACTTGGTGTATGGATGGTGAAAAAAGCCACACTAGAAACGTTCATATGGTAGCAAAGTGTTTGCTAGTGTGTCGTACTAGGTTTTAGTCATGTTGACACAGCTTTCTTGGTGTTTTTTGGTACCACCTGGTGGTTGAACAGCCTGGCATCATTGGTAGGTGAGATGCTTAGCAATACTAGATTTTTCTTTTCACTTTAAATTACCGGTTAATTGTTTCTGTGTGTTCTTTAGTAGATTACCTGCTGTGGTTTTAGTTTTGTATTGGTATCTGTTGCTGTTTCTATACAGGGGATGTCCAAGTTGCACTGAAGGTGTAATGGAATTGCATTTTTCTTGTCACAGCCCAAAATTTTTCTGAAAAGCAACAAGATATATTAAAGGTGGTGTGTGGGTCTGTATGGAAAATATTTCGTAGAAGTATTAACTATGTAATTTGTACAGGGGGAAGCTTTAATGAGGGAGTGTGATACAGGCATGTGAACTGGAGAAAGAACATGCTGGAGGGACAGGTTCATAACCCAAAGACTGCGCATGCTATGGAATAGACTTCCCATACATGTCAAGCAGAGCACCTCACTGGCCGTCTTCAAGAGAAGTCTTGATGAGTGGATGGGAAATAGAAAATTCACCCCAGGGATCACTCCAGTGCATCTACTTGACAGAGGCACTAGCAACTAAGGTTGGTTGGCATAATATTTTGACTGGGCCTTACATTGCTGTTTGTTGGTGAACACAGATTGGCTAGAAGTGGAACTAAAATCAGCTATTGTATATGGTGGCCTTGAGAGCATTGAGTCTGGTTGTTTGACAGAGCCAGCCGGTTCGGTTGCACTGCTTTGCTTTAACAGCATTTTTGTTCTTTGTGGTTTGATGTGATGCTAAACAGTCATTTACCCATAAATCCTCTGCTATTTTGAAACTATTTTATTTGGCAATGATCCTACCTTATTTTGACTAACTGGTGTGTGTTCTGCAACTAACTGCAATGATTACATAACGATTTTACAAAATTATAAAAATAACTAAAGCAATAATAAACTTAGTATATGATCTAATGGTGCAGCCACAGCTAACACTCAAGATACAGGAAACTTGAATAACAAGTAACCTCACAGCAAGAGGTCCTCCGGTTCGATTCTCGGCTGGGGTGCCTTCTGTGTGGAGTTTGCATATTCTCCCTGTGTTCGCGTGGGTTTCCTCCGGGTACTCCGGTTTCCTCCCACATTCCAAAGACATGCATCTGGAGCATTTCTCCCCGGGCCTCCGCTGAAAACAGGCTCTGTGGAACCTAGTCGGACTTTCCCGGTCAACAAATGATAAATAAAAAAATAAAAAATAAAATAAATGGCTCCCTATTGAGATATTGGCACTCATAATGTCAAGTGCTGACAAGCCAACAAAAAAGAATGAAAATAGTGTAGTAGTCACAGCCCCTCCATTTTGGCCTGCTCTTACGAGAACTATATGCTAACCAAGGGCCCACCACTGACCTTGTGGGACCCCACCGTTGACAGGCCTGCTGGTAAACAGACTCACTCATTAGTTCCTTTTAGTACAACTTAGTCCGCATTGTGGTTCCATCATTAATTTTATATATATATATATATATATATATATATATATATGAATCCCTACTCAACAGGTTATGTGCAGCAATTATCACTTGTGTCTGAGCATGCATAACTTTGCAGTAATGAAAGGCAGGTCATTATCACCTTAGCAATAAGTCAGTTACAATATAGCACGGAGTCATTATCACTTTTCAGGTAAAACTATCAGGACCTGTCACTGTTATTCACATAAGTACAACCCGTTATCACATTGATGAATGCACAAGCCAGATTGGGCTTTTGTATGAGTTTAGATTCCTCACATAAATATTAGTTTCCACAGCTAAAACATGTTGTACTGTTAGGAAGAAGTATCTTGTCCTAAGGTGTTTAGGATACAGTGATACCAATAACTATACCTACCTGACCTGATTTACAGATCTTCATTCTAAAAAGATATATCTCTATATATCTGTATGTCTGTCTTTTCATGAGTAACATACAGATGCAAGTATCCATTTTATTAATGTAGTTCATATCTTTGTGAATTAATGTAACTGAACCACATATGGTGAAACAGTTGAATGTCTCAAACTATCACTACATACTGCATGTTGTGTTGCTTTGCAGCTGCCTCTGTGCAGGTGAGTAACATTATAGTGTTCTATACCATTGTGTATTTCAGCTTTGCATTCACCCAACATCACAACGTAAGCTAAACCAGAGTGAGGATGACTATTATGATGCCGATTATATTCCACTGGCACGTCTGCGTTCACATGTTCAGAATGGATGGCATTCACCTGAGGAGGGCATTGTGTTGTTCTTGACAAACCTCCACAATGGCATGAGGAGAGCCATGCAAGATTGCCAACATGCAGCTTGTGAGAAGAATGAAAAACACCCATGATCAAGTCAGACCAGTATAGTAAGTAAAACACTATTATGAAATGTGTTGTGTAAAATTCATTTCTCTGAGCTTGGCAAACGACTCTTATGGAAATTATGATTTTTTTTCATCTTTTGGTAAATGACTTTGAAAGGGAGCATCTGAATGTGCCAAGTAATATCTCGTTTTGAAGACAGTATTGCTGGTTCTAACATGGTAAAAGAATTGTGCCTTTATGTTGTACACATGTGCAGACATCAATGTTTGTTTCGGACTTAGGTTATGGAAATTATGATTTTTTTTTCATATTTTGGTAAATAACTTTGCAAGAGAGCATCTGAATGTGCTAAGTAATACCTCATTTTGAAAACAGTACTGATAGTTCTAACATGGTAAAAGAATGGTGCCTATATGTTGTACTCATAGGCAGATATCAAAGTTTGTTTGGAATTAGGTTATGGAAATTATGATTTTTTTTCATATTTTGGTAAATAACTTTGCAAGGGAGCATATCAGTGTGCCAAGTAATATCTCATTTTGAAGACAGTATTGCTGGTTCTAACATGGTAAAAGAATTGTGCCTGTATGTTTGACACATGTGCAGATTTCAAAGTTTGTTTCGGACTTAGGTTATGGAAATTATGATTTTTTTTCATATTTTGCTAAATAACTCTGCAAGGGAGCATCTGAATGTGCTAAGTAATACGTCATTTTGAAAAGATTATTTATAGTTCTAACACGGTAAAAGAATTGGGCCTTTATGTTGTACACATGTGCAGACATCAATGTTTGTTTCGGACTTAGGTTATGGAAATTATGATTTTTTTCATATTTTGCTAAATAACTTTGCAAGAGAGCATCTGAATGTGCTAAGTAATACCTCATTTTGAAGACAGTACTGATAGTTCTAACATGGTAAAAGAATGGTGTCTGTATGTTGTACTCGTAGGCAGATATCAAAGTTTGTTTGGAATTAGGTTATGGAAATTATGATTTTTTTTCATATTTTGGTAAATAACTTTGCAAGGGAGCATATCAGTGTGCCAAGTAATACATAATTTTGAAGACAGTGTTACTCCTTACAACATGGTAAAACAACTATGTCTGTGCAATCTACACATGTACAGATATCACAGTTTGTTTAGTCTTGTACAATTATGAAAATAATACATTTACAATACTTTTCATTATTATGCCCATATCTTTGCAAGGGAGCATGGTGATCACACAAATGATGCATCATTTTGAAGTTGACATTCAGATGCACAACTTCTACACTGATATGTAGGCTCTGTCTGTTACAGGTGATGAGATATTATGCTTTGTTTATTTATCAATTATGAAAAAATATATATTAATCATATTTCTGTGAATATCTCAAGAAAGGAACATCACACAGTAATGGTTAAGGTATCATTTTAAAGCTGACATTCATACTAACAAATTACATTCAAATTGTATGGGTCTGCATGGTACATTGACCAAGATATTATGCTTTGTTTTTCCAAAAAGGTAAAAAATATGCACAATATCAGCATTCCTTGCCAAATATTTAATAATGACTTTGATATACACTATCAACATTTACACTGTTGGAAAGGTCAGTGTCTGCTGAACAACTTTCATGTTTACATGTTTAGTCTAGCTCTTATAGTTAAAGAGTTATGAACATTTGTTTTCTGTATGGTTTTACAAATGGATTTTCTGAAAATGAGCTCAGGCTGTACTGTTGTTCCTATGGTGGAATTAAGCAGGCAGCTTTTCCTTTGCTGCTCCGGAGTGAATGAGTTAATAAGGTACAAGTGATCAACAAACTAGGCCCATTTGGGACATTTATTGAACATATACCATGTTTGCTTTGGAGCTAACTGGTAGTAACTGTTGTTCCTTTTGTTGGATGTCTTTCGGAGGAGTGTAGAAGTGAAGGCTGTCGTTTGGTTATTGAGATCGGTCTGATTATATTCACAGAGACTTTATTTAGTTTTTGTTTTCATGAGTCTTTAACTGTGTATTTTTGACTCATTATTGTGATGTGTTCTCCTGAGTTGGTTATAAGTTGAGGCTGGCACCAGGTTCGTTGGAAGTTGAAGGGACATATTGATTTAACGTTATTTGTCAGCTGGCGTTTTGTACTTTCTTGAACTAACACGAATGGTTATAAATTACAGGGTTGATGCTATTCAATATTGTCTAAGTGGGTTCCTTCTATTATATATGTATGACAACTTTGAGTGGAAACTGTTAATATAAATAACTTTGGTTTGTTAACCACACCCTCAGTCTTCACTCACACATACCGCACAACACCCTTTTCACTAACCCCTTTAACTGCTCCTCTACCACCCACTCAACACCTCCTACTATCACTAACCACTGCTCTCCCACTACAAAAAGTAACATAAAAGGAGAAGAAACAAACTAATACAATGGCTCACCTACACTTAAAGGAAGCTTTCTATACATTAACTACTTTGGTTCTTCTGGTTATCCATCCTTACATCCTACCACACACAACTTTATCTCACCTATCCAACTCAGTGGCAAACAGACACCACAGCCAATACACTAAAGCTAACACACTTCCCTATATCTCCATTTGACCTTACCCCAGCTCAACTCCACCCCTATGTTAATCATAAACCAAGAAGCAAAATTAACCCCTACTTATCCCAGAAACAAAATAAAATACTATGAAAACTACTTAAGTTCTACCTATACCTAACTCTAAAACTCTCTTGCTGTGGAGACATACACCCCAATCCAGGACCCATTACGTCACTCCACCCAGACCTAACCCAACCAAATCCTCTTTATAACAGACCAACTTCCTCTCTTCTGCTCTTAAACATTAATGTACGAAGTATACTCAACAAAGTTCAGGACCTCCATGCACTGTTGGCATTATATAAACCAGATTTAGCCATACTTACAGAAACGTGGCTTAGACCAGAACACCATGACAATGAGATCACACCCCCTGGTTACAATATTATACGGAAGGATAGGCAAGGGAAAAAATGAGGAGGTGTAGCCATTCTGTTTCAAAATAATCTCACAGTAGAACAGCTTAACTACAACTCCCAAGATGTCAGTGACATAGAACTCATTCTTGCTAAATTAAAACTAAACTCTAGCAAACAAATAGTCATAGCAGGTGCCTATATCCCCCCAGGAAACAATACTGACACTATGGAGAACCTGCTACACTGGATGACTATCTCCCATCCTCATGAGACCATGCTCCTAGGGGATTTTAATATTGACTGGTCTGACTGTACCAAGTACAATCCCTCTACCCACATTAACCTACATGGGTTTACCCAAGCCATAGATACCCCCACAAGAGTTGATAAGAAAACCAAATGACAATCCATCTTAGATTGGATACTTCTCTCTGACCACACCTTGGCAAAGGCAGGCTGCCTACCTGACAATTTAAGTGACCACCAACCAACCTACCTTATTAGAAATAAATCCCAACACTATAATCAACCCATCCTCAGAATAGCTCACAACAAAAAAAAACTTCAAAACCAAGGACCTAAACAACGAACTAAAACTCTGTGACTGGTCTCCCCTTAAACACCTACCCTTAGATAAGGCAGTAGATTACTTTACCTCAACCTTTCTCAAAATCCTAAACCATCATGCATCAGCCCGTACCATCTGAGTTGAAACTAACTATGCCCCTTAGCTAACAAAAGAAACCAGAACCATAATGAAAGATAGAGATAGAGCCTGGGCTCAATTTCATAAACATAAAACCACCACCACAAAATAAATCTTCTTAGCACTCCGGAACAAGACTAAAAAACTTATAAAACTCGATAAAACCAATTACTAGAAAACCTTGCAAGACAAACACACACACAACCCTCAGAAATTCTGGTCCTCAATAAATAGATTACTACACCCAGGTAAAACCAGCACACCCATAGTACCAACCAACGCTGAGGATATCCCTACTCAATTCAACAAATTCTTCACCGAAACAGTCATAGCCTTATCCAACACCCTAAATAGCACCACCATTCCCACTCCTTCACCAACCCCTATTACACAATAACCTCCCCCCAGCACCCACACAACTCATTACTAAACTCCTCAAGAAATTGAAACCTACCACACTGGCTGCTGATAAACTTCCTACTGATTTCCTTCAACTATCAGCTGATGCCATATCTTACCCTGTGTCTACCCTCGTTAACAGATCCATATCTGAATGTAAAGTACCTAACCTCTGGAAAATATCTCATATTATTCCACTCCACAAAGGTGGAAACTACTGGCCAATTGCAATTTTATCACCCCTATCAAAAATACTTGAAAGAGTAGTACATACATAACTAATGCAATACCTTCTAGAAAATAACCTTATATCAGCATCACAACATGAATTTCGTCCCTCCCATAGTACCACAACAGCCCTATTATCCTATACCAACATAATCAACACCCACAGAAACAACAGACATTTTGTATCCTCTGTTTTCTTAGACTTATCCAAGGCCTTTGACATGGTCAGCCACAGTATGCTTCTCAAAACTCTATCTACCCTCAACCTAAACTCCCTCACTATATCATGGTTCAGCAGCTATTTATCAAGCCGACAACAAGCAGTTCTATGGCAGGACCAACTATCTTCCCTTCTACCTCTATCTATTGGAGTCCCTCAAGGCTCCATTCATGGTCCCTTACTATTCTCCATATTTACAAATCAGATAGCTGCTTCCTCTCCTTCTGACTCTATAGTGCAATATGCTGATGACACTACTATCATTTGTGCTGCCCCTACCCTAAGCAAGCTATAAACATTAACACAACACAGCTTCACTCTGGCTGAAGCATGGTTTTCTACCATAAAACTTTTACTCAATCCCAAAAAAACAAAACTAATTCTCTTCAGCCCAGGTAGATCCCCTGCACTCAATGACTTCATCATTAACTCCAAGGACAGTACCTCAATCACCCGTACAGCACACACTAAACTCCTAGGAGTAATAATCGATAAACTCAAATTTGATATACACATAGCCCAAACAATCAAAAAAGTTCATAAAAAGCTAGGTCTCTTTTATAGGAATAAGCAATTCATGACCAGTTATACCAAAGCCACCATTGCCAGAGCCCACCTATTTATCCGCCCTGCTGTATGTCTCACCAATCCTGATTAATCTTTGCCACAGCGAACAAAGCAAAATGGCATCTTGCTACAACAAGATTGCCAAATTTGCCACAGGTGCCTTTAATAGAGCCCACCACTGTCTTTCCCTCAAACAGCTCAACTGGCTTGAGCTGCCTCAATTATTTCTTACCACTCAACTCTCCAAAGCCCACAAACTATATTACCTCCCAAATAAATTCCCCATTTTACAAGAGCTAATACAACCCTACACCACCACCACCCGAGCCTTAAGGTCAACAGACCAAAATCACATAAATGTCATCAAACATAGGAATGAGGCTGGCAAATCTCTTTTTGCCTGCTCTATAGCAAAAGTCTGGAACTCACTTCCAAAACACATAACTTCTACAGGTTCTGCTCCACAATTTAAAAAACTACTCAAAGCCCCACTACTTTAGCAACTGGCTATGCCCATGTGACTCCCCAGGCTAAGCCACTACATTTGCAGTGATACAATGATTCTACCAAGGATCACCTAATACTGCCTAATCTCTGTATATTAATTCTTAACTAAAGATGTTCTATTCTGTTCGTATCTACTTATTCATCTCTGAAGACAGTTAAACAATTATCTACATACAAGTGGTATGCTTCTGGAATACAATAATTGTATCTGTACATATATCTGTTAAGAAAGGTAAAATATGTTCTTGTATAATATTGTATGCATTTAGGAGAAAGTGTTGTAATTCATAAAATTGTTGTTTGTTAGATTGTTTTTTAAGTGGAGCTTTTCTCCCCGGGCCTCCGCTGAAAATGGACCTGTGTCCAGTCGGACTTTCCAGGTCAACAAACGTAAAATAAAATAAAAAATAAACATTTTAAAAACAGTGACAAATCAGTACAAGAAAAAAAAGGCAGTGCTGCCCAGGGTTAAGGTCAGGCCAAGAAGAATGCTTGACTGCCTTGTTTTCCTAACTCAGTTTTTTACATTTTGTGCAACTTTCAGTGACTGCTGCAAGGGAATTTCTTGGGATACCAGGGTCCATGGCCTCCTTAATCTTGATGGTCTCCGTAGTCAGACTACACATGACTGATGGACTGTATGGACTCACCACCAACATCCCCTTTCCTTCTTGATTGTAATGCTTCCCTTTGCCAGGAAGCTACTGTTATGGTTACTAAATCTAGGCCTGCCAGTGTGTCCTTCAGCTCCAACTCATTCCATAGCCATGGATGCTTCAGGCCTTGCTTGGGAAGCTATATCCAGTGGAATCAAAATGCATGGTCTTTGGGACTGTCATTTCATGAAGAAAGCATGTCAGTATGAAAGAAATAAAGGGCATGATAAATACTTTGAAAACTATGAATCATTTATGGACTGCTGGGCCTCATCAGGTAATCACAGACAATGTGGCTGTGATATGGGATATAAACACAAAGGGCAGACTACTTCCTACCTTCTTTGCACACAAGCTGTGATAACCCGTGAACTTGCAAGTCAGTCCAGGTTATTCATTCAAGTTATTTAACATATGTCAGAGCAGAACAGTGTGGCCGAAACTCTGCAGATCCAGGAAGCACCTCCATGAGTGGGGGTTGTAACCCAGAGTCTCCCAGGACATAATCCACCTGTGGGAACTCTTCCAATAGATCTATTTGCTTCCATTCATAACAGACAACATAAGAAGGTTTTCTCCAAGACTCAGATGCCTTTTCTTTCCCATTGATAGAAAGATTCATCTATGCATTACCACTCTTTCCTCTGATAACCAGAGTTATTTGAAAGATCGAAAAGAACACTCCAGAGATAATATTGATTACTGCCTTTTGGACAAATAACATTGTTCTCCCTTCTCATTAAAATGGCCAAGGGCACTTACCACAAGCTACCCCACAGAATGGATCTACTCATTCAGGGCAAAGGATCTGTGATTCACCCCAACCTTCAGAAACTTCATATGACTGCTTGGTTGTTAGGCTATTGATCCCACCCCCACCCCCATAGATGCTGTTTCATTGAGGACATGCAGTAGTTATTAAAGGAAATATTTGATTAAATGGAAGAAATTTTCTAGTTGATGCCACAAAAAGAAGTAGGGCCCATCCATGACTGAAGCCCCTCTGGTTGTTTGGTATCTTTGAATTACTCAAAGCAGACTTCTTTTTCTTCTGTTAACATTCACCTTTCAACCTTTAGATTCCCTCCATTTACTCTTTATTCTAGGTAAAACAATTTTCCACCTTGAAAACAGGTGACACCTCATTGGAGTCTCATCTTTGTCATCGAAAAGCTTACTGTTTCACATTTAGAACCAGCTCATCAGGCTGACATAAATCTTTTGACTTGAAAACTGTTTTGCTTACTGCTCTGACTTCTGCTAGAAGAGTATTGGAGTTGCAAGCTCTTATGGTGAGTTCGCCCTTTCTCATATTCAGAGTGCCAGAGTGGCTTTATAGGTTCATAGGTTGATACTAGGCTATCTGCCCTAGGGCATTTATAAGCCTAGCCAGAGTATGTTTGGCTTCCGCCACCCTTTTAGATTAGTTGACTGTGCCTCTGTATAGTAGGTCACAGAAGGTAGCCCTTTTAAGGTTTGTTTCCTGTACCTCAGTCAAGCAGCGACACAGAAGAGATCCCAGGGGTAAACTTACAATCTCGCATCCATTCGTCAAGATTTGTCTTGAAGAGGGTCAGTGAGGGGCTCTGCCTAACATGGATTGAGATTTTGTTCCAGAGTGAGGGGAGCCTCTGGGATATGAATCTGTCCCTCCAGCATGTCCTATTTATTTCTGTGCTGAGGTTCAGGTCCCTGGAGCGAGTAGCTCTAAGGGATTTAGATTTCCTGAGGTGAAGCATGTCCATTAATTCTGGGTTGGACATGGCTTTATACGTCAGTCACAGATCGCCTCTGAGTAGGCGGTACGCAACTGAGTAGAGCTGGAGTTTCTTTAGCCGAACTGCATAGGGCATCTGTTTGAGCCCCTTGATCCTCTTGGTGAGATACTTTTGGGGTCTTTCCAGTTGCTGAAGGTGTCGGGTAAGGTACATCCCAAATGGGGCATTGTACTCAATTATGGGCCTGATAAGTGATGAGTAGAGGGGCACAATGACCTCTCTTGATCTAGATGTGAACCCTTTCATGATAAGGTGGGCTATATAGAAGGTCTTTCTAACCACTTTGGCAACGTGATTGTCAAAGGAGAGATTGCTATCTACTTGGGTCCCCAAATCCCTAATTACTTCTTCTTACTTAATGGATTTCCACCTATGTGGTAATTTGTGGGCACTTTGTTTTTTCCAAAGGGGATGACTATGCACTTTTTGGCATTTAGCTTTAGGCCATGGCTCTGGCACCAGTTATCCGTCTTTGTGAGACCCTTTTGGAGGATGCTTGTGTCAGTCGGAGAGTCGATTATAGCACCCAGTTTGCAGTAGTCTGCGAACTTGGTCAGCCATAGTCCACCCGTGTTAGCCTGTACCACAGAGAAATATATACCAAACAAGAGAGGTCGCAGGACTGAGCCTTGTGGGACACCACTTGTAACTGGTTTAGAGTCTGACATGGCACCTGCTATTCTGACCATGTGGGTTCTATCCCCTGAGCCAGTTTGCAACCCATCTTGTGACATAGGGGTTGATATTTAAGCTGGTGAGCTTATTTATGATAAGCGCTTTTCGTCAGCACATATAAGCTGACTTCTTCAGAAACACAACAACTGGCAACATAACCATTTAAAAAGGCTGAACAATCATCCTACGTTTTACAATTAACTCCTTTAACTCAAGTTTAAAGCAACAAGAGCCATAACAGTTAACAAATAAGTAAAACCTAAATTCATGTTAGAAGCAGAGAGGACGTAAAACATATACACTTATTAATTTAAAAAACATATGATTTTGTTAAAAATATTTGACTAAATTATTATTAAATATTTCAAAATACAAAAGAAGTATTTATTGTGACATAAACACACCAGGAAATATGTATATATGTAAAATGCTATTAACTTCTGATACAGAGATCACAGGAGTCTTGTATATAAAGTAAAAACGTATCTGAAGACAAGAAATGTTCTAAAATTAACAAAAGTTATTTATGAATTATCAAAAAATTTTTTTATGTACAACATGTTTTTTATAGATATGTATAATAATGTAGTGTTTACAAAAAATATGTAGTGTTTACAAAAAGTATGTTGTGTTTTCGTGTTTTTGTTTTTATTTTTATTATATTTTCAATACTCTGGACCCCATATTTAAATTCCAAGTTTCATGTCATACATATTAATAATAGGCTCAGCTACCAATAGGAAGATGAGAAAATTATGTATATAGTATGACATAATGTAGGGTTCTCAAAAAATATATATGCATAATCTGTTTTTAATAGACTAGACCTACATTAGGTTACAAATTTCATGTCTAACATATTGACAATGTTATTAAAAGGTTAGAAATGTCAAAAGGTTCAAAATATCGAACACAAAAGAAGAAGAATCTAAGCAGTCATCTCTTTAGACTGTTCAATTTTAGTAAACTTCCAGTTGAACAAGACTCATTTAATCCAAGGAAGCTATACGCATTCAATTTCACCTGCCATTTCAATTCTAGTTCCTCAAGTTTCAAGTTTCTAGGGCCTCCCCTCGGGTCAATTTTTACATGGTCGATGGCCATGAATCTAAAATCATGGTTTGAGTAGGCCGCCGTATGTTTTGCAAGTGCATTCTCCAGTTTCCCTTTTCTAATAGCGTACAGGTGTTCATACATCCTTTCTCGCAATCTTCTTTCGGTTTTACCGATGTAGAATGCTGGACAGGATGTACACCTGGCTAGGTAAGTGGTGAATGTGGAATTACAATCAAATTTATTCCTCAACTTAAATTTTTGTCCATTCAGACTAAACGAGTTACCTTCGTGTACGTATTTACAGTAGTTACAGTTCAGGCATTTATGCATACCAGGACATCTCACTGTAGACGTATCATGTCTTTCTAACAGGGTTTTAATGTTGTTCCCTTTCCTGTAAACTATCATAGGTTGGTCCCCTAGTTTTTCAAATAACTCAGGTTGTATTTTAAACAAGTCCCAGTTTTTCTTCAATATCGATAAACAAAGGGTACTCGTACTGAAAGTGGTTATAAATTTAACAGTAGATTTGCTATTATTGAGTTGTTCACTATTTAGTGCCATACTCTCCTCATGTCCACATTGGCCCCTTTCGACCAAATTAGCAACACTATCCTCAATAGATGTTACAGTGTTAGTCCTCAGAAGTGGCAAGTACACATTATTGTGTCTTTTATCCATTACCTCCTGAACTATCGGGTCAAGAAAGGTTTCTGGGTAACCTCTATGAATAAACATTTTCCGTATGTGAGCACATTCCTTGATGAAATCCTCATATTAACTGACCATTCTGGAAGCTCTTACCAGCTGCCCTTTCACAACAGATTTCTTCTGATGGTAAGGATGGCAGCTGGTATAGTGCAGAAAGGTGTTGGAATATGTAGATTTTCTGAAAATGTTCGCTGTAAACGCATTTAAGTTATAATTTTTACTTAAATGGATGTCCAGATATGCAATAGTGTCACAATGGAAAGTGTAAGTGAATTGAAGGAACTCAGTAGTGTTGTTAAAGTATTCAATGACTTGGTGACCATCAGTCTCACTACCTTTAAATAAAATGAAAATGTCATCCAGAAACCTTGTATAAAACAAGAAGGTATCAGAGAACTTGTTGCCTTTAAAAACAAACTCTGATTCCCAATAGGCCATTACCAAATTTGCTACACTTCCTCCACAAGGCGAACCCATAGCGACCCCTATTTTTTTGCAAAAAGAATTCGTTGAGGTGTAAGAAGTAGTTGTTTGTTAATACCAAATCCATAAGGACAGATACTAGATCAATTTCCCTAGTGGGGGCTTTGTTTTTTCATAAGCATGAGTCCTACCCATTCTAATGCTACCTCGTGGGGTATACTGGTATACAGGTCCTTTACATCAATTGTGAGGAAGTTGTAGCTCTTGTCAAAACTCAAGGTGTCAGTGTTCTTCAAAAAAGTCCAAGAGTCTGTACAAATTTGGGACTCCTTGGCCAAATATTTTTGTAGAATGGCATCCAGAACCCTAGCACAAGAGTATGTGGGGGATCCCCTACTGTCCACCAAAGGTCTCAATGGTGGATTCTCAATACTCTTGTGGATTTTAGGGATGCCAAATATACAAGGGTATCTAGGGAATGACATTACCAGGTAGTTATATGTCTTTTGATCTATCTGACCATCAGTGAACAGGTCCTCAATAAGTTCCTAATGATACTGTAGGCTCTGTTCACCTCACAACGGGTACTATGTACATATGCTTCAGTGTTGAGCAGTTCATTCATCCTATCCTGGTAGTCGCTCATACTGAAAACAACTAGTCCACCACCCTTATCGGGTTTACAAAACCTAAGCCCTTGAGTGGTAAGGTAATGTATTATTTCTCTTTCGTCGTTACTCATGTTAGTAGGAGGGTTCCTGTCATTCTTGTAAATATCCACATGTCTTACATCCAATTCACAACATTTCTCAAAAAGGTCAAGGGCAGGGTGCAATGGAGGGTTATAAGTACTAGGCACATGAAGACTATCAATAGAGTCAAACACATTACCCATGGACACCTGAAAATTCAATTTCCTAACAAACATTTTAATATCTAAGATTGTGTTAGTCAGGTCCCATGGTTTTGATGGGATGAAAGTGAGTCCCTTAGATAAAAGGTCGACCATTTCAGTCCCAATTTCTGTGTTACTAAAATTGTATACATTGAAATCACCAGTAGTGTTTGAAATAATAGAAGGTACACTTTTACTGTACTCCAAAGGATCCGTCTCATGAAAGCAATGACTTAAATCATTCATATTACTATCAAGGTTAGACATATCTATATTGACCCCATTGGGCCCAGATATAAGGTCATTCATGTCTGTAACAGGATCAGGCAAGTCATAGTTGACAGTCGAATTCAAAGCTGGGACAATGACAGTTTGGGGTTTTATTTCCTGTGGCCAGTGTAAGCCCGTTTGTCTTTTATTGGGTTTTGTTGGTTCAAGTTTCATAGTTACATGGCGACAGGCGTGAACGGAAGTGATAGTCAATTTAACCCTCTGGACATTCCAGGGATTCTACTAAACAACTCAACTGCTGGAGACTCATTGGATGTGAACACCACTCCGGTCATGGGCAGTTCCTGGGACGTCTTGGCATCCAAACTTGATGGTATTTTCTCTAGATTGGACAAGCTGGACTCAGACCAGCGTGGTTTACAACAGTCTGTGTTGACTCTTTCCGAGTCAGTCAGGTGGCAAATCAACAGTGAAGTGGCAGGAATGCCTACTTCACCTAACCCTCGTGTGGACAGGGTGGTAGTAGAAAGGCTTCACACCAACAAAGAAGCGAGACCCTTTAACATTGTAAATCAACGTGTTTGTAACAACGTTGCTGGTGCGCTTTCTGTGGACACTATGAATACTCAGAGTACTAAAACGCACCCTACACGTTCAACTAATAGCACTGTAAGGTCAGGTATGGATATACACGTTGACGCTATTAATTAAGTGGATTTCAATGAGGCCATTTCAAAACAGCAAGTGTCACCAGAACAACCTGGAAGACCAATGGAAGTGTCGTTAATAACAAGTGATGTCGAGCTTGGAGGTTCTTACCAGTATGTACCAAGTAGATCTCTTGGACCACCTGGAAGCGAACTGCAGCATTCAAAAGATAATAAAACCGTTTCCTCTTTTACTACTTGGTTAAAAATTGTTTTTTGTTCAAATGGTGGGAATATTCCTCAATTAATTGACAGCTCAAGGGGGCAAACAGCTGAAGAAGATGACAATCTAATCGGTAACAAACTGAAGTTATTCGACTCCTGTCTAGTGAAACTCAAAAAGCTACAGCTCGAAATATCTTATTTTCAAGAGTGTCTATCTAGAAAGGTTGTTCCCAAAGGCTTAAGACGGGTGTCTTATCCTACTGGGTTAGAAAATGGGTCTGCTTTCCACAAAGATCTGGTTTCCTTGTTCGACCGCCAAGGATTTGAGCTGATTGAGACTATAATTAAACATTACACCATCTCGGTCAGCGACCTTTCTTGTTATGTAATGGAATTGGACACTAGCATACAAGCTCATTATGAATTTGGTCGATACAAATACGATTATGACCGTATTTTTAATAGTATTGACCAATACATGTGCAAACTGAAAACTAACAAAATAAAAAAACTTGATAGCGACATTAAAGCATACGGTTTGGGCACTGCTTACCCCACTCCATCTGCGGCTCAAGTTTGTGGCAACTGAATGGTAATCCCTAAAAAAATTTACCTATATAACAAGGACCAGAATGTCGTACAACAAGGACCTTGTGACCTTGTTGAAGACTTCGAGTCCAACAACACCAGTTACGATTTAGGGTCATGTGAGCCCCAAGGACAAGGAGGTAGGGGTACTCCATGGCGTAACAGATTGCGAAGTGCTCAACCTGATAGGCAAGGGACACGGGATGCAAATTTTCTGCAGGGTCCCTTCACCGGAGCCAGACCGAAGCAGAAAAACTACAAACAAAACCCAGTAAAAGACAAACGGGCTTACAATGGCCACAGGAAATAAAACCCCAAACTGACATTGTCCCAGCTTTGAATATGACTGTCAACTATGACTTGCCTGATCCTGTTACAGACATGAATGACCTTATATCTGGGCCCAGTGGGGTCAATATAGATTTGTCTAACCTTGACAGTAATATGAATGGTTTAAGTCATTGCTTTCGTGAGACTGATCCTTTGGAGTACAGTAAAAGTGTACCTTCTATTATTTCAAACACTACTGGTGATTTCAATGTATACAATTTTAGTAACACAGAAATTGGGACTGAAATGGTCGACCTTTTATCTAAGGGACTCACTTTCATCCCATCAAAACCATGGGACCTGACTAACACAATCTTAGATATTAAAATGTTTGTTAGGAAATTGAATTTTCAGGTGTCCATGGGTAATGTGTTTGACTCTATTGATAGTCTTCATGTGCCTAGTACTTATAACTCTCCATTGCACCCTGCCCTTGACCTTTTTGAGAAATGTTGTGAATTGGATGTAAGACATGTGGATATTTACAAGAATGACAGGAACCCTCCTACTAACATGAGTAACGACGAAAGAGAAATAATCCATTACCTTACCACTCAAGGGCTTAGGTTTTGTAAACCCGATAAGGGTGGTGGACTAGTTGTTTTCAGTATGAGCGACTACCAGGATAGGATGAATGAACTGCTCAACACTGAAGCATATGTACATAGTACCCGTTGTGAGGTGAACAGAGCCTACAGTATCATTAGGAACTGTATTGAGGACCTGTTCATTGATGGTCAGATAGATCAAAAGACATATAACTACCTGGTAATGTCATTCCCTAGATACCCTTGTATATTTGGCATCCCTAAAATCCACAGGAGTATTGAGAATCCACCATTGAGACCTTTGGTGGATAGTAGGGGATCCCCCACATACTTTTGTGCTAGGGTTTTGGATGCCATTCTACAAAAATATTTGGCCAAGGAGTCCCAAATTTGTAAAGACTCTTGGACCTTTTTGAAGAACATTGACACCTTGAGTTTTGACAAGAGCTACAACTTCCTCACAATTGATGTAAAGGACCTGTATACCAGTGTACCCCATGAGGTAGCATTAGAATGGGTAGGACTCATGCTTATGAAACACAAAGCCCCCACTAGGGAAATTGATCTAGTATCTGTCCTTATGGATTTGGTATTAACAAACAACTACATCTTGCACCTCAACAAATTCTTTTTGCAAAAAATAGGGGTCACTATGGGTTCGCCTTGTGGAGGAAGTGTAGCAAATTTGGTAATGGCCTATTGGGAATCAGAGTTTGTTTTTAAAGGCAACAAGTTCTCTGATACCTTCTTGTTTTATACAAGGTTTCTGGATGACATTTTCATTTTATTTAAAGGTAGTGAGACTGATGGTCACCAAGCCATTGAATACTTTAACAACACTACTGAGTTCCTTCAATTCACTTACACTTTCCATTGTGACACTATTGCATATCTGGACATCCATTTAAGTAAAAATTATAACTTAAATGCTTTTACAACGAACATTTTCAGAAAATCTACATATTCCAACACCTTTCTCCACTATACCAGCTGCCATCCTTACCATCAGAAGAAATCTGTTTTGAAAGGGCAGCTGGTAAGAGCTTCCAGAATGGTCAGTTTAGATGGGGATTTCATCAAGGAATGTGCTCACATACGGAAAATGTTTATTCATAGAGGTTACCCAGAAACCTTTCTTGACCCGATAGTTCAGGAGGTAATGGATAAAAGACACAATAATGTGTACTTGCCACTTTTGAGGACTAACACTGTAACATCTATTGAGGATAGTGTTGCTAATTTGGTCGAAAGGGGCCAATGTGGACATGAGGAGAGTATGGCACTAAATAGTGAACAACTCAATAATAGCAAATCTACTGTTAAATTTATAACCACTTTCAGTACGAGTACCCTTTGTTTATCGATATTGAAGAAAAACTGGGACTTGTTTAAAATACAACCTGAGTTATATGAAAAACTAGGGTACCAACTTATGATAGTTTACAGGAAAGGGAACAACATTAAAACCCTGTTAGAAAGACATGATACGTCTACAGTGAGATGTCCTGGTATGCATAAATGCCTGAACTGTAACTACTGTAAATACGTACAGGAAGGTAACTCATTTAGTCTGACTGGACAAAAATTTAAGTTGAGGAATAAATTTGATTGTAATTCCACATTCACCACTTACCTAGCCAGGTGTACATCCTGTCCAGCATTCTACATCGGTAAAACCGAAAGAAGATTGCGAGAAAGGATGTATGAACACCTGTACGCTATTAGAAAAGGGAAACTGGAGAATGCACTTGCAAAACATACGGCGGCCTACTCAAACCATGGTTTTAGATTCATGGCCATCGACCATGTAAAAATTGACCCGAGGGGAGGCCCTAGAAACTTGAAACTTGAAGAACTAGAATTGAAATGGCAGGTGAAATTGAATGCGTATAGCTTCCCTGGATTAAATGAGTCTTGTTCAATTGGAAGTTTACTAAAATTGAACAGTCTAAAGAGATGACTGCTTAGATTCTTCTTCTTTTGTGTTCGATATTTTGAACCTTTTGACATTTCTAACCTTTTAATAACATTGTCAATATGTTAGACATGAAATTTGTAACCTAATGTAGGTCTAGTCTATTAAAAACAGATTATGCATATATATTTTTTGAGAACCCTACATTATGTCATACTATATACATAATTTTCTCATCTTCTTATTGGTAGCTGAGCCTATTATTAATATGTATGACATGAAACTTGGAATTTAAATATGGGGTCCAGAGTATTGAAAATATAATAAACATAAAAACAAAAACATGAAAACACAACAACATACTTTTTGTAAACACTACATATTTTTTGTAAACACTACATTATTATACATATATATAAAAAACATCTTATACATAAAAATTTTTTTGATAATTCATAAATAACTTTTGTTAATTTTAGAACATTTCCTGTCTTCAGATGTGTTTTTACTTTATATACAAGACTCCTGTGATCTCTGTATCAGAAGTTAATAGCATTTTACATATATACATATTTCCTGGTGTGTTTATGTCACAATAAATTCTTCTTTTGTATTTTGAAATATTTAATAATAATTTACTCAAATATTTTTAACAAAATCATATGGGTTTTAAATTAATAAGTGTATATGTTTTACGTCCTCTCTGCTTCTAACATGAATTTAGGTTTTACTTATTTGTTAACTGTTATGGCTCTTGTTGCTTTAAACTTGAGTTAAAGGAGTTAATTGTAAAACGTAGGTTGATTGTTCAGCCTTTTTAAATGGTTACGTTGCCAGTTGTTGTGTTTCTGAAGAAGTCAGCTTATATGTGCTGACGAAAAGCGCTTAAAATAAACATACTCTTTTCGACTGTCTATTGCTGTTCACGGCTTGTTTTGTTTCTCTAGTTTGGTTTTGCTCAAGTTTCATAGCTTATTTATGATGCCCGAGTGGGGTATTGTGTCAAAGGCCTTTGCGAGGTCCAGGTAGGCTGTGTGGACTACCTTCCCTTCATCTATGGCTTTGGTAACTGATTCAAAGAAGTCGACCAGGTTCAAGAGGCAAGATCTGCCCTTAACAAAGCTGAATTGGGTAGGATCCAGTGTCTGGAGGTTCCCAATGTCTTTGTTTATGGTTCATAGGTTCATACTAGGCTATCTGCCCTAGGGCATTTATAAGCCTAGCCAGAGTGTGTTTGGCTTTCGCCACCCATTTTAAATTAATTTTGCTATGCCTTTTTTTTGAGGTTAGTATACTGTGCCTCTGTCTAACAGTGACACAAAAGTGATAGCCGGGGTAAATCTATGATCTCCCATCCACTCATCAAGATTCCTCTTGAAGAGAGTCAATGTGGGACTCTGCCTAACCTGGACTGGGATTTTATTCCAGAGTGAAGGGAGCCTCTGGGTTATGAATCTGTCCCTCCAGCATGTGCTATTTATTTCAGTGCTGAGGTTCAAGTCTCTCGAGCACGTAGCTCGATGGGATTTGGATTTTCTGAGGTGCAGCATGTCCATTAATTTCAGGTTGGACATGGCTTTATACGTCAGGCACAGATCACCTCTGAGCAGGCGGTATGCCACTGAGTAGAGCTGGAGTTTCTTTAACCGGGCAGCATATGGCATCTGTTTGAGCCCTTTGATCCTCTTGGTGAAGTACTTTTGGGGTCTTTCCAGTTGCTGCAGGTGTCTGGTAAGGTACATCCCAAAAGGGGCATTGTACTCAATTATGGGCCTGATGAGGGATGAGTAAAGAGGCACAATGACCTCCCCTGATCTAGATGTGAATCCCTTCATGATTAGGTGGGCTATATAAAATGTTTTTTAACCACTTTGGCCACGTGGTTGTCAAATGAGAGATTGCTATCAACTTGGGTCCCCAGGTCCCTAATGACTTCTTCTGTACTTAATGGATTACCACCTATGTGGTAATTTGTGGGCACTTTGTTTTTGCCAAAGGGGATGACTATACACTTTTTGGCATTTAGCTTGAGGCCATGGCTCTGGCACCAGTTGTCTGTTTCTATGAGGCCCTTTTGGAGGATGCTTGTGTCGGCTGGAGAGTTGATTATGGCGCCCAGTTTGCAGTCATCTGCGAACTTGGTCAGCCACAGTCCTTCCGTGTTGGCCTGTACCGTCGAGAAATATATACCGAACAAGAGAGGTCCCAGGACTGAGCCTTGTGGGATGCCACTTGTAACTGGTTTGGAGTCTGACATCGTTCTAACCATGTGGGTTCTGTCCTTGAGCCAGTTTGCAACCCATCTAGTGACATAGGGGTTTATATTTAAGCTGGTGAGCTTATCTATAATGCCCGAGTGGGGTATTGTATCGAAGGCTTTTGCGAGGTCCAGGTAGGCTGTGTGGACCACCTTCCCCTCGTCAATGGCCTTGGTGACTGTTTCAAAGTAATCAACCAGGTTTAAGAGGCAGGATCTGCCCTTAACAAAGCCAAACTGGGTAGGATCCAGTGACTGTAGGTCTCCAATATCTTTATTTATGAGGTCCATGATGATCCTTTCCATAGCTTTGCAGACCAAGCTAGTCAGGCTTATGGGGCGATAGTTTCCAGGATCCGTTGAGACACCACCTTTGTGGAGAGGGACCACTGTTGCTGTACGCCACTCTTTGGGTACATATCCTGTAGTAAGGCTAAGATTGAACAGTAGTTTTATGTTTGGGTTTAGCTCTTCTTGGAGTTCATGTAGGATGCAGCCCGGGACACCATCTGGTCCCATTGATGCTGTGTTTTTTGCTTTGGAGAGGGCGGCTCTTACCTGAGCATCTGAGATGTCAGGGGGGCAGCACTCTGTTGGGATAGATATTTGCCCTTTTGGTGGGGAGAGGTGGGAGAAGTTTGCACTGAACCTGTCAGCTAGGATGTTGGCAATGTCTGTGGGCTCGGTGTATTTATTGTCATTTTGGACTAATTCTGAGCATATCTGGGAATTCCCACCCAGGTTCCTAACATAACTAAAGAAAGCCTTGTGATTATCCTTAGTGTCCTGTGCAATTTTTCTCTCGAAGCTGGCCTTAGACGATTTTATGAGTGCCCGTAGTTTTTTGCTAATACTGATCAGAGATGCCTTCCCTTTTTGGGATTTTGCTCTATCATGTAGTAGCTTCCTCCTTCTATTGTATAGTTTGTTTATGGCTGGGGTCCACCAGACAGGACGTCTGCCTTTGGAGGATTCGGTCTTGGTTTTATTTGGGATTGCATGATCCATGCATTCCTGAAGGTGTTCATAGAATGCGTTTATAAAGGATTCCGCAGTCTGGGCCGTATTTTCCACAGGCCCGGGGGCTTTGAAGGATTTCGCCTCAGTTTTGAGGCGTGTGAAATTTGCTTTAGAGAAGTTTTTCACTGTGGTTTTCTGGGCAGGGGGTGGGGTTGGGATGTGAATATCCAGTGAGATTAGTTTATGGTCTGATCTTACCAGTGAGGGATACACTTCTGGTCTGGAGCATAGTGTCCCCATGTTGGTGATGATCAGGTCCAGCATGTTTTCCCCTCTTGTGGGAGTGGTAACAAGTTGTTCCATAGCATTTGAGTTTATAAATTCTAGGAACCTTTGGGTTAGGGTGTTGGAGCTAGAGTAATGCTCCCAGTCTATGTTTGGGTAGTTGAAGTCGCCCAATATAATGGTGTTTGGAGAGACCTTCATATTTTCCAGTATTCTCAGGAAGGCCAAGTGGGGTTCCTGTGTTTGGGAGGGTGGTCTGTAGCAGGCTATAAACTGGAAGGCAGTTTTACCCACAGTTAGTTGCACATGGATAGTCTCTGATGCTTCGTGCTGTGCCACCAACCTGGAGGTGTGGGTATCTTTGACGAATATTGATACTGCCCCTCCTTTTGTGGTTCGGTCCAAGTTTTGGGGCGAAAAGCATGGTATGAGGTATAACCTGGTAGTGCTGGGGTGCTCTCGAGCCTTGAACCAGGTTTCTGTTACTGCACAGATATCGATGTTCTCCATGCTAAGGAGAGTTTCGAGTGCGTGCATCTTGAGGTTTAGACTTCTGGCGTTGAGTAGCATTACTCTTAGTTTCTTATCCCTTGTGATACCTTTGGAGGTGGGTTTGTCTTTTGAGCCTTGCCTAAAAAAGGCACTATGGGGGTAGCAAGAGCCTTTGCCAATATCCGAAAGCCCAGGGGTGACAGGTGCAAGCCGTCCCTAGCGAAGCATCGTGGCTTGTCGAGCATGTCATCCCAGGCTGACAGGCATTGGATCCCCTTTGAATGACACCGACACTTAAGCCAATTGTTGAAATTGATCATCTTGTCTTCATATTGTGGCATCATTCTTGGTGAGGGTAAGTTGCTACTTAAGGTCAGGGTCATACCGGCCTGGGCTACATGCTCAGAGAGCTCCTCTATGTCTCTTTTCATGTAGTCCAGGGAAGTACGTCTCAGGTCATTCACACCAGCATGGACAATGACCGAGTCATATTTGTACTTGCCTTGGAGTGACCTGAGTGCTTGTGTTATGTGGCGGATCCTAGCGCCCGACAGGCAGCTGACCGTGACCTTCTCCTTGTTCAGCCTGGTGAGCGGGACGTCAGTGTGCCTGACGATAGAGTCACCTATTACAAGTGTATCAGGTGTGTTGTTTAGCCTTAAGGGTTGTGACTGTTTGGCACACTGGCTTTGTGAGCTATGTGTTGCACGTGTTTTGTTTTGGGGTAGCGGTTGCTTGGGTGTCTGCTTTGGAGGTCTCTGCTGCTTAGGCAGATTTTTATTTAGAGCCTCCGAGTATGTTTTTGTGTGTTTATGCGTTTGGTTTGTTGTCGTGGTAGGTCTATGCGAGACTGGAATTGTAGTGAGTGTGGTTTCCTTCTCCTCCTGACTGGTTACGCCAGTACTGAGTTGAGAGAGCTTAGCCTCCAGTTTGGCTATATGGTTGCATCTCTCACATGTGTTGGAATTTGTTGGGAGGAGGAGAGGGTTGTCTGTGTACATGAGGCAGTTGTAACATTGCCTCAAGATTCCCAGATTCACCAGCTGGACCGGAGAGGAGATTGACAACTGACCTTTGGACATGCTAGAATAGTATTGGGAATTCCTTTATAATTGAAAAAAGGGCCAATGGGGAACAGGGTACTCAAGGGGAGTTTGTGAGGGTGTAGTGCTTTTAATTTTTTAGAGCTGACTTATATAATTGTTTTAGTGAGCAAGTGCCAGGTAACTTAAATGCAAAACTGACAAACGGTAACTTTCTTTCAAGTGAAACAAAGAAATAAGTACAGTAAGCAATGCAGATATCACTAGGGATCCACAGAAGTGCTAAAAGGCCGCGTTTTAGGTGGAATTAACGTTTCAGGGAAGTAAACAAACAACAAGCATACAAATAAAGCTAGTTTCAGCAGGCCTGGATCTAGTCTATGCTACAGCAAACAAGGTGTACCAGTTTCAGTAAGAAACAGTTAGAATATGCAGGCACTATAAGCCTTTAACCAGAAATTCCCTGCTCAGAAGGGCAGAGTCCAGCCTCTCCTCCCACAAGAGTGCAGACCGCAATCTTTCTTAACGTAAAATAACTGGCCTGAAGCCCAAGTGCTTAAACCAGAACTAATACACTTTTAGAATAACATACACTGAGCTCACAATCAGCAGTTCCCAACTTAGAAGGATGTAAGCTACCTGTCCTGCCACCACAGTGCAGGCCACAAACCTTCCTAATGTAAAACAACTGGTCTGAAGCCCAAGTGCTTAATCCAAAAGACTTAGAAATGATTGCTACACTTTAATCAAGTTACTACCAGCAGTAATAAATACAACTGAATACTTTAAAGAATGCCTGGATTAGTGCTCAAGTTATACAAACAAAGCTAGATTTCCATGATGATACGTTCCATAGCTTTAAAGACCAGGCTAGTCAGGCTTATAGGGCGATAGTTTCCGGGGTCTATTGTGGTACCACCTTTGTGGAGTGGGACCACTGTTGCTGTACGCCATTCCTTGGGAACATATCCTGTAGTAAGGCTGAGATTGAACAGTGATTTTTATATGAGGGTTTAGTTCTTCTTGGAGCTCATGTAAGATGCAGCCCGGGACACCGTCTGGTCCCATTGATGCTGTGTTTTTAGCTTTGGAGAGGGCAGCTCTCACCTGTGCATCTGTGATCTCAGGAAGGCTACACTCTTTTGGGATAGACAGTTGCTCTTTTTGGGGGGAAAGGGGGGAGAAGTTTGCACTGAAACTTTCTGCCAAGATGTTGGCAATGTCTATGGGTTCAGTGAATTATTTGTCATTTTGCACTAACTCAGAGCATATCTGGGAGTTGCCTCCCAGGTTTCTGACATAACTAAAGAAGGCCTTGTGAATATCTTTAGTGTCTTGTGCAATATTTCTTTCAAAGCTGGCCTTAGAAGATTTTACGAGGGATCGTAGTTTCTTGCTAGTACTGATCAGTGACGCCTTCCCTTTTTGGGATTTTGCTCTGTCATGTAGTAGCTTTCTCCTTCTGTTGTATAGCTTATTTATGGCCGGGGTCCACCAGACAGGTCGCCTGCCTTTGGAGGAGTGAGTCTTGGTTTTATTTGGGATAGCATGCTCCATGCATTCCTGTAGGTGTCCATAGAATGCTTTTGTAAAGGATTCTGCATTTTGGGCCGTATTGTCCACTGGCTCAGGGGCTTTGAAGGATTCCACCTCAGTTTTGAGAAGTGTGAAGTTTACTTTTGAGAAGTTCTTCACCGTGGTTTCCTTGGCTGGGGTTGGGGACGGAATATGGATGTCCAGTGAGATTTGTTTATGGTCTGATCTTACCAATGAGGGGTATACCTCTGGTGTGGAACATAGAGACCCTATGTTGGTGATGACCAGATCCAGTATGTTTTCCCCTCTTGTGGGAGTGGTGACCAGTTGTTCCATAGCATTTGAGTTTATAAATTCTAGGAACCGTTGGGCAAGGGTGTTTGGGCTTGAGTAGTTTTCCCAATCGATGCTTGGGTAGTTGAAGTCACCCAATATAATAGTGTTTGGAGAGACCTTCATATTCTCCAGTGTTCTCAGGAAAGCCGAGTGAGGTTCCTGTGTTTGGGAGGGTGGCCTGTTGCAGGCTACGAACTGAAAGGCAGTTTTGCCCACTGTTAGTTGCACATGGATGGCCTCCAAAGCTTCGTGCAGTTCCACTAGCCTGGAGGTGTGGGTATCTTTGATAAATATGGATACTCCCCCTCCTTTTGTGGTTCGGTCCGAGTTTTGGGGCCGGAAAGCATGGTATGAAGTATAGCCTGGTAGTGCTGGGGTGCTCTCGGGAGCCTTGAACCAGGTTTCTGTTACTGCACAGATATCGATATTCTCCATACTGAGGAAAGTCTCGAGTGCGTGCATCTTGAGGTTTAGATTTCTGGCGTTGAGCAGCATTACCCTTAGCTTTTTTTTCTTTGTGTTGTCTATGGAGGTGGGTTTGTCTTTTGAGCCTTGCCTAAAAAAGGCACTATGGGGGAGGCAAGAGCCTTAGCCAGTATTCGAAAACCCAGGGGTGACAGGTGCAAGCCGTCCCTAGTGAAGCAACGTGGCTTGTCGAGCATGTCATCCCAGGCTGACAGACAGTGGATCCCCTTTGAATGACACCAATACTTTAGCCAGTTGTTAAAATTGATCATTTTGTCTTTATACTGTGGCATCATTCTTGGTGAGGGTAAGATGCTACTCAAGGCCAGGGTCATACCGGCCTGGGCTACATGATCAAAGAGCTCCTGTACGTCTTTTTTCATGTAGTCCAGGGAGGAACGTCTCTGGTCATTCACACCAGCATGGACAATGACGGAGTCATACTTGTACTTGCTTTGGAGTGACCCGAGTGCTTGTGTTATGTGGCGGATCCTGGCACCCGACAGGCAGCTTACAGTGACCTTCTCCTTGTTCAGCCTGGTGAGTGGGACGTCAGTGTGTCTGACAATAGAGTCACCTATTACAAGTGTATTAAGTGTGTTGTTTAGCCTTAAGGGCTGTGACTGTGTGGCACACTGACTTTGTGAGCTATGTGCTACGTGGATATTGTTTTGTGGTAGGTGTTGCTTGGATGTCTGCTTTGGAGGTCTCTGCTGCTTAGGCAGATTTTTATTTAGAGCCTCCGAGTATGTTTTTGTGTGTTTATGTGTTTGGTTTGCTGATGCAATAGTTCTTTGTGAGACTAGATTTGTGGTGTGTGTGGTTACCGTCTCCTCCTGACAGGCTGTGCCAGTACTGGGTTGAGAGAGCTTAGCCTCCAGTTTGGCTATATAGTTGCACCTCTCACATATATTTGAACTTGTTGGGAGGACGAGAGGGTGGTCTGTATACATAAAGCAGTTGTAACATTGCCTCAAGATTCCTAGATTCACCAGCTGGACTGGAGAGTAAACTCGAAACTGACCTTTGGACATGCCTGAATAATATAGGGAACTACTTATTGACTGATCAGAAAGAACCAATAGGGAGCAAGTGCTTTGAAGGAGTATAAGAGGATGTAGTGCTTTAGTTTGTGTTTACCTATGAGATTACTTATACAAGCAAGTGACGGGCTTTAGAATGAGAATAGAGTGCTTAATTTGAGATTTAGAGCAGTTCTAAGGGAAAAAGTGAAGAGTACACTTTGTGGAGCCGGGAATAGTTTAAACTTGTTTAAGCGGTGTTGCCCGACGCTGCTTTGTGTGCAGGACCGCGCTAAAAGAGGGTTGCAGGGTTTTAAGAGATATAGATCAAGGAGTTTAGAATTGACCCAAAATGGCCAATAAAACTACAGCTTCTAGGCAGTAACCACTCCTCCAGGGACAGGCAGGCTGTTCAGTGTTAACCACTGCCACTGGTGAACACAGAGACTTCCCTTTAGTCCAAGCAAGCACTGGCCTCCAAGAAACTTACAAACAGTTCAGAACAGTAAATCTGTAACTGATCTTTCTTAAATTTCAGAAAGTGGGAAAAAAGCAAGATTTTTTTTTCTTTTTGTTTTAGTTTAAAGGTAGCAGAGATACACACGTAGCAAAATAATCACAACAGTGCAATAAATGACCCCACACTTGAGTGCTAGGCCAAAGTCAGGTAAAATGCAGTTTTAAGAGAAAAAAACGATTTTAAATTAAGTGCAACACAGGAAATGCAGTAAACAGGCTCTAGATGTGTTCTAAATACTGTTTCTAATACAGATATAAACTTTAGCAAGCTGGAAAACGCCGTAGCAGTAATTCTTAACAAAAAACCAGAAGAAAATACTTAAAATCTCAAAAGTGGCTCCATTCTCCTCTCAGCGTTTTCTCCCCTTGGTAGGTGCTTCAGCAACAGCTAACAAGCCTGGAAAGACGCCAAAACCACGAGGCAGCAGGGTTTTAAGAGATAGAGATCAAGGAGTTTAGAATTGACCCAAAATGGCCAATAAAACTACAGCTTCTAGGCAGTAACCACTCCTACAGGGACAGGCAGCCTGTTCAGTGTTAACCAGTGCCACTGGTGAACACAGAGACTTCCCTTTAGTCCAAGCAAGCACTGGCCTCCAAGAAACTTACAAACAGTTCAGAACAGCAAATTTAAGAACTAACCCGTCTTTCATGCCAAAAGTGGTTTCTTAATTTCACTTTAAATCGGTCTATTCACCTCCTGGTCTTCTTTCCAGAACCAGTGAGCAGAGGAGAGAAATTCACCATACTCTGCATGTCCACAGACAACTCGGGTGCTGCACTGACAGAACAAAAGATTTAGAGCTTCTCACCAGCTATTTATTTCTTTTGAGGTTGGAAAGAAATGTCACCCAATAGCAAAACTATTTCTAAGTGGTTGGCCTACTCAGCTCATTTTGAATTTTCACCATGACATGATCCTCCCCATGAAGGTCTAAGGTCGCTCTACCAGAGCTCTGGTTACTTTTAGGGCATTTTGGAAAGGGGTAGACTCTAGAACTCTTCTAGGGGCAAGTACTTGGCCCATCTGTACATACCTTCACTAAACATTACAAGATTTATTCTTTCTCCAGAATAAGAGCAGGATTTGCTCTGTATATCCTCCAAGGGCTCCTGGAGTCTGAGCCTCCTTTTATTTTTCCCTGGTGATACAAGCTTTGGCAATCATTCCATACAGCTATATGCTACTGCAGCATTGGTCTAATGATGAATATAGTACAGTTGTGTATGTAAACTTATCATAGCAGTGGATGTTGCAGTACTCCAACCCACCCTACTTCCTCCTAATTTTGCATCTGTTGATATTACTGGAAAGATTTTCTGACCAGAATGGGATTTATTTTACATTTGTCTCCCCACCACCAACACCATTTCTCCTAGCACATAAATGTATAAAATTGCAACTTGACCCGATTGTTTTTATATTTACCTGTCTAGCAGCTGACCAACTCCCTAATGACTTCTTAAAAACTGCTGCAAAGTCCGTCGCCTATCCCGTATCTATCCTAATCAATCGTTCCATCACAGAACAATACGTCCCCATACTATGGAAAATTATTCCATATCATCCCTCTCCACAAGGAAGGCCCATCTAAAGATCTCTCTAATTATCATCCCATTGCCATTCTCTCACCCCTATCCAAAATCTTAGAGAAATGTATCCATAAACAGCTCCTAGACCACCTCAGTACAAATAACCTCTTATCTAGGTCACAGCACAGCTCCCATCCAAAACATAGTACAGTACCTCTACAGCCCTCATAAGTTTCACTAACTACATCACCCTCCTCAAAAACAATGGAGAACTAGTCTCTACTATATTCATTGATATGTCCGAAGCTTTTGATGCGGTATCCCACCAACTACTCAGTACTCTAGCCTCCTTCAACCTCAACTCTACAGCTGTCTTACTAATTGACAACAGGCAACTAAATGGGATAATAAACTCTCCACACTCCTCTCAGTCTCTGTTGGGTTTCCTCAGGGTTCCATCCTCAGCCCTCTTCTTTTTATTATATTCATAAATAGTCTAAACATTGCCACTAATTATGCTTCTATTATTCAATATGCTGACAATGCTACTCTTATTTGCTCTGTTCCTACACCCCAAGAACTCCAAGATAAACTGCAAAAGTCATTTCTAGATATTGAAAATTATCTAAATGAACTTCAACTCATCCTAAACCCAAACAAAACAAAATTAATGATCTTCTGTAACAGAAAATCCAAAGCAAAACCATCTCCTCTCTCCATCTACTCCACTAATGGCACTATAATAAAACCAATTAACCAAACAAAACTGCTTGGTGTCATGATAGACAGCAACCTAGCATTCAATAAACACATATCACTCACAATTAAGAAAGTTCACATCAACCTTGGTGCTCTATATAGAGCCAAACCTTACCTTACTCAAAATGCCAGACTAGCCACAGCCAGATCCCGCCTCCTATGTACTCTTCTCTACTGTTCTCAACTTTTCACTAACCTACACAAGTCAGATTTACATCTACTTGATTCCTGCTATTACAAAACAGCAACATTTGCTGCTAATATACCCAAAAGGACCCATCATTGCCTTGCTCTTTAAATATTACACTGGCTTGAATTTCCCAGTCTGTTATTGTGAAGTCAGCTCACCACTGCATACTCCATTATCCACAAACCTGAAAACTGCCCTGCACTGTCCAGCCTAATACAACTAAATACTAACCCCAGGACCCTTAGATCATCTGATAAGCTTATACTCAAGGTAACAAAGTCCCATAATTACTTTAGTGACTCTCTCTTCTCCTTCAAAGTAGCCAAACAGTGGAACCTATTACTCCAGAAGATCTTAGAAAACACAGATCATCATAGCTTCTAAAAACTCCTAAAAGAATACCTTACTCAACAATGGCTATGCTCCTGTAGTACTCCTGGCTAGTTTCTCATGCCGTCGATCAAATGTTTTCTATTCTGCTATCTCCTTGTCTTACTTCTACCAAAATGAATATACCACAATGGTTTTTAGCTATATATCTAATGAGTTTCATATTAGTGTCTGTAATAAGGCTTAAGAAATGTAATGTTTCTGTTTTACATTCACCTTTTTGTAAATTGTGATTGTTGGCAACTGTCAAACTTTTTGTATATTTGTTTGTAAATCATTTAAACATTTTTGTAATTTTGTTGTACTATTGTTCTGGAGCTTATCTGCCCGGGTCTCCGCTGAGAGCAGGCTACTTGCCCAGCCGGACTCTACCCGGTTAACAAATGTAAAATAAAATAAATAAATCTATCCTTTGTTGATAGTGTTAGTTCCACTAAGGCTAGTGGCCTCTTTTCAAGGGACATTGTTGGTGAAATTTTTACTTCTATGGGAAAATTTGGCCAGGGCATCAGGGAACTTCCCTACTCTTTGGAGCTGCTTGATGGTGCCATAGGCCTCCTACAGCAACAAGCAAGAGGCCTAAGGTAGGTAGGGAGCAATAAGTCCAATAATCAATGCTAGGTGCTGAAATGGTTCCTCCAAAGGCACACACAAGCGAAGCAAAAAACAGAAAAATCCTGGAAGAACACCGCTGGATGCTTCAAGTAGTAAAAATAAGAACTTTTAATAAAAGCTGGTACAAAACAGATAAGCGCTTTCGGGTTGGTAGCCCTTCATCAGATGAATAACAGACATCAAAACTCATGGAGGAGGGGAGAAAAGATATGGAGAGTTTGGAGGTGGAAGGTGAGAATTTGGAACATTTTTTGATTGATATGGAGCTTCAGAATGTAGACAAAGATTCCTGTGTGGTGGATGTTACAACTGAGCAGTGTTTGTGCCTCCATGGAGAAGGAAGTGAGTGGGTTTGTTGGAATGGTGCAGATAATGGAACTGGTGTCAGGAGGACTTATAGATGATGTTCTGTTAAATATAATCTTGCAAGATGAGCTAGGTGATGGCTGCTGTTTCTTGGGGTGAGATGGGAGATAATTTATTTTGGAAATGCTGAGGATGATCATGTGGAAAGGAACTAGGTGATGAAACATCAGGGAATGCAGCAGCAACAGAAAGCAAAAGAGGAAAGCAGAAACAAACTGAGAAAGTGCCTTGTTTTGTGGCAAAAGATAATGGACCAACTAAAACATATGCAGTAATGGCAGCAGACAAAAAAAGAGATCAGCCACAAACTGGAAGTAAAACTGTTTTTAAAAAGAAGAGACTACCAACTATGAGAGTAAACAAAAAAATGACACTAATAGACGCATATTATTTATGGGGCAATTTTGTAACTGTTCTGGGTTTTAAAGTTCAAGAAATTCAGTCTTTTATACATATTGGGTTAGAGATATTTTGTGACTTAACATTTTTAATTGATGGGCTAATGATGACATTTCTGGAACTGTGTAATAGAAAGGCATCTATCCGTGAAACAATTATTTATTTTCTGGTAGTAATGTAAATTCTAAAGAAGTTACTTTGCAGTTTAGAACTGATGAACTGGAAGAATGGTGTTAAAAATGCATGTGAGGTGTATATGATATTGTTGACAATATTGTAAAAGTTAGATTCGAGAGAAACTTATGGAATGGAGGGAGGAGGTTGGAAGCTGTTTGAAATGTGAAAAATACATGGCAAAATACTCACCAAGTGTTATTTTTGTAGCTGGTCATAAAGGGATGTTAAGATATGCCAGCCATCTTAAATCATGTTAGTTTTTGTGGGGACTTCTCTCATTTAATTAATGATTATGACAAGGTAGAATGTAATCAGTGTGGAGAGAAAGGACATGCATTAAGAAGGTGTGTGCCTGAATGGAGGTTTAAAAAAGTGGCACTTTTGGATGAATTGTTAAGAGCAAACATTAAATAATGAAAAAGAATGTGAAAGGTAAAAAAATTTATACAAGGTAGAACAAGATGTTGAGAAGGGTGAACCAGGTGAAGAAGAAAATGTAGAAGAAAAAAATGTGGAGGGGAAAATGAGGAGACAGTATATGCAGGAAGAGAGGTCAAGAGAAAGTATTGATAACTGATAATTTTTTTTAAAAGTTCTGACAGGCGCAAAATCTGATTCTAAAGATCAAGGATTATTTAAGCAATATCCGATAACATTGGTGTGATATATTAAGATTTACCCATGGTTGGCGTGGTTTAATTACAAGGGCGAAGCCTGAGTGATTAAATAAAGCCAACTGTGGGTAAATCTTAATATACCTCACCACGGAGTCAGGTATTGCTGTTATACAATGACATTATTTAAGAAAAAAATCCTTTTCTTAAATACTGTCTTTGTATAACAGCGCCGTACTGTCCTTTTGCGACTGGGAATATCCTAGTGTCTTTTTTTTGATGTACTGCGCATGCATATGGGACTTACGTTCCCACACATACCCAGTGCATCAGTGCTTTGGAAAGGAAGCAGCAGAGAAATGAAGGTGTCCGTTGCTCCCATTTTTGTTTTCGTTTATTTTTTTTAATAAAAAAAAGCTTTGGACAGTTTAGGGGTAGGAGAGAGACAGAATGGAGGAAATACCCAAAAAGCAGGTACATGTCTTTAGTCTTAAATAACGTACCTGATTTTGTAGTATTTCCTCCATCCTGTCTTTCTTGTATGTCTGCAGTCCAGATTACAGATTTTTTTTTTTTAAATAAAAAAAATAAAACTTACAGAATATAACAATGGAAAAAAGTCCGTGTGACCAGACCTTTTTCTGTTGGTATATTCTCGGATTTACAGTGGGCATGTTGGTTGGGCTGGCCAATCAGCGTGCTCATTTTACAATATTAATGGCCAGTCATTGTTTAATTGTAGATAAACACAAGAAAATAATATTCAGTTGGAAAAAGAGTAAACATAAGAAAACAAAGAGAAAAAATGTGGGGGGAAATATGATATGGAACTTAGGTTGTTGTCGAGTGGCCATGTTGTGTAAAAAAAAAACAAACAAAAAAACCCAATCAAAATATTAGATGTTATGTGGGTAAGGATTGCAAGGTTAACTCTTGTGGGCGTGAGGTGGAGAGAACATGGTTATGGAATTACAGCATTATATATGCATATGTAGCTAGAAAGGAAAAAACAGAATCAGTTTCATCAAGTATTAGGCTTTGTGGTGGTTAACATAAAAATATAATTGGAAGAGACTTTAGTTGTGAGTTAAGGTGAAAATGTAAAACGAAAGGGAAAGATGTAAAAAATATAGGAAATGATAAAATGTGGTAAATTAGCTGTGTGGAACAAAAGTCAATGGAGTTATAACGGGGACACCTGGGTCTGAAATTGATTATTTTGTATTATCGGAAGGCAGATGGTGATACAGGTGAGATGGATTTTTCAGACCATTTAGCAATATGGGTGGAGGTGTTGGAAGAAGGTGAGTATATCAAAATAAGAAAGGGAATAAAAAAAATACATGGGAAATTATGGGATGAAATTGGAGAATGGGAAGTTTTGAAGTTATAGAAGGAGAATATAACTAATAAAGGACTTCTGTAAAAACTGGTCTGAATGGTGGGTTGAATTTAAAAAGCAATATAAAAATTAATTTTCAATGGCAGGACGATGTAAGAAAGGAAGACAAAATGAAGTACGGGAAAATGAATAGAAATGTATTAGAAAATTTAGAGAATAATGCAAGAGTTTTGCAGAAAAAGAAATATATAAAAGAAATCGGGAAAAAATGAAAGCATTACTGTTTAGGCAGAGATATTAGTTATAAGGGAGAAGGGAGGGGGTATCTGCATATTTGGGTAAAATAGTAAAGGAGAAAAACAGTGCAATGGGGAAATGAAAATTATAAAATGAGAAGTAAAAAGAACAAATTATGAGTACTGTAGTACAGCACGTGGAAAGGATTATAAGAATAAAAAGAAGGAACATGAGAGAATGGACAATAATAAAAAAAATCCAGAACGAGCTAAGGAAGACTTTGAAAAATAAATTTCTATTAGTGAATTGGATGAAGTATTAGAGAAGTAAGTGTTGATTTAGTATCAGGCCCAGATGTTCTAGGGTATGGAATGTAAAGGAATATAGTGCATTGACAAACCATATCTTGTAAATCTACTGAATCAATGGTTGATGGATGGGTTTGTTTATGAAGAGTTATGTAGTGAGATATTGGCATTTATGTGAAAGAAAGATGAGAAAAAAATGAAAATAAATGGAGACATCACATTAAACACAGATTATATTTTTTGAAAATAATGCAGAAGAGAATGGAAGGATGAAAAAAATCTGTATAGAGGCATCATCCTTGGAGAAGGTCGAATGCTGTTCAGTTCTAGGCTCATACCAAACTGGGACACATATTCTGAGAGCCCCATGATGTCTCTCTTCATATAGTGTAGGGAGGTATGTCTCAGGTCATTTGACCCACATGGTTTGATCAGAAATTCATTCTGGTACTTGTGATCCAAAGACCTGAGTGCATGAATCGTATAGGGGATCTTGGTCCCTGATAAGCAAATTACCACAACTTTCTCCTTAGCCTGGTGAGAGTAACATCAGTGTGTCTCACAATGGAGTCTCCAATGACCAGAATGTTGGATTGTTTGGTGGCTTCCTATATGGGCTTAGAAGTAGAGGTTCTGTGGAATGTGGCTTTGTGTTAATATGGATGTTGTTTTGAAAGATTGCATCTACAGCTTCTGAGGGCATTTGTTATATGTCCTTCATTTAGGTGGCCTTTTGCAGTTTAGGAAGGTTACATTTAAGTGACTCAGCATACGTGGATTTGTGTGTCTGGTTCATGCTGTGTTTGATGGATGCAGCATGTGTACTACTGACAACCTGACTGACAGAGTACTTTTATGTGAGAACTTTGCCTCCAATGATATTATGTAAATATATCTCTCATATGCCTTATCATTTTTTTGAGAATTAGCTGGCCCTCAGAGAACATGAGGCAATTTCTACATTGCTATAAAATGCCCAAATCCACCAAGCTGGCAAGGAAGGTAGTGGGAAAGTTCATATCCAAGGCAACAGACCATTTTTTATTGATTAGACAGTTTCTTTGAGAATATAGAGTAAAGTCAGAAGTGTCTGGTTTGCAACTCTAAGTGCAGTACTTGTCTCTTTGTAAACTAGTTGCCAAGTATGCATTTAGGTATTGGTGACATTTCAAGGGTATTTTCCCAAGAATATTAGAATCTCAAGGTGCCTGCACTTATACAGGCACTGACAAACACTTGAGGGTAAACTGCTATAGTAGACCCTAATGACTTATGAGTGAAGTATTTAGGGAGATACTTTGAAGTTACATTAGACAGTAGCTAATCAAGCAGTTCATATTGAAAAGAAAGAATTAGTTTTGTCAGGAGTGCTTAATAGTGGGGATTAACCTAATTGGCTACTACCTGGTTACTACTAGTGCTGGTCTCACCACAGCTTCACACTGCTGGGATACAATGCCCATTTGTTTCTTCTCTCACCAGATGAAAAACAGTAAAATGAATCCCAAGATGAAAAGAAGGCCATCGACTCTGTGCTGATCAACAGTCTCATCCCATGTGATGCAGGGCTCTGTAGGCTTGTTGTAGCCTTTTCCTAGCAGATGCCTTTTGTACCAACCAGATCGATCAGTAATGCCCTACACAGACAGACACTGCGAGTCAGAGACAGTCTGGAATCAACGACCTTCTGCTCCTTCTTTCACCAGGGGCAAAACAGTAGCACAGATTTCAAGCTGGCTCCAACGAAACACTTATGAGGGTTGTTGATGATCAGTAGTATCCAGGAAAAATAATGTCCCTATGCTCATTCTCTTACCAGGAACAAAACAAAAGCATTAATCTCAAAATGACTGCTAGGAATTGAAATGTGGGCCAGTAATTGGTGGTCTTGGACCAGATGTTGCAGGTTTTAAATGTAAGATGAAAAAGTGGGTTAACATCCTTAATGTTGCAGTGTGCAATATGAAAGAGTGGGTAACTTGAGTTTTAGCAGTCTTAGGGGAGAGCTACTAATTTTAAAAGAGCAAGATGAATTTGATGGGGAAGGGCACTTAGTATTATGATTCTGTGGAATACAATGGAAGGGCAAATAAATTTAAATAGTTTAAGGGAGAGTGGTTTAGCAAAATTATAATTTTGTGCTTACTAGTAATAGTCAACGGACGAGGAGAGGGGAGGAATTATGTGGTCAAATTAATGTAAGGGCAAGCAACTAAAGAGACAGTGAGTTATCTAATTTCTGTGTGACTCACAAGAGGCACAATTTCGGCTTCTTTCCAAGTTTAAATATGCAATAGAAAACATAATGCAATTAGAACACAGTGCAGTGAAAATACCCCACAATATACAAAACAGAAGAAAGCAATAAAACAATACAGAATAAATGACAGCAGTGAGGAAACTGCTCTCTCTAGGCTGGATAACAGCAGAGTGACAGCTGTCTTTTCAGAGACAATGTTCAGGATATAACAAGGGCTGTTACATCTCTCCATCCTGGCAAATGCAATTAGGACCTTGTAGTGGTTCATGGGGGAAGGGGTGCCAGTGAACTTGAGCAGTATACCCAAAAGGACATGTCAAAGGATATGATTGACTTTGATATGCATGTACCAGTGACTTGGTATTTTGCTATCAGCTAGAATGATGCTGAGATTTAAAGGCAAGACAGTTGGCTATGTAGCTGTTATCATTCTAGGGGAATTCACTGTGTGTCAGCTTGGGACAAGATGGCTAGCAAGCCTTCCTGTATTGCCAGGGATGGCTTTTGTATTATGGCTAAAGCCTTTGCTGCTCCCACAATGCCTTTTTTTAGGAAGACATTCCAGCCTTGTAAGGTTTAAGTCAGACTAGATTAAGGAGGCTCAATAGACTCCTGGTTATTCATTGCCAAGAGTCTTAGCAAAAAGTGCTAAGCCTTGAGGCCCTCTGATAACGTGAACACATTCATGTATCTGTCGCTAGAGAGACATGGTTTCAGAGTAATGAAGGGACTTCCTCTGTTTTTGGATTTAGTGCCTGTCATGTTTGCAAACCTACTAGCAGTAGTGGGAGAGTATTTTGCAAGGGTATCACCACCTTATGAATGATTCCTTGGGACCCCAGATTTGAGCTCAGATGCCCAAAGATTAACTACCACTTTGGTTAGTTAGTTAGTTATAGAGCACCCGTTATGTCCCCTTCTGACCAGGATGGCTGTTTTAATATCTTGTCTAAAATCCCCATTAATCCCAATGCCAATCTTTTAAGCAACCTTGACTGTCTGTTAATAAACTGTCTGACCTACATTGCCAGTTATTAGCATGCCCAGCACTTCCTTGACATTATAAATGCAAACTCCCTTGTACAGACATTTAATCATCTTACCATAGCCCAAATACACTTCATCTTGCTGAAATAAACATGGCCAGTTCTTGCACACCTGTATATTTATTATCTTACCTTGTTAACTCAGCCCATAAATCAGTGAACTTTTCCTTTAAAACTGCCCATCCTTCCCCTGCTGGTATCTCTGGGTTTAGGGATTTTTCAAAAGCAAATTGTCAATAACACGACAATCCTAATACATTCTACTGTAATTCTCGGATGGACCCCATTGCTAAAGCCACTGTACATGCCACTACCACATAGTTATAGTGAAAAGCAGTGACTGTTTGTAGCAAATTTAGAGAGATGTTTAAAAAGAAACTCTTGTGGTGGAATTGCCTTATAAATAAGGTATGTAACAAAAGAAGGAAATGAATTAATGAAGTGTTAGTCTTCTACCCACCTTAACAAACTCTTATGCAAACTAGCAGGCAGATTAATGGGACTATGAGGAAGCCCCTAAAGCTGAATATGAACTAAAAAGTTTCACTGTGTGTGAGGTTTTCACTAGAAATTTTTTACAATTGTTAAGCATCTGGTTGGGTTTGTTTGTTTTGATTGCTAAGGAGTGTATCATATAACTTGTTTGCAGTTAAAAGCATTCTCTAGAGTCTCCTTGATCCTTTACTTGTTTAAACATTTCTGCAGTTTTTTTCTACCTAAGTAGTGTGGCTAGTTTAGCATTGTTCATATTCAGACTTGTGTTTTGTCCCTAGTTGTTTGTTAGTAGAGGCTGTGTGTCTGAGTACATGTTCCAGGCCATCATAGCTTAGCCAAAGCCAGTATAGCATTTCAGTGAGAGTGAATTGTTTATGGTCATTGGCTGATTGGGGTTACCCGGACTATGGCTTGGAGTAAGCACCTCATTGGTTCTTTCAAGCTTTTTTTTAAAGTTGTTTCAGGTTTTAACTTTGTTACTTAAGAAGTTAACTTGTGAATGTTTCTGCCATTTCACAATGAGCTAATCGGAGGAAGGGCTCTGAGCCAACTAATCTGTGATATATAACATTAAGTATCCTGTTTTTTTGCTTATTTTTACGAGTTATTTATAGCACTTTTACTGTCTGCATATACTTTTCTAACTAGTTTCACTGTGTGTGAGGTATTAACTATAAATTTTCTACAATTGTTAAGTATCTGGTTGGGTTTGTTTGTTCTGATTTTTGTTTCTCACCCTCCTTCCCTATTGATATCCTGTTGTTATACTTGGTGGCTTTGCAGTTGCCCGCCCCTGCTGTAAATTTGATCTGGGACAGTCCTCCCAGTCTAGTGTCATTACCTCATTCTACCTAATCCAGGGAGAACATTTGAGAAGGCCAACCCACTTAGTTTCTGCTCCTCCTTTCCCCTTTTCACTTTACAAAAAAAATGTCTAAGCTTGTTTCCTGCCTTTCCTGTAAGTTGTCTAGTCCAAATACTGTTTTACTTTATCCAGAACTGTTTGTAAGCTTCTGAGCCCCCAAGCCTTTCTGTGTTGGGGGGAAGCCTTCTAGCTTAATTTTGTTTCTTAAAACTAGCCAGTTTTTTACTTTCAGCACTCAAATGTGTTTCTTTGAGCTCAGCACTTGTTCATAACTCATTGTAAGCACTAAATAAGCTACAAATTACTACAGCACTCAACTTTCCTCACTTGTCTAGAGGAAAACAGTTTTTAGTACTTAATAAATAAGCACCTATCTAGGCATGTCTAAGGGTCAGCTCCCAGTGTTTTCTCCTGTCTACCTGGTGAAGCTGGGCATCTTGGGGCAATGCAGCAATTGTCTCATGTACACAGACAACCCTCTTTTCCTACCACCCAACACTACAACCTGTGAGAGATGCACTTATACAGCCAAACTGGAATCAAAGCTCTCTTCACCCAAGACTGAACTAGACAGTCAAGAGGAGGAGGTAAACAGGTGCACCACACCACACTCATCACATAGTCCCTCAAAACTTGTACCACAAAAACACACACACAGCAACACAAAACACACACCTACATTTGCGGAGACTCTCAATAAAAATCTGCTCAAGCAACAGAGACCTCCAAAGTAGAAACACAAGCAACCCCCACCCCCCAACACAACCCAAATGACACATAGTTCACAAACTCACTGTACCACTCAACCACAGCCTATAAGGCATAACAATGTACCCAACACTCTAGTCACACTGATTTTCCACTCACTAGACTAAACAAGGAGAAAGTTACTGTCAGCTGCCTGTCAGGTGCTAGGATCCACCACATAACGCATGCACTCAGGTCACTCCACAGTAAGTACAAATATGACACTGTCATTGTCCATGTTGGTGTGAATGACCTGAGACGTACCTCCCTGGACTACATGAAAAGAGACATAGAGGAGCTCTCTGATCTTGTATCCCAGGCAGGTATGACCCTAACCCTGAGTAGCATCCTGCCATCACCCAGAATGATACCACAGTACAAGAACAAAATGATTGACTTCAACAATTGGCTAAGCTTCTGGTGTCATTCTATAGGGATCCAATATTTGTCTGCCTGGGACGTCATGATCGACAGAGGACAGACCACGATGCTTTGCCAGAGATGGCCTGCACCTGTCGCCCTTAGGATTCCGGATACTGGTTAAGGCTTTTGCCACCCCTATAGTGCCTTTTTAGGCAAGGTTCAAATGACAAATTCACCACCATAACAGGTACAAGCAAGCAAAATCTGAGGGTAATGCTACTTAATGCTAGAAGTCTAAACCTCAAAATGCACTCACTCGAGGCACTCCTTAAAATGGAGAACATTGACATCTGTGCAATGACAGAAACCTGGTTCAAGGCTCCAGAGGACACTCCTGCATTACCAGGCTATAATTCATACCACACCTTTCGGCCACCTAACCTGGACCGAAGCACTAAAGATGGAGGCATGTCTATATTCATTAAGGATATCCACACCTCCAGGCTAGTTGCTCAGCATAATGCATCTGAGATTATCCAAGTGCAACTAACTCTGGGCAAGACTGCAATCCAAGTTGTAGCTTGCTACAGATCCCCCACCATGCCCCAGGATTCCCACTCCTCATTTCTTGATACACTGGAAAATATTAGGGTACAACCTAACACCCTAATAATGGACGATTTCAACTACCCCACCATTAACTGGGAAAACTACTCATGTACCAACTCTTGTGCTCAACGTTTTCTGGAATTCATAAATTCCAAAAGCCTTGAATCAACTTATCCACACCCTCACCAGGGGCAGCAGTATCCTAGACCTGTTCATTACCAACATGGGCAACCGGTGTTCCACACCAGAGGTCAATACCTTGTTGGTCAGATCCGACAACAAGCAAATCACCCTAGACATCTACATCCCACCCCCATTAGGGAAACCACCGTAAAAAATTTCTCCAATGCCAACTTCACACTTCTTAAGACAGAAGTGGCAAACTTCACAACACCCATGCTGACGGACAATAGAGGTACGACTGCTGAATCCTATACAAATGCACTTTATAAGCACTTACATGAGTGCATGGATCGTGCAATCCCTAACAGAACCAAGATGCTATCCTCCAAAAAAAGGACGCCAATCTGGTGGTCCTTTGCCATAAACAAACTCTACAACAGAAGAAAGAAACTGTTGCAAAAAAAGAGTAAAATCCCATGATTGGAGGAACTCTGTGGTCAGCCTCAGTAAGAAGATGAGATCCCTCATAAAATCCTCCAAAGCTAGTTATGAAAACAAAATCACCACTGATTCTAAAGACAACCACAAAGCATTCTATAGCTATGTCAAGAATCTCACTGGCAACACTCAGATCTGCCCTGAGTTACAACACAATGGCACTAAATATACAAAGCCAACTGATATTGCCAACATCCTGGCAGATAGGTTCAGTGCTAACTTTACCCCTCTCTCACCCCCTAAAGGGCCCATCTCTATACCGGAAGAATGCAAAGTTCCTGTAGTCACGGCTGCACAGGTAAAAAACACACTCTCCAAAGCCAAGAACACAGCATCCATGGGATCTGACAACATCCTAGTCTGCGTTCTACATGAACTACAGAACGAACTGGCACCCCACCTAAGTACCATGTTCAATCATAGCCTCACCTCAGGCTTTGTGCCCACTGAATGGCCCACAGCAACGGTTAAGGGTGAGCCACCACGGACCCCGGGAACTACCGCTCCATTAGCCTGACAAGCCTAGTCTTCAAGGTTATGGAATGTATCATCATGGAACTTATAAACAATGACATTGGTAATCTCCAAACTCGGGACCCTACCCAGTTCGGGTTTGTAAAAAGCAGATCATGTCTCCTAAACCTGATAGACTTCTTTGAACCAGTCACCAAAGCCGTAGATGAGGGTAAGGTGGTTCACACAGCTTATCTAGATCTCGCCAAGGCTTTCGACACCATCCCCCACTCTGGAATTATAGATAAACTCACTAAACTAGGTATAAATCCCTATGTCACAAGAGGGGTTGCCAACTGGCTCACTGACCGAACCCACACAGTGAAAGTAGCAGACTCTAAATCCAACTTCAGAGCAGTGACAAGTGCAGTACCACAGGGTTCAGTCCTGGGTCCTCTCCTGTTTGGTATCTACTTCTCTGAAGTACCGGCTAACACAGGACAGAACGATAATGAGCTCTCCCGTGTTTTTGTTACTACCTACAGTACCGAATATTATGATGTAATTGATATCTTAAGGAAGAGTTGGGGCATCTTCTCCTGTTTCGAAGGAATATTGGAACAGTTAGGTGCAGCTCCCAAGGTGGTTTGTAGGAGGGGTAGAACTATTAAAGATTGTCTCGAATGGAATCCTACCAACTACACTTGAAGACATGGTACATTTAAATGTGGCTCATGCACACAATGTATACACATTAGAGGGCGACATTTTCAATATTAATGAAAAAGCTTTGAAACCTAAGCATTATTGCAATTGCAATACAAAGGGCTTAGCATATGTGGCCCTATGCACTTGTTGCCTGGGATTCTATGTGGGTAAAACCCAAAGGCAATTTAGGGAGCGTATATACGAGCACCAGCTGGACATTAAGCATTTATAAAAGATAGTAATGCTCTGGCAAAACATGTGAGTCAACATGCTAATCACAAGATGTTCTTCGTCCCCCATTGCTGCAGTCCTTACTATTGGGTATAGTCCGCCGTCCAGTCGGCCCGAATACCAGAGTATAAGGCTGACGTCGGTCAGGGCGCATTAGACTGACGTCAGTACGTCAGGGTACTAATGCGCATGACCGACGTCATATCCCCAGTCTTTTTTGCCGCATGGTCCGATGCAGAAGCAGTTTTGCGAGTGCAGGTTGGCGTTCTGAAATATTTCCGAAACCGGAGTTTCAGACCGAAACAGAGTTGGCTAAGTACCCCGTTGGGGAACATTTTGGTTTTCTTGCCTCAGTATTTAACCGGATGTCAGAAAAAGTGAATAACTGTATTTCTTGTGGGAAACAGATACCTCATAGGGATTACCATACCTTGTGTATACCTTGTTTAGGGCCTGAGCACGACGTTGTTGGTTGCCGCTCTTGTGCTAGGTTTAACAAACGCACTATTAAGAGGAGGTTAGACTGTGCCAGGTTAGTGTTTGGGAAGCGTTGCAATTATAAAATGCCGTCGGATGCTCCGGCCCGCCGTCAAGAAGCGCAAGGACAAAACAGCGAAGCCTAGGGTTGATGAACCGGCAGTCCCTGACGTCGGTTCTTTAGAAGGCTCAGTGGAGCCAGAGGTTTTGCCAGGAGTTTCCATGGAGTCTCAGGCAGAAACTTTACTGTTACAGGATGTGCCTTCTCAGGAGGCAGGCCAGGCTGAGGGGGCTTCTCAGGTAACTGTTCTTCCCTCTCTTCCCAAGGTAGTTCGAGCCTCTCCTTCTGTTGCCAAAACTTCTTTGAGAGGTAGGCCAAGTTCAGCTTCAGTGGGGGCTTCTCCTAGCATTTCGGGTTCTGTGCCTAAGAAACATATGCTTAAAATGGCAGAAGATTTGATTACTATGATTAGAGGTTCTATGCCCCCTCCTGATAAGAGGCCTAGGGTGGAACCGGAGTTTGATAGTTTTGAACAGTGTTCAGAGGCTTCAGAGTCTTCTGCGGAAGACTTGCAGGAGTATCCTACTTATTCTGATTCTGATGTGGATGATTCCACTCCTACAGCTTCTCCTCCTGAGGATTTCTCATTTTCAGAGACTCTGCATTCCATGAGGGAGCACTTTAAATGGGAAGGCCAGGATTACTCTGATTCCAGGAAAAGGCTTAGGGAATTCTTGTTTTACCCCAGCATAGGCCCTTAGCTATTCCTCCTGTGTTGAATGTGGTGGAAGATGTTTTTGCAGAGGCTTCCCTGAACCCTGACTCTTTGCCTCCTGCTCCTGTTAAGCCTGATAGGTATTATAGGGTGCCCGAAGCTCATAAGTATTTGTTTAAGAGTCCTAGGGCGGACCCAGAAACTATTTCTCAAGGGCCTAAAGGTGTTAAGGCTTCTGTGGTTAAAAATCCTGTTCCCACTGATAAAGAGGCAAGGGCTTTGGATAGGTGGGGAAAGAAAGTGTATACTTCTTCCACTCTAGCCATGAGAGCGTTGAATTGTCAGTTTCACATGCTAAAATATCAGAATTATCTCCTTTCACAATTAAAATCTAAGGTGGATGCTTTGGCGGAAGGCATTGAGTGTAAAGAGTTGCTGGATTTGGTTCATGTGTCTGAACAAGTGGGTAAGCATTCTTTGCAATGTGGTTTTGATGCTGTACAGGCCTCCTCGAGGGTGGCTGCTACTAGTTCTGTTCTTCGCAGGCATGCCTGGTTGAGGGATCAGAATTTAGCTGAGCATGTTAAGACAAGGATTTTGGATGCTCCTTTACAGTCTGATGTGTTGTTTGGATCGCCTGTGGAAGCAGTTTTAAAGAAAATGGAGGACAAAGCTAAGTCTATGCAAACTGTTAAAGATTTTTTGCAGGTGCAGCCACCGAAGTTTAGTAGAAATTGGCCTGCTAAGGGGTGGACATATCCTGCTTATGATTCCCAGTCTAGGGGTAGGTCTAGACGTGGTAAGGGCAGGGCTCAAGGTTCTTTTCGGCCTAGAACAGGGAGTTCACCTGCTCAGACTTCTGGTGAGGGCAGGGGTCAGTTCTTTCGTAAACAGACCCAATGACCTGTCTTTTCAGCTGCCAGTAGATTTTCGTCTGGCAGCTCCTTTGGGAGGAAGACTGTCTCTTTTCAAAGAAAATTGGGATTTAATTACTCAAGACAAATGGGTGTTGGATATCATTCACCACGGTTACAGATTTTATTTCCATACTATGCCCCCTTTCAAAGGCATGCCAGACGTTCCTCCTCCACAAAGAAAAGAGGCTCACAAGCAAGTTTCTCAGTTACTCCAGATGGGGGCCATCCAGCCAGTCCCTGTATCAGAAAGGGGCCTAGGATTTTATTCTCGCCTGTTCCTAGTACCAAAGAAGGGGAACACGTGGAGACCAATTTTGGATTTATCTCTCCTCAACACTTTTCTGGACATTCCCAAGTTCAAGATGTTGACGTTACAACAGCTTTTACCTCTGCTGGGCAAAGATCACTGGATGGTAACTTTAGATCTCAAGGAAGCTTACCTTCATGTGCCTATAAGGCTAAGTTGCAGGAAGTATCTGCGGTTTCGAGCTGGAAATTCTCATTATCAGTTCTCTGCATTGCCCTTTGGCTTATCTACTGCCCACAGTATTCACAAAGGTTCTGGCTCCAGTGATAGCTTACTTCAGGCTTCAAGGAATTCAAATCTATCCTTACTTGGACGACTGCCTGATTCTGGCTCAAGAAAAGGAAGACCTTCTACAGCATCTGGAATATGTTATAGCAGTGCTAAGATGCCTAGGGTATTCTGTGACCGAAATAAAGTCCAGTCTAGTACCCTCTCAAGACATGTGCTTTCTGGGTGTGAGACTGAATACAGCAGCCCAGATGGCCTTTTTAACCCCGGACAAACAAAAGAGTCTATCACTTTACTTCCATCAACTATCTCATCAGTCCGTGCTGACTGCAAGGACAGTCCTTCAAGCATTAGGGTTCATGGCGTCTTGTATTCTGGTGCTTCCCAATGCCAAACTGCATATGAGGAAGCTACAATGGTATCTCAAAAATGTATGGACACAGCACTGCCAGGATTTGGACACTGTCATTCAAATAATACCTTGCCTTCAAAAGAATTTTTGTGGTGGGCTCAGGAATGTCACCTAAACAAGGGACTCTCTGTGACCCGGCCAGAGGCGAGTCAGATTTTAACGACAGATGCCTCGGACATTGCTTGGGGAGCTCATCTAAATGGAAAGTGGATACAAGACAAGTGGCCTGCCAGACTACAGCATCTACATATCAACATGAAGGAGATGTTAGCAGTCCAGTTTGCATTAATGGCTTTCAAGGAGTTACTTCTTCCAGGGCAGGTGTTGATTCTAACAGACAACACAACTGTCATGTGGTACATCAACAAGCAAGGGGAACACATTCTTATCCTCTATGCAGGCAAGCAATGATTTTATGGGAGACTGCGCTAAGCTTGCAACTTACTCTTCAGGCAAGGTTTCTGCCAGGAGCACAGAACTCCTTAGCAGATGTGTTAAGCAGACAAATCATGGATCCCCACAGTGGAAACTGGATCTTCATGTATTTCAGAGATTGACAGTGTCATGGGGAACTCCAGACATAGATCTGTTCGCTTCTCCACCAAACCACCAGCTGCCAAAGTATTGCACAAAGGGGTTTCATCACACAGCTTGGAAAGTGGATGCTCTGTCTTTCAGTTGGAAAAACCTTCATGTGTATGCCTTTCCACCTCTACCTCTTCTTCCAAAGGTACTATTAAAGGTCAGACAAGACAGGCCAAGGATGATTTTGATAGCTCCAGATTGGCCTCGGCAACACTGGTACCCACTACTACGGAGTCTGGTAAAGAAGCCTCCATGGCCTTTACCTCTGATTCCTCATCTGTTATCTCAGAAGGACGGTCGTCTGCTCAATGTCAAGCTTCACTCTCTTCATCTAACGGCCTGGCATATTCTGTGTTGAGACACAGCAGGTCTCAACTTCCTCAACAAGTTTTAAATGTGATTATGGAAGCTAGAAGACCTAGTACAAGGAAAGTATACATGAAAAATGGAAGAGATTTTTATTTTGGAGTACAGCAAAGAATTTGGAGATTTCTGAGCCTAATTTGAGTGTGGCTCTTCAATATCTTACTGAGTTATTGGACAAAGGTTTGTCCTTCTCTTCCATTAAGATTCATGCTGCAGCAATTTCAGCTCACTATGATTGTGATCCACCATTGTTTTCGCATCCTTTGTTCAAGCAGTTTCTTAGAGGGGCAAAGAATATAAGACCCCACGTAGAGCTCCTACTCCTGCTTGGGATCTCAATTTTGTGTTGGAAAAACTTACTCTACAACCTTTTGAGCCTGCGGCTACTGCTGAATTGAAATACTTGTCATGGAAGACTGCTTTTCTGTTGGCTATTACTTCTGCAAGAAGGGTGTCTGAGTTGCAGGCCCTTATGGCAGTAGAGCCCTTTTGATTTTCCATAAGGATAGGGTATCATTACGTACTAATCCTTCCTTTATGCCTAAGGTGGTTTCTAGTGTGGCTTTAAACCAAACTATTCATTTGCCTACTTTTTATGCAGACCCCCAAAATAAAGGGGAAAAGATTTTGCACACTTTAGATGTACACAGGCAATTGCGTTATTATTTAAGCAGGACTAAGGATTTCAGGCAGTCTCAGCAGTTGTTTGTTTCTTTTGCTTTGAGTTCACAGGGCAAGCCTGTGTCAAAACAAACTATTTCTAGGTGGATTGGCTTTTGCATTGCATTTTGTTATTCCCATCATGGCAAGGAGATTCCAGCTGGGATTAGGCCTCATTCCACTAGGGCTACTGCCACTTCAACAGCATTTCTAAGGGGTGGCAACTAAGGATATTTTGGAAGCAGCTACTTGGAGTTCAGTGCATACTTTCTCTAAGCATTATCACCTTCCTATCTACTCTAAGTCTAGGGCTGGTTTTGCCACAGCTGTTTTGCAAGGCATGTTGTCAGCTCCTGCTTCTTTATGATTTGCCAGCCTCCCTTACCTCTGCTTTGGGATTCTACCCAATAGTAAGGACTGCAGCAATGGGGGAAGAACATAGTACAGTTTTGTACCTACCATAAATGTAGATGTTCGAGGATCCCCATTGCTGCAGTCCAATACCTCCCTCCTTCCCCTCTGTGTTTAGGGGTGGTTGTGTAGGTGAGGTTACATGCTTATATTTTTGTATATATTCTTGTATATATTGTACATATTTCTGGTGCAGGTATTTTGGGCCTTGTCTTTTTAGGGTCTTCTGACATCTGGGGCAAGAAAAGACTGGGGATATGATGTCGGTCATGCGCATTAGTACCCTGACGTACTGACGTCAGTCTAATGCGCCCTGACCGACGTCAGCCTTATACTCTGATATTCGGGCCGACTGGACGGCGGACTATACCCAATAGTAAGGACTGCAGCAATGGGGATCCTCGAACATCTACATTTATGGTAGGTACAAAACTGTACTTTTGTGTTTACTGGCTTAGAAATTGAGGAAAAGAATCCTGGGGGGGAGACCATGGAAGGATATACTTGAGGCACATGAATTAAAATGGCAAATTAGGCTGGCAGCCTGTAATCCACCTGGTTTAAATGATTATGCAAGCATTACTTGCATTCTTAAATTGAAGTCTTACAATGTATAACTTTTTATGACTTTTTAGCTATTATTATTAAAATGTAAATGTTGTTTATATGTATAAATGCAAGTTATTATTTGTTCTTATACATTGTGATGTGTATACTTTTAATGAATATGAGGGGAAGCATTTATTAAGTGGGTCAGGTGATTAATTACATGGATTTAGGGTGTGTGTTTGCAGTTTGTATTTGAATCTGAAGAAGTCTTTGGATATAGACAGATGAAAGTGCTCATTCCTGTGGAATAATAAAATAGTTTTTTATTGTGACATTTTGGTGATTTCATTTGGAACATTGGACTGGAGTAGCACTATTGTTTAACACAGATCATCTTTGGCTAACAAAGTTCGAAGATGAATGCAAACTAGGAGCCATAATCAAAACTCCTAATGATGTGGACATCCTACAAAAGGGCCTCACTGCGAGAGATGCCTGGTGTCAAAGCTATGGCCTCAAGCTCAATGCCAAAAAGTGCATTGTCATCCCTTTTGGTAAAAACTCTGTACCCATGAACTACCACATAGGCGGTAGTCTACTTAACACCAAAAGTGTGATAAGAGACCTTTGAACACAGGTGGACAGTAGTCTCTCCTTTGATAATCACATTGCCACATTGGTCGGGAAATCCTTCTACGTGGCACACCTCATCACAAAACGTTTCTCATCCAGGAAAAAAGAGGTCATTGTTCCTCTCCACTCATCACTCATTAAACCCATTATAGAGTACAACGCCCCTTTTTATTATGTACCTCACAAGACATCTACAACAACTGGAAAGGCCACAGAAATACCTCACAAAGGATTACCAGCCTCAAACACATGCCCTACACAGACCGTCTCAAAAACTCCAGCTTTACTTTGTCGCATATCGCCTACTCAGAGGCGATCTCTGCCTAACATACAAAGCTATGTCAAACCCAGAGCTGTTGGACATGCTCTACTTAAAGAAATCCCAATCCCTCTGAGCTACGCGCTCTAGGGACCTAAACCTTGTCACCACAATAAACAGAATATGCTGGAGGGATAGATTCCTGTCCCAGAGATTTCCCATACTCTGGAACAAACTGCCTATCTATATCAAACAAAGCTCCTCATTAGCACTCCCCAAGAAAAATCTTGATGATTGGATGGGAGATAGGAAATTCACCCCGGGGATCAATTCTGTGGCTCTGCTTGACAGGGGCACAGGAAAATAATTTTTTTGGGTGGCAAAAGCCAGGGTACCG